>NC_092707.1:329831557-330466485 GCF_047496885.1 Scyliorhinus torazame | reverse complement strand
CAGTGACGGTGCCGTTGGGTATGTGGCACAACAGGGAGATGGAGAAGAGGCTGCAGAGAGGGTAGGCTCTGCCAACCCGGAGCTCGACTCCTCTGTACTCCTTGAAAGAGACAGGAGGCTGTCTGCCAGGTCAGCCAATGCACCCAACAACTCAGTGCATGCACATCAGTGCTCTCCTGTATGTGACCCCAATTAGGATCCTCATCTGAGCCTTTTGCAGCAGTACCGATTTGTGACTTCACCCTCCAAGAAGCTGGAAAACAAACCATCCATTACTCCGGCCTGGCTGCAGCCCACTCGTTCCAAGAAACTCAACACCTGCGGATTCCAACTCAATACCAGTGTCCAAGGTACATGTTTGAGCTGGTGGCTACAAATGTTGGCCGTGATTCTCTGGGGTTGCTAGCCCCAGGCAGGATTCCCAATGTCCCGTTGAATGGGGCATCAGTGCCAAAATGGGATTCTTGCTGGGTCTCAAATCCGTTGCGAGTTTCCCGGCCTGTTGCTCCTACCTGATCAGGTGAGACCTGGTTAAAACTAATTTCCATGAATTTAAATGTCATGATCAGGTTTGAAGCCTCCCAGTATGCTCCTACCGCAAACACCAGCCCCCCCCCCCCCCCCCGGCACTGAAAATGCTGGAAGTCCCAAGTCAAGCGGAGACCAGGTACCGTGGACATGAGGAGAGGCAAGAGGGTAAGTAGAGTACCCTTTTCACACTTATCTCCAGGGTTCTGAGGGTCTCCTTCAGGAGAGGTGAGGATCCGGGGGCTAGGGCTGGGCTGGAGGGGCTGATGATGTGCCTGTTCCGGGATGAAGTTGTGTGGCAGGTCTTCCCTCGGCAGCTTTGAAAATCATTAAACTGTCTGCCAGCATGTCAAGTGACAAAGGTGAAAGTCTTCCCTTTGATGTGTCAGAAACTGTTGATATCTCTCCCAGCATGTGAATATCAATGATCTGTAGGATGAAAGTGAAATTCTTCCATTTGATGTCTTGGAAACATTTGAAGTTTTTTTTCACAGTAAATATCATTCCCCTTTAACTTTTTCACGTCTCTGGGCATGTTAAGAGGCCTAAAAGTTTTGAATCGCACCTTGGTCTTTCTAGGAAGCTCTTCAGAACAAAGAAACAGCCCCTTTAAAAAAAACTGCGGTTAGAAAGAGCTCTTGTTCAAAAGAATGAATGGATCATGAAGAGTTATAAAAACACTAGCTAATCGCTCCTTTGAAATGGCCTGGACCTGCCAATCAAGAGGCTTGCACTAGGTAATGGACCATGAAATTGAATGTAAACAATGCAGTTTAAAGCTTTTACACACACCAGTTCCCGCTGGCCGAAGCACTTCGATTTGAGTCAGGAGAATCTCAGTCATTACAGTAGACAGCATCAGGCATACCTAAAAATTAGATAGTAACCAGATGAAGCGAGAATACAAGGCTACATGAATGCTTAAATGTGGAAACAGCATGTGGACAGAACTAAACAGTCCCACAACCAATGGATCTAATCAATGATCTGCAGTCCTGCCACATCCTGAACGGTTTGAACAGTTAATGGTACTGTACAGTTTAACAACTAACCATAGGAGAAGGCTCCAAAAACATCCGCATCCTCAATGATAACATAGTCCAGCAAGTCAGGGCAAAATCCTAGAGCTTACTCCTTAACAGCACTATGGATGTACCTACAGCAGATGGGCTGCAGCTGTTCATGAAGGTTGCTCATCACCACCTTCTCCAGGGAATGTAGGGATAGGCAATAAATTCTGGCTTTGTCAGTGATGCTCACATCCCAAGAAGGAATAAACAATTGCAGGGTGTCTTCATTGGTGCTGTTCTGTTCTCTTTCCTTCTCCAGGGGCTCTTGTATGTGGGTGTCTTAAAGCAAGAACTCAGAGGCTGAAGATTGGCGTGAGGGTTGGAGGGTGGGGTGAGAAGCATAGTCACATCATCAACAACTTTCTTATTATTCCAGATAGCTGGATGTTGCCGATATGTTGTGACTACAGAATCACAGAATAATACAGCACAGAAGAGGCCCTTCGGCCCATTGAGTCTGCACCAATGCATGAAAAACACCTGACCTGCCTACATTATCTCATTTGCCAGCACTTGGCCCATAGCCTTGAATGTTACAATGCGCTGAGTGCACATCCAGGTATGGTTTAAAAGATGTGAGGCAACCCGCTTCTACCACCCTTCCAGGCAGTGCATTCCAGACTGTCACCACCCTTTGGATAAAAAGGTTTTTCCTCAAATCCTCCTGCCCCTGACCTTGAACTTGTGTCCACTCGTGACTGACCCTTCAACTAAGGGGAACAGCTGCTCCCTATCCACCCTGTCCATGCCCCTCATAATCTTGTGCACCTCAAGTCGCCCCTCAATCTTCTCTGCTCCAGCGAAAACAACCCAAGCCTATCCAACCTCTCTTTATAACTTAAATATTCCATCCCAGGCAACATCCTGACAAATCGCCGCTTCACCCCCTCCAGTGCAATAACATAGTTCCTATAATTGTGGCGACCACAATTGCACACAGTACTCCAGCTGTGGCCTCCCCAAAGTTCTATACAACTTCAACATTACCTCCTTGCTTTTGTAATTTATGCCTGGATTGATAAAGGCAAGTGTCCCATATGACTTTTTCACCACCCTATTAACCTGCCCTTCTGCCTTCAGAGATCTATGGACAAACACACCAAGGTTCCTTTGCTCCTCAGAACTTCCCAGTGTCATGCCATTCATTGAATACTTCCTTGTCACATTACTCCCTCCAAAGTGTATCACCTCACACTTTTCACAGTTAAATTCAACCAGCCACCTTTCTGCCCCTTTGAATATTCTGACTATATCGTCCTGTAACCCAAGACACTCAACCTCTCCAGTCCTCTGGCACATCCCCTGAGGCCAGATAGGAATTATAAATTTGAGTCAGAGCCCCTGCAATCTCCTCCCTTGTTTCCTACAGCAGCCTGGGACACAATTCATCTGGACCTGGAGATCTGTCCACTTTTGAGCCTGCCAACACCTCCAATACCTTGTCACTCCCTTTGACAATTTGCTCAATAACCTCACAGTCTCTCTCCCTGAGTTCTATATCTACCTTCTCATTCTCTTGGGTGAAGACAGATGTGAAATATTCATTTAACACCCTACCAATGTCTTCTGGCTCCAGTCACCGATTTCCCTTTGGTCCCTAATGGGCCCTACTCTTTCCCCGGTTAGTCACTTCCCATTGATATATTTATAGAATATCTTGGGATTTTCCCTACTTTTACCAGCCAGAGCTTTCTCATATCCCCTCTTTGCTCTCCTAATGGCTTTCTTAAACTCCATCCTGCACTTTCTGTACTTCACTAATCCTCCATTGATTTGCTAACCTTATACTTGTTCAATGCCTCTCTTTTCCTTCTCATTGTATCCTGAATGTTTCTGGTCATCCGTGGTTCTGTGGATTTGTTATGCCTTCCAATTACCCTAGAGGGAACATGTTGGGCTTGTACCCTCCCAATTTCCTTTTTGAATGCCTCCTACTGCTCTTCTGTAGATTTTCGCACAAGTAACTCTTTCCAGTCGACCGTGGTCAGATCCTGCCTTATTTTATTAAAATCATCTCTTCCCCAATCTTTTTTGCAACTTGTCCACTTCATTATCCATAACAAACTTAAATTGCACTATGTTGTGGCCGCTATCACCAAAATTGCTCCCCCATCAACCACCTGCCCAGCTTCATTCCCCAGAATGTTCAGCACTATACCGTCCTTGTTGGACCTTCTACATATTGACCTAAAAGGTTCTCCTGTATATATTTTAAGAACTCCACTCCATTGAAGCCCTTAACACAGTGACTATCCCAATTAATGTTGGAAAGTTGAAATCACCTAATATAATTGCCCTATTATTATTTTTACACACCTCTTCGACCTGCGCACATATTTGCTCCTCAATTTCCAGCTGACTATCTGGGGGTGTATAATAAACACCAAGTAATGTGGCTGTCCCTTTTTTGTTCCTAAGCTCTACCCACAAAGCTTCATTGATGTCCCCTCCAAGATATCATCTCCCCTTACCGCAATAACTGACTCCTTAACTAATAATACAATGCCTCCTTCTCTTTTATCCCCTCCGCTGTCTTGCCTGTAGATTCTATAGCCAGGGATTTTGAGCTGCCAATCCTGCCCCTCCCTCAACCAAATCTCCGTGATGGCTACTATATCACAATTCCACATGTCAATCCTCGCCCTTAACTCAACTGTTTATCTGTAATACTCCTGGCATTAAAGTAGAGGCTATCCAATCTTGTCTTACTCCCTTGAAACTTACTACCGCTGTATTCCCTCTGACTTGACTGCTTTTCTGTGTTATGCTGTGTCCCTATTCTGCTAACAGTCTGCATCCCTTCCCCCCCCCCCCGCCAAATTAGTTTAGAATCCTCCCAACAGCACTAGCAAACCCGGCATCAAGGATGTTAGTCCCACTCTGGTTCAGATATAGACCTTCCCGCTTGTACAGATCCCACCTTCCCCAGAAACGGTCCCAGTAGTCCAGGAATCTCTCCTGCAGCAACTCTTAAGCCACGCACTCATCTGCGCTATCCTCCTTTTCTGTACTTGCTAGCATGTGGCATTGGGAGTAATCCAGAGATTACAACTTGAAAGATTCTGCTTTTTAGTCTACTACCTACCTCCCTGAATTCTTGATGTAAGACCTCATCGCTCTTTCTACCTATGTCATTGATACCAACTTGTACCATGACTTCTGCCTTATCACCCTCCCTTTCAGAGTGCCCTGTGCCCGTTCAGAGACATCTTTGACCCTGGCACCAGGGAGGCAACATACTATCATGGAGTCTCTTACACGTCCAAGGAAGCGTCTATCTGTGCCCCTGACTATCGAGTCCTCTATAGCTATTGTTCTTCTGCGCTTTGGCCCTCCCTGCTGAAAAACAGAGCCAGCTGTGGTGCCACTGCTCTGGCTGCAGTGTTGTTTTCCCCTGATAGCCCCCCCCCCCCCAAACAGTATCCAAAATGGTATACCTGTTAGAGAGGGGGACAGTCATGGGGGATTCCTGCACTGACTGCCTGCCCCTTCTAGCAGTTACCCATCTGCCTGCCTGCATTTTGGGTGTGACCATGTCTCTAAAACTCTTGTCTATGGCACTTTCCGTCACCTGCAAGCTCCTCAGTGCATCCAACTGCTGCTCCAACCGATCCATGCGGTCTGTGAGGAGCCACAATTGGATACACTTCCTGCAGATGTACTTGTTTGGAATGCTGGAAGTGTCATGAATCTCCCACATCTCACAAGTGAACATATCATTATCCTTCATGGTGTGAGTGAAGTTGGATCCAGGGAAACATCTCCTCCATAAGGCTCAGGGGTTGTCCTTATCCCCATCAGTTCCGCATTGCTCACTTCTATAGCATACCATCTTGTTCTGCAAGGGAGAAGTAGAGGGCCCGATTCAGTGACCCCCATTGCACAAGTGATCGCGCAAGAGCCCCAAATCAGGCTCTGCATCGGGCCGATCACGAGTCAGCCCGGTGCAGATCAGCATATTTAAATGAGCTTAATCGATTCACCTGGCGCACAGGACTTAACGGCCGCACCTGTGAGACCTCGCAAAACCAGGCATAGTAGCACTTTGTGGGCTCTTGCAGAGCATTGGATTCCCCCAGGTAATTGGGGATAGGGCAGGGTGGCATCCTGGAACCTCCCTGTGGCACCTAGGAACCTTGGCACTGCCAGCCTGGCACCCTGACAGTGCCACCCAGGCATCATGCTAGGGCCACTGCCAAGGTGCCAGGCTACCAATGCCAGGGTGCCTGTGTGCCAGGTTGGCACTGCCAGGGGTCAGGCCCGGGCAGGGGAATCTTGCGAATTGGGGGGGGGGGGGGGTCCAGGGGCCTCGACAAGGTGGGGGGGGGGGGGGGGGGCGTGAAGAGGGGCAGGGGTTGATGAAGCGGACGGGGGGCCTGAAAAAGGAGGTGCGTGCAGGAAAGATCGAGGCCGCCATTCAAAATGGTGCCCTGATCTGCGGGCAGCTATTCCTGCTGGCGAGATCAGCTCGCATCGCTCTGAAATCTCTCTGAGTGTGGCTTTAGTGGGGAGAAACTCCCTGAGGCCAGAAAAAAACAGCAAAGCGCCTTTCAATAATGGGATGTTTCTCAGCGCTGCAGCCTCCCAAAAACACCCCGCCCAAAAGCGGACTTTAACATTTGTCCACTGAATCGCGCCCAGAATAGCACTGTGTTTGACAGATGTGCCTTTCATAATAACATAAGAACTTCTGAAGTAGGAACAGGAGTAGGCCATTAAGCTCTTTGAGCTTGCTCCACCATTCAAGAAGATCCTGGGCAATATTTTACCTCCAACTCCATCTTTCTGTATTATCATTTTCTCCCATTATGTCCTTAATTCCCAAATATCTCTCACCCTCAACAGCTACGTATCCACAGATTTCTGGAGTAGGGAATTCCAAAGAATCACATACCTTGGAAGAAATTCCTCTTTATCTCAATCTTAAATGGCCAATACATTTACTCTGAAACTGTCACGCTGTGTTCTAGATTCCCCAGCCAGTGGAAGCATGTTTTCAGCATCTATCTTGTCAAGCCTCTTGAGAATTTTATGTTTCAACTTGATCACTTCTCATATTTCTAAATTCCAGTGAATACAAGCCTAATCTGCTTAATCTCGCCGCATTGGACATATCAATCATCCCAGAAAACAATCAGGTAAGCCTACATTGAGCAAGTATGTCTTTCTTTAGGTGTGGAAGGCTAAACCTGTACACAGTATTCCAGCATTATAGCTGAATAGCTGGTGGTATCTAGAGGCAGTGAGAGGTGGGAATGAGGCTGGCTGCAGTGACGGGTGTGTGATAGTGAGGTGAAGTATCTGGGTATTTGACGTGAGTTCTGAGTGTCGGGGTGTGCTGTTGGGTGAGTGACAGAGGGGCTGTGCACTGAGCAGTGTGAAAGGCTAGTGTTAGGAGATGTCACCTGAAGGTGCATTCACTGACATTGATCATCGGTGGCCAGGTCCTCTGGCCAAGACTCCTGTAGTTGACCTCCTGGTGGAGCAGACTCGATGGACCAAATGGCCTAATTCAGCTCCTATGTCTCATGGTCTTATGGATGCTTGACTAAAATCCAAGATATTATCATGTACTTGAGTTCACTTGAGTTGAGTACTATACAAAAGAGAGACAAAGTCCCCAGTCCATAGATTGTCACTGTAGCCCACATCTTTGGAGCATTCACTATACAAAAGTGGTATGATATACAGTTGTGATTACCCATCTGGAGTGTTCCAGATGTCAGCTACTAGGGTATGTAATAGGTATGTGAGAGGGAGACAGGGCCATTGATATGGACCAGTCCTGTACATCTGGTGACCTGCTCAAAAAATAAATTGGTAAAGACCAGCTTAATCTCTTGGTGAAATCTAAAGAGTGGAAGTTAATTGTGTCATTCTAGTGTCTGCACAGCAGGATATTTTGAAAAGCTGTAATAAAAAGATGTTAATATGTAAGATTAACATTCTGTTATAAAGTATGTGTTTGGCATGCTCCTCAGCTTCTGGTTCTGCTGCTCGACTTTTGATTGTTTGGTTCGCTCAGTGGAACACTTGACTTTCCCTTCTTGTGAATTTGGTTTTTGAGTGCAGGTGTTGCAACTTGCAATCTGTCCATGCCTGTCCTGATTGAAGCTACACACAAACATTGTGTAAACATCTCATCTAAATGATTGCAGCGTTGGCCAAAGGGGCATCTGCACTGCCTTCTTGTGAAGAAGCGCCAAGAGTACCAGGGTTATTAAAGTGTCTCAAAATGTGGGGAGTCACAGATTTGAATCTGTTACTCAATGTCACCACCTATTAGCTCCAATCACCCCACAGTATGCATGGTAAAACAGGTTATTAAAATGTAACTCACAGTCTTATGGTACATCATAAAGAAATTAAAATTAATTCATCCAGAACGAATGTAAAAACTGTTTTATTATCCTATAAAACTGTTTACGTTGGGTAATAGTTTTAGATTTGTTTTAATGATATCCTTGTGAAATGTAGTAAAGAAGTATCGCGCAATAAAATAATCTAATTTAAACACGTTAAAATAAGATAGAATAAACAACCAATCCAATGGAAAAGTTTTCTGCTCATCCATATATACTTCCTTACTTTTATTTGTTTTATTCAATTACTATTGTGCAGGCCAAAGAGGGCACCTTAACGCTGAGTCTCCCTCTTAATCAACGATCTGCCTCACCAATACCCATCTCCACTGGTGGGGTGAACAAGATACAAAACTGCCAGCTCAATCGAAGGCCCACCCGCCATCTTTAGTAGAAAGGCAAACTCAGAGGCAGCTAGTTGAAGAGTCCGCCTTCCAGGAAATTACAGCTTCACTGTCATCAAGTGCAGGTTTGGGATCCCCAAATCATAAATTATATTCTCCACATTGAATATTGAATTTACTTCATGTCAGGCAAATCTAAGACTGCTTCAGTATCTATGGGCGCAATTCTCTAGCCTTGTTATGTTCTCGCTCAAACAAAACAAGGCTGGGGAATAGCAGGCGAGATCGAAAACGAGAACCGCGCCAGGCGCCAAACAGTTTGCGATGCAACCGACCGGCCGTCCGGGAGGCAAAATCTGGATGTTGCCGTAGTGTGGTGAGAAACCAATTATCACCACTTAATCCCTTTTTCCATACAATTAATGGGAGCCACCCCTTCTCCAAAGGCCTCCCGTCATTCATCGGCCTTCTCGGTAATGGTCACACTGGCAGACGGGCTTCTGTGGGGAGCCGAGGAGGCGAGTAGCCATCTTTGCTCACAGGCAAAAAACACGGGGGAGCGGGTTTTGCCATCCCAGTGTTTGGCGGGGGTAGGGCGACCTTCGGCTAGAGGCGGGGGGGGGGGGGGGGGGGGGGCGGAAAGAGAGACAGCCCTGGCTGGGGAGGGCCGCCATGGGAGAGGGGAGGTGTAGGGGGGGCAACTGGGGGGCAACCGCCAACGGTACCATTATGCCATCCCCTGGATCGTGTTTATCTGTTCCGGGGCAACCCGTGTCCCTGGCCATCTGGCCCATCGACAAGTCATAGCCCCCACCGGCTGCCAAGGCCTCTGGACGTGCGGATGAAGGCCATTGGTAATAGGGAATTGCCAATTGTGGTTAAGTGTGCACTTCACAAAACCCAAGTGGATTCCCGTGGGTGGGCGGGCCATGCAGCATGTGGGAGTCATTGCCTAGCATCCCAATTAGACCGCAATGCCTGAACTCTGCAGGATGCAAAACCACACACGCTGCAGCCAAAATCTGAACATCCAGGGGATGGGAGACAGTTCCGGGGTCACGTCCATGGCCAGAGAGTGGTTGAGTGCCAAGGAGAGGGGACCAGCACCGGTCCAGCTGACGTTGAGTGGGTGTCCAGGGTACAGAGTCTGGGATCCAGTGAGGGGGGCCCGCTGCGGCTAGGAGTGCGTGGGAAGGGCTTCCAGATTGGGGGGTGGGGGGGGGAAGGAGGGAGTGGATCAATGGGGGAGTGGAGGGACCCAGGGTGGGAGCAACCGCTGATGGTCAAGTCTAACACCCTCTCCCAATGCCTTACAGATATTGAATGTTATGGCAGGGATGTTGGACGCAGAACCTGCCCCAGTGATACTGCTGCTAGGTCGGGCGGCCAGGCGCCGAGTGGCAGCAGCAGCATCAGCAGATGTTCGAAGCGACGACCCATGTGCCGGACTCCACCCCACACCCTGAGGACCCGGACGCTTATCAGGCCTGAGAGGGACCCAGAGGGGGAGTCGCACGACAGCCAAGGGTGTACAGTCGTCGCTGGTCGTTCAAGCAGATGACGGGCAGCAGTGACATGTCCTCGCAGACTTGGCACCAGATGGAGGAGGAGGACACCTACTCCCGGTGGCTGTCAAGGTCACCGCAGCCCTGAACCTTTATGCCTTGGGATCATTCCAGGGCTCGAGTGGGGACCTGTGTGGTATCTCGCAGGCCACAGCCCACAGGTGCATCTGACAGGTCACGGATGCCCTGTATTCCCGGGCAGAAACACTAAATCATTTTTGACATGGACCAAGCCCAACAAGATGCCGGGGCAGCAGGTTTCTCCACCATTACCGGGATGCCCAAGGTTCAGGGTAATAGATGCTACGCATGTCATCCTGGCTAGCCGGGCCATCCGGGGGTGCCGAAAGGGTTTCCACTCCCTCAACATACAGCTCATGTGTGGCCACCAGATGAAGATAATGCACATGTGTGCACGCTTCCCGGGGAGTGTCCATGACAGCTGCATCCTGGGGCAGTGGGTCACCCCGGCCTCTTCGAGGAGCACCCCAGGATGGGTGGCTAGCTCTTGGCAGAAAAGGGGTGCCTGCTGAGGACCTGGCTCATGACGCTAGTACAGAGACCGGAGACCGAAGCGGAGACCCGGTTCAATGAGGCCCATGCAACCACCCAGGTTGTCATTGAGCGGTGCATCGGACACCTCAAGATATGGTTCCGATGCCTCAACCACTTTGGTGGTGCACTCCAGTATACCGCCCGGAGGGTCGCCCGCTTTGTGGTGTTCTGCTGTGTCCTCCACAACTTGGCACATCAGCAGGGCGACAAGCTGGAGGTTCGTGATGAGGAACATGTGACCACCTCCGAGGAGGAGGGGGACGAGGGCGAGGAGGACAAGGACAATGAGGTAACTCTGGGCCAGCAGGGGCTGGAGGACGAGACAGGGAAGGAACATGAGGACCAGATGGCGGCTGCGAGACCGGCGAGAATTTGGCAAGCCCGGAGGGCCAGGGAGGTCCTCATACTCGTACGATTGACTTAGAACATGGCCTGATCTGTAACCCTCCCATTTCCCACCCTCCCCGGGTATGTAACACATCACTCCAGGGTGCTGGGTCTGTGCCAGCATCATCAGCGGGTCACTGTGGAGGGCAGGGGGGATGATGATAACCCGCAGAGAGCTGAGCGCTGGTGCTCCTCAATCCATGCCGCAGTCTGACCCCTGCCTGTATGCTGAGTGCTCGCTCGCACCCATCACCTGCATGCAGTGTGCCGGGGGTGAGTAGGGAAGGGAGCGTCTGGAGAGATGGCCAAGAGTTCAGAGGTCGGCCCACATTGCGGAGGAAAGTGGCAAAGGCATCATACTGGTTGTGCTCAAGGGTGTTTATTACAATTCCCCACTCTCCTGAAGATGCTGCTTCCCTCCCCCCAACCCTCCCCCTCACCCCCTACCTACCCCCCACCCCAGATGGCCTCAGTGATCATCGATGTGTTTTGCCTTTCCTGCTCAACCACTACGTCCTGGTGTTTCCCCAGGATACACATCTGAGGTGGAGGCAGCCAGCTACTTACCTCGCCCTGTGGCCTTCGATGCCCCTGACGGGCATCCTCTGGGGGTTCTGGGGCCAGAAGGCCCTGGCTCACCTATCGACGGCACGTGCACAGCCGTGCCACCGTGTCCAGTGTTCTGGTTGCGACACATGGCCTCATCTGATAGGTAGAACTTGGGAGAGCTGATGGTTGGCACCCAGCGCCCACTCCTCCCGATCAGTGCCCATAGGGTTCATCTTCGGACGGAGGGGCAGTTGGTTCGAGCCCCGGCTGCCCCTGCATCATCTGGCTCTGTCAGCCCTGATGGTCTGCATCATTATGTTGAAGCCCTTGGTGATGCTCCTCAGTGACTGGGACATGCTCTGCAGTGCCTCAGCAATGCCCACCTGTGACTGGAACATGCTCCGCAGCACCTCGGCCATGCCCATCTGAGAGTGAATGATACAAATCCTTGTCGAGGTCAGGCTGGTACTGATCTATTACAATTCCCCACTCTCCTGAAGATGCCGCTTCCCTCCACACAGTCTGTCGAGACCCTCCGCCATGGCCGTTATTGACTGAGCAACACCTTGGACACCCTCACTAATGGTGCCGACGTCGTGGTGGTGGTTGGGAGGGGGTATGGCGGTGTGGGGGGGGCATATTGGTGTTTACTCACTCATGATGCTCAGTATAGGTCATTGACCTTCTTCCTGCACTGGGGGCCAGTCCTCCTGGTCACTCCCTGAGCTCACTGCCACCGCCACCTCGTCCCGGGAGGCACTGGCTGCCCTCCTGGACCCTCTGGGGAATAGGACATCCCTCCTGGCCTCCACAGCATCTCGTAGCCTCCCCAGGTCAGCCTTCCCAAAATTTTGGGGCTGGTCTCCTCGGTGCCATTGTTGGGAGCTGGCTGGGATTGACTAAACAAGTGCAGGTGAAGTGCTGCTCGACCTTGTTTGCGGGGAGGCTGACGAGCGCGCTGCGGCAAATCAGCTGGTGAGCCTTCATTTGCCGGGAGAAGCCTGTGAGGCCTCGTTATGTGGACCAAGTAATGTTGAATAGCGTTGCTGGCCTCACTGTGCCAAGCGCCGGGAAGCTTGTGGCAATTCGCGCTCGCTACAACACATAGAAATCTTTCCGTAGAATCATGCCCAAAGTCACCTGTGAATCGAGAATCTTTTCACATGTGGCTTTTTCAGGAATGAAGATTGAATAAATTCTCCAAAGATTAAGAAATGAGCATATTAACATAATTTATATACATTTTCTAAAAATGCTTTAAAGTTTTTTGGAAAATAATAAAAGTGCATAAAATACATCAACATTTGCCTAAGGCTGAATAGCTTTCATCTCCCTCCATAAATATTTAGCCACAATATTGAAAATTCCAATGCAGTTTAATTTGTACTTTGGTCTTGCAGCTTTTAGCTAATTGACTGAATTTAATAAAGTCTTTGAAATGCTAATTCAGTTAAATAGCACAGTGGGCTTGAACATTGACATGGATTTTACAGATTGGGTCTTTTAAACACAATTTTTTGTTAAATGATGGTACAAGCTACCCATTGATTTGTTATGTTGTAACATAAGCGGCTTCCTTGTGGTGCACTTGACAAAGGAAGGTTCAGACGTGGAGGTAACTTCAACACGTTTATTAAACTATTTACACTTCTATTACTCGGGTTCAACACTACTGCTAATCCTACTATAGCTACCCAGACTGACTAACCAGCTGCTGCAATCCACGTGGTGGGTGTAATATTGAATCAACCCTGTGTCTGGACTCACTGACTGTCTCCACTGGAAAGAGGCAGATCATGTGTGTGGTGTCCTTTTATGTGGGTTGGTGTAATGCCCCCCTGTGGTCGTGTCACCTCTGTGTGCATCGTGAATGTCCATTGGTCGTGCCCTATCTAACTGGTCTATTGGTTGAGTGTGTGTGTGATGTCACTGGTGCTCCCTCTAGTGTCTAGTTAGCCTACGTGCATTTACATTGATGCACATCACCACACCCATGAGCAGCTTCTATTGATGGGATATTCTGGTCCTACCCGCTGCGTTAAGCATTGTGGACAGGTCGGAAAATTTGATGGATCAGAAAAGGTCAGTTGACTTCAGGTGGGAATTTCGGTCCCACGGCAGGCGGGCCTGGAAAATCACACCTGATGATACAGAATCATAGAGTCATTGAATGGTTACACCACAGGAGGATACTATTCGGCCTGTCTTGTCTGTGCTGGTTTCCTGGAGGAGCAGTTCATCTAATGCCACTCCCCTGCCTTCTCCCTGCAGCCATGCAAGTTCTTCCTTTTCATATAATAATAAAAAACATACTTTCAGGCAGTGCATTCCAGATCCCAGCCAGTCATTGCATGAAAATGTTTTTCCTATCTTGCGATTGCCCCTCCATAAACCCTCATATCTTCTATGCTCCCTCCATACCCTATATCCATTTCCCATGCTCCCTCTTTCCCTCTTTTTAGCTCCCATGTCTCCTCCATTTCTCCCATGCACCTCCATACACAATTCCCCCTCCATTCTGCAATGCCCCTCCATACCTGATCAAATCTTCCATGCCCCCTCTACACCTATCAAGATCTCCCATACCCTCTCTATAGCATTCACTATGGACACCACCCATTCAAACTACACTTATGAGCTCATAAAACTGTCAATAAAACACAATCTTTGGAACTCAGCCAAGCATTCCTAACGGGATTCTATTGAACAACTAAATAACCAAACCCTCCAGAGCTCAATACAGCCATGCTTTTGAAGCTGCCTGAACAGATGACTATCCATCTGTTCATTTTTTCAAAGACTCAAAAGATAGACTGTTAATTATAGAAGTCAAGTGTCAGTTCATTTATTACAAAGGCTCAACAGATGTTTGGACTTTAAATCAATGTAAAAATATAAGCATACTCCAGGTGACACATTGAAATCGGAATCTCAATACTTTTGAATACAGAAGAGCACTTTACCTGAATGGAACCCCAGGGTTCCACAGAACCCAGTTTTAGAAACCCTGTCTTAGCCAATGCCAGTCAATTTAATGTCACTTATCTTTTAAGGACAGAGATCTCTGATCAATATACAGCATTAAGAAAAGTACTTATAAAACACCATTACATCATTACGTTTGAAGTTCGCAAGACCTTTTAAATGTACCTGTCAAATGGTTCCTTACTCCATAGCAGGCTTCCCCCCAAGGTTCAAATGCTGACTGACCTGACCTAACTGACCTGGCCTAACTGACCATTTTGATCGTGGCTTGATTTAGTGGCATGTGGTGAACCAACACTCACACATGAAGTGGGCTGGCACCTGAGCCAGGTCAGTTAGGTCAGGTCAGTCAGCATTTGAACATTGGGGAGGAAGCCTGCTATGGAGTAAGGAACCATTTTAAAAAAATTTTAAAATATATTTTATTGACATTTTTCAAACAGAGATTTTCCGTTTTTACAAGTTAATAAAGGAATATGCATTAAACGTTATTTAAATAATATATTAAACTAACAACAAATGAAAAAAAAAGGAGAAATAAACAAAAAGCAAATATCAACTACTGGCAAAAAACAAAAACACGGGATAATACCCCCCCCCCCACCCCCCCTGGGTTGCTGCTGCTGTCTTTTCTGTTTTTCCATTATCGTTCCGCAAGATAGTCAAGGAACGGTTGCCACCACCTGGTGAACCCCTGAGCCGATCCTCTTAACGCATATTTTATTCGCTCCAGTCTTATGAACCCTGCCATGTCATTTATCCAGGCCTCCAAGCCCGGGGGCTTCGCTTCTTTCCACATGAGTAGAATCCTTCGCCGGGCTACTAGGGACGCAAAGGCCAGAACGTCGGCCTCTTTCGTCTCCTGCACTCCCGGTTCTTCTGCAACCCCAAATATAGCTAACCCCCAGCTTGGTTTGACCCGGACCCCCACCACCTTTGAGACCACTCTTGCCACACCCTCCCAGAACTCATGCAGTGCCGGACACGACCAGAACATGTGGGTATGGTTCGCAGAGCTTCCCGAGCACCTCCCACACCTATCCTCCACCCCAAAAAACCTGCTCAGTCTTGCTCCCGTCATATGCGCCCTGTGTAGAACCTTAAATTGAATCAGGCTAAGCCTAGCACATGAGGACGAGGAATTTACCCTGCTTAGGGCATCTGCCCACAGCCCCTCCTCAATCTCTTCCCCCAGCTCCTCTTCCCATTTTCCCTTCAGCTCCTCTACCATCGTCTCCCCCTCGTCTCTCATCTCCTTGTATATTTCCGACACTTTACCTTCTCCAACCCATGCCCCCAAAATCACTCTATCCTGAATCCCTTGCGTCGGGAGCTGCGGAAATTCCCTCACCTGTTGCCTCATAAATGCCCTCACTTGCATGTATCGGACAGCATTCCCTGGTGGCAACTTATATTTTTCTTCCAATGCTCCCAAACTCGCAAACGTCCCGTCCACAAACAGGTCCTTCAGCTTCCTAATTCCTGCTCGCTGCCAACATTGAAATCCCCCATCTATCTTCCCCGGGACGAACCTGTGGTTATTCCTTATCGGGGACCACACCGAGGCACCCGTCACTCCCCTGTGTCGTCGCCACTGCCCCCAGATCTTCAAGGTCGCCACCACCACTGGGTTTGTGGTGTACCTTTTCGGGGTGAACGGTAGCGGCACCGTCGCCAGCGCTTTCAGGCTTGTTCCCTTACAGGACACCATCTCCAGCCTTTTCCACACCGCACCTTCCTCTTCCCTCATCCACTTACAAACCATCGACACATTAGCGGCCCAATAGTAGTCACTCAGACTCGGCAGTGCCAATCCCCCTCTGTCCCTACTGCGCTGCAGGAACCCCCTCTTTACCCTCGGGGTCTTTCCCGCCCATACAAAGCTTGTAATGCTCCTATCTATTTTTAAAAAAAGGGCCTTAGTAATCAGGATGGGGAGGCACTGAAACACGAAAAGAAACCTCGGGAGGACCACCATCTTGACCGCCTGTACTCTGCCCGCCAATGACAGGGGCACCATATCCCACCTCCTAAAGTCCTCCTCCATCTGCTCTACCAGTCGCGTCAGGTTAAGTTCCCCAGTTCCTGGCCACCTGAATCCCCAGGTGACGAAAATTTCCTGTCACTCTCCTCAGCGGCAGAGCATCTATCCCCCTGCCCTGTTCCCCGGGGTGCATCACAAAAAGTTCGCTCTTTCCCATATTTAATTTGTATCCCGAGAACTCTCCAAACTCCCTGAGTGTCTGCATTACCTCTGGCATCCCCTCTACTGGGTCCGCCACATATAGCAGTAAATCGTCTGTATACAGTGACACTCGATGTTCCTCTCCCCCTCTAAGCACCCCCCTCCACTTCTTAGAGTCCCTCAGCGCTATGGCCAATGGCTCAATTGCCAACATGAACAGTAACGGGGACAGGGGGCACCCCTGTCTTGTACCCCTGTGTAATCGGAAGTAACCCGATCTTTGCCTATTTGTAACAACGCTTGCCACCGGGGCCCCGTACAGGAGTCTAACCCATCGAATGAACCCCTCGCCGAACCCAAATCTCTTCAGCACCTCCCACAAATAGTCCCACTCCACTCGATCGAATGCCTTCTCTGCATCCATCGCCACCACTATCTCTGCCTCCCCCTCCGGTGGGGGCATCATCATCACCCCCAGCAACCTTCGTATATTGGCGTTCAATTGTCTCCCTTTAACAAACCCTGTCTGGTCGTCATGTACCACCCCTGGGACGCACTCCTCTATCCTTGTCGCCATCACTTTGGCCAGCAGCTTGGCATCTACGTTTAGGAGGGAGATGGGCCTGTATGACCCGCACTGCAGCGGGTCTTTGTCTCGTTTCAGAATTAACGACATCGTCGCCTCCGACATTGTCGGGGGTAATGTCCCCCTTTCCTTAGCCTCATTGAAGGTTCTCGCCAGAAGCGGGGCCAGCAGGTCCATATACTTCCTGTAAAATTCCACCGGGAACCCATCTGGCCCCGGGGCCTTCCCTGCTTGCATATTCCCAATTTCTTTGATCACCTCCTCCACCTCAATCTGCGCCCCAAGACCTGCCACCTCCTGCTCCTCCACCCTCGGGAACTCCAACTGGTCCAAAACGTGTATCATTCCCTCTTTCCCGTTCGGGGGTTGGGACTTATACAACCTCTCATAAAACGTCTTGAACACCTCGTTCACTTTCCCTGCTCTCTGCTCCATCTTTCCCGTTTCGTCCCTAACTCCTCCGATCTCTCTCACCGCCCCCCTCTTTCGAAGTTGTTGGGCCAGCAGCCGACTCGCCTTTTCCCCATATTCATATTGTATTCCCTGTGCCTTCCTCCACTGCGTCTCCGCCTTTCCCGTGGTCAGCAGGTCAAACTCCGTCTGTAGTCTTCGTCTTTCCTTGTATAACCCTTCATCCGGGGCCTCCGCATACTGCCTATCCACCCTCAGAATTTCCCCAACCAATCTCTCTCTTTCTTTACCCTCTTGTTTCCCCTTTGGGCTCTAATGGAAATCAGCTCTCCTCTAACCACCGCCTTCAGCGCTTCCCATACTACCCCCACCTGGACCTCCCCACCATCATTAACCTCCAGGTATCTTTCGATGCATCCCCTCACCCTTCCGCATACCCCCTCGTCCGCCAGTAGTCCCAGTGCTAATCTCCAAAGTGGGCGCTGCTCCATTTCCTCTCCTAGATCCAGATCCACCCAATGTGGGGCGTGATCTGAAACGGCTATAGCCGAGTACTCCGTTCCTGCCACTTTCGGGATCAGCGCCCTTCCCAAGACAAAAAAGTCTATCCGGGAATATACTTTATGGACGTGGGAGAAGAAGGAAAACTCTTTCCCCATCGGACTAGCAAACCTCCACGGATCTACCCCTCCCATCTGCTCCATAAATCCCTTAAGCACCTTGGCCGCTGCCGGCCTTCTCCTGGTCCTGGATCTGGACCGGTCCAGCCCTGGGTCCAGCACTGTGTTAAAATGCCCCCCCATTACCAAGCTTCCCGCCTCCAGGTCCGGGACACGTCCCAGCATTCGCTTCATGAATCCCGCGTCATCCCAGTTCGGGGTGTATACGTTCACCAGCACCACCGCCTCCCCTTGCAATCTGCCACTCACCATCACGTACCTGCCCCCACTATCCACCACTATGGTCTTAGCCTCAAACGATACCCGTTTCCCCACCAGTATTGCCACCCCTCTGTTTTTCGCATCTAACCCTGAGTGGACTATCTGCCCCACCCATCCTTTCCTCAGTCTAACCTGATCCGCCAATTTCAGGTGCGTCTCCTGGAGCATAACCACGTCCGCCTTCAGTCTCTTTAAGTGCGCAAACACCCTTGCCCTCTTAATCGGCCCATTTGAACCTCTCACATTCCACGTGATCAGTCGGGTTGGGGGGCCATTTACCCCCCCCCCCTCGTCGACTAGCCATCCCCTTTTTTAAGCCAGCTCCTCACCCAGGTCCCACGCACCCGTCTGTCCCCCAGACGGCGCCCTCCCGTCCCGACCACCTCGTCTCGTATCAGCTCCCCCTTACCCTCAGCAGCAGCAATCCAGTTAATCCACCCCCCCCCCCCCCCCCCGCTAGATTCCCCTCTAGCTTGATTGCTCCCCCCATATTGCTTCCGGGAGTCAGCTAACTCTGGCTGTCCTCGGCTTCCCCCGTCTATCCTTTGACCTCCCTACGTGTGAGGCCCCCTTCCCTCCTGCACCCTTTTTCCCGCCTCAATTTCCATAGCGCGGGAAAAAACCCGTGCTCCCCTCTCGGCCCCGCCCCTAATGGTGCAGTTCCCTCATTCCCCTTCCCTGTCCCCTTTTCCACCGGCGCCCACATTTCTTTGTGTGTGTCCCCTCAGGAGGGGGGGGGGGGGGAGAACAAATTCCCCGTCCAACATTCTTACATATTAGCCCTCCCCTCTCCCCACTTTACATTTCTGTGCCACCACCTCGCTACCTCTCTCCAGACATCAATTTCTCAAGTCTAGTCCAATTTCTCTTCCTGAATGAATGTCCATGCCTCTTCCACCGTCTCGAAGTAGTGGTGTTTGCCCTGGTGTGTGACCCACAATCTTGCCGGCTGCAGCATCCCAAATTTGACTTTCTTCCTATGGAGCACCGCCTTGGCCCGATTGAAGCTCGCCCTCCTTCTCGCCACCTCCGCACTTCAATCTTGATATATGCGTATCACCGTGTTCTCCCACTTGCTGCTCCGTGTCCTCTTAGCCCAACTCAGGACCATCTCCCTGTCCCTGTAGCGGTGGAACCTCACCACTATTGCTCGTGATGTTTCCCCTGCCTTTGGTCTTCTCACGAGGACCCGGTACGCTCCCTCCACTTCCAGGGGGCCCGTTGGGGTCTCAGCTCCCATTAGAGTATGGAGCATCGTACTCACATACACCCCAGCATCAGCCCCCTCTGTCCCTTCAGGGAGACCTAAAATCCTTAGATTCTTCCTCCTCGAGCTGTTCTCCAGGGCTTCCAGCCTTTCTATGCACCTCTTATGTAGTGCCTCGTGCGTCTCCGTTTTTACCACCAGGCCCTGTATCTCGTCTTCGTTCTCGGCTGCCTTTGCCTTCACTCCACGGAGTTCCATCGCCTGGACCTTTTGTGTTTCCTTCAATCCCTCGATTGCCAGTAACATCGGCGCCAGCACCTCTTTCTTGAGTTCCTCCACACATCGTCGGAGGAACTCCTGCTGTTCCGGGCCCCATACCATCTGGGCTCCCTCGGCCGCCATCTTGCTTCTCCCTTCCCTTCCCTGCCGCTGCTCCAGAGGATCCTCCGCAATCTGGACACTGCTGTCGCTCCTTTCCATCCACACCCGGGGGGACTTCTTCCTTTGTCACCTCACACTGGGTTTGGCCGTAAAAAATTTCCGTTGGGGCTCCCGATAAGAGCCCAAAAGTCCGTTGAAACGGGAGGTGCCGAAACGTGCGGCTTAGCATCGCCGCAACCGGAAGTCGTAAGGAACCATTTGACAGGTACGTTTAAAAGGTCTTGCGAACTTAAAACGTAATGATGTAATGGTGTTTTATAAGTACTTTTTTAATGCTGTATATTGATCAGAGATCAATCTCAGAGAAATTAAAAATTAAGCAGGCGTTTAGAAGGCTGAACCTGACATCCTTCTGTGTGAGTGTTGGTTCACCACATGCCACTAAATCAAGCCACGATCAAAATGGTGACCAACAGGAACTGGGTGGGAAATTTGAATTGATGTTTCCCCACCTCTATTTTGGCTCCCTGCCAAGAGATTTCCCAGCATCGGGATGGCAAAATTTGACCCTTTGTCTTTCAACTCATTGTGTATCCTGAGCTCTTAAACAAAGTGACAGTTCACTGAAATTTGCTATTCTTGTGAATGTTTTCTTTTTTTTATATTCCAATTAAGAGGCAATTTAGCGTGGCCAATCCACCTACCCTGCACATCTTCGGGTTGTGGGGTGAGATCCATGCAGACACGGTGAGAATGTGCAAACTCCACACGGACAGTGACCTGGGGCCGGGATCGAACCCAGGTCCTTGGTGCCATGAGGCAGCAGTGCTAACCACTGTGCCACCATACTACCCAGGTCTTGGTGGCATGAGGCAGCAGTGGTAACCACTGCATCACCTTGCCGCCCCTTGTGAATGTTTTCTGATGAGTGCAAGATAAGAACTTCAACAGCATGTCTCTTTTTTCAGCACAACTTAAGTTCTGTACTACCAACCGACTACTGTGACCATATACCTACAGCCTCCTACATTGACATGTAGGAAAAGGATCATATAACCCCAAATGTGACTAGTGTTTTGAATTACAATTTTAACAAAAATGGACAGATTCCATATAAATTCAATCCCCAGAAGACTGGTAACAAAAATCCCAATATATTTAATGAAAACACAATTTTACTTTTTCAGTCATCATAAATCATGGGCGCTTTGATTAAATACATTGCGCATTACCTGTTATATAACAGCATATCCATGGATTCACCATGAGCAATGTTATATACTGAGATTTGGGTCGCCAACATTCCATGATCCCCCTGTAGCCTACAGGAAATGAAGATTAATCCCTTAGACACTGCTCCAAGCAACTCAAGAAAGAAAATAATACAAATAATTAAAAAAAGAATTATACATTTTTTCAATTTCTTTGAATATGTCAGTTTATTAGTTAAGTTGGATATGAGGGGAAAACTGTTTAATTGAGTGGGGCAGCTGAAGATGGAAGGTCATGTGATGAAATGTTGACGAATATATTAAACCAGAGTTGATAAACCCTTGCTAGGATACATTAAAAACAACTATTGTATTATAAGAACATAAGAACATAAGAACTAGGAGCAGGAGTAGGCCATCTGGCCCCTCGAGCCTGCTCCGCCATTCAATGAGATCATGGCTGATCTTTTGTGGACTCAGCTCCACTTTCCGGCCCGAACACCATAACCCTTAATCCCTTTATTCTTCAAAAAACTATCTATCTTTATCTTAAAATTCTAGGGCAGTATAGTGGCACAGTGGTTAGCACTGCTGATTCACAGCAGCGGGGACCCTGGTTCGATCCTGGCCCCGGGTCACTGTCCGTGTGGAGTTTGTTTGTCCACGTGTCTGCGTGGGTCTCACCCATACAACCCAAAAAATGTGCAGGGTAGTAAGATTGCCCCTAAATTGGAAAAAAGAATTGGGTACTCTAATTTAAAAAAAAACATTACTAGTGTATTCTGCAATGAGACTATAAACATTATTTGTATAAAAGCAAAGGAAAACAAAGCATGACTTTTTAAGTTGATAAATCTTTACAGAAAAGTATATACAACAGCTTGTCATTCATTAAAAGTAACAATAGTGCTATATGTTATACATAACTGACCCTGCTGTTTCCATTAGTCTCCATCACAGAACCAACCCGGCTTGGGTCACTGTCTGTGCGGAGTCTGCACGTTCTCCTCGTGTCTGCGTGGGTTTCCTCCGGGTGCTCCGGTTTCCTCCCACAGTCCAAAGATGTGCAGATTAGGTGGATTGGCCATGATAAATTGCCCTTAGTGTCCAAAAGATTAGGTCGGGTTCCTGGGTTGCGGCGATAGGGTGGAGGCATGGGCTTGGGTAGGGTGCTCTTTCCAAGGGTCGGTGCAGACTTGATGGGCCGAATGGGCTCCTTCTGCACTGTAAATTCTATGATTTTATGAAACCAAAAACACCTCTCGTTCTGACTGTAGTTCTGGGAAGCCTCTTCCCCTTCTCAGGCCTTGGGCTTTGCTGTTTCTAATTTCCAAATTAACAAGAAACCCAAATCATTCCATCCTTTGTTCAACTCAGGCCTTTTGTTCTGATCCATTGCCAGCAGTTTTCAGCTATCCAACTATTCCCCTTCCCAGCATGCGTTACATTTCACACTTAACTCCTCCACTCTTCACCATGTGCTCTATTTCTTACCTGGCCACTCCACCTCACTTCATGACCCAGACTATTCACGGGCAATACTATGAGATTTACTAGTATACAAAATGTTTAGTGTTTATGTACATATAATTTACTAGTACAGGGCGGTTTTAAAGCAGGGTTCTTGCTGCTCTGATGAGACAATAACCTCAAAAGCTATCTCAAAGACATATTCTAAGTTCCAATCAAAAAATGTTAGTAAATTCCATTTTTGTTTCACCCGGAAACTATAGACTGTGTGGTTTTCCATTGGACGAGTTATTCTTTAAAATGTTCTCATGCAGCAATTTTACCACATAAACTGAACCAATTTTCACATTTTGGCCATGGCCGGAAGATGATTCATTAATAGAATCATATTTGTTTATCTATCAATTATCCTCTTACTTTCTCATTTGAGGGTTAGAGAAATGAAACTCATAGTGAAATCACAGTATCAAAGAAACCACACAATAGAAAATCTGAAGGCAAAAGTTAATAAATGTTTCAAATAAGAAGGGAACCAAGTAGCAGGATTTACCAGATCATTATTTGTGAAAATGCAACATTTTTGGATGCATAAATTATTGCAAAAGTGAATAATAATATGTAGTTTGTTTTACCAAACTTTCTCACTTCCTCTCCTGGAGGTAGAAACACATGCTGGGGTATTACCAGGTTCATCCAAATCTCTGATTTTACATAAAATGCTCAAGGTCACACTGAGGAAAATTGAATCAGGTGGACTGCAGCGGGTTAAGAAGGAAACTCACCACCACTTCCTCGAGGGCAATTAGAGATGGGTCCTAATTGCTGGCCTTGCTTGTGAGGCTCACGTCCCGTGAGAGAATAAAAAAGAAACAGTATTTTATATTCAAAATTTAATCACAACTGAGTAATAAGTCAAATCTAACACCAGAAACAGATAGCACATGTTGATGCTGCACTGGAGTGGTTGAAATCCAAGATTTACAATATCGCTAAGGGATTCCTCACAGAGAGATAAATAATTAAAAACCTATCAGGTAAGTTAACCCAAGGCACAATTTACTGGAGGGAAAACATCCTGAAGTGGGAGAGAGGAAACTTAATGAAGGAATATTTAGAGAGCAGGTATGGGAATATTAAAGCAAAATATTTTGCAATGAAATTGAAAAATATCCTTTGTAAGGATACCAAATATTGAATGTACAAAAATATGTTTCAAAAAATATTTTAATTCCTTTGCAGGATGAGTGTAACATTTGATAAAGAGTGACTTGCAATAGTTACTTTCTTTGCTGTTTCTAAGTATAAGAATATCAACTCTATGTGAAATCATTATTATTTCCATATCTCAAAACACTCAAAGGGCTAGCAATTTGGCTTTGAAGCTGGAGACCCTCCAAATGGAGTGTGCAGTGTTCCTGGCCGCTTTCTGTGCAGCCCACACAATGCCTCATGCTGGAAAGATCCCTCACATGGGCATTCCTTGGGTGCACTGGGACTTCCAAGCCAGCCAGAGTGTGACATCAAATAACTTCTGGCTGGTCAACACAGCTAATCCCAATATGGACCTGGCATGTCCACTCAGCACAATCACTTGTCACTCACAAAAGAACATGCATTCAGCTGCCAGAATACAACAGTAATACTTAAGGTCAGGTCTCTGGATAGAGGGAGATGGTGCTAAGGCTACAGAATGGGGCAGATCTGTGTGGAGGGAGGATGAAGTGGAAGAGACAGGGAGGAGACATCTGGGCTGCTTTCACTCCGGATGGTCTGCCCATAAGCGCTTACGCAGACACTTAAGATGGTATCCCTTTGCCACCATTTCACTATACCCCACCTTCCCATTCATCTGCAACATCCCATTTCAGCATCCTCTTACAATAAAAGCCACCAACAAAATACTCTGTCATGACATCTTTACCAAACAACATATCCAATCATATCAGCAAAAGTAAAGTAGTGGATGTCCTTGCCTGCCATTCAAAGCAGTGCTTGCAGCATGCAGCATGGAAAGTTGCTGAATTTTGCTAGCCTTGCAGGACACCTTTGAGCAGCTTTGAGCCAGCTTTGGATTGCACCACTTCAGAGGCAGTATTTTGGGCAGGCTGGCTGTTGGACAATAGCAAATATACTGACAGAGCAGGAGGGGCATGAATGTTGTCATCCTGAGAGAAAACAGCAGGCTCATGCTCCATGATGCCACTGGAACTCAACCTTGTCCCACAAGATGTGGAGATGCCGGCGTTGGACTGGGGTGAGCACAGTACGAAGTCTTACAACACCAGGTTAAAGTCCAACAGGTTTGTTTCGATGTCACTAGCTTTCGGAGCGCTGCTCCTTCCTCAGGTGAATGAAGAGGTCTGTTCCAGAAACACATATATAGACAAATTCAAAGATGCCAAACAATGCTTGGAATGCGAGCATTAGCAGGTGATTAAATCTTTACAGATCCAGAGATGGGGTAACCCCAGGTTAAAGAGGTGTGAATTGTACCAAGCCAGGACAGTTGGTAGGATTTCGCAGGCCAGATGGTGGGGGATGAATGTAATGCGACATGAATCCCAGGTCCCGGTTGAGGCCGCACTCATGTGTGCGGAACTTGGCTATAAGTTTCTGCTCGGCGATTCTGCGTTGTCGCGGGTCCTGAAGGCCGCCTTGGAGAACGCTTACCCGGAGATCAGAGGCTGAATGCCCTTGACTGCTGAAGTGTTCCCCGACTGGAAGGGAACATTCCTGCCTGGTGATTGTTGCGCGATGTCCGTTCATTCGTTGTCGCAGCGTCTGCATGGTCTCGCCAATGTACCATGCTTCGGGACATCCTTTCCTGCAGCGTATGAGGTAGACAACGTTGGCCGAGTCGCACGAGTATGTACCGCGTACCTGGTGGGTGGTGTTCTCACGTGTAATAGTGGTATCCATGTCGATGATCTGGCACGTTTTGCAGAGATTGCCATGACAGGGTTGTGTGGTGTCGAGGTCACTGTTCTGAAGACTGGGTAGTTTGCTGCAAACAATGGTTCGTTTGAGGTTGCGCGGTTGTTGACGATGAACATCTTGCCAAGGTCATCCCCACATCCCCACTACTTGCCTTCAAACA
This sequence comes from Scyliorhinus torazame, assembly GCF_047496885.1. Classification (NCBI taxonomy): domain Eukaryota; kingdom Metazoa; phylum Chordata; class Chondrichthyes; order Carcharhiniformes; family Scyliorhinidae; genus Scyliorhinus; species Scyliorhinus torazame. The sequence goes on along the minus strand of NC_092707.1, from coordinate 330,440,651 downwards.
ACCGTTGTTTGATGTGTGAGTGATATGTCAAAGGTACATTGAACAGCACGAGGGGTCAATGGTGAGATGGATAGGAGATACCCTTCGAAGACACATTCATTGACTTTGACCACTCAGGTGAAATCAGGGAACTGCTTGCATCACTGCTGCCAAGACCTCCAAGCCAGACTTCAGCTATTTACCTTCCTGGCTATCTGCTCCCAGTTTCTTCTAAGGGTTTTCCTCAGGGAATTTCTGGCCTTCTGTGGGAACATCAGCTCTCTTCTCCTGTCAACCTTCACCAATATGGCCTCTAGTGACACATGCTTCTTTCTTGCACTCTCTCTTATAATGAAACAGTAAATTCTGGAAAAAGCTCAGCAGGTCTGGCAGCATCTGTGGAGAGAGAAACAGAGTTAACTTTTTGAGTCTATATGACTCCTCCTCAGAGATCACTCTTTCTTGCCTGGTGCTCCATTTGTGCAGCTCTTACCTGCAACATGTCTTAGCACAGGCAGCCTGCAGGAGCTGCCTGCCACTGAGTGTAGCTCTGCTTAAAGAGAGACAGACTTCCTTTGACAGGAGCAGAATGCCTGCACCATGTGCGATCAGTGAAAGCTGCTTAGCCCCATGCAGCCAGCAGTGTGGCACCCCAACACTGCCATCGGGTGTATGTTGCCTGTCGAAGGTTACAAATTGAAGCCACATGCCTGAAACTGAGTCCAACCCGATTGTTAGCCCATCTATCCAATGGCATGAGTTCAATCTCAGTTAATTTGAAGTAATGGGCGGCACCGGTAGCACAGAGGTTAGCACTGTTGCTTCACAGCTCCAGGGTCCCAAGTGCGATTCCCAACTTGGGTCACTCTCTGTGGAGTCTGCACGTTCTCCCGGTGTCTGCGTGGGTTTCCTCCGGGTGCTCCGGTTTCCTCTCGCAGTCCAAAGATGTGCAGGTTAGGTGGATTGGCCATGCTAAATTGCCCTTAGTGTCCAGAAGTGGTTAGGTGGGGTTACGGGGATAGTGGGATAGACGGTGGATGTGTGGGATTAAGTAGAGTGTTCTTTCCAAGGGCCAGTGCCGACTCGTTGGGCCGAATGGCCTCCTTCTGCACTGTAAATTCTATGATAAGTACATTTTTGCATGCACATGAATTTGCATGTGCATTCTGCAAATGCAGCAGCACTGAGTTTTGAAGATAACTAGAATATCTTTTGTGCACAATGGGTGAAATCTTATTAGCTGTGCAGAGGTGGCATGAGAGGCAGGAAGGTGGGGCAATTCTGACAGTTGACCATTCGGTCGAATATCTGATGCCTCCCTGCGATCTTGCTGATTATGGTGTCAAAGCAAATGCACCTATCAACCTGACAGAATCGAGTAGCCATTAAGAAGCCAATTTGGGACAAAGAGATGGAACTGCGGGGATCTTCCTCACTGTGAATGCCCCCCCACCGCACTCCACCCAGCCAATGAGGCCATTGTCATGATATTCAAACACACACATCATGATGGACACACTAACAGGCAAATCAGAGTACACAACACCACAACCAATCACAGACAAGAACACCAACCACATAAAAAGCACGAGCACGACACCTGGTGGTCAGTAGGTCTGGGGAGAAGGGAACAAGAAAGAGCTGTTAAAACATCACAAGCAGGGAACCCCCATGTGCAGAGTGCAAAGACCAAACTGTAAATAGTAAGTTTAAATAAAATAGCGTTGTACCATATACAACCGTGTTGGCTCATCTGTGTGTCAGAACACCCAACACCACATGGTACAGGAGTGGATCGATACCTGCCTACTAACCTGCCATTCTGGACATGGACCACACCGACAAACCGCAGCCGATGCAAGTCGCGGGGAACCTAGGTACCAACTGGAAGCTCTACAGGCAGCGATTTGACCTGTACATCCGTGCCACCGAAAAACAGAATGCCTCGGATGACACGAAGATTGCAATGCTCCTCTTCTACGCAGGTCCGCACGCCACCAACGTCTTCAGCTCACTGGTGTTCGAAGAAGGCGAAAACCAATCCAAATATGACACGGTCATCCTCAAACTGGACCAGCTTTTTCAAGTTGAAGTAAATGAAAGTTTTGAAAGATACCTCTTTCAGCAACGCCTGCAAGGTAAGGAGGAGCTTTTTCAACCCTTCTTGACGCACCTCCGGATTCTAGCGCAGTCCTGCGGTTACGGCACCACCACAGAGTCCATGATCAGGGACCAGATTGTTTTTGGCGTTGCCTCTAGTGGCCTACGCCAGCAGCTTCTTAAAATGAAAAGCCTCACCTTAGCGTCTGCTGTGGAAGCCTGTGTCCTCCACGAAAATGCTACCTGCCGTTTTGCCCGATTTCAGGCGTCCGAGTTGGCACGGAGGGGGTCCCCAGCCGTCGAATCGGCAAGCCAGGCCGCCCATGACGTCGAACGCATCCAGGCCGTCGATTACTTCCCGACCCACGGCCCGGACGACAGCGGCCGCTTCCCGCGCTTTTCGCGGTCTCCCGCGCAGGTGCGCGCCAAAAATAACGGCCACAACGAGGGACGCACTGCGCAGGCGCGCCCACCGCAAGATCGCACTGCGCATGCGCAGTGGCGCAACGAACGCCGTGACGTCATGACGTGCGGCAATTGTGGAGCTCTACATTTAAAAGGGCAATGTCCTGCAAAAAACCGACAGTGCCTCAGATGTGGCAAGATGGGCCACTACGCAGCCCACTGTCGTGCGGCTCAACCCATGGATCCGGCGCATCCTCGACAATCTCGCAGACAAGTCAGGACCGTCCAGCCCACGCATCAAGACTTCCAGTTAAGTGATGCAGATGACCAGGATGCCTTCCGCGTTTCCGTCATTGATGTCAACAAGGTCAATGCCATCAATCCAGCCGATGAGTGGTGTGCCACCCTGACGGTCAACCCGAACTCGTCGCAAGCCCATTAGACTGGACTTATAATACCGTTCATATGTTTAACAAGTTGCACAATTTTACATGATAACCTGTTGTTGTTTATCGTTCCAGATGTCGTCTGACTGGACAACTGTTCAAGTTTTTTTTTCTTCTTCTCTCGTTCGCATTTATGTTATGTTATGGTACAACTTGGTTCATGTGACGCACCCGACATCGCCCCATGTACATAGTTCCGTCATATGCACATGCTGCACACGACACACACACACTCTTAGATGCACTCACGACACGATCATATTTATTACCACGTAGGCACATATCTTTGTAAAAAGGGGGGATGTCATGATATTCAAACACACACATCATGATGGACACACTAACAGGCAAATCAGAGTACACAACACCACAACCAATCACAGACAAGAACACCAACCACATAAAAAGCACGAGCACGACACCTGGTGGTCAGTAGGTCTGGGGAGAAGGGAACAAGAAAGAGCTGTTAAAACATCACAAGCAGGGAACCCCCATGTGCAGAGTGCAAAGACCAAACTGTAAATAGTAAGTTTAAATAAAATAGCGTTGTACCATATACAACCGTGTTGGCTCATCTGTGTGTCAGAACACCCAACACCACAGCCATAACCCAGCAAGTATGTGGAAATGGTCTCCCAGTGCCAGGCTGCGGAGGACCATCGCTGCCTCTTTTAATCTTCCCCTTCTGGAGCTACTTTGAACATTGGGCCACAAACACGACCACAGACTATCCTGTAAAGGTGTTATGATTTCCAGAGTGACTGGTAACTTTTAAAAGAGAAATTCAAACTTTCAGTTGATAGTTGGATGGATGACAAGTTAGGATTTTACATTTTAAGATTTTTACTGTAACAGAGAGGCTAAAATCACTATTGACCAAACATTATTTGAGTAGGTGGCCTATACTTTGAATTACAGGACAGAAATTTTCACTTTTACTTTTAACGCAACCGAAAAACCCACTTCACCACAGGTATACTTTACACATAAATAGTAATTTGATTTTCTAGGATCCTGTCCAAAGTGATTCTTAGGGCGGGATTCTCTCATCCCACGGCAGAATGTCCATGCTGTCATAAACGCCATCACGTTTTACGACGGAGTGAATGGGCCGCTGCCAGAACTAATTCTGGCCCCTACAGGGGGCCAGCACGGCACTGGAGCGGTTCACGCCGCTCCAGCTGCCGATCCCAGTGCGAACTGGGCGCCGCGGGATCCGTGCATGCGCAGTGGCGCCGGCGCCAATGCGCACATCCACAGTGGCGCCAACGCACGCATGCGCAGTGGCATCCTTCAACGCGCGGCCCCGACGCAACATGGCGCAGGACAACAGGGGCCGGCACGTACAAAATTAGTGCCCCAGCCAGAGAGGCCGGTCTGCCGATCAGTGGGCCCCGATCGTGGGCCAGGCAGCATCGGAGGCCCAACCCCAGGTCGGTGGCCCCTTCCCCCCCCACAGATCACCCCCCGACCCTTCCATGCTGAGTTCCCACCGGCTGAGAGCAGGTGTGGACAGCGCCGGCGGGACTCAGCGTTTCTATGGCGGCCGCTCGGCCCATCCCGGCCCGCGAATCGGCGGACCGGCTGCGTAGAGCGGCCCGTGACCATACCGCGCCAAACACGCCAGCGCCAATGGCGCTGATTCTCTGCTCTGCGTGGCCCAGTTGCGGGGATTCTCCGGCCTGGCCCCGGGCTGAGAGAATCCCGCCCTTAGCTCCTGGTTTAGTTCTGTTCCTTACATTTCCCAGCCTGGTAACTTTTAACTGTGGAACATTCTTTCACGGTGAAGTTTTTTCCTTGTGATTCTCCCTCTAGTGCAAACTAGATGAATCTTCTAGACTTATTTCAAATCTTTACAAATTTAGTTTTTGTAATCCATGTGAGCGATCTCTCGTGCATTCCTGCACAGTGAGCTTTCCCGACTTTTGGCCTATAGTTGCTCCCTTGCTCTTGGATCGTGGGAGCCCAACTGCAGCAATGAGCTTTCAGGGATATCTTAGAAACCTTTCCCCTCTCAAACCTCATCTCCATGGCAATGGGAATCACATGCTGATTAGTTACCCTTGATACCCAACTCTCTTTTTTTCTTGGAAATAAATGTATAATTTAAAATATAACTGTTTAGAACCCAATATTCCTAACACCTTGGTGGGACTTTGGAGACTATAGTCTAAACTAAGATGCTTCTGCCATTGTCTCCATGGATGCCACCTCCTTTCCAGCAAGCTAACCTTTTAATTTGTTGCAACCAGGACCCGAGAGCTGTTGTTAGGCAGACTTCAGAATAGGTCACATGACCCCCTTCGTTTTATCCTAAATTAAAGACACAGTGCCAAAACCTAATCATATAGGCCTCATATTTGTAACAGAGGGAATCCCCTCTAAAATGAAGACTTGGCAGCTCTGGCCACACTTTAATTTTACAATTTCATTACTTTTCAGAGGGCACCACCATCCTGAGGTGTTCTCCTGGTTTCCTGCCTGCTTCAGCATGCCCATCTCCCTCGATTGGGTTGCCGGCAGGATATAATTTCAGAGCTTCCTGTGAGTCCTGTTGGTTTCCAGGTCTGCTTGCTATCCTTAATTTCATGGTACCCCCGGAGGTGGCTTCTTAATTGGCTGTCTCTGGGAAGGTCTCATTCAGGCAGCTGGTACCATTGTACAGAGTACAGAATGTACTCAAATAGCCCCTATTTGCAAAAGCCAAAACAAACCATCGAAAAGTTCCAGAGATGTAGAGGAAAGGATTGCAAAGATGGTTCTGGATAGGAGCGAAAGCAACAGGGTAGTTGTTATGGGGGAACTTTAACTTTCCAAATATTGACTGGAAACGCTACAGTTCGAATACTTTAGATGGGTCTGTTTTTGTCCAATGTGTGCAGGAGGGTTTCCTGACACAGTATGTAGATAGGCCAACGAGAGGCGAGGCCATATTAGATTTGGTACTGGGTAATGAACCAGGACAGGTGTTAGATTTGGAGGTAGGTGAGCTCTTTGGTGATAGTGACCACAATTCCATTACATTTACTTCAGTGATGGAAAGGGATAGGTATATACCGCAGGGCAAGAGTTATATCTGGGGGAAAGGCAATTATGATGCGATGAGGCAAGACTTAGGATGCATCGGATGGAGAGGAAAACTGCAGAGGATGGGCACAATGGAAATGTGGAGTTTGTTCAAGGAACAGCTACTGCGTGTCCTTGATAAGTATGTACCTGTCAGGCAGGGAGGAAGTGGTCGAGCAAGGGAACCATGGTTTACTAAAGCAGTCGAAATACTTGTCAATAGGAAGAAGGAGGCTTATGTAAAGATGAGACATGAAGGTTCAGTTAGGGCGCTCGAGAGTTACAAGTTAGCTAGGAAGGACCTAAAGAGAGAGCTAAGAAGAGCCAAGAGGGGACATGAGAAGTCTTTGGCAGGTAGGATCAAGGATAACCCTAAAGCTTTCTATAGATATGTCAGGAATAAACGAATGACTAGGGTAAGAGTAGGGCCAGTCAAGGAAAGGTTTATAAGAGATAGGATGTATAATCATCTGGAAAGGAATAATTTGATTAGAAATAGTCAACACGGTTTTGTGAAGGGTAGGTCGTGCCTCACAAACCTTATTGAGTTCTTTGAGAAGGTGACCAAACAGGTGGATGAGGGTAAAGCAGTTGATGTGGTGTATATGGATTTCAGTAAAGCGTTTGATAAGGTTCCCCATGGTAGGCTACTGCAGAAAATACGGAGGCATCGGATTCAGGGTGATTTAGCAGTTTGGATCAGAAATTGGCTAGCTGGAAGAAGACAAAGGGTGGTGGTTGATGGGAAATGTTCAGACTGGAGTCCAGTTACTAGTGGTGTACCAGAAGGATCTGTTTTGGGGCCACTGCTGTTTGTCATTTTTATAAGCGCGTAGAAGGATGGGTGAATAAATTTGCAGATGACACTAAAGTCGGTGGAGTTGTGGACAGTGTGGAAGGATGTTACAAGTTACAGAGGGACATAGATAAGCTTCAGCGCTGGACTGAGAGGTGGCAAATGGAGTTTAATGCAGAAAAGCGTGAGGTGATTCATTTTGGAAGGAATAACAGGAAGACAGAGTACTGGGCTAATGGTGAGATTCTTGGCAGTGTGGATGAGCAGAGAGATCTCGGAGTCCATGTACATAGATCCCTGAAAGTTGCCCCCCAGGTTGAGAGGGTTGTTAAGAGGGCGTACGGTGTGTTAGCTTTTATTGGTAGAGGGATTGAGTTTCGGAACCATGAGGTCATGTTGCAGCTGTACAAAACTCTGGTGCGGCCGCATTTGGAGTATTGCGTGCAATTCTGGTCGCCGCATTATAGGAAGGATGTGGAAGCATTGGAAAGGGTGCAGAGGAGATTTACCAGAATGTTGCCTGGTATGGAGGGAAGATCTTATGAGGAAAGCTGAGGGACCTGAGGCTGTTTTTGTTAGAGAGAAGAAGGTTAAGAGGTGACTTAATTGAGGCATACAAGATGATCAGAGGATTGGATAGGGTGGACAGTGAGAGCCTTTTTCCTCAGATGGTGATGTCTAGCATGAGGGGACATAGCTTTAAATTGAGGGAGATAGATATAAGACAGATGTCAGAGGTAGGTTCTTTACTCAGAGAGTAGTAAGGGCGTGGAATGCCCTGCCTGCAACAGTAGTGGACTCGCCAACACTAAGGGCATTCAAATGGTCATTGGATAGACATATGGACGATAAGGGAATAGTGTAGATGGGCTTTAGAGTGGTTTCACAGGTCGGCGCAACATCGAGGGCTGAAGGGCCTGTACTGCGCTGTAATGTTCTATGTTCTATGTTCTAAGCCTGAGGGTGCTAACAGCTACACGAACAATCAATGTAAGATAGCAGACAAGTTTATAACATGGCTCATTTATGCATGTTAGAAGCGATGTACAGTTATACACAGGGACCTACAAACAAAAGGATTTTGCTCATGCCTTGCACCTTTTTGAAATTAATTGGGAGTTTGGACAGCCTGTAATTCCCCGTTGCCCCGGGCCCCAGGTTGTTTCATTTGGAAGAAGGTGAAAGATGTAGACAATAACAGGAGCATCTGTGCTGACTATGGGTAGACTGTTAATCTATATGTTTTACAGGGACGTGTTACGAATGTCAGGTTTTTCTTAAATGCTATACTTTAAACTTTCTACCTGGATACAAGGCACAGATGAATCATGTTGCCATCGAGATTGGATCTGAGAGGGGAACAGTCCATAGCAAGCAATTGTAGTATCAGCTCACAGGGTTTTCTAAGAGATCATCTGATCTGACAGACAAGGCTAGTATACAAGGATCTGAAAGAGAAAGAGAGAGAGGCAGCCAATCTCTATTGTTCATTTTTCACCATGCAGAATATGGGTGGCAGCTCACTCTCAAATTGAAAAACTTATAAGAATTTACACAAGGCTGGATGATTTGCCTAGCTTTGGGCTGAATCTGCAGTGTAACCCTCACCATGAAAGTTAATTTCAAGATTGTAAGTTACCCAGCTAGTAAAGGAAAAAGGTAGAAAGCCATTGGGAGCTGAGAATAGCTTTGGACTATCTCCTGAAGATGTGCCCACTTAAAGGACAGAGTAAAGTATAACCATAGAGAGGAATTTTCAGTTGTTTGAAAAGTTGAATGGGGGATCTTTTCTGTAGTTTAGAGGATAAATTGTCAACTGAACAGTGTTTAGACATTGTTACATTTAGTTTGTCACAGGAAAAATTTTAAAAATTGAAACCTTGTCATGTGGTTCTTCTAGTTGGTCACTGGAAAATCAAAAATCTTTGAGAGAATCCCTCTGCCAGTGAATGGTGTGCCGCTGAGAGACACGCGGCTGGGAGACCGGCGAATCCCGCCCCTAGTTTGAACAAGTCCCACCCATGGTTACTTTTTAAAAATTTGTTCTTGGGATGCGGGTGTCACTGGCTGGGCCAGCATTTGTTGCCCATCCCTAATTGCCTTGGTCGGCCATTTCAGAGGGGGGGGGGGGCGTTCAGAATAACTGCATTGCTGTGTGAGTCTGAGTCACATGTAAGGACAGCAGATTTCATTCCCTGAGAAACATGAGTGAACCAGATCAGATGGATTTTTACGTCAATTGGCAACAGTTGCATGGGAATTATCATACTTTTAATTCCAGATTTTTATTGAATTCAAATTTCACCATCTGCCATGGTGGGATTTGAACCTAGGACCCCAGAGTATTACCCTAGGTCGCTGGATTACTAGTCTAGTGACAATACCACTAAGCCACCACCACTGCCTCCTCATAGGCAATAGCAACCTGAGGACATATCTTTTAAAATTGCGATAACTTAAATGTATGTGTTTTAAAAACTGTGTACAACATGCCATTCTATGAGAAAATTATGCCAACAGAACTGATTGTACTTGGAGTGCTTATCAAACAAGTTAAAGCTGTTAAGTCCAAGACAGACTCTGCTGTGAAGGACATTTCGTTGATCTCCATGCTTAGACGAGACAACAAAATGATAACCGACTATCATTCGGAACAGCTTGGATTAGAGGCTTCCTGGCAGGGCCAGGTACTGTGTAGGCGAGATTCAAACCCCAGGATCAGCAGGGGTTCAAACCCTTTGGACTGACTAGAGACTGGGGTCACAGGGGGAGTGAATTTCTTTACACCGGCAGACACTCGTCATCTACAGCACTCTCACAACCAATGGCACTGGCCTTGAAAATAACATAACATATAAGCCGTTGCAATTTATAAAAGATACAAAGTCAGTCCCCAGATTTTGAATCACCCTGTGGCCATGGTTTGATTACTCTCATGACCACTGTTCTTTCTGATCCATTGGGTTTGAGTATCCCTCTCAACCACACTGGGTTGCAAATGCCGATGGACTAGCAGAGACTGGGGTCACAGAGGATTCAAACCCCAGTGGACTGGCAGACACTGGGGCCACAGGCAGAATCAAACCTTGGAGATGGAAAGACGGTTGAGAGGGATTCCCAAACCCAATGCAACCAAAGGAACAGTGGTCATGAGGAGAATCAAACCCCAGCCTCAAGGCATTGGCCTCTTATCTTTTATAAATTGTAATGATTTACATGTGTTATTTTTATGACCTGTGTACAATAGTGCCATGGGCTGTGGGAGTGCTGCAGATGGTACAGCTTGTCCTAGCAGGGAGATTCAAACTCCGTCACGGAACACTTACAATCCAGTCATCAGGCTGTGACCAGAGTCTCATGTGCTGGACTGTTAAGTATACTGAGATTCAGTAAGACTTGGTAAATTGAAGGCTGATTGCAGTTTGTAATTTATGAGTGTCCAACATTTCAGAATGCCTCTGGCATCTTTTATAATACAAATTATTTGGGAGTGTCATGAAGTGTCCATTTTTTGCAGGTGTCTGCCATTTGGATGTGTCTTTTTAAACAGGCCTCATTGTATAATAAAAATTTGTATTTTCCTGGAGCTAACATAGGAGGGTATGTCTTCAGCAAGATATACTCAAAAGGTGACTGATTGACTCGTCTCGCACACTTGTGAAAAACCACTTTAAAAAGTTAGGTTTGCATTTTCTAACATTTTTGAAAAACAAAAAAGATACGGTCATATAAATCCTTCAAAAACATAAAGTACAGAATTTAGGACAAAGATAGGCTTTACAATAAATAAATAAATTAGAAGGACATGCAAACTAGCTCAACAGTTCCTGTAACATATCAAGGAATGGAAACTGATTAGTAGGATTAACTGCACTAAACTAATTTTAGTAATACCATTTGCAAGGAATGCAAGTATTCCATTCAAAGTATATGTGATGCAGGCATGGTTCTAATATATAACAGTGAGTTTACTTGCCAGTACAATATAATCTTCATTATTCCTTGGTTGAGGTTCACCAGATACATTAGGATAGCTCTATCATAGAATAGTGAAAATCATGGGTGGCCATCTCTGATAATGGGGCTATGTCCCCACGCCCGCGAGAAAACGGGCACAAATCACTCTGGAGAAAGTCCAGAGTGATTCTCCGTTATGCAGGGGGCTTGCAAGGCCCTGGAGTGCTATCGCAGCTCCGGCTGCCGATACAGGGCCCTGCACTCTGGCCGCGGGTCCGCGCAACATTGTGGACCCACACCGCGGGCTGGCCTCCCCAATATAGGCCCCCCCCCAAATCACGCACGCCCGCCGATCGGTGGCCCCCCGATTGTGAGTCTGGCCATCCTTGAGGACCCCCGGTGATGATTCCCCCCCCCCCCCCCCCCCCCCCCCCCCCACCAGGACGACCGTGGACTGAGTCCGCAGCCGCCACTCTGAGCTCTCGCCGGGTGGAACTATGAATGAACCATGCCAGTGGGAACTCGGCCAGTTGTCAGCGAAGAATCGCCGCGGGGGCCTCTTTCAATGGCCCCGACCGGCGCTGCGTTGACTGCATGCGATTGGCGGCGGTCCCCGGAGAATCACGGGAGCGGCGTCGGACCCGATCGTGGGTCTGACGCCCATTCTCCGCCCCCGCGCCGAGCGGTAGAATCCCGGCACACATCTTTTCCTAATAATTTCTTCAATGGCTCAATGGATAAATGACGAGATACTGAAATGTGAGGCTGATTGTAATGTGTGAACGTGCTGGGAGCTAGGGCTCCAATAGCATGGTGGCAAAGTGGCTAGCACTGCTGCATCACAATGCCCGGGACCCAGGTTCAATAATGGCCTTGGGTGACTGTGTGGATTTCCCCCGGGTGCTCTGGTTCCCTCCCACAATCCAAACATATGTAGGTTAGGTGGATTGGCCATGCTAAATGCCCATTAGTGTCCAAAGATGTGCAGGTTAGGTGGATTGTCCATTAGCAATGCGTGGGGTTATGGGGATTGGGCGGGGGAATGGACCTTGGTGGAGTTCACTTTTGTAGGGTCGGTGCAGACTTGATGGGCTGAATGGCCTCCTTCTGCATAGTAGGGATTCTATGGATTCTATAAATAGCATGTGTGAAACCTAGTAACATGTTAAATGTCTCTGAACTGATCTTGTAGCCAAAATATTTACATGGCTAGTCTAGTTCAGTTTCTGGTCAATGATAATCCACAGGATGTTGATAGTGGAGGATTCAGAAATGGTAATGCTATTGAATGATAAGGAGCGATGGTTAGATTCTCTTTTGTTGGAGATGGTCATTTCCTGACATTTGTGTAGCACCAATGTTACTTGCCACTAAACAGCCCAAGCCTGATTATTGTCCAGGTCTTTCTGCATTTGGACATGGACTGCTTCAGTATCTGATGAGTCACGAATGGTGCTGACCATTGTGCAGTCATCTGCGAACATCCCCACTTCTGACCTTATGATAGAGGGAAGATCATTGATGAAGCAGCTAAAGGTGGTTGGGTCTACGACACAACCCTGAGAAAATGCCACTTGTTAGCACTGATGGTGACCCCTTCCATCCTTATAATGATGATCAAAAGCAGAATGATGGGGTAGTAATTTGCCAGGTTGGGCTTGCCCTCCTTTTTGTGTGCAGGACATACCTGGGCACTTTTCCACATTGTCGGGTAGAAGCCAGTGTACTGGCAAGTTCTGAAGCACAAGTCTTCACACCTCTGGCTTGAAAATTGTCAGGGCCCATAGCTTTTTCAGTATCCAATGTCTTCTGCCGTTTCTTGATATCACCTGGAGTGAACTGAATTGACTGAAGACTGGCAACTGTGATGCTGGGGACCTCCAGAAGAGTCCGAGATGTATCATCCATTCAGCACTTCTGGCTGAAGATTGTTGTAAATACTACAGCCTTATCTTTTTCACTGATGCATTGGGCTCCCCCATCATTGAGGATGGGGATATTGTTGGAGCCTCCTCCTCCAGTCAGTTGTTTTATTGTCCACCACCATTCACGACTGGATGTGACAGAACTTAGATCTTATGCATTGGTTGTAGAATCGCTTAGCTGTCTGTTAGGTTGTGCAGGTTGACACCTCATTTTTAGGAATGCCTGGTGCTACTCCAGACATGCCCTCCTGCACTCTTCGTTGAGCCAGGGTTGATCTACTGGCTTGGTGGTAATGGTAGAGTGGTGGATATGCCGGAACATGAGACTACAATTGTGGTTGTATTCAATTCTGCTGCTGAGAGCTCACAGCGTCTTATCAATGCCCAGTCTTGAATTACTAAAATGGTTTGAAATCTATTGCATTTAGCACAGTGATAGTGCCACACAACATGATGGAGGTTAATGTGAAGACAGGACTTTGTCCCCACAAGGACTGTACATTGGGCACTTCTACCAATACCGTCACGGACAAATGAAGTTGCGGCATGCAGATGGGTATCCTGGTACATGAATCACAGAATGTTAGCATGCAGGTACAGAAGGTGGTTAGAAGGACAAATGGAATGGTGTCATTTATTGCAAGGGGGATGTAATATAAAGTAGAGAAGTTTTGCTACAGTAATACTGGCTATCTGTGAAACCACACCTGGAATGCTGTGTATAGTTTTGGTCTCCCTATTTAAGAATGGATATGAATGCATTAGAAGCAGTTCAGAGAAGGTTCACTTGACTGAATGGTGGGATTTGGGGCAGGGCAGCGATGGTTACCTTATGAAGAAAGGTTGCCTGAATCCATTAGAGTTTACATGAATGAGAGGTGAACTTATTGAAACATATAAGACCCTGAGGGGAGTTGATAGGGTGGATGTGGAAAGGATGTTTCCCCTTGTGGATGAGATTAGATCTAGGGGATCTAGTTTAAAAATAAGGGATCTCCATTTAAGATGAGGAGAATTTATTATTCGCTCAAAGTGTTGTGTGTCTGTGGAATTCCCTCCCCCTCGGAGGCAAGGTCATTGAATATTTTTAGGCCAGAGGTAACTAGACTCTTGACTAACAAGGGAGTCAAAGGTTATCAGGGGTAGGCAGGAATGTGAACTTGAGACCACAAACAGATCAGGCATAATCATATTGAAAAGTGGAGCTGGCCCGAGAAGCCGAATGGCCTACTCTTGCTGTTAATTTGTACATGCATCTGTATGTTAATTTGTCTTTCCCTTCTATTTTTCTTTCCTTTTCCTGAAAGTAGTGTTGCACCCATGGTTCCATGAGTATCATAGGCTCTCCAGTACCTATTAAAGTGGATATTACTCATCGGCATTTCGAGATAATGAACGATGACAGGGTATTCAACCATGTTTTGCAGTTAAGCCTTATCATAACTGTACATACAATTTCAATTACGAATGACTGGATTGTAATCAGTGGCAGTTGTTTCTTTCCTCCTTGGTCCAGAACATTGAGGCCAATTATGATGCTCCACTGCCACCATTGCTGAGACCAGCTGCGTCAGCAGAGATCAGAAATGAATCCTGGGACCTTTCTGATCAGTGCTGCTTATTATCACACAATATGACACGTTTCCCACTGCATGGGGTGTCCAAACTGTGGCCTCTGGTGCAATGTGTGTTTTTGTTGCTATTTTTCTAGTAGATTCTGTGGTTTCCAGACATAGGATTACAAAGTACTTCTATGATGCCATGACGTTTGAGGAAATCGGTTGTCTATCTTCCTGAAGAATAGAAATGAACATTTCCTGCAACCGGATCTTTGTCAATGACCTTAAATCAGTGTTCCCCATCTACTCACACTTCGGCTGCTGGAAAGAGATTCTCCTCTTTGACTCAATCCAATCACCTTTATTAGACCTCACCTTAATCTTCCCTGCTGTAGGGAACAATACAGGTCTCTCCAGTACCTCCATGGGCAGAATTTAATAAGAAGAGCACAGCTTCTCACGGCGGAACAAGAAATGAGTGCCACTTCCCCTTTTGACTTGGGAGCCACCACATATCACAGTAGCAGTGTAATTTGTAAGTGTGCGCAGCTGGCATGTGCAATCACTCGGTGGGGAAATGGCTCTCAGCAGCCTGCCTCCTCATCAGCTGTTGATGTCAGAGTTGCAATAAGGAGTAGTGGTCAAAAAACTAAAATGAAGAAATATTGAGAGCACAATTATAGCACAGGTGCTAAAACTGTTATAATACACGCATGTGCATAGGTATCATTATATCTTTTGTTCACTTGACTATTGTGTGCAGTATGTACATCTGCTGTAATGTCCTCCTATGGAGGCATATTGCACTCTTATTCTTTATGTTTGGTCATGGAATGAAGGGGACTGAGGGACATCTCACCTATATAGACAACAATGTGGCAGTGTGTTAGTGGTCAGACCCTATTGGATGGCAATGTGCCTGGTGTTACTTGTATTTTCAAGGCAATGTGGCATGGCTGCAAGTGAAGCATCTACAGACCTGTGCATAAATGACTTGCCAAAGAGATTGATTGAGGACACTAACAAATGGAAAAGTGATGTGCCGCTCGGGCAACCATCACCAGCTTGACGAGGAGCAGAAAGAATACTCATGATAGCTTCATTGACTTGAGTGTCAATGCAAAACTGGTAACCTTGGAAGGAGTCATTGGTGAGAACAGTTCATTCCTTGTGGTCTTCTAGGAGTAGAGAATGTGTGTAGTCAGGTAGCTCAGGATGGAAGCTAGCCGAGGTAGGCGCATAACTGGAGCAGTAAAAGGCTTGCAGGCTGAACCAGTGATGCCCATACCCCAGGAAAAGAATACAAAATGTCCCAAATATAATAACCTTGTAAGACTCATAATTGTAACACCCTACCAATGGTTAGATTGACATTGAATAACCAAATTCCATTGATAATTAAATGCCTATGACCCCTTATCCCACACATCTGTAAAAGGGTAAATATTTATGATTGTTGACTGTTCCCTACCAGTTAAGAGAACTCTGTGGTCAACTTAGCTTTATAGATAATTGATTTGAATGCAATAAATAGACAATATGAACAAAGAAACCTGTTTTAAAACATTGGGATATTGTTTTGACTGATTAGTGGATAAATCCACTGGCCAATGTGTTACAGAGGCTTTCAGATCTTGATGTTCCTAGGTTTTGAAGATAGCAGCTATGAATTGGCTTCAATATTGACCAATGTCTTTTTTTTTCTTTTTTTAAAATAAATTTAGAGTACCCAATTCATTTTTTCCAATTAAGGGGCAATTTAGCGTGGCCAATCCACCTATTCTGCACATCTTTGGGTTGTGGGGGTGAAGCCCACGCAAACACGGGGAGAATGTGCAAACTCCACACGGACAGTGACCCAGAGCCGGAACTGAACCTGGGACCTCGGCACCGTGAGGCAGCAATGCTAACCACAGCGCCACCGTGCTGCCCCGACCAATATCTTTTGAGAACCAATGAACACCAGCTACTTACCAGACCAGTGGAGACAAGCCACACATGTGGTGCATTTAAAAAATGGGGATAAAAGTCAGTCAGAAAACTACAGCCCAGTATCTCTCACCAGCATCATTTGGAAATTGCTTGAACACATTGTTCATTCTCTTATTCCGAAGCACTTTGAAGCTCGCAATATCCTGGCAGATAATCAGCATGGTTTTTGGCTCAAAAGATTAACCAAATCACATCTTTTACAGACTGTTGATGATCTAGCTTCAAGTCTCAAAAGAAATGAAACAATTCACATGTCAATGGTAGATTTCTCAAAGGCCTTTGACACAAGATCCTCATGAAAAGCTCATGTCCAAACTCCACCTTTGAAACCAGGGGACATTATTAAATTGGACCTGGCACTTCGTTACCAACAGAAGACAAAGAGTGGTATGTGATGCAGTATCATTCTCTCCTCAAGATGTCCTCTCTGGAGTGCCCCAGGGAAGCTGTGTTGAGACCTTTGTGTTGTATGTTGGTTGTAATTGGCTAAGGAATGATTGCTGAAACATAGATATGTCTGAACAATAACTGATTTGTTGAATGAACATAACTATATACAGATATACAAACTAGTCTAAGTCTCAGTCTAACTCAGTAACTCAGTCTAAGCCATGAGCATTCTCCCTCTTGATTCTTAGTTATGTGTTCCTACATCATCACGTGAATGGTAATATTTCTTCAGTCCCACCCACTAACCCTGTCAACCCTGAACGCCCTATTACCGCATCTCAGCCCAAGCCTTTGTTGAAATATATTTTACATTTATATTTACATTCTACCCCATCGCCCCTAAATCTCTGACTTCATAGATTCAGGCAGTCTGGAGGATTCGCAACTCTCCCTGATCGTGTTCTTGTCAGGCTTGGAAGATCAGTATTGTTCCTTTGGGCTTCTTTGCTTTGACTTAGTTGGTCTTTGGTAAGAATTGAAGTATCTGGTACATTGTCAGTTTGTGACGCAATATCTGGCTCTTCCAACTGTGCAATGGACGTTTCTCTGATCTGGATCTAGACTTGATCCTATTTTGCACCGACCCTCTGAAAGATAACAGTGACCCGGGGCCGGGATTGAACCCGGGTCCTCAGAGCCGTAGGCAGCAGTGCTAACCACTGCGTCACCGTGCCGCCCTATGTTCCCTATCCTTTTCTATTGAGTTGAATCTGATTTCTTTTGCCAGTTTTGTCTGTCTTTCTTTACTTCTGCAGTGATGACTCCTTGTAGCCTCTTGTTCATGAATGGTGGCTAATCCTGGACTGCTGCCTCTGGAAATAATTGTTGAGGAACGACAGGAAGAAGTGAGGAATGGACTTGATCAATGTCATGACACCGCAAAGCATGAGAACAAGGTGCTGTCCGCAAGAACACTTCACATTGAGAGTGAGGCTTTACTGATGTCAGAATTGAGCTGAGAACAGACACACACTGTAGTGAAATGGATGTACACAACATCGAACAGAGGCACAGGATAGTGATAAGTAGCGGGACTAAAGCACAGCTCAGCATAAAGAGGAGATGTACATGAGAGATGTGAAACGGGGGCTATTCTATTTACAGCAGTGAGAATATGTACATGTGGAGAACACCTGTGCCACCATTGTGCTCTTAATATTTATTTCTCTTCCGAATGATGTCTTGTTGCATCCCCACCATCCACAGTGGAGGTGGAGGCAGCCAGTTGCTGCTGCACGGGATATGAGCCCAGATGAAGACGTGACGATGCGTGAGAAAGCGTGAAAGGTGTTGTCCATCCAACTGGTAGTGTGTGAGACCTTGTGGGGAGTCACCCTGCTAATGTCTGATGGGCTTGTGAGTATGTGAGTTGAGAGTGATGAGCAGGTTGACTTACCTTGGCAGACCAGATGAGATCATTTATCTTTTTTCTGCACTGGATGGTTGACCTCTTCTGTGCAGTGATGGTGCTCACCGCCCTGGCCGCTGCCTTCCAAACCATAATTGAGTGAATTGTGGACCTCTTCCGGCCACCATAGAAGTACAGCATCTCCAGGCGGCCTGCCATGGCAACCAGCGATGCTTCACTGAATTTGAGGGCAGAATGTTTCTTGGCTTTGGAGGCCATCTCACGCCTGGAGCAATCTTGGGATGCAGACATTGTTGTGCACTGCTGCAGTTTAAATATGGCAGCCGGAGGGATGATCTGCTGAGGTCACAGCAGGGAGTTTAATCAGAGGCCATCGGCCTATAATACAATGTGTTTATGGCTGATGCGTATTTAATGAGCTGGGAAGGTGGCAATAGGACACAAACCCTGCCATTCCGCCAACAGGAAAAACATTTTTTCAGCCCACCACCGCACTTATTGCACAGAGGGAAAATTCCCACCGGAACTGTAACTCTGGGCACGATTCTCTGACCTCGTTATGCTCTTGGATGAGTCACTCAAGCGAAACGAGGCCGGTGAATAGCGGGACAGACCAAAAGCGAGAACCACGTCAGGTGCCCAACAGTTTGCGATGCAACCGGCCCGCTCCCATAGGCGAAATCAGTGTGGCGAGAAACCAATTAGGCCCCATTTCCATACAATTAACAATCCGCCACACCAGTCACCGAGGTGGCGAGGATCCAGATGTCTGGCACATCACTGCCAGTCTGGGCCCTCTCCCGATTGTGGGAGAGTTTTTTCTGAGGAGACACAGAAGAGGCATTGTTAGCCACATGCGTAGTTCACAGTGGTGGGAAGGGGGTGTGTGAAGTAGGGTTTGGGGGGATGAAGGGGGGAAGGGGTGGAGGAGGGTTGGGGGGATTGAAGGGGGAGGGGGTAGATGCTCCTGTGGGGGGGGGGGGGGGGATAAGGTCTTGGGGGGGGGAGGTGTGGCGGGGGAGGGGGGAGAGCATTGGTGTCTACTCACTTGTGCTGCCCAGTGTAGGTCATTGACCTTCCTGCACTGGAGACCAGTCCTCCTGGCCACACTCCCTGAGCTCACTGCCACCGCCACCTCGTCCCAGAACGCATTGGCTGCCCTATGGCTGACTGTCCTAGACTCTCGGAGGAACAGGACATCCCTCCTGGCCTCCACGGCATTTTGCAGCCTCCCCAAGTCAGCATTTCCAAATCTTGGGGCCGGTCTCCTCGGCCCCATTGTTGTGAGATGGCTGGGGTTGGCTGAGCAAGTGACACTTAAGTGCTGCTCGGCCTTGTTAGTGGGGAGGCTGGCGAGCGCAGTGCCGGTGAATCAGCTGGTACGCCTTCATTTGCGGCAAGAAGCCTGTGAGGTCTCGTTAAGTGGACCAATTAACGTTGAATAACATTGCCGATTCAGCGCCGGGAAGCTCGCGGCAATTCTCGCTCGGTACAATACTTAGAAATCTTTCTGGATAATCGCCCCCTCTGTTTAAGCCATGAGCATTCTCCCTCTTCACTCTTGGTAATGTGTGTCCTGCATCATCAAGGAGCCAGTACTACTCCTCCAATCCCACATATTAACCCTTTTAACCCTCAACACCCTAATACTACAGAAAAAGGAGGCATTTGTCAGGGCTAAAAGGCTGGGAACAGACGAAGCCTGTGTGGAATATAAGGAAAGTAGGAAGGAACTTAAGCAAGTAGTCAGGAGGGCTAAAAGCGGTTATGAAAAGTCTTTGACAAATAGGGTTAAGGAAAATCCCAAGGCTTTTTACACATACATAAAAAGCAAGAGGGTAGCCAGGGAAAGGGTTGGCCCACTGAAGGACAGGGAAGGGAATCTATGTGTGGAGCCAGAGGAAATGGGTGAGGTACTAAATGAATACTTTGCATCAGTATTCATCAAAGAGAAGGAATTGGTGGATGTTGAGTCTGGAGAACGGTGTGTAGATAGCCTGGGTCACATTGAGATCCAAAAAGACGAGGGGCGAAATTCTCCGTTATCGGCGGAAAGTCCGCCGATCGGCGCAAAAAACGGCGCAAATCCCACTTGCGTCACGTCATAAAAATGGGCCGATAGTCTCCGGCCCGAAATGGGCTAGCAGCGACGTGACGGGATCCGCGCTTGCGCAATGGTTCACGCCGTGCAGCATCATACGCGCTGCACGGCGTGACGGCTCATAAGGCCGCGCAGCTCCCCCCCACCCGACCGGAACACCCGACCGCAACACCCGACTGGATGGCTAGCTGTCGCTCAGCCCCGAGGTTCGAGTCACGCGATGTGGAGGCGCTCCTGGACGCGGTGGAGCAGAGGAGGGACGCCCTGTATCCCGGGCACAGCCGCAGAGTTGCCCCACGCCACAGCCGGCGTCTGTGGAGGGAAGTGGCAGAGGCCGTCACCGCTGTGGCCCTAACACCACGGACAGGCACCCAGTGCCACAAGAAGGTGAACGACCTCGTCAGAGCAGGCAGGGTGAGCCTCCCCCATATCCCCCCCTCCCCATATCCCCCCTCCCCCATATCCCCATATCTCCCCCTCCCCCATATCCCCCCTCCCCATATCCCCCTCCCCCATATCCCCCATATCCCCCCTCCCCATATCCCCCTCCCCCATATCCCCCATATCCCCCCTCCCCCATATCCCCCCTCCCCCATATCCCCCATATCCCCCTCCCCATATCCCCCCTCCCCCATAACCCCCCCCCATATCCCCCTCCCCCATATCCCCCATATCCCCCTCCCCCATATCCCCCCTCCCCCATATCCCCCATATCTCCCCCTCCCCCATATCCCCCCTCCCCCATATCCCCCCTACCCCATATCCCCCCTCCCCCATATCCCCCCTCCCCATATCCCCCATATCCCCCCTCCCCATATCCCCCCTCCTCCATATCCCCCCTCCCCATATCCCCCTCCCCCATATCCCCCATATACCCCCTCCCCATATCCCCCCTCCCCCATATCCCCCATATCCCCCCTCCCCCATATCCCCCTCCCCATATCCCCCCCTCCCCCATATCCCCCCTCCCCCATATCCCCCATATCTCCCCCTCCTCCATATCTCCCCCTCCCCCATATCCCCCTCCCCATATCCCCCTCCCCCATATCCCCCATATCCCCCCTCCCCCATATCCCCCTCCCCCATATCCCCCATATCCCCCCTCCCCATATCCCCCCTCCCCACATCCCCCATATCCCCCCTCCCCCATATCCCCCCTCCCCCATATTCCCCCATATCTCCCCCTCCCCCATATCCCCCCCTCCCCCATATCCCCCTACCCCATATCCCCCCCCATATCCCCCCTCCCCCATATTCCCCCTCCCCCATATCTCCCCTCCCCCATATCCCCCATATCCCTCCTCCCCCATATCCCCCATATCCCCCCTCCCCCATATCCCCCTCCCCCATATCCCCCCTCCCCCATATCCCCCATATCCCCCCTCCCCCATATCCCCCATATCCCCCCTCCCCCATATCCCCCCTCCCCCATATCCCCCCTCCCCATATCCCCCCTCCCCATATCCCCCATACCCCCCTCCCCCATATCCCCCCTCCCCCATATCCCCCCTCCCCCATATCCCCCCCTCCCCCATATCCCCCCTCCCCCATATCCCCAAGTGAATCCAGCCCTAACCTTAACCTCTGCAATGCACGCGCAACCAATGGCGTGCATTCATATACCTGCCTAACACTGTTGCCTTTTACCCCTGCCACCACCCCCCCCCCCCACAGGAGAAGCGCGCACACAACAATAGGGAGCATGTGAGGACTGGAGGAGGGCCCGCTGATGAGAGGCCACTGACCGTACACGAGGAAAGGGCCCTGGAACTGGCTGGCGGACCTGAGGACCGGGAGGTTGCTGATGCAGAGGTCGGGGGCGTACGAGCAAGTGAGCCACCGACAGCCCGTCCCCATATCCCCCCTCTCCTATATCCCCCTCCCCCGTATCACCTGATCACTGCCTAATGTCTAACCATGCATGCATCATTGTGTATCGCAGGACCAAACGTCCAGGCACCCATCCCCGCAGATGCACACCGCCCGCAGGATGCCCCTCGCACACCACGGGAGACGGAGAGACCTGGAGCAACAGGGAGACGACACCCCCGTCACGTGCGGGAGCGACCACCCAGCGATGAGGGGGGCAGCCACAGGCCCCCGTCACATCCGAGCCAGGACACCACTACCCAGGACACCACTATCCAGGACACCCCTACCCGGGACACCACTACCCAGGACACCCCTACCCGGGACAGCACTACCCGGGACAGCACTACCCGGGACAGCACTACCCGGGACAGCACTACCCAGGACACCCCTACCCGGGAAGACGAAATACCGGACAGTGACTCAGAGTGGATGGGTGGAGACGAACCCCCACCCCAAAGTGCCATGGACTCAGAGTGGGACGAAGAGCACGACACAACGCCACTGCTGTCACCAACACCCTCCACCATCGCGGAAACACTCACCACGGTTGGGCACTTTAGTGATGAGGCGTCTGGTACACTCACTGGTGCGCACAACACAGCCGTCCCGGTACAGCAGGTGGAGGTAGGAGCAGCAGAGGGACCGGGCGGTCGGAGGGCAGCCCAGGCCAAGCGAACATCTGCCGCCCAGATGGATCCCGGGTTCCTGCAGTTACCACACCCACACATAGATCCGATGCAACCACCGACACGGAGACGAGCGAATAGGGTGACGGGTGGCTTGCGGCGGCTGCGGTCGCAGATGGAGGAGTCCACCCGCGTCCAGGAGCTGGGAGTGGTCCCGGTCATGCGTGCCACCCAGGCTGACACCGCACGGGTGGCGTCCGCGGTGGAGGCAATGGGTGCGACGGTGTCAGACATGGGGAACGGTTTGCGAGGCCTGGGGCCTTCCGTGCAGGCGGCGTCTGTGGCCCAGGAAATGGCTGCCCTCTCACAGGAGGCCATGAGCCAGTGCCAGCGCCAGATGGCAGAGGCGCTCAACGCCATAGCCCAGTCTCAGCAGGCCATGGCCCAGTCTCAGCAGGCCATGGCCCAGTCTCAGCAGGCCATGGCCCAGTCTCAGCAGGCCATAGCCCAGTCTCAGCAGGCCATAGCCCAGTCTCTGCAGGCCATGGCCCAGTCTCTGCAGGCCATGGCCCAATCTCAGCAGGCCATCGCTGAGGGCATCGGCGCCAGTGGCCATGTGCGAGCCGGTGTTGCACTGTCACAGACAGGGTTCAACAACCCCCTGGGCTCCATGGCTGCAAACCTGCAGACCCCTGTCGATACCAGCACGGGCCTCCAGGACTGGCAGCGCTAGATGTCGGGGGCGCGTCGGATGGCCAGTCCGTTCGCATCCCCCACCCATGTAGAGGCCTGGGGGCCATCGGGCACCCCGAGGGAGGAGGAGGTGGTGTGGTCCGTCCCGGCTCCCTCTGTAGGGGAGGTCCCGGTACACCGCAACACCTCGGACTCCCCCCCTTCCGTCCCAGGTGCATCGGGTGGGCAACGGGCAGGACAGGCTGGCAGCTCGCCATCCCAGTCGCCCGGGCCGCAGCCTGGCCCATCTAGGCCAGGACGCCCCAGGACACGGCCGCCAAAGGGATCCAGTGTCAGAGGGCAGGAATCACAGGAGTCCACCTCCAGTTCTGCTGTACCGTCTGGGGAACCACGTAGACGTAGTCAAAGGGCCCGTAAGGCCAAACAATTAGACACTGAGTAAGTTGGCACGGGTGCAGGGCACAGATGAGTTTTAGGGGCTAGGGCACGTGCATGAACTCCTTTGGTTATTAAAGTCAATGTTACACCTACCGAAGCTGCCTTTGTGCTCTGTCCAAAGTGTGCGGGCGTGTCATGTACGTTGAGCGCAAGTGTGTGTGTGACGGGTGGTTTTACGTCAGCCCCAGGTGAGTCTGCCCCCTTCCCCCTGGGCCGCCATCAACATCCCCCGGGCAGAGGACGGGACCGTGCGCTGCAGTGTCACAGCCGCATGCAGGGATGGTCCGGGTGGATGGTGGTACTGTGGCCATGGGTCAGACATAGTCCAACGATGTAGAGCCAGGAGCTCATCGGAGGCGGGTTGTCATCATCCTCCATGGCCTGCGATAGACACGCGTCCACCCGCAACTGGGTGAGCCCGGCCCGCTGTGCCGCCGGTGGATCGGCAATTGGGGGCGGTGGTGGTGTGCATGCGGGTGGGGTGTGTGGGGTTGGGGAGGGGGGTGAGGGTGCTGGGTGGGTGGATGGGTGGGGGGTGTGGATGGTCGGCTGTTGTCATGGTGTGCGGTCTGTGGCCATACTACCCGATTCCCACGCCCATCTAGTCAGTGAAGCGGGCGTCTATCAGTCTGTCCCGTGCCCGCTGGGCCAGCCGGTAACGGTGGACAGCCACCCGCCTGTGTCTACCCCGTTTGCCCTGACCATTCCCCCATCCCCCTCATCTGGGGAGGACTGGGCCTCTTCCTGCTGCTCCTCCACTCCGCCCTCCTCTGCCTGCGGCACATCGCCCCTCTGCTGGGCTATGTTGTGCAGGACGCAGCACACCACAATGATGCGGCCGACCCTATCTGACCGATACTGGAGGGCGCCCCCAGAGAGGTCCAGGCACCTGAAACGCATCTTCAGCACGCCAAAGCACCTCACGATCACTCCCCTTGTCGCTGCATGGGCATCATTGTAGCGGTTCTCCGCCTCATTGCGTGGCCTCCGTATAGGCGTCATCAGCCACGATCGCAATGGGTAGCCCCTGTCGCCCAGCAACCAGCCCCTCAGCCGGGGATGGCGTCCCTCGTACATGCCGGGGATGGATGACCGCGACAACACGAATGAGTCGTGTACACTGCCTGGGTGACGGGCGCAGACGTGCAGGATCATCATGCGGTGGTCGCAGACCACCTGTACGTTCATTGAATAGGTCCCCTTCCTATTAGTGAACACGGCCCTGTTCTCTGCAGGTGGCCGCACGGCGACGTGCATCCCATTGATCGCGCCCTGGACCATGGGGAACCCGGCAACGGCAGAGAAGCCCACGGCCCGGGCATCTTGGCTGGCCCGGTCCACGGGGAAGCGGATGTAGCGGTGCGCCATGGCATAAAGGGCATCTGTCACTGCCCGGATGCACCGATGCACCGATGTCTGCGATATGCCGGACAGGTCCCCACTCGGTGCCTGGAATGACCCCGTTGCATAAAAGTTCAGGGCCACCGTAACCTTGACGGACACGGGGAGAGGGTGTCCCCCGCCAGTGCCACGCGGTGACAGGTGTGCCAGCAGGTGGCAGATGTGTGCCACGGTTTCGCGGCTCATCCGGAGTCTCCTCCTGCATTCCCGGTCCGTGAGGTCCTGGTATGACTGCCGGGGCCGGTACACACGGGGCGCCCTCGGGTGCCTCCGTTGCCGTGGGGCCGCGACGTCCTCCTCTCCCTCCTCGTCCTGTCGGTCAGGTGTCCCTCCAGCCTGGGCGGCTGCCGCCTGCCCCTCTGCGACAGCCTGCGCCGCCTCTCTGGCACGCTCCTCCTCCTCCTCCTCCTCCTCCTCCTCATCCAGGGCAACATAGACATGAGCGGCTGCCACCACGGCGGCCAACATCGCTGGATGGTCTGAAAACATGACGGCCTGGTGGGGGGGAGGGGAACGACGACATGTCATCATTGCCCATATCCCCTCCTCCCCCCAGCCAGGTGGCATGGACCGCATGGGTCCAACTGTTGGAGGCTGGCACCTGGCCAGGTGGACCAACTCATTTGCCCTCCCATCACCCACCCCGGCACGGACCCCCTCCCCAACCCCCAACCTCCACCCCAGCACGGACCCCCCCCCCAACCTCCACCCCAGCACGGACCCCCCCCCCCAACCTCCACCCCGGCACGGACCCCCTCCCCAACCTCCACCCCAGCACGGACCCCCTCCCCAACCTCCACCCCAGCACGGACCCCCTCCCCAACCTCCATCCCAGCACGGACCCCCCCCAACCCCCAACCTCCACCCCAGCACGGACCCCCCCCCAACCTCCACCCCGGCACGGACCCCCCCCCCAACCTCCACCCCGGCACGGACCCCCTCCCCAACCTCCATCCCAGCACGGACCCCCCCCAACCCCCAACCTCCACCCCAGCACGGACCCCCCCCCAACCTCCACCCCGGCACGGACCCCCCCCCCAACCTCCACCCCGGCAAGGACCCCCTCCCCAACCTCCACCCCAGCACGGACCCCCCCCAACCCCCAACCTCCACCCCAGCACGGACCCCCCCTCCCAACCTCCACCCCGGCACGGACCCCCCCCCAACCTCCACCCCGGCACGGTCCCCCCCCAACCTCCACCCCGGCATGGACCCCCTCCCGGCACTCCCCCGGAGCCCAGCCTACTCTAACCACACCCCCCCCCCCCCGCCGCACACACACAAGCCGAGACACACCTCTCCTCACGCAATCAGTCTGCGGCCACGCCATTTCCTGCCCAGAGCCAACCCCCCAGGCCGTCACTCACCTCCTCGCTGGTCGGCGTGAGCCTGGAGCACCGGGTCACGCCGATGAAAACGTGGTTTGATTCACGTCGACGTGAACGGTCATCACGTTGACGGGACTTCGGCCCATCCGGAAGGGAGAATATCGGCAGGCCGAAAATCGGCTGCCTTGCGCAGACCCGTGACATTCTCCGCGGCAGTGGCGCCATTAACGCCCCGCCGACTTTTCTCCCTTCGGAGACTTCGGCGGGGGCGGGGGCGGGATTCACGGCGGCCAGCGGCCATTCTCCGACCCGGCGGGGGGTCGGAGAATGACGCCCGAGGTGTTGGGTGTCTTGAAAAATATTAAGGTGGCTAAGTCCCCAGGGCCTGATGGCATCTACCCCAGAATACTGAACGAGGCAAGAGAGGAAATTGCTGAGGCCTTGACAGAAATCTTTGTATCCTCACTGTCTTCAGGTGATGTCCAAGAGGACTGGAGAATAGCCAATGTTGTTCCTTTGTTTAGGGTAGAAAGGATAATCCAGGGAACTACAAGCCGGTGAGCCTTACGTCAGTGGTAGGGAAATTACTGGAGAGAATTCTTCGAGACAGGATCTACGCCCGTTTGGAAGCAAGGGGTCATATGAGCGAGAGGCAGCACGGTTTTGTGAAGGGGAGGTCGTGTCTCACTAACTTGACAGAGTTTTTCGAGGAGGTCACAAAGATGATTGATGCAGGTAGGGCAGTGGATGTTGTCTATATGGACTTTTATAAGGCATTTTGGAAGGTCTAATACAGGTAGGGAATATACAGTGAATGGTAGAACCCTCAAGAGTATTGACAATCAGAGAGATCTTGGTGTACAGGTCCACAGGTCACTGAAAGGGGCAACACAAGTGGAGAAGGTAGTCAAGAAGACATACGGCATGCTTGCGTTCATTGGCCGGGACATTGAGTATAAAAATTGGCAAGTCATGTTGCAGCTGTATAGAACCTTAGTTAGGCCACATTTGGAGTATAGTGTTCAATTCTGGTCGCCACACTGCCAGAAGGATGTGGAGGCTTTAGAGAGGGTGCAGAAGAGATTTACCAGAATGTTGCCTGGTATGGAGGGCATTAGCTATAAGGAGAGGTTGAATAAACTTGGTTGTTCTCAATGGAACGACGGAGGTTGAGGGGTGACCTGATAGAGGTCTACAAAATTATAAGGGGCATAGACAGAGTGGATAGTCAGAGACTTTTTCCCAGGGTAGAGGGGTCAATTACTGGGGGGCATAGGTTTAAGGTGTGAGGGGCAAGGTTTAGAGGAGATGTACGAGGCAAGTTTTTTACATAGAGGGTATTGGGTGCCTGGAACTCGCTGTCGGAGGAGATGATGGAAATAGGGACGATAGTGACGTTTAAGGGACATCTTGACAAATATATGAATAGGATGGGAATAGAGGGATACAGACCCCGGAAGTGTAGAAGAGTTTAGTTTAGATGGGCAGCATGGTCGGCGCAGGCTTGGAGGGCCGAAGGGCCTGTTCCTGTGCTGTGCTTTTCTTTGTTCTTTGTTTACTCTTCTTGGCGCACATAAACAGTATTCTCAACAAGTTAAATAAACTACATGCGACTATTTGCAGATGGCTGCATGGTTTCTGCATTAGGAATGACTAAAGATCAATGATGAGCAATCTAGGCTAGTGAGTGGGCCGCATGTGTGGCCCTCCTTCAACTGAGTGGGCCGCAAGTTTGAAATGTGGCTTGTTCACTAACCATGACTCCATGAATAAGATTAAATATATCTAATTCACACTGAATATTTCATAATGGGTTATAGAAAATGCTTAATCATTTATATATTAATAAGAATGTTATCAACTTCAAATGGTAAAGAAAAAAAAAATATTTACGCTTTGGACACAGAGGGGGTCTCACAGTCAATGTCGTGTACAATCAGCATGTACCTCACTTCAGTTGCCCTCGCTTTGTATGTATCTCTTCAGTCATACCCATAGGAAAAAACTACACAAACGGAAATCAGGGAATGTGGCAACCCTGGGCAAGGGCAACAGTCAACAAAATGTCTTGTGGGCCGCACTTGAACGCAGATGGGCCGTATGTGGCTCTTGGGCTCAGGTTCACTCCCCACACACACCATCTCAGCCAACAAGATGGCACTGGTTGTGCTGGAGCATGCCCATACACTGATTCGTCAGCTGAGGCCAGAGGACACCTAGGTGAGGGGCCTGGGAGGGACACCCACACAACCCATGGCCCTAAGTTCACAGTGGGCAATCAGCGGCGTGCGCAGCTCCATGGGCTGCCTTGCAGGCTGCGGCAATGGTGTTCCGTGCCCGTCCACCCTGACCCCCCCAGCCAACCACCTGACCACCTCCCGCTACATCCCCCGGCCCTGACTGAAGCACCCCAGCCAGCAGCAAACCTGTCAGCAAACTATGGCGAGGTTGGGCACTTTCCGGACCCCCTCGCTCCCTCAGCATCCACGGTGCCTGTTTCACAATTTGTAAAAGCACAAGTGAACATTGCCATCCGGAATTCGGCCCATTGGAGGTGGAGAATCATGGAGGCCCCAGAGAATACCCGCTATTTATATGCCAACGGTGTTTACTGTACGTGCATTCTGGAATGCATTGACGCCGCTGTCGAGGCGATGGTGAATTGCGATTTGACGTGAAATCAGCGCCTGCCGCAATTGCAGCATTGGAACCGATTTTCCGCCCAATCACTTTTCCGATTCCGGCATTGGCCGACGGAGAATCCCGCCGCAGTTGTGTCCAAGCAATCCCACAATGAAACAAGTTGCCAAAGGAAATAGTCACAGCCCCATCACTTGAAATCTTCAAGATGTAGCCACCTGAGTTGGCCACTTCCCGACTTAAAATGGAGAACAGCAAAGGCTGAAGGGAAATTCAGCCAACACAGGCAAAGACTAGCAGGTGCAAGTTTACTGTGTATTAGACTCTGCAGAAACCCAGACAGCATCGATACAAGCAGCCACCTGCATAGTAATGTAGCAGCCATCTACATAGTAATGAGCGATCCCCGGGAACAATCGAAACATTTTAAGGTAAACAAGGCCAAGCCAGACACCTCGGCGCCATCAGGAGCCAACACCAAAGAGGTTAACGGACACTTAAAGACCGCCCAACGATCAGGGAACCGCTCCAGCATTGGAGAAATCGAACCAAGTGATTGGAACGAAGTCCAATCACTTGAAATCAGGTACGGGGTCCACCCCGAAGAGCGGGAAACACCTGGGGACTATAAAGCAAAGCCCCCAAGTTCAAATCGTCCTTCTTGACAGGGTCACTCAGCAACGCGAAGCAACCCCTGAGAGTGAACTGTCCGGCGGCCTCCAAGAAAGTAAGTCTCAAGTCAACGCTCGCTACGCGATAGGCGCTCCTAGCTACCAGTCCATACCAGCTTTTGAATCCCGCAGACTCAGAACCCGAACGAAAGGCCATTTGTTCCCCTGACCTGGAGGGCCAGTCCGAAGCTAAGTATAGGCCTGTTAGTTATAGAAATAGCCTAGAAAGTAGAGTTTATGCATGAGTAGCGATTTACTGTATATAATAAATGTGTATTGATTTGAATCTTACTAATTGGTGTGTTGAGTTATTGATCATTACTTGAACTTGAACCACGTGGCGGATTCATAAAGATACCTGGTGACTCGAGAGCAAAGGTGAAAAACAGAGCCAATTGAACCAACCAAAAGTTAGCAACATATTACTGGTGACATCCTGACGGGACCCGACCAATCTAGAAGTGGCTTAACCACTCCGGGAGAACCCAAAAATTAGAATTGGAAATCCAATTGGGAACAGAAAACCCACAAATGTTCAAGCAGTTCTGATCAATCCTCATAAATCGGAAGTGTGTTAATGCATGCGTAAATAACAGGGCGATAAGGTAAACTGATAGATTTTTTGTTGCAACAAAACTGTCGGGAGTTTGTATTCCGGAAAATAGCGAAAGCCGTACCCGTAATTACAGCACCGCCTTAATACCCCTTGTTCCAAATTTCAAGAGAAGCATTTAGAGAGGAAAGATGGCAATGCAGGCAATGCAATGCCTCATGAACCCCGAAGAATTCGTGGTCGCAACGACCAGCAGCAGAGTAGGACTCTTCTTCCGAGGTAGTATGGGCTGAAGTTAGAAACAGGAAAGGAGAGGTCACCCTGTTGGGAGTTTTTTATAGGCCTCCTAATAGTTCTAGGGATGTAGAGGAAAGGATGGCGAAGATGATTCTGGATAAGAGCGAAAGTAACAGGGTAGTTGTTATGGGAGACTTTAACTTTCCAAATATTGACTGGAAAAGATATAGTTCGAGTACAATAGATGGGTCGTTTTTTGTATAGTGTATGCAGGAGGGTTTCCTGAAACAATATGTTGACAGGCCAACAAGAGGCGAGGCCACATTGGATTTGGTTTTGGGTAATGAACCAGGCCAGGTGTTGGATTTGGAGGTAGGAGAGCACTTTGGGGACAGTGACCACAATTCGGTGACGTTTACGTTAATGATGGAAAGGGATAAGTATACACCGCAGGGCAAGAGTTATAGCTGGGGGAAGGGCAATTATGATGCCACTAGACGTGACTTGGGGGGGATAAGGTGGAGAAGTAGGCTGCAAGTGTTGGGCACACTGGATAAGTGGGGCTTGTTCAAGGATCAGCTACTGCGTGTTCTTGATAAGTATGTACCGGTCAGGCAGGGAGGAAGGCGTTGAGCGAGGGTACCGTGGTTTACCAAGGAAGTGGAATCTCTTGTTAAGAGGAAGAAGGAGGCCTACGTGAAGATGAGGTGTTAAGTTTCGGTTGGGGCGATGGATAGTTACAAGGTAGCGAGGAAGGCTCTAAAGAGAGAGCTAAGACGAGCAAGGAGGGGACATGAGAAGTATTTGGCAGGAAGGATCAAGGAAAACCCAAAAGCTTTCAATAGGTATGTCAGGAATAAGCGAATGACTAGGGAAAGAGTAGGACCAGTCAAGGACAGGGATGGGAAATTGTGTGTGGAGTCTGAAGAGATAGGCGAGATACTAAATGAATATTTTTCGTCAGTATTCACTCAGGAAAAAGATAATGTTGTGGAGGAGAATGCTGAGCTCCAGGCTAATAGAATAGCTGGCATTGAGGTACGTAGGGAAGAGGTGTTGGCAATTCTGGACATGCTGAAAATAGATAAGTCCCCGGGACCTGATGGGATTTATCCTAGGATTCTCTGGGAGGCCAGGGAAGAGATTGCTGGACCTTTGGCTTTGATTTTTATGTCATCATTGGCTACAGGAATAGTGCCAGAGGACTGGAGGACAGCAAATGTGGTCCCTTTGTTCAAAAAGGGGAGCAGAGACAACCCCGGCAACTATAGACCGGTGAGCCTCACGTCTGTAGTGGGTAAAGTCTTGGAGGGGATTATAAGAGACAAGATTCATAATCATCTAGATAGGAAAAATATGATCAGGGATAGTGAGCATGGCTTTGTGAAGGGTAGGTCATGCCTCACAAACCTTATTGAGTTCTTTGAGAAGGTGACTGAACAGGTAGATGAGGGTAGAGCAGTTGATGTGGTGTATATGGATTTCAGCAAAGCGTTTGATAAGGTTCCCCACGGTAGGCTATTGCAGAAAATACGGAGGCTGGGGATTGAGGGTGATTTAGAGATGTGGATCAGAAATTGGCTAGCTGAAAGAAGACAGAGGGTGGTGGTTGATGGGAAATGTTCAGAATGGAGTGCAGTCACAAGTGGAGTACCACAAGGATCTGTTCTGGGGCCGTTGCTGTTTGTCATTTTTATCAATGACCTAGAGGAAGGCGCAGAAGGGTGGGTGAGTAAATTTGCAGACGATACTAAAGTCGGAGGTGTTGTCGATAGTGTGGAAGGATGTAGCAGGTTACAGAGGGATATAGATAAGCTGCAGAGCTGGGCTGAGAGGTGGCAAATGGAGTTTAATGTAGAGAAGTGTGAGGTGATTCACTTTGGAAGGAATAACAGGAATGCGGAATATTTGGCTAATGGTAAAGTTCTTGGAAGTGTGGATGAGCAGAGGGATCTAGGTGTCCATGTACATAGATCCCTGAAAGTTGCCACCCAGGTTGATAGGGTTGTGAAGAAGGCCTATGGAGTGTTGGCCTTTATTGGTAGAGGGATTGAGTTCCGGAGTCAGGAGGTCATGTTGCAGCTGTACAGAACTCTGGTACGGCCGCATTTGGAGTATTGCGTACAGTTCTGGTCACCGCATTATAGGAAGGACGTGGAGGCTTTGGAGCGGGTGCAGAGGAGATTTACCAGGATGTTGCCTGGTATGGAGGGAAAATCTTATGAGGAAAGGCTGATGGACTTGAGGTTGTTTTTGTTGGAGAGAAGAAGGTTAAGAGGAGACTTAATAGAGACATACAAAATGATCAGGGGGTTGGATAGGGTGGACAGTGAGAGCCTTCTCCCGCGGATGGAAATGGCTGGCACGAGGGGACATAACTTTAAACTGAGGGGTAATAGATATAGGACAGAGGTCAGAGGTAGGTTCTTTACGCAAAGAGTAGTGAGGCCGTGGAATGCCCTACCTGCTACAGTAGTGAACTCGCCAACATTGAGGGCATTTAAAAGTTTATTGGATAAACATATGGATGATAATGGCATAGTGTAGGTTAGATGGCTTTTGTTTCGGTGCAACATCGTGGGCCGAAGGGCCTGTACTGCGCTGTATTGTTCTATGTTCTATGTTCTATGTTCTAGGACAATGTCCCGTTTGGGAAGAGGAAATCAGAAAGTACCTCAAAGGGAAAGGATGGCCCCTTTGGAGCGAATTCTGTGAAAATGAGGAAACAAGTCCCGGGACTATAGGACATACTTGGTGGGAGAACCTGAGCGAGATTCACAAGAAGAGCTTAGGAAAAGCTCGCAAGCCGATGGCAATCGTGTCCTGTTTGGCACAATTGCGAGGCACAGAGGAGGTCGTTAGGATGCTCCGAAAAGAGATAGAAGGCATACATCGAATGAGCAAGGTCGATGTCAGTGAGGTAGAGAAAGAGAATGCAGAATTAAGGAGGAAGTTAGCAGCAAAGGACGGAGAGGTGGATGATGCCAAGAGGGCACACCAGTCTTATCTGGCGCACCTAAGCAGCTTCCAATCCCCGGACGAAAAGACCTATCAGGACACGTAACGTGCAGTCCTGGTACGAGAGGAAACCGAGAAGCAGGTAGAGGCATTGCAGAGGCAGTGTAGTGACCTGGAGGCAGCGTTAAGAGCACTCCATCCTGCCACCACGGGGCAAAGACGAAGCTCATTATACCACGCAAAGTGCCGGAAGCAGATTGCAGAACTGCAATCTCTGCTTTCAGTTCAAAAAGGATTCCAGGAAACCTTTGGATCACAGCTAGATGAGGAAGACGGCCCTGATTGGGAAGAATTGAGTGAGACAGCGCAGAGATATGTTCAAGGAACATGTGCGCAGGGAAAGCCCCAGAAGAGAAAAGCGCCCCAACCCCCCACTGAGCAGATAGTTCAGGCTCCAATGAACCCAGTCAGCACCCACCGCACAGCCACATCGGACGACACGGAATTTCTGTACACCACCCCCTTAACAGAGACCCAATTACGGGACGCGTGCGATAAAATCAAACCGTTCCTCCCCACCTCAGACCCTCACCACTTCTTTGCCAGAGTAAAACAGCAGGCTACCATGTACGGCCTGGATTAGCAAGAGCAAGTAAAGCTCACAGTTTTGAGTTTAGACCCTTCGGTCGTAGCAGCCCTTCCCGACCCACAGAATGTAGGAGGAGGCACCCTTGCAGAAATGTGTACCGCGATCCTAGACGCGATCGGGTATAACAGGGGTGACCCCGTAGAAGGTCTCAATAAGTGCAGGCAAAAGAAAACCAAGCACCCCACAGCATTTGCTGGACGCTTGTGGATCCATTTCGCAGCAGTTTTTGGAGACATAGACCGCGCCCATTTGTCCCCAGACAACATGGCCAAATGGACCCGCACCCTTATCTCCCATGCCACAGAAACAGGACAAAAAGCTTGTGCCAATTATGATCCCTCAGAGGAGGCTGATAATGACAAATGGGTTGTAAAAAGATTGTCCCGCACCTGGGAGCAATCTGTTCAAAACAAACCCACGAATAAAAATCCCGAAGAACAGCAGGCAGAAGCAGACATACACGCAGTTAAGGCACACCAGAACCCCGCATGGGTAAATGAAGGCAGGAACAGACCCCACAAAAGTCACAGGAGTGTTACAACTGTGGACAGTTGGGACACTTTGCAAGAGAATGCAATGCCCCACAAAAGCAACAGAGAGCCCAGCAGACAGGCACTCTAAATAAAACCAGGACAAAGCCAATACATAGCGTTAGCAGCCGTTCAGATCAGACGGACCTGAACGGAACAGACTGACGGTGTTCGGGCTCCCCCTGTTGGGTCTGTGACACCCTTTGAGATAGGTCTGGCCGACCAGTAGTTGCAGCAAAAATACGGGGACAGCCCATCGAATTTCTCTGGGACACAGGAGGGTCCCGCACCACAATCAATTCCTCCACCATGTTTCAAAAGGACACGTGGCCCACTACAGCCACCATCACCCTCAGCGGTTTTACAGCCCACTCACAGCAGGGACACATCACAGCCCCTGTACCCATTCAAATCGGCAACATCACCACCAAGCACCCCATAGTCTTAGTCGATCTACCCCACACAGCAGAACACATTTTGGGCATCGATTTTATGAATTCCCACAACCTATCCTTCGATCCAGTCAATCCATGTGTTTGGAGAATGGCAAAATCCGCAAGAGCCCCCGCAACGCTCACCAAAGGAGAATATGCAAACAAGATTAGCGCAGTCGGCGAATTTTGGTTTGACCCAACCACAATTAGCACAGACAAGCAGGTTAGGGCAGTTCTGCAGAATCACAGGACAGCATTCGCGGCCCACAAACACGACTGTGGCCGGATGACTGGTTCCATTCAAATCACAGGACCTGACCCTAGACCCCAAAAGCAATACGATTTCCCCAAGAGGCAGAGGGAGAAATCGCAAAAGTGATCGACCGCTTATTAGAGCAGGGCGTACTCAGATCAGTAGCCTCCACTAATAATGCCCCGATTTGGCCAGTGAGAAAGCCCGATAGATCATGGCGACTGACCATCGATTACCGGGAACTCAACAAAGTCACCCCCGCAGCAGCCCCCACGGTAGCCACAAGTCCGAGACCATGCTCAAACAGGGATTCAACTCACAATTCTTTATGGTTTTGGACATCAGTGATGGATTCTGGTCCATTCCATTGGGAAAAGCGTGCCAATACAAATTTGCCTTCACTTTTAAAAATCAGCAGTACACGTGGACATGCCTTCCACAAGGATTCCACAACACCCCCTCCATTTTCCACCGACAGCTGGCAAATGGATTATCACATTTTCCTCGCCCCGAATGCCTGGTCCAGTATGTGAACGACCTATTACTGTAGAGAGACACCAAGGCAGAGCACATCGAGCTTCTGTCCGAACTCCTGGAACTCCTACATTCAATTGGATGTAAAGTAAACCCCAAAAAGGCCCAGATTTTGGAAATCAAGGTGATATATTTGGGTACAATTATCACACATGGTAAACGCGAGATCGAGCATAAAAGGATTGACTCGATTGCCAAATTGTTCCTTCCCCAGAACGTTTCAGCCCTCCGGTCGTTTTTAGGACTGGTTGGCTACTGCCGAAACCACATTGACGGTTTCGCCAGCAAGGCAGCACCCCTCTCAGACCTCCTAAAGAAAGGAGCTCCCTGGGAATGGCTTCCGCAGCATACGGATGCTGTGGACTCTTTGAAAAGAGCACTCAAAGGAGCCCCCACACTACAAGTTCCAGACCCGCTTTCCCCCTAAGCGATAGAGGTAGCAAGCACAGACCGCACCCTTTCGGCCGTGCTCCTCCAGGAACGGCACGAACAGTTAAGGCCCGTGGCTTACGCCTCCAGAGTTTTAGATGCTGTGGAGCAGGGATTTTCAGCCTGTGAAAGGCACCTGCTCGCAGTTTTCTGGGCAGTTCAGTATTTTTCTTACATAACCTGACTAAACCCCATCACAATCCTGACGGAACACACCCCCACCCAACTTTTACTGGACGGACGACTTAAGGACGGTACAGTCAGTCAAATAAGAGCAGCCAAATGGACCCTTCTTTTGCAGGGACGGGACATCACTGTTAAAAGGACCAAGACCCACACTTTCTTAGCAGATAACCTACAGTACCAAGGCACCCCCCATGAATGTGAAATCATCTCACCACACCACAACACAGGCCCCTTTATTGCGAAAACACCCCCCAGAAAGATAGGTAGTTCACCCCAGAGCCCAAGCACACAGATGCGTGCGAACCCATAAGAATAAATGTGGATGGTTCTTCCACAATATTAGAAGGGAAGCGCATAACAGGACGCAGGGACGAGCCCTAGAAGAAATCGCAATAAAACTTCCAGGACACTTAGGCGCACAGGCGGCAGAACTAGCAGCCGTGGCGTACATTGTGGAACACACAGATTCCTTCCCCAGCCCAGCAGACATATATTCGGACAGCCTCTATGTCTGCAACAGCCTTACAGAATTCCTACCCCTGTGGAAAACAAGAGGATTTGTTTCCGCAGATGGAAAACCCCTCCCTTCAGCCTCATTGCTCCGTCACATTTTAGAAAAAGCACAGGGCAGAACTTTTGGAATAGTTAAAGTTCGAAGTCACCACCGTTCCTCACCCCCTGGAAATGTAAAAGCCGATGCACTGGCAAAAGCAGGTTCCAGGCATGGATATTTTTGGACACCCCCCGAATGTACACCAGTGAATGCAGTTCAGGTCTCGTAGACTAATATCGAGGATTTTGTGCAGGCCCAGAAGCAGGATAACAATCTCAGGGAGATTTTGAAAGGAAAATTTACGGCACCCTACGATAGATTTAAAAATGCACTGACCACACATGACGGTGTGGTGTTAAAAAACACCCTTTATGTGGTTCCTGAACAGGACAGGAATCAGCTCAATTGTTTGTTCCATGACGGTCATGGACATCAGGGAATTGATCCCACTACAGCCCACCTCAGGCAGCTCTGTTGGTGGCCCAGTTTAAAAGAAGACGTAACGCACTCCGTTGAGAATTGCCTTATCTGTGCCCAGAACAATCTGGACAGATACGCCAAGAAAGCTCAACTTAGTCACACTTAGTTAATGGCCCCTGGATTAATCTCCAGATTGATTTTATAGGACCATTGCCCCCTTGCAGGAATGGTTATAAGTATGTACTTGTTGTGATAAACACGTTTACAAAATGGATAGAGGCATTCCCATCCAGAACGAACACGGTAAAGACCACAGCCAAGATCTTAATCTACCACATCTTTACGAGATGGTTACTCCCCCGCAGCATTGAATCCGACCAAGGTTCCCATTTTACGGGACGTGTCATGAAGAACGTCCTCATGATATTTGGCATTACCCAAAAATTCCACATCGCATACCACCCCCAGTCAAGTGGTATCGTGGAGCGCATGAATCGGACCCTAAAAGCTACCCTTAGCCAAATGGTCCAGCAAAACAACACCACTTGGAATTCAGTCCTCCCTTTTGCACTGATGTTTTTGCGAAATACGGTTTCAACATCTACAGGTTACACCCCACACACCCTCATGACCGGACGCCCCATGAAAGGCACAGAATTTTTATGGGGATTAGATTTGACCAGCCCCGAAGTGAAGGCCCTCACACACGAGAAATCAATAGAACAACTGGTAGAGAATGTTAAAACGGCTCAGCTAGCACACAAAAGAAACAGAGCAAGGCCTGTTTCGATAAGACAGTACATGTGACTGAGTTCAGTGTAGGACAGCAAGTCATGATCTCCATTTACAACCCCAGCACATTCCTGTCACCTAAATATTCGGGTCCGTACTCCATTGCGGACAAAGTAAGCCCCTCCGTGTACAAAATTAAGTACCCCAACGGAAAGACTGCGTGGTTCCATATTAACCAGCTTAAGGCATATGGACCACAGTCGAACCACACACACCACGTCATGCTCAACTCAGCAGACCACGCCCCACCCACAGCCAATGTAACCCTACCGTCCCCCAACACGTCCAGCCCAGCCACGGACTCAACCCCGACTCCACCCCCGAACTATACACTCCGCCCCGGAACGCCCACAGACTGCAGCAGCAGCGACAGCGACTGTGACACAGACAATAGCCACAGCACGCCTCCCTACTATCCCCATGCAACCGGACCCACACCCAGCGAATCTGACCACGATTCAAGTGATCCCTTCATGATCACTTTCCTAAACAAACCCCACCACCGACCACCGACCTACAATGACCACCCCGACTCCATTCCAACAGAATTGGACACATCCTTTTGGCACTGGGACAATTCATTCAGACTCGTCCGGAATGACAAGATGGATCCAAAACCACATCATGCAGCCCTATCCGCCCTTATACACTCAAGAGTTTGGCATCCGGGAGAAGATGATGACTTTGAGTCTGACTCCCAAAGCGAGAACCCCTTCGCGACCCTGTTCGCAACTGATAACTGAGGTGTCCAGATGATGTTTTAAAAAGGAACCACTTGGGAGAAAACAATGTCCTTTCTGATGGAACCTGCAGCATGTTTTATGTTGTGTGTAGTGGTATTGTTAAATGTTGTTTGTAAGATCGAAAAAAATTTCCACGGTCCCACGCCTTATTTTTCGGCCAAAACCTCTGAGAACTTGCCCGCACGCTCATCGGCAGAAACCACTGAGAGCTTGCCAAACCTCCGTTCATAACTGCCCTTCTGGTTCGAAGGTAGAACCAATACGGCAACCCCCACGATGATTACATTTTTATCCGTTCTTGTCGGTTGCTCAGGCAGTGGAGAAACGGCATTGGGACCCGCCCTGCCTGGGAACTCCCCCTCTGGTCAGCTACGCTCGGGTAGAGAACACACGGCATTGGTCGCCGTCCTACCCGGGGATTCCATCCAAATCTTACCCGTCGCGGCCCATCGCACCTCATTTCAGCAATTTTTGTTTTGTTTTCAGGCGACCCTTAGGTTGCCATCCCTATGCTATTTACATCCTCAAACATTTGGATGGTAAATCGCACAGCCTGCGAGACGGCTCGCACTGTTTCAGTATTTTCAAGTGTGTCTTGTCCTGAATATTCGGTTTAAAAAAGAAAATGAGGGAGTCACACATGGTGACACATTATAAAGGGAGAATTGGAACAAAAGGACAGACATGCTACCAGACGAGATATTAAACCAAGATAGTAACGGACACTATGCTTGATCCCACAGTACCCCAGAAGCTCCAGGAAAAGAGATGAAATGAAGAGACGAGAAGACCCCCGCGATCGATAATAAAGGACATTCGTTTGCGTTTCTTTTTGTGAATAAAGAAATGTGTTTCATGAGCGATTGTACAATCCTGAGCTTGACTACCAAGCCAGGAAAAATGTGAATAATGCTGCCATGATTTTGTGTGTATTGTTTAAGAAGTTAATATGATTGAATGTTTGAGTGAGTGTAGTTTAGTGAGGACAGTTAGAGGTACCGTTTTTAATTTTGTAATGCATGTCCCTGTTTTGACATAGCGCCACTTAGAATGTTAGTTAAAATTTTTCTTGCATAGTTATGGTCAGTGTAGAGGCCATAGAAGAGTGCTCGCCGGGTCAGGGAATGAAGACAACGCAGTTATGTGATCCTTCACGCTTTGCGTTAGGATCAGAAGGAGGGAGTGTAATATGTTGCGAACATTTGGTTGGTTCAATTGGCTCTGTTTTATAACCTTTGCTCTAGAGTCGCCAGTATCTTTATAATACCGCCACAAGGTTCAAGTTCAAGTAATGATCAATAACTCAACACACCAATTAGTAAGATTCAAATCAATACACATTTATTATACACAGTAAATCGTTACTCATGCATCAACTCTACTTTCTAGGCTATTTCTATAACTAACAGGCCTATACTTAGCTTCGGACTGGCCCACCAGGTCAGGGGAACAAATGGCCTTTCGTTCGGGTTCTGAGTCTGCGAGATTCAAAAGCTGGTATGGACTGGTAGCTAGGAGCGTCTATCTCGTAGCGAGCGTTGACTTGAGACTTATTTTCTTGGAGGCCGCCGGACAGTTCACTCTCAGGGATTGCTTTGCGTTGCTAAGTGACCCTGTCAAGAAGGACGATTTGAACTTGGGGGCTTTGCTTTATAGTTCCCAGGGGCTTCCCGCCCTTCGGGGTGGACCCCGTACCTGGTTTCAAGTGATTGGACTTCGTTCCCATCACTTGGTTCGATTTCTCCAATGCTGGAGCGGTTCCCTGATCGTTGGGCGGTCTTTAAGTGTCCGTTAACCTCTTTATGTTGGCTCCTGCTGGCGCCGAGGAGTCTGGCTTGGCTTTGTTTACCTTAAAATGTTTCGATTGTTCCCGGGGATTGCTCATTACTATGTAGGTGGCTGCTACATTACTATGCAGATGGCTGCTTGTATCGATGCTGTCTGGGTTTCTGCAGAGTCTAATACACAGTAAACTTGCACCTGCTAGATTTTGCCTGTGTTGGCTGAATTTCCCTTCAGCCTTTGCTGTTCTCCATTTTAAGTCGGGAAGTGGCCAACTCAGGTGGCTACAAAGAGCCATCTTTAGGTTATTTCCATTTAACAATTTTCACTCTCAGGATTACCATATCAGCAGGTCGTGCCTGGCTTTGCTCACAGTACCGATATGAAAGTTGGCAGAATACGGATGTTAGTCTTTGATGCCGATGCAACTAAAGCAGAAGCAGAAGGAGCCCATTTTCTGATTTTTGGTGAATGAGATAATCTTAATTGTATTGGGCCAAAAGGCATTACAAATTGGCCATAAACCTTAAGATGAAATCATGAAATTTGTCTTAAATGTAAAATAAACACTGCTGTGTTAGACTTCACAGTCCTCAAAAAACTGAATTCCTAGTTGTAGTTTAGTAGATTATAGTTGAAACTAATAGTAACAGATCATTATAATGCACTATTGACAAGGGTCTCTACATTCATGTCATTTAATTTTAACTTCAGAATCAGTTTATATTTTTAATTTTACATTTTCAATAAAATGTTACTGCAGTAATGAAAACATTTTTGTAACATTGATAGTCTATAGATTCTCCAGTGTCTACACATTCACCCTCTCCATAGCAAAGCTATGTCAAGTACATTGCCTAATGCATCCACTTATGATAATATGTTCAATGACGGTCTCAAGGTCTGCCAAAGGTGAACATTCCGATCTGTTTGCCAAGTGCATGATGTGTTCTTGGTTGGGTTATGTGGTCAGATAATCTGTAGTCAGGCAACTAATCCTTTTAAAGCTCATTTCGAATGGGAACTACAACAAACGTTTTCTTGTTCTTTAATACAATTCATTTTTAAAAAACGCTATAATCTTCATCAGATTTGCTCCTTAAAAAGACAAATCCAGTTATTTTGCAATTTTGAATTGCTGAAGCAGAAGATTTTTATTCTTCACACAGCTCTGAAGCTGTGGACACAAATAAAGTTCAAGCTAATCAGTTAAAGAAGGATCAATTATTTTAGTTTATAAATGCCAGCGACTTGAACTCTGAAGATATTTTTAAGAGCCTGGATTTTGTGCTCATTGTGTGCCCTTGATCAGTGAGGTCATAAGTGGCCCTGGGTCTGCTCCTGCTCACAAACGAAGGAATGACCTAATTTCACACTGGCTGACCAATTAAGGGCCAGCCAGCATGAAACATTGCAGGACACTGGTGCAGTTCTGACAGCAGGGCAAGAGTGTGGCAGGCACTGGTCCAATGGTGACCTGGTTGGGGGGGGGGGGGGGGGGGGGGGCGGATTCCAGGCAACTCCCTGGAACCTGTCTAGAGTTGTGGAGGAGGAATTCCACAATTTTGCAGAAGTGCAGAATTCAGCATCCGGTGGGCATGATAGGCTGGAGGGCAGTGCCACTGGGCACTCTGCCCCATGATTTTTGATGATTATCTGCGCACTCTGGTGGAGGCAGTGAGTGCCTGTTGTGAAATGCTCATGCCGAGGGATGGCATGGGGACAAAGAAAGCCTGGATGGAGGTGACTGCAATGATGCTGGAATGATGTGGTATGCCTAATTTTGTGAGGGCCACAAAGAATCCAGCACGAGTTGAGGGACAGAAAGAAATAACATTTATTTACAATAAATATATACAACAGCAGCAAGCAGCTACTCGCTTGCTGCTCACTCCTCTCGAGCTGGTTCCAAACTGGCCAGCTTTATTTATGCAGGGAATCTGCTAATGATTTTCCGACCCCCTCATTGGGGAAGCTCATACACCCAAAGGATTGTGGGATTGCCATTAGTCCCCAGCCAGTGGTAAGCAGGACGGTTATAACATCCCCCCCCCCCCCAAAGTTCAAGGAATCCACTGAAGACCCTGGCGTAGGATGGTGTCGGACTCGATTTGCCGCAGGCCGGACACCATTTGCATGAGGCGCTAGATCGGGTGGCGTGTAACGAGACGGAGAACGACGCTTCTGTGATGAACGGCGTAATGGTTGTACATCCACGGCCCGTGGGCCTGAGGACTCTCCCTCTGAGGCGTCCTGTGTCTCCATCTCAGAGTCGGAGTCCGCTGCCTCCGTCATCTCGGAGTCTCTATCTCCACGCGGTTCTGCAACGACCGGCGCAGGCTTTGAGTGCGGCACCAGAGGAAGATTGTGAGGAATACTCTCCACTGTGTCTGGCCTCTGTGCCTGTAGAAATGAGCTCTGGGGGCGGGGAATCTTTGGAAGAGATGGTCTTCTGGACCGAACGTGGTCTACATGCTTGCGCTGGAGACAACCCTGGGCTTGCACCTGGTAAGAGATAGGGCCTGTTCGGCGAAAGATAACGCCAGGGACCCACTGGGCACCACCAGCAAAATTTCGAGTGAACACTGGGTCACTGGGCGCAAACTGCTGAATCGGCCGATGGCGAGCAAAACCATGTCCCTGCCATTCTTGAGTGCGACATACTTTTGCGCCAATGTCCGGGAAAACCATGCTAAGGCGGGTGCGAATTCTCCGACCCATTAGGAGTTCCGCGGGAACTACCCCAGTCACCGCGTGTGGAGTGGTCCTGTATGAAAACAAAAAACGAGCCAGTCTCGTGTCCATAGACACAGAAGACTGCTTCTTTAGGACCCGTTTGAATATCT
Source organism: Scyliorhinus torazame (assembly GCF_047496885.1). Lineage (NCBI taxonomy): Eukaryota > Metazoa > Chordata > Chondrichthyes > Carcharhiniformes > Scyliorhinidae > Scyliorhinus > Scyliorhinus torazame. Next base: position 330,396,938 of record NC_092707.1, on the reverse strand, counting down.
GCACTGCGCGCTCCGCCAACCCATTGGATGACGGGTGATATGGAGCGGTGTGGATATGGCGTATGCCATTCACCTTCATGAACCTCGCAACCTCCTGACTTGTGAATGGAGTGCCCATTGTCCGTGATCAGCACCTCGGGGAGCCATGCATATTAAAAGACAAACGCATCTTGCGATTGTTGCGCAGGGCGTTGGCCTACCATCTTATGCACCTCTAACCATTTAGACTGGGCATCGATTAATAGAAGGAACATGGATCCTTGAAAAGTGCCGGCAAAATCCACATGCAAGCGTGCCCAAGGCCGCCGTGGCCATTCCCAGTGATGTAGGGGCGCGGCCGGCGGAAACTTCTGATGCTCCTGGCAAATGGAGCAGTTTTGGGCCACCTTCTCAATGTCGGTGTCGAGGCCTGGCCACCAGACATAACTCCGGGCCAATATTTTCATTTTGGTCACACCCGGATGTCCATGAGTCACATGTAGGCCAGACCAGGTAAGGATGACAGATTTCCTTCTCTAAAGGACATTAGTGAGCCAGATTGTTTTTTACGACAATCGACAACAGTTTCATGGCTATCATTCCAGATTTTTATTGAATTCAAATTTCACCATTTGCGGTGGCGGGATTTGAACCTGGGACCCCAGAGCATTACCCTGGGTCTCTGGTTTACCAGTCCAGTGACCATACCACAATGTCACCATCTCCCCCTGTCTGGAGTGGTGTAGCAGGTAAAGGTTGGACTAATGAATGGACTTGATCATGTTCAGAAGAAAAGAAGCCACAACATGCTGGAGCACACACAAACGGGTGGTGGGGTTCCCAACATTCTGATCCTGTCACCGTTTGAGATGGATACCCTGGATAAGAACAAAGAACAAAGAAAAGTACAGCGCAGGAACAGGCCCTTCGGCCCTCCAAGCCTGTGTCGATCATGATGCCCTAACTAAAATAAAAGCCTCTGCCCTTTGTCATGTGAGAGTCCCTTTAAGAAAAGTGTGTTTCATCAAATGGCTGCATTGATGTCATTGTGTGGGTGGAGCTGGCTGTCTGTCTGGCTTTCACTTTCGTTTTGAGTTGGTAGCTGCAGTGTGTATTTGGTTTTGTTTTCAGAGGTGGATAGCTGCATTCAAAGCAAGCAGCTGTATAATGATCTCTCTCTCTACAAGCTAAAGAATATCTCCAGATCATTGATAATTTCAAAGTAATACCTGTTTCTGTAGAGCATTTAAACCTGCTGTCTTTATTTTAAAAAGGATTTAACTTATGGATGTTGTTTGTGAAGTTATTAAGGGTTACCTGTAGAATATTGTATTTGGGAAAGTATCAATGTTTGTAGTTGATAAGATGTTTACGGTGTGTTTATAAAATGTTAACTGGATTCATAGAATAAACATTGTTTTGTTTTAGACATACTTTAGCTCTCTGTTGCATCACACCTGTAAAATGGGCCATTGTGCTCCCTGTGACCAAAATCTATTTAAAGTTCAGGGTCAGGTGAACTCCATGATATACTTTGGGGTTTTCTAAATCCTGGCCCATAATAAATTGGGGGCTCGTGGTATACAAGTCTATCTTTCGTGATTGGGTTGGCTTAGTGAACTTAAAGACACTGAGGGGTGAGCATTTTGTGTTGGCTTTTCAGGTGTGGTATACCAGTTTAAGTAGGGAGTGTGTTGTGGACAATGGCTCTTTTAGAGGCTCGGAAGTTTTTGGGGATGGAGAAGGTCACACGCAGTACCTTACGAACAGAGACTAAAAAAAGGCTTTTAGATTTGGCAAAAAACATTGCAGTTAGCGTTACCTGACAGCACACGAAAAGAAGAGGGACTTACGCCACTAGCTGAGCATTTAAAGTTGCCTGGGATACAGTCTGAATCATTATAAATGGCAAAACTTCAGTTACAAATCAAGCAACTTGAACATGAAAAAGAATTAAAGCAGTTTGAATACGAAAAGAGAGAAAAAGAGAGTGAAAGGGAGATATAGATCAGGGAAAAAGAAAGGGAGAGAGATGAAAGAAACAAAGAAAGAATAGCCCTAGCAGATCAAAAAGAAAGAGAAAGGGAGGTACAGATCAGGGAAAAAGAAAAAGAGAGGAAAGGGGAAAAGAAAGATAGGAAAGGGAAAAAGAGAAAGTTTAAATTTCGGAAAAAGGGCGTGAAACATGACAGTCAGTTAAAATTGGCGGATGTAAAGGGAAACGTACAGTTGGAGGATAGAGATGAGGGTAAAGAGAAAGAGCGTCATAGTCGAAGGCTTGGTGGAGATCTATTTAAATATGCCCAAGCATTGCCAAGGTTTGATGAGAAGGAGGTAGAAGCTTTTTACATTTCATTTGAGAAGGTAGCTAAACAAATGAAATGGCCACAGGACATGTGGGTATTACTGATTCAAACAAAGCTAGTAGGTAGGGCTAGTGAAGTGTTTCCATCACTATCAGGGGAGGTATCTGGGAAGTATGAGGAGGTGAAAAAATCCATCTTAGGTGCATATGAACTAGTGCCTGAAACCTACAAAGGTTTCGAAATTTAAGGAAAGAACCTGGACAAACATACATGAAGTTTGAAAGGCTCAAACAGAGTAATTTTGAAAGGTGGATAAGGGCTTTGAAAATAGACCAAACGTATGAAGCTCTCAGAGAAATTATACTTTTGGAGGAGTTTAAAAATTCATTTCCTGATGTAGTGAGAACTCATGTGGAAGAGCAGAGGGTTAAAACTGCGGGATTAGCAGCAGAAATGGCAGGCGATTATGAATTAGTTCATAAATCAAGGCTTGGTTTCTGACATCAGTTTCAGCCTGTGTGGGATAGAAACTGGGGAAAGGAGAAATACTCAAGTGGTAAAGGTAAAGGTGATCTGATGGGAGATAAAAAGGAGAGTGTACCTCAGATTAAAAAAGAAATCCAGGAGGGTGGAAGAGAAATTAAACGTTTAAAATGTTTTCACTGTAATAAACTAGGCCATGTAAAGTCACGGTGTTGGTGGTTGAAGAAAAGCACGGGGAAGACTGAAGTAGCAAAACAGGATAAGACAATGGGGTTTGTTAGAGTGGAAAAGGAAAAGGGCCCGAGGGGTAGCGGTAATGGTCAGCAAAAGAGTACGTTTCCAGATGGAGAATGTGGTTGCAGATCAATGGGGTAGATATGTGATTGTGACAGGGGCACTGGAGGGGAGGTTAGTGCTGCTGGTGAAGTAGGCCATTTTCCAAGACCATATTTTTATCTCATGTCATTAAACATTCTTCATTTATGAAACTGTTTTATTGGACTGATTGGCACCGTTTATAATGTGCCCACAATGCAGAAGGGGACACCTGGATGGACATTCATTTAAATCCCCTTCTGCACAGCTGGGAGACCTTTAATTCAAAATTGATGGAAGACCCTTGTTCTGCCCAACAACAGCACAAAGCTGCATCTTAATGATGGAAGACACTTGTTCTGCCCAGCAACAGCACAAAGCTGCATCTTAATGATGGAAGACACTTGTTCTGCCCAGCAACAGCATGAAGCTGCATCTTAATGATGGAAGACACTTGTTCTGCCCAGCAACAGCACGAAGCTGCATCTTAAAACGGCCCCATGGCCAGGAGATCAGGATATCTGCGAGTCAAGGCCCTGGCAGTGGGATATATGGCACAACTGTATTGCAAAGACTTATGAAAGAATGAAATAATATATTAATAAAATGGCCAAGGCAGGCAAAGAAACCAGAATAGAAGGAATAAAAGAAATGTATAGATTAGATTAGCGTCCCCTACACACACAGCAGGACAAAGATGACATTAACACCTCATCTAGCAAACACAAAAACAAAAGCATAGCACAGCCACAGACATCGGAGGTCGATTTAGTTAAGGAGACACATCAGGGAGATAATGGAAAACACACTAGAGAAGGGAGGGACACCGGAGTGAGCACAGATAATCTCATCAACACGAACACACACCATACAGATGCAAATTGACAAGGGAGGGACACCGGAGCGAGCGCAGATAATCTCATCAACACGGACACACACCGTACAGATGCAAATTGACAAAGATGCATATTTTTAGTTTAAACCTGTCTGAGAGATCTAAATCAAAACTACCCTTTAACTATTATGTATGAGCAAATGTTCCAGAGTGAATGTGTAATTGTCGAGATCAACGTGGACCAAGCCACTGTTTCTGAGCTGGCTGCGTGGGTCTCCCTGAAGGCTTCAGTAATTGTACAATAAAGAACAATGCTTTGAACCTTGCCTTGAGACTCGGCCTCTTGAATGCACTGGTACAAGGGATTTTTCCCTACAACACTGGTAAGTGTATACAGTCCCAATTGGGCCGATGTGGGATTCGCGAAGGTGTTTGGGGCCATCCCCGACTTGGACACAAACAAACTGATAGTGAGGGGGGACTGGAACTTGGTGCAGGTGCCAAGGTTGGACAGGTCACGACCATGCTTGCTGGTCGCATCGGGGGGGCGAAGGCATTGGCTGGGCTAATGGTGGAAATGGGAGGGGTGGACCTTTGGAGGTTTCTGCACCCGAGAGAGTGGGAGTACTCGTTTTTCTCGGCAGTCCATAAGGTAGACTCGCGGCTCGGCTTTTTCGTGGTGGGCAAGGCTTTGCTGGCTGGGGTTAAGGGGTCGGAATACTCGGCAATTGCAGTATCAGATCATGCTCCGCATTGGGTGGATATGGTACTGGAGAAGGGGGCAGCGCAGAGGCCGGGGTGGAAATTAGATGTGGGACTTTTGGGGGACCAAAGTTCTGTGACAAAATTGAAAAGGTAATTAAGGAATATGTAGGTTTCAACTGTACGGGTGAGGTGTCGAAGGCAGTTGTCTGGGAGGCTCTAAAGGCGGTGGTGACGGGTGAGGTGATCTCATTTAAGGCCAGGGTGGATAAAGAGGAGAGGTTGGAGCGACAGAGGGTAATAGATGAGATGTTGGAGGTAGATAGGAGTTATGCAGAAGATGGGGTCCTAGCAAAGTTGGAAAAGAGGAAGGAACTACATGCGAGCTTCGACCGACTGTCCACCAGGAAGGCGGTGCGCCAACTGAGACGCACTGAGGCAAGGGTTGCAATTTACGAGCATGGAGATAAGGGGAATATAATAAGGGAATAGCGCAGGGGGGGACTGAGCATAGGGTGTCCTATGCTGACTTGCTGTTAGCAGGTCAGCTTTGGAGGTAGGCAGCGGTAAGGGAAATTGTTCAGGTGAGGGACAGGGCAGGGAAGTTGGTGGTCGCTCCGGATCTGATTAACAAGGTCTTTGAGGAATTCTATGAGAGGTTGTACAGGTCAGAGCCACCTGGGGGTTGACCGGAGATGCAGGAATTTCTAGATGGGTTGGAGTACCCGAAGTTAGGGGAGGGGGACAGGGCTACATTAGAAGGAGCAATAATGGAGCAGGAGATAAAAGATGCGATTGGGAGGATGCAGTCGGGGAAGGTGGCAGGGCCGGATGGGTTTCCGGTGGAATATTATAAAAAATTCAAGGATAAGCTGGCATCCCTGATGGTGGGGATGTTTGAGGAGGCGATAGGGAAGGGGGTGTTGCCACAAACTTTGGGGCAGGCATTGATTTCCCTGTTGCTTAAAAAAGGTAAGGACCCGTCGGAGTGTGGGTCGTATAGGCCCATATCACTTTTAAAAGTGGATGCAAAAGTATTGGTGAAGGTACTGGCGGATAAGCTGGAGGAGTGCCTCCCGAAGGTGATAGGTGAAGATCAGACAGGGTTTGTGAGAGGAAGGCAGCTCTTTTTAAATGTTAGAAGGGTATTGAACGTGGTTATGGCACCGACGGAGGGGAAGGAAACAGAGGTGGTTGTGGCATTGGACGCTGAGAAGGCGTTTGACTGGGTAGAATGGGGGTACTTGATGGCAGTTCTGGAGCAGTTTGGGATTGGACCAAGATTTGTGGCCTGGGTGAAGCTATATAAGAGCCGAGGGCGAGTGTCCGCACAAACAACATCAGCTCGAGATACTTTTCTCTCCACCGTGGGACGAGACAGGGATGTCCTATGTCCCCCCTGCTGTTTGCACTCGCGATTGAGCCGTCGGCCATTGCATTAAGAAGTTTGGGCGTACGGAAAGGAATAGTGCAGGGGGGGACAGAGCATAGGGTGTCCTATGCTGACTTGCTGTTATACGTGTCGGAACCGAGTGTGTCAATAGGGGGAATACTGGAGCTGCTTCGGGTGTTTGGGTCTTTCTCGGGGTACAAACTAAATCTGGACAAGACTGAGTATTTTGTAGTGTCTCGGCCGGGGGTGGGGGCAGGGGTTGGGGGGCTGCCATTCCGAAGGGCAGGGACTCACTTTAGATACCTGGGGGTGCAGGTTGCCTGGGAGGGAGGGGGGGGGGGGGCTCCGCAGGTGCAACATTTCTAGTTTGGTGGGCATAGTGAAAGCTGATCTGGCAAGGTGGGATGGTCTCCCTCTGTCACTGGCGGGTCGGGTACAGGCAGGTAAAATGAACGTTTTGCCGCGATTTCTGTTTATTTTCCTGCCAAAGGTATTTTTCAAAGAGATTGAAGGAATGATTACTTTGGTCATATGGGGAGAGAAGGTGGCCAGAGTTATAAAGGTGCTACTACAGAGGGGAAGGCAGGCAGGGGGTTTGGGTCTTCCGAACCTGATGTATTATTACTGGGCGGCGAATGTGGAGAAGGTGCGGAGCTGGGTCAGAGGGGGTGAATCCCAGTGGGTCAGAATGGAGAAGTTGTGCAGGGGGTCGGGATTGAAATCACTAGCAACAGCGCCGCTCCTGATGGCCCCGGGGAAATACTCAGGGAATCCGGTAATAGCAGCTTCATTAAGAATTTGGAGGCAGTTTCGCCAACATTTCGGGTTGGGGGCAGGGTCAAGGGAAATGTCGATTCGAGGCAACCACAGATTTGAGCCAGGGAAGTGGGATGAACATTTTTGGAAACGGGAGGAGATGGGGATTAAGACACTAAAAGATTTGTTTCTTAGTGGTCGGTTTGCAGGATTGAAGGAGCTGGAAGCGACGTATGGGCTGGAGCAGGGGGAAATGTTTAGACACATGCAGGTTCGAGATTTTGCCAGAAAGGAGATACAGAGCCTCCCGGTGGAGCCGGCCTCCACATTGCTGGAGGATGTGCTTACGACAGGGGGACTGGAGAAGGGGGTAGTGTCGGTGGTTTACGGAGCTATTTTGGAAGAGAAGCAGGCACCACTGGAAGGGATCAAAGCAAAGTGGGAGTGTAGCCACCTAAATTGGCCAACTCCCGATTTAAAATGGCGAACGGCAAAGGCTGATGGGAAAGTCAGCCAACATAGACAGAAACCAGCAGCTGCAGGTTTGCTGTGTAACTACCTCTGCAAAGGCCAGACATCGATACCAGCGACCATCAGCATAACAAAGTAGCAGCCATCTGCATACTGATGAGCAATCCCCGGGAACAATAAGTAACATTTTGGACACACAAAGCAAAGCCAGACTCCTCGGCGCCAGCAGGAGCCAACACAAAGGAGGTGAACGAGCACCTCAAGACTGCCCATCGATCAGGGAACCGCTCCAGTATTGGAGAAAATCGAACCAAGCGATTGGGACAAAGTCCAATCACTTGGGACCAGGTACAGGGTCCGCCCCGAAAGGCGGGAAGCCCCTGGGGACTATAAGAGTTAAGCCCCAAGTTCAAATTGTGCTCTCTTCACGTCTGCATCCTGCCCGGGTCACCCAGCAACATGAACCAACATTGACCGTGAGCGGTGCAGTGACCCCCGACAAAGTAAGTCTTAATTCAACGCTCGCTACGAGATAGGCGCTCCTAGCTACCAATCCGTACCAACTTCGAATCCCAGCAGACTCAGAACCCGAACGAAAGGCCATTTGTTCCCCTGACCTGGTGGGCCAGTCCAAAGTTAAGTATAGGCCTGTTAGTTGTAGAAGTAGCTTAGACGTAGAATTTGTGCATGAGTAGCGATTACTGTGTATAATAAATGTGCTTTGATTTAAATCTTACTAATCGGTGTATTGGGTTATTGATCATTACTCGGACTTGAATCTCGTGGCGGTATCATAAAGATACCTGGCGACTCGAGAGCAAGGGTAATAAAACAGAGCAATTGAACCAAGGAAAAAGTTAGCAACAGGAGGAAGAGTTGGGATAGGATATGGAGGAGGGGTTCTGGTGTGAGGTGTCTGGAGAGTGAACGCCTCCACCTCGTGCGTGAGGCTGGGGCTGATACAGCTGAAGGTGGTATACAGAGCACACCTCACGAGGGCGAGGATGAGCCGATTCTTTGAAAGAGTAGAAGATGTACGTGAACGTTGCGGGGGGGGGGGGAGTGGCGCTAATCACGTTCATATGTTTTGTTCCTGTCGGAAGCTGGAGGATTACTAGAAGGAGGTTTTTAGGGTAATTTCCAACGTGGTGCACGTGAAACTGGACCCAGGCCCTCGGGAGGCTATATTCGGGATTTTTGACCAGCCAGGGTTGGAAACAGGTGCGGAGACAGATGTTGTAGCCTTCGCCTCGTTGATTGCCCGAAGGCGGATCCTGATGGGATGGAGAGCAACCTCTCCACCCTGTGCCCTGGCGTGGCGGGGGGACTTGTTGGAATTCTTGACTCTTGAGAAGATTAAGTTTGAACTGAGGGGAAGGATGGAACTACAATTCGTGGGCATTGTTCATTATGCACTTTCAAGAACTGAATAACATCGAACATTAATTGGGAGGGGTTGGTTGGGAGGGTTGGGGGGAGGGGGACTGTATGTTAATGGTGACTATGGGTGATTCCTGATTCTTTTTTGTCATTTGTTTATGTGCACATGCGGGCTAATGTTTGGTGGGAGGATGGGATCATTGTTATTGATATGGGGATTGACATATTTGTTACTGATTATTGTTTATTGTTGGTGGGTGTAAATGTGGGAGAAAATGTGAAAAAGGAGAATAAAAATATATTTTTTAAAAGTGGTAAAGGAAAGCCCAAGTGAAGCGGAGGAGGTGCAAAAGATTGTACAGACTGATCAAGCGGTGATTGATAAGAAGGTGCCAGATCTCTTTAAAGAATTTACTTGTGTGGGTAAAGTTTACTCATGTGTATCAGGAGGAGCAGGTAAAGAAGTCACAATTTTAAGAGATACGGGAGCTAGTCAATCTTTAATGGTAAGAGATTAGGAGTTTGGGAAAAATATTGCCAGAAAAGGTGGTAATATGTGGAATTCAGGGTGAGAAGAGTAGTGTTCCATTATATAAGGTAAGGTTGGAAAGTCCAGTGAAGAGTGGTGAAGTGGTAGTAGGAGCAATAGAGAAACTATCTTCTCTAGGAATACAGTTTGGGTAATGATATAACTGGATTGCAGGTGGGAGTGATGCCTACTGTGGTTGATAAGCCAGTGGAAAATCAGGCAACTGAAGTGTTGAAGGACGAATATCCTGTGATTTTTCCGGATTGTGTAGTAACAAGGTCGCAAAGTCATAGGTTAAGACAAGAGGAAAAATCAAAGAGAGAAGATAAAGTTGAAGTGCAATTATCAGAAACAATTTTTGATCAGATGGTTGGAAAAGAACAAGAACAGGTGAAGGATGGTGTGGATATTTTTAGTTCAGGAAAATTGGCGGAGTTACAACAGAAAGACATAGAAATAAAACGGATGTATCAGAAAGCATACACAGAAGAGGAATCTGAGTGTCTACCAGAGTGTTATTACAATAAAAGTAATGTCTTGATGAGAAAATGGAGACCTTTATATATGCAGGCGGATGAAAAGTGGGCAGATGTTCATCAAGTGGTTTTGCCGGTAGGGTATAGAAAGGAGGTGTTGCGAGTTGCACATGAGGTACCAGTGGGAGTAAGGAAAACTCAAGCTAAAATCCAAAAACATTTTTATTGGCCTGGACTACATAAAGATGTAGTTAAATTTTGTCAATCATGTATCACATGTCAAATGATAGGGAAACCTCAAGCAGTGATAAAACCAGCGCCCTTAATATCCATTTCAGCATTTGAGGAACCGCTTATGTCCTAATTGATTGCGTAGGACCACTTCCTAAAATGAAAAGTGGAATCAATATTTTTGACTATAATGGATATGTCTACTAGGTTTCCGGAGGCCATTCCAGTATGTAATATTACAGCTAAAAGGATTGTGGAGGAGTTACTTAAATTCTTTACGAGATATGGACTACCCACAGAAATACAATCGGATCAAGGATCAAATTTTACCTCAAGGTTATTCAAAGAAGTTATGGATAGCTTAGGAATAAAACAATTTAAATCAACTGCGTACCATCCAGAATCGCAGGGGGCGTTAGAAAGGTGGCATCAGACATCACTGTTGAGGGCTTATTTTCATGATTATTCAGAGGATTGCAATAAAGGAATTCCATTCATACTGTTTGCAATTAGGGATACACCAGTCAACCAAATTCAGTCCTTTTGAACTAATTTTTGGTCATGAGATAAGAGGATCACTTAAATTGATGAAGGAAAACTTGGTGAGTGAGCAGTCGGAACCTACATTATTGGATTACGTGTCAAATTTTAGGGAACAATTGAATAGAGCAGGGGAATTGGCTAAACAACATTTAAAAGTTTCACAACATGTGATGAAACGGGTAGCGGACAAGAAAGCAAAAGTCCGTAGTTTTGCCAGTGGAGATAAAGTTTTAGTATTGTTACCAATGGTAGGTGAACCTTTAAAAACAAGGTTTTGCGGACCTTATTATATTGAAAGGAAATTAAGTGAGGTGAATTATGTGGTAAGAATGCCAGATAGAGTGTGTCATGTGAATATGCTTCAAAAGTACTTTGAAAGGAAAGGAGAGCAAAAGGAGGAGTTTTTTTATGATTCTAACTCAAAGTGAAGAATCAAATCCAGATGACTTTGAATTTGACATCCCTCAAATTAAATTGGAAAACGAGGATGTTATTAAAAATTGGGATAAATTGTTGAGTTACCTTCCAGAGGAAAAACAAACTGACCTGAAAGAGTTATTGATATCACATGGGCACGTTTGTGGAGATAGGTTGGGAAGCACTAAAATTGCTATAGATGATGGATATGTGGGAAATGCAGTTCCAATTAAACAACATCCATATAGACTTTACCCTTTAAAATTGGCACAGGTTAACAAGGAAATTGAAAGTATGCTTTAAAATGGCATAATTGAAGTGGGTTGCAGCCAATGGAGCTCACCCATAGTGATGGTACCGAAACCAGATGGTACCCAACGGTTGTGTGTGGACTATAGAAAGGTTAATGCAGTTACAAGAAGGGACTTTTATCCTATCCACGTTTGGAGGATTGCATTGAGAAGGTGGGACAATCAGCTTTTAATTCCAAACTGGATTTACTTAAAGTTACTGGCAGGTACCTTTATCCGAAAGGGCAAAGGAGATTTCAGTTTTTGTGACTTCCAGATGGTATACACCAATTCAAAGTTATGCCATTTGGCATGAAAAACACCCCAGTCACGTTTCAACGGTTAACTAAGAAAGTCGTTTCAGGATTACCCAAGTGTGCGGTATACATCAACGATCTGTTAATTTTCAGACAGACATGGAAAGAACATTTAAAGCATCTGATGGAGTTATTCGATCGGCTTCAGGGGGCGGGTTTGGTGGTAAACCTAGCCAAAAGTGAATTTGTAAAAGCCCAAGTCACTTTCCTTGACCATACAATCGGATAGGGTCAAATGGTCCCACAGGATGTGAAAACAAAAGTTATTGGGGAGTTTCCAATACTCTCGACACGTAGGGAAATAATGCAATTTCTTGGCACGAATGGATTCTACCAGAAATTTGTGCCGAACTTTAGCAATGTGGTTGCTCTGCTGACGGACTTGCTAAAGAAGCGTAGCAAATTTAATTGGACAGCGGAGTGTCAACAGGCATTTGACTGCCTGAAGGCTGTGTTACCAATGCTCCTATGTTGGAGAATTACAAGGGTACAAGGGGCTCTGTGATCGGATTGAACTAAAGTATCTGACCTTAAAGAGAAATGCTGAGGCGTAGCGAAATGGCGTGCAGGCCCTTCTTGTCCAAAGAGACTGTCAATCAAGAGGGATTCCAGTTGGAGGAAGGAGAACTAAAATGGACTATGTTATTATAAATGTTTGCGTGTTTTGTTTTGTTAAAAAAAAACGGATATTCACTGTCAATATTTCTTAAAGGAAAGTGAAAAGGTGCAAAATGAAACCATCTTGAAGTTGATGGTTTATTTATTTTTTCTTGGGGAGAGGTGTCATGTGAGTGTCCCTTTGAGAAAAGTGTGTTTCATCAAATGGCTGCAGTGATGTCATTGTGTGGGTGGAGCTGGCTTTCGTTTTGAACTGGCAGCTGCAGTGTGTTTTTGGTTTTATTTTCAGAGGTGGATAGCTGCATTCAAAGCAAGAAGCTGTATAATGATCTCTCTCTCTACAAGCTAAAGAATGTCTCCAGATCATTGATAATTTCAAAGTAATACCTGTTTCTGTAGAGCATTTAAACCTGCTGTCTTTATTTTAAAAAGGATTTAACTTATGGATGTTGTTTGGGAAGTTATTAAGGGTTACCTGTAGAATATTGTATTTGGGAAAGTATCAGTGTTTGTAGTTGATAAGATGTTTACGGTGTGTTTATAAAATGTTAACTGGATTCATAGAATAAACATTGTTTTGTTTTAGACATACTTTAGATCTCTGTTGCATCACACCTGTAAAGTGGGCCCTTGTGCTCCCCATAACCAAAATATATTTAAGGTTCTGGGTCAGGTGAACTCCATGATATACTTTGGGGTTGTATAAATCCTGGCCGATAATACCTTACTTGATCCGTATTCCTCTCTTTCCTCTCTATTCATGTATCCATCCAGGTGCTTCTTAAATGTTGCTAATGTGCCTGCTTCCACCATATCCTCTGGCAGCGTGTTCCAGGCACTCACCACTCTGTGTGAAAAACATACCCCGCACATCTCCCTTAAACGTTCCCCTCTCACCTTGAACCTGTGCCCCCTTGAATTTGACACTTCCACGCTTGGAAAAAGCCTCTGACTATCTACCCTGTCTATGCCTCTCATACTTTTGTAGACCTTAATCAGGTCTCCCCATAGACTCCGTCCTTCCAGTGAAAACAATCCTAGTTTATTCAACCTCTAACAATCCTAGTTTATTCAACGTCTCCTCATAGACAACATCCTCAAGGCCATGCAACATCCTGGTGAACCTTCTTTGCACCCTCTCCAAATCTTCCAAGTCCTTCTGATAATGTGATGACCAGAACTGCACGCAATACTCTAAATGCGGCCTAACCAAGGCTTTATATAGCGGCAACATGATTCCCAACTCTTGTACTCAATGCCCCAGCTGATGAAGGCAAACATGCCATATGCCTTCTTCATCACCTTGGCCTCCAGTGTTGCCACGTTTAGGGAACTGTGCACCTGCACACCCAGATCCCTCTGTATGTTAATGTTTTTAAGGGTTCTGCCATTTACAGTATAATTCATACCTAGATTTGATCTTCCAAAATGCATCACCTCGCATTTGTCTGGATCAAACTCCACCTGCCATTTCTGTGCCCAAGTCTCCAATCTATCTATATCCTGTTGTAACCTCTGATAATCCTCGGCACTATCAGCAACTCCAACAATCTTCGTGTCATCCGCAAACGTACTAATCAGGCCACCCACATTTTCCTCCAGATCATTTTTATATACTACAAACAACAGAGATCCCAGCACTAACTCTGCAGAACGCCTCTAGCTACAGATCTCCATTCAGAAAAACACACTTCCACCACTACTCTCTGTCTTCTATAACCGAGCCAGTTCAGGATCCATCTCGCCAGCCCACCCTAAATTCCATGTGATTTTAGTTTTTGTACCAGTCTGCCATGTGGGACCTTGCCAAATGCATTACTAAAGTCCATATAAACTACATCCACAGCCCTTCCCTCATCAATTTTCTTTGTCACCTCTTCAAAAAACTCAATCAAGTTGGAAAGACATGACCTTTCGTGTACAAAACCATGTTGCTGTCACTAACTAGTCCATTTTCCACTAAATGTGCATACATCCTGTCCCTCAGTATCTTTTCCAAAAGGTTCCCCACCACTGATGTCAGGCTCACCATCATATAATTACAAGGATGGTCCCTGCATCCTTTCTTAAACAAGGGAGTAACATTGACTATTCTCCAGTCCTCTGGAACCTTGCCTGTGATCTGGGGTGAAATTCTTCGGTATCGGCGCGATGTCCGCCGACTGGCGCCCAAAATGGCGCAAATCAGTCGGGCATCGCGCTGCCCCAAAGGTGCGGAATGTTCCGCATCTTTGGGGGCCGAGCCCCAACCTTAAGGGGCTAGGCCCTCGCCGGGCAAATTTCCGCCCCACCAACTGGCGGAAAAGGCCTTTGGTGCCCCGCCAGCTGGCGCGGAAATGACATCTCCGGGCGGCGCATGCGCGGGAGCATTAGCGGCCACTGATGGCATTCCCGCGCATGCGCAGTGGAGGGAGTCTCTTCCGCCTCCGCCATGGTGGAGACCGTGGCGAAGGCGGAAGGGAAAGAGTGCCCCCACGGCACAGGCCTGCCCGCGGATCGGTGAGCCCCAATCGTGGGCCAGGCCACCGTGCGGGCACCCCCCGGGGCCAGATCGCCCCGCGCCCCCCCCCAGGACCCCAGAGCCCGCCCGCGCCGCCTTGTCCCGCCGGTAAGGTAGGTGGTTTAATCTACGCCGGCGGGACAGGCATTTTCGCGGTGGGACTTCGGCCCATTCGGGCCGGGGAATCGCGGGGCCCGCCAACCGGCGCGGCGCGATTCCCGCCCCCGCCGAATATCCGGTGCCGGAGAATTCGGGCGGGATTCACGCCAGCCCCCGGCAATTCTCCGACCCGGCGGGGGGTCGGAGAATCTCTCCCCTGATGTGAAAATATCTGTAAGGCCCCAGCTATTTCTCCCCTTGCCTTCTGCAGTAACTTGGGATAGATCCCATCCGGCCCCAGGGACTTATCTACCTTAATGCAATTTAGGATACTCAATACTTCCTCCTTTGCTATATTGATGTTCTTAAGAGAGTTCACACACCTATCCCTGACCTCAACATCTGTCATGGTACTTCTCCCTGATGAATACTGATACAAAGTATTCATTAAGGATTTCACCCACTTCCTGTGGTTCCATACATAACTTCCCTCCATTGTCCTTAAGTGGGCTTCCTCTTTCTCTTGCTACCATCTTGCTCCTAATATATGCATATATTGACCATGCTTGCTGCAGACATTTCATGGCCCCTTTTAGCCCTCCATATACATGTTTAAGTTCCTTCCTACTTTCACTGTACTCCTCAAGGGCAACATCAGTTTTTAGATTCCTGGACCTATCGTTCCTTTTTCCTTTTGACTAAGCTTACAATTTGAGGCACGATCAATTTGGCTGGAGACGAAGTTGAATTCAAACTGAGGCTTTATTAGTATCTGAAGTGTGGCCTCCTACAGCAGCCCCCGCCCCCCCACCCCCCCCCCCCCCCCCCGCCCCGGTTCCTGCCGAACAACACTAGCAAGTCTCTCGCCCAGGATGTTTGTGCCCCTCCCGTTCAGGTGCAACCCATCCTTCTTGTACAGGTCCCACCTTCCCCAAAATACATCCCAGTGATCCATAAATTGAAAGGAGGGCGAGTGAGGATTTGTTTATTGTTTATTGTCACGTGTACCGAGGTACAGTGAAAAGTATTTTTCTGCGAGCAGCTCAACAGATCATTTAGTACATGGGAAGAAAAGAAAATACATAATAGGGCAACACAACATATACAATGTAACTACATAAGCACTAGCATCGGATGAAGCATACAGGGTGTAGTGTTAATGAGGTCAGTCCATAAGAGGGTCATTTAGGAGTCTGGTGACAGTGGGGAAGAAGCTGTTTTTGAGTCTGTTTGTGCATGTTCTCAGACTTCTGTATCTCCTGCCCGATGGAAGAAGTTGGAAGAGTGAGTAAGCCGGGATCTTTGATTATGCTGCCCGCTTTCCCCATGCAGTGGGAGGTGTAGAAGGAGTCAATGGAAGGGAGGCAGGTTTGTGTGATGGACTGGGCGGTGTTCATGACTCTCTGAAGTTTCTTGCGGTCCTGGGCCGAGCAGTTGCCATACTAGGCTGTGATGCAGCCAGATAGGATGCTTTGTATGGTGCATTTGTAAAAGTTGGTAAGGGTTAATGTGGACATGCCGAATTTCCTTAGTTTCCTGAGGAAGTATAGGCACTGTTGTGCTTTCTTGGTGGTAGCGTCGACGTGGGTGGACCAGGACAGATTTTTGGAGATGTGCACCCCTAGGAATTTGAAACTGCTAACCATCTCCACCTCGGCACCATTGATGCTGACAGGGGTGTGTACAGTACTTTGCTTCCTGAAGTCAATTTCCAGCTCTTTAGTTTTGCTGGCATTGAGGGAGAGATTGTTGTCGCTACACCACTCCACTAGGTCATCAGGTGTCAGGGAGGCAGGGATCTCCGAGGATGGCCAGAGTTCAGTGTGCAGAAGAGACACTGGGGGAATGTGCAGGAAGGGATGAGTTTTGGCATTTCCAGTGAGAAGGGATAATCCAGAGTTTCCATATTTTGGCCACTCACAGTGCCTCAGTGAGGTAAACATTTAGGCAAGCACCCATCATGCTTGCTCAGACACCTGATGAGGATTTTCTTAATGATATAATCTGTTTCTCCCTCATAAGCACCATCGACCAGCTTTCTACACAAGGAGCTGGTGCAGATACAGGAGCTTCAATAGGCTATAGCACATGAGCTCCTTTTGAGTGAATTGTAGTGAGGGCACATCACACTTTTTGGAGGAGCTGGTGGAGGCAGAGAGTGCCCAAGGTGCCAGCAGTCAGAGGACAGCTGGAGACCAGGATCATGTGAGTCCGAGGCAGATGATGAGCCTCTGGAGTAGTCGATTATGCGGCAAACGTTGGATGTCCAGTGGAATGCATGGGAAGATCTAACAGAGGTCCCGAAACGTCTGCATGCCATACTCTATGTCATGGAGGAGTCCATGCAAATCTGAGCACTGTGTTGATTTTGAGCACCAAGGGTACAGCCTCCTCCATTGAGAGAGTGGCGACTTTCCTGGAGAGGCAGCTCCAGGAGCAGAATCAGGAGTTCATGGGTTGCACTCGGACCTGCAAGCCCTCACACAGGCACCAGGTCTCTGTGTTGGGTGCACATCCATCATTAGTGAACAGGGTGGTTCAGATGGCACGCT
This sequence comes from Scyliorhinus torazame, assembly GCF_047496885.1. Classification (NCBI taxonomy): domain Eukaryota; kingdom Metazoa; phylum Chordata; class Chondrichthyes; order Carcharhiniformes; family Scyliorhinidae; genus Scyliorhinus; species Scyliorhinus torazame. Next base: position 330,379,746 of record NC_092707.1, on the reverse strand, counting down.
GCCCGTCATCTCTTTGTGCTCCTTTCACGATACCCCAGACAAAGTGGCAGCTCACCTGCCCCTCTGCCAGAGAACTAGGTATCTTCTCAGGCAGCAACAACTGAGGAGTATCCTGTTACTTTGCTGGTTGCACCCTCCCAGGCAGATCTTGCTCAGGCCTTGCTGACTGCCAAGATCATCAGGGCCAACAGGACAGCAGAGTCAGAAACCTGTCTTCAATTCCATTGCCAATGAGGGTGAGGGGGTGAAGAGGGTGGGGGGGGGGGTTGTGAACGAAGCTGTAACACTTGCAAGCATGAGTTTAAGGCACCAGGGCAGGACGAGTTTTTCCGGGTAACTTTTGTTCATGCTATCAAAGTAAAGTTTTGTGCCTGTGTAACTGTCCCAACTATTTTAAATGCTCTTCCTTGTTTGTGAGTCTGCTAAAGATACAAATAAGTATTGTGTTGCAATGACCTGAGTGTCCTTCATATTTCCCATAGGCCTCATCAGTGCCTAATGATGAAAGGGGCAGCAAACTTTAATACTGAGGTTTTGAGGCAACATTGGGGTCATGGCATTGTCTTTACAGAAATGAGTATGAAGAAGATGCACTGAGATGGAAGCAAAGCCTTGGCACCCCAGCTGAAGGTGCGTTGATGCCACGCTATGACTGCCCAGGCTCCTCATCAGTTCCATTTCTGGAGTCTTCCTCAGAGGTGTGTGGAGCTGTCCTCATTCTTGAGTGGGTGCCCCCTTGTCAGTGTCAAATTGTGCAGAGCACAGCATTACACAGTGATCAGCGACACACGCTCACAAGGATATTGCAGGGTCCTCCCCGAAACTGTTCAGACATCAGAACCTCAACATCAGTAACGCTATTGTCCTCTTGACCCCCACCCGAGTGGAGGCATGTCGATTGTATTTCTCTTCCACCTCCAAGGTGCCAGAGTGACACTATCAGCCACCTTTTCAATGGTGCTTTGCCACCCAGCAACCAACCATCCAGCCAAGCTGGAGCTACAGACAGACTTGGCACTTGGGAGTGTCTCAGTATGGATGCATCATGGGAGCTGTCGGGGTACTTCACAAATACATGCTGAATCTAGGTCTTGTGGTCACAGGCTATCAGGACGTTCATGGAGTGAGAACCCTTCCTATATGCAAAGGCTCCCAGCTGAACTGCTGGCACCTCGATTGCCACATGGGTGCAGTCTGTGGTGCCCTGGATAAAGGGGAACCCTGTGAGAGCTGCGATGACTCTGGCTCGCTCAGCATGGCTGGCTTGGTCCATCCGGTAATGGATGAATGTGAGGATTTATCTGAAGAGAATGTCAATTATGAGCTTTATGCAGCTATGGACAGCTGATTGAGACACTGCGCTCAGATCCCCTGCTGATCCCTGGAAAGATCTGGATGCATAAAAATTAAGGGCAGTTGTGGCCTTCAGAGCCATGGGCATTGGGTGTTCACCCACACAGTTGAGGGCGATCTCCGACCAAATCATGCAGCATAATCATAGAATCCCTACAATGCAGAGGCGGAGCTTCTGCGGCACTTGGCTTTAGACATGCTGAGGTAGCTGACTCACTGCCTATAACCACAGGGCAAGTGAAGACGCACACTCGAAGTGATGCAGTACTTTCTGAGGTAATGGACATGGTTCTTCGAGGCAACACCCCAGGAGTAAACCCTGGGATAAAGCCGTATTCCACCCGAAGACTTGAATTATTCCTACAGCCAGTCTGTCTCCTCTGTGGCATGGGAATCATCATTCTACCTCTGTTAAGCAAACCTGTATTGAACCAATTACACAAAGTCCATTGTGGTATCATGAGAATGAAGGAGATAGCAAGGAGCTATTTCTGGTGGCCTGATTTCAATGCTGTAATAGATCAGAAGCTGGGAATGCGTTTGTCTTGTGCAGAAGTGTGAAACCTACTGCCATTAGCACCGTTGTATCCATTGGAATGGCCAGAAGAGGCTTGACAACGGGTACACATTGATTACATCGAACCATTTGAGGGACACATGTTTCTCATCCTAGTCAATGCTCATTCAAAATGGCCAGAGATTGCCATCGTGAAATCAATTTCATTGGAGAAAACAATTGAGAGATTGGGAGAAATCTTCAGCAGATTTGGTTACCCTGAACAATTGGTGAGTGAGAATGTATCACAGTTCATGGGCGGAATTCTCTGATAATGGGGATATATCCCCACGTCTGCGAGAAAATCCCCGTTTTGAAGGGGGCTAGCAGAACATGCAGCTCCGGCTGCCAATATGGAGCCCTGCACTTCCGGCCGCGTGTCCGTGCATGGCGGACCCACACAGCGGGTCGGCCCCCACAATATAGGTCCCCGCCCCCAGATCGTGGCCCCTGATCGCGAGCCTGGCCGTCCTGGAGGCCCCCCCCCCCCCCCGAGGCCCCCCCCCCCCCCAATGATGAATCCAGCCGCCCCTCCCCCCCACCAGGGCGGCCGCGGATTGTGTCTGCAGCCACCACTCCGAGTGCCCGCCAGGTGGAACAATGAGTGAACCACACTGACGGGAACTCGGCCAGTTGCCGGTGGAGAATCGCTGCAGGGGCCTCTTTTAATGGTGCCCGACTGGCACCACATCGACCGTGTGCGCACGACTGGCAGCAATATTCTGGCCTCTGGAGAATCGGGGAAGGCATCGGGCCCGACCGCGGGTCTGGGGCGAAATTCTCCGGAAACGGCGCGATGTCCGCCGACTGGCGCCCAAAACGGCGCAAATCAGTCGAGCATCGCGCCGCCCCAAAGGTGCAGAATGCTCCACATCTTTGGGGGCCGAGCTCCAACCTTAAGGGGCTAGGCCGGCACCAGACGAATTTCTGCCCCGCCAGCTGGCGGAAAAGGCCTTTGGTGCCCCGCCAGCTGGCGCGGAAATGACATCTCCGGGCGGCGCATGTGCGGGAGCGTCAGCGGCCGCTGACGGCATTCCCGCGCATGCGCAGTGGAGAGAGTCTCTTCCGCCTCCGCCATGGTGGAGACCGTGGCGAAGGCGGAAGGAAAAGAGTGCCCCCATGGCACAGGCCCGCCCGCGGATAGGTGGGCCCCGATCGTGGGCCAGGCCACCGTGGGGGCACCTTCCGGGGCCAGATCGCCCCGCACCCCCCCCAGGACCCCGGAACCCGCCCACGCCGCCTTGTCCCGCCGGTAAGGTAGGTGGTTTAATCTACGCCGGCGGGACAGGCATTTTAGCGGCGGGACTTTGGCTCATCCGGGCCGGAGAATCGCGGGGGGGGGGGGGGCGCCAACCGGCGCGGCGTGATTCCCGCCCCCGCCGAATCTCCGGTGGTGGAGAATTCGGCAACTGGCAGGAGTGGGATTCACGCCAGCCCCCGGCGATTCTCCGACCCCTTCTCGCCCAAGATGCCCCATTCTCTGCGAGTGCGATTTCAGCGCGGAGGCTCGGAGAATCCCACCCAGATCTGAAGAGTTTGAAAACTTCTTGAAGGATAACAGAACACAAACGGACTAGCAGAACATTTTGTGCAAACGATACAGCACATGTTTAAAGGCAGCCAGAGAACAAAGTTCATTTGCAAACACTTGAGTCAATCATTGCTCATGTACAGGAATACTGCTCACTCAAGAACCTAAGTTTCTCAGGCATTGCTAATGATTAAACGTCAATTACATACAGCATTCGATTTACTAAAACCATTAAAGACAAAAGGTACCATCCAGGATCAGGTCATACAGTGGGAAAACAAAGCAAAATGTGTTTTTTGCTAGGGACAAGATGTTCTGGCAAGGAACTATACTGCAGGTGACAAGTGGATTCCTGCCACCATCATAGCACAGACGGACTGATCCCGTACACCATCCAAACCTGAGACGATGTAATCAGGAGGAGGCACGCCGATCAATTTTTAGTGACAAGAGCCAATCTGCCAGAGGCAGAACCAACAGAATCCAAATCCAGCTTTGCCGAGTGGCGACCTGGACCTTCCTGAAAACCTGACACAAACAGAACTGTTTTGGGGGAAACAGCTCCTCAATTTCCTATCAAACACCGAGTCAATCTCAGATCATAACGTTGACTCCAGGTTAAAACAACTGATCACCACATTCACACCAAGCCAAAGACACCGGAGGTTGCAGCAAGTACTAAGAAACAGACACCTGAGGTTTGCAGACAACCATTCAGAGAACGACGACCTCTAAAACATCTAACCTATTGACTGTTATTAATTGATTGTTTGTGTTATGCTGTTTATTGTGTTACGGAATGCTTCATTTAAAGGGGGAGGAAATGTGTGTTTCTCAGGTTTTCAGTGATTCCTTACCAGTAGCCTTGCAGCTGAACAGAGGCACCTTAAGAGAATGCTTGTGTGACATCATCAGATCATCGACTGTTTGCGTGAATAACTGGGCAGTGTAACATCTCAGCCTGTAGTGTTAACATCTTCTGAATAAAGCTCTTAGTTTTGTTGAACCTCCACAGCCTCTGAAAATCAATCCTGCGAACACCACAGAATTAAACTTGGGACCATTCTAGTTTGTGGGTGGAGTTTTCAGCTGTTAATTCCTGCGAAAAGGTGGAACCAGCACTGGGTCAGGCACCCAAAGGAAAGAGTAGGTTTTGCCTTGGCCCTTTAACACAGCCACAATATTAACATCTCATTTCTTGGTTCCCTGTCCAATCAGAGAGGCAGGGTGGAATCACATGCTGAAGGATTCATAATCTAAGGGGCCTGCATGGTGGACCTGCTATAGATTTCTGAGGCTGCAACAACTAAAGGATTGATGAGGAGTCCTGGGAGGGCTGCTCCCCGAGTGCTTCACTCCTACCTGGCGGTCTTGCTGCAGGATCTGAGAGTCTGCAGTGAGGTGTACTTTCCCAAGAATCGGAGAAAGAAGCCAGCCACCCCAACCAAGCAGGCAGGTAAGGATTTGACCCAGGACTTTAGGAGTAGAAGTGTGGACACTTCATCCCAGAGACAGTGCACTAGGAGGATCCAGGACCTCAGGCAGGGAGAAAGATGAGTGATAATATACTTCCAGGTGTATTATACACTTCCAAGTTCAACATTCGGAACTTCCCAGCAATCTCTTACACAGCACACCTCAAGACAACACAGTGGGCAATTCCACTCTCTTTCCAGCACCTCAAGATCCAGATAGATAACTCTCAATTCTCACCCTCGGCCTACTGCCCTCTTGCACTCATGCTTCAAGGTCAAAACTACACAAAAGTATCCTTCCTTTCTAACTACATAACCCATTACGAACACTAATTTCTCTCTGTGGTTTCTCCTTACAGGAGAAGAGAGCACTTAACCTTGGGGAGAAGCAGAGACCCAGGATGAGGACTTTGGATGGTTAAGACTGGGTTACACCAATAGTTAACCAGAAAAAACTGGAATTAAAGCCTCTTCTAACTCCTGGGTAACTATTGTACAGACCCACACTGACCCTCCACAGACTCCCTCATATCCACAAACCAGCAGACTCACCATGGGACAAGTCATCTCACCGACTCCCACTGAGCTCCCCCCCCCCCACTCACCCCACCGCCAGGCCAGACTTTCACCTCCACCCCCCCGATGCCTGACCCCCACCGACACCACCCCCGTGAGGTCTGACCTGACCCAAACCGCACCTTGAGGCCCGACTGTTCTCCCCTAAAGCCCAACTTGAACAAAACCCCCTCAGTGAGGCATGACATCCCCACCTTGTGGACCGACCCTACCCCATGAGGTTCAAGCTCCTTCTACCAGCCACTACCCACTAGCATTCATGACGCTCCATCCCCCTACACCCCCATGAGGTATGGCCCCTCGCATTCCCCTCATAAGGCATGACCCTCACCACTCCAAAAAAGACTGATTCCTCCACACCTCCCTGACCCTCCCACCCTTCACAAGCCCCCAAATTCTACTCACTTACTTACCTTCTCTCTGGCCTGTCAAGGACCTTTAAACATCACTGCACCTTTAAACCTACCTGCTTTAAGGCAGCTAGTCCTTTCCTTCAACAGAGCTACACTCGACACTAGGCCTGAGGAGCACACTGCCCTATTCTGATCTTGCCCGGCCTGAATTGGAAGGTTGGGTAAGAGAGGATTTGAGGTGCGAAACTGGGGTCTGAGTGGCGACCTGACACATTGCCACTCCGAGGAAGTTCAGGCTAGTGTTAAAACTCAACAGCTTTCCAGAGTCATCCATAATATTGCGGTATTAGGGAGAGCATTGTGCTACAAGTGGCCTCTTTTGTGCAAAATACTGATGAAGCCAGGTCTGTTCAAATACCATTTAAGTCCGCACATAACTAAAGTCAGCTAAATAACTTCCTTGTGTGAGTGAAGATCTGCATTGACAAATCTTTGAAGTTCGAATACAAGAATTCAAATTAAAATAAGAGATTTTTATGAATCTTTTTTCCTTAGATAGATGGAAAATCAGATTATATTAAAGGTACTTCTCGACACTATCATGTTCACTGAAAACATCCAGCTCTATCTCACCACTACTTCTCTCAATCCATTCACTCCCATTTCATTGTTACACTGCATGTCTGACATCCTCTGCTGGAAACGCCTCTAATAAATATTTGCTTAAATATTTGGTAGACTGAAGATATTATCTACAGTCCCACCCTTGACGTCAATGGCATCCCCCACCTGGCCATTGCTCAAGGCTAAACCATTGTATTTGCAACCTCAGCAATGTTTTCCTGCTGGCCTCCAATCTTACACTTGTTCAATTCATTCGAAATTCTGCTATCCACATGATTGCAGTCTGTTCACCATTCCCACTCTGCTCAACAACCTACATTGGCCCAATGGTAGGTGCGCTGCCTGGCGTCTTCCCCGCCCTCCATAATATGGGAGTCAGTTTGCGAGTGAGCAGGTGGCTGACAGGCAGTACATCCTTCAAATGCATCTTGAAATATGCTGGCTGGGAGAGGGAGGGGGTAAAACCCAGTCCATAGGAACAAAGTAAACAGCACAGAAAAAGACCACTCCACCCGTAGCGACTGTGCCAGCTGAAAAAGAACTAGCCAGCCTAATCTCGCTTGCCAGTTCTTGTTCCATAGTGTTCCAAGTGTATTTTTAAAAATAATCTTTGTTGTCACAAGTAGGCTTACATTAACACTGCAATGAGGTTACTGTGAAAAGCCCCTAGTCGCCACATTCCGGCACCTGTTTGGGTACACAGAGGAAGAATTCAGAAGTTCAAGTACATTATAAATGTGATGAGGGTTTCTGTATTTACCACCCTTTCAAGCTGTGAATTCCAGTCGCCCAACAACGTCTAGGGAAAACATTTCTCCTCAACTCCCCTCCAACCCTTCTATCATAACTTAAATCTATGCCCCCTGCTTATTGATCTATCTGTTAAGAAAAATCGGTCCGTCCTGTTCATTCTATTTGGGCCCTTCATAATTTTATACAACTCAACTAAAGCTCCCCTTACCCTCCGCTTTTCCAAATAAACAACTCCAATCTAATCTTTGCTCACAGCCAGGGGCGGGATTCTCTCAGCCCACGCCGGGCCAGAGAATTGCCGGGCCAGGCGCGAGCCACGCGACGCCGATTCTCCGGAGAGCGGAGAATCGGCACCATTGGTTCTGGTGTGGTCCGGCACCAGAGCGCCCCCCCCCCCCCCCCATCAATTCTCTGCCCGGGATGGGCCAAGTGGCCGCCCCAAAAATCTGAGTCCCACCGGCGCCATCCACGTGTGGTCTTACCCGGCGGGACCTCGGCGTGCATCCTTCCGGGGGCGGCCTGGTGGGAGGGGAGAGGGGATCCGACCCGGGGCCTCCGTTGTAGCCTGGCCCGCGATCGGGGCCTACCGATAGGCGGGCCGGCCTCTCGGGCTGGGGGCCTTTTTTGCTCCGCGCCGGCCCCTGTTCGCCCTATGCCATGTTGCATCAGGGCTGGTGCGGAGAAGGGAGCCACCGCGCATGCGCGCAACCGCGCCGTTCGCACTGTGCGCATGTGCCGACCCGCGGCGCCCATTTGATGTGGGCATCGGCAGCTGGAGCGGCGTGGGTCGCTCCAGTGCCGTACTGGCCTACTGAGGGGCTCGGAATCGCTGCTCCTGGTGGCCTGTTGACGCCGTCGTGATATGTGACGGCGTTTACGACAGCGTCAACACTTAGCCTCAGGATCAGAGAATCCCGCCCCAGATATTTCATTCCTGGCAGCATCTTTACCCTCTATTTGTGATCGCATCCTTCTTACAATGTAGAACCACGACTTTATGAAGTAATCTGACTGCGTCTAACTAATGTTTTCTACAATTCCAGCATTACATCACTGCTCTGATATTTTCTGCCTTAGCTAAGAAAGGAAAGTATCCCATATTCATTCTTAATCACTTAATCAAACTGTCCTGCTACCTTCAGGGATCAGTGGACGTGCACACCAAATTCCCATTGCTCCACTAACCTTCTCAGTATTCTACCTGGCACACAGGAAAAAGCACAAACAACATACACAGTGATCCTTTATTTCACTGGCACAACAAAATAGAAGTACATTCATGAAAAAGCTTATCCGAAAGAGAAAAAACTCCCTACAGTGGACAACAGTTGCTCCACTCTACAAAATGTAGAAAAAGGCATACAGGTCTCAATTTGCCTCAAATCAGCAGGGCTGCAGATCTCTTTCTTAAACAATGGAAGCTGGGGTACCTTGAGTTCAGCAGGAGTGCCTGGTAATGATCTCAAACCTTTTTCTTTTATCACCTATCCCCACTCTTCGCAAACTGGATTTTGGCATAATTATCGGACTTGAGACACAACATGAAACAAAGTTGCAAAATCTCCTTGAATACATGAGCCAGATTACCTTGCCATCCTGACCATGAATGGTAAATCCAGCATCGCAGAGCTTGGGGGGATTTCATGCTGTCCGGACAATCTTCCTAGGTCCCCAGCAACTGAATGCCCACTCCAGTCCCCCCTGACTTGTTCCCCAAGCCCTGACATAGGCCTCAGGCTGATCCATCCGGCTACTTCAAGCCTGTCCACTCTTCAATCCATCACTCGTGGCCTCTTAGCCTCTCCCTAATGCTCCTTCGCCTCCAGCCCACATTTCAGCTCACTCCACCTGGGCCCCTTTAACTGCCTTTTCGCCCTCCCATAGAGTCCTTCCTCCTGACCAAATTGCAGCTCCCACTCCTGCTTCTCTGAGCCCGCCAAAGACACCACTCCCTTCCCTGGAGTGACCCAGGGGTAGAACAATTCTCTACCCGGAGCTCTCCCACACCATTGTCACCTGCCATGGGGACCTAGCTGACAGCTGCCATGGCAATCAAGGAGACTGTGCGAGCATTGGGGAGACAGTGTTACTTACCTGTTGCATACCATTTATCGTGTATTTCATGGTCTTGTATGCCCTCCCCAAATGTATTACCTCACACTTGTCCAGATTTAGTTCCATTTGCCACTTTTCTGCCCCCTTGACCATTCCATTGATGAGTTCATGCAATCCATGGCCGGGATTCACCGATATCGCGGCCAAGTGTTGAAGCCAGCATCAAAACCAGTGCGAGTGATGCCCATCAACGGGCCTCCAGGCCCATCGTCTTCGGGAGCTAGAACTGCGGCGGAGTGGTGTGCGCTGCTCCAACGCCGAAAGCCAGCCCTACATAGCCGGCTCGGGCCCGCGCATATGCGCATGTGCGCCACGGCCCCCGATCGCGGGCCTGGCCACCGTGGAGGGCCCCCCCCCGGAGTCGGCTCCCCTCGCCCACCCCCCTCACCAGGGTGGCCCCCACAGCCAGAACGCCGAGGCCCCGCCAGGTGGGACCATAAGTAAACCACGCCGGCGGGACTCGGCGGAACTCAGCAGGCACTCGGCCCGTCGAGCGCGGAGAATCGCCGTGAGGGGGCACTTTCAACGGGCCATGACCGGCACGATTGGCACCGATTCTCCGGTCGCTGGCATCGGAGCAGCTCGGAGAATCCCGGCCCATAGCTCTCTCTTCCTCACTGTCAACCACATGACCAATTTTTATATAACCTGCAAACGTCTTAATCACACGCCTTACACTTCGGTCTAAATAATTGTGTTGGTCTCGTTACCTCACCAATTCATCCTTGTACTTCTCAAACAATGAAGAACAGATTCCAAATCCTGTCAGAAGGCAAACTAAATAAAATGAACGCTAACAATTATAATCCAGATACTGGGCATACAAGAGGGGAGTTATTAAGGTATATAAAATGTATGCTTGAGTTCTCATTACTGCAACACATCAGAACACCCCTTTACATTTGTTTGAATTTTTATCTTTAAATCCTCTTAAAGAGTCATACCTAAAGGTCACTAAACCAATCGAAACATCTGGCATTTCATTTTGTAATGAGTGATTTTCATCCCCTTATGTTCGTTGTTGGTTTTTTGATTCCAGAGGAATCCTTTATATCTTTCCCGATAATTTATTTTGTGTTTTTATCCTAATCTCCATGCTATTTTTCATACAAGTAGATTTTATTGTGAAAAATGATATTCTGTAAATTTGAAAGAAGTCTGAGAATTCTTGAACCTAGACCAAAAATCTTTCTTCCACCAGGAGGAAGGGCAGAGAGAGAGCTGTGGACATCTTTGTGTTTCAGGATCATGCTAAATGAGATGTCCATCTTCTTGCCTGATTTATTTAAACAAAATAGCACTGACAGTTTCAAGAGCCATTGAACTGCTGTATCTCAATGATAAATAGAAGTGAGGGTCCCTAACGTTTTGCTGCATATTGAATCATATCCTGATTGAGTTAATCAAAACTCTGGTCCCCTAAACAAAGCTTGGCATCCAAATGAGACCTTCACTTTCCCCAGACGCTGCTGAGAGCAAGAGGGTCCTAGTGATGTGCAGTAGTAGACAGCCTTGGTGTGGATTGTGTCTAGAAGGAGAGTGAGCCAATCAGTGCTGAATTTTATCAAAAACTGCTGACACAGTATCCCCATACCAAATCTTTCGCCAGCATGAAACAATAATAGTTGGCATTTATGTCTGCACTTAGCATCACCCAACCTCCAGCTTTACAGTCTTGATTCCCATATGATGAATCAAAAGCTGACTGTGTAAACTGAAACCATAACAAAAGATTAATGATTGGGTTCTGACACTTTTATTTCTGTCCCTTGTTGAATTTTTAAAAAAGACTGGATTTTCGCTCTGGGGTGAGAAACAGAAGTTGGAACTGTTTCCAAGTCTTGAACCAAAGTGATGTGTTAAGTAAGTTGGTTCAACGTTGACGGCAACTGGATGCAGTGAAACTAGAAACAGGCTTCTGACACAGGAGATGGTCCAACACTGTTTTATTGAACTTCCTGATTGCAGTACATAGTCTGCTGTGAGTTGACACTCTATCAATCTAACTGATAACCTCCTACTGGCTTGACCAGACTCTCTACCTCATGGTGATGGTGCTCACTGGCTTGTGCACTCTTACTATCTCAGTAGCTGTGTCCTGTAGAGAGAGGGAGAGTCTTAATGCCCTGTGAGCTTTATAGTGGTGGTGTCCTGTCTGGTGATTGGTTGTTATGTGTCGTGTGTGTTCATTGGTTATCCAGTGTGTCAATCACTGGCTGGCTGCATCTCATTATATACATGAGTGGATATTATGACATCTCCCCTTTTTGAAGTAAATTTTGGAACGTGGCGATATATATACATGCATGATTATATACAAGTGGTGAATGAATGAACATATGTACATGGGAAGGTGTCTATTGTGCAGATACAGAGCAAACTGAACAAAATTTACAAGATTTAAGTTTATAGATTCAGTCTTTGTGGCAGGCGACAAATTCTTGTTGATCGCCTCAGAGGTGGAGGGGGGACGCCGGCACTTGGACAGGCGGGATTGCTGCCATGACGGTGGCCTCATGGAGAGGCGGGCTCACTGCCAGATCGGTGGCCTCGTGGTGCGAGATGTCTGGAGGAGGCATGATGACATGCGGAGAAGTGCGGCCAGGCGGTGGGCAGGGAACTTTTCAAAGCGCCGTCCTGTTGCGCCACAGAATGGAGCCATCGGCCATTTGGATAACGAAGGACCTGGGGGCAGCCTGCCTGACGACAATAGCTGGAGCTGACCAACCTCCCTCAGGCAACTGGACATGAACAACATCGTCTGGAGCCAGCGCAGGTAGAACCTTGGCATGAGCATCACACGTGATCTTCTGCTGGTCCCTGGATTGCTGCACTTTCTGCAGCACCATGAGGCGGTCAAGGTCTGGAACATGGATGGCTGGAACAGTCATCCTCAGGTTGCGGTTCATGAGCAGCTGCGCCGGAGACAAACCAGTCGACAGAGGGATTGCCCTGTATGCCAACAGCACCAGGCTGAAGTCCAAGGTTGAGTCTGCAGCCTTGCACAGCAACCGCTTGACAATATGGACCCCTTTTTCGGCCTTCCCATTTGATTGTGGGTAATGGGGACTGGATGTGATGTGACTGAAGTGGTAGGATCGTGCAAAGTCGGACCACTCTTGGCCGTAGAAACATGGGCCGTTGTCACTCATTACTGTGAGTGGTATGCCGTGCCTGACAAACGTCTCTTTGCAGGCTTTAATCACTGACTTGGACGTGAGGTCCGACAGTTTCACCACTTCCGGGTAGCTGGGGAAGTAGTCGACCAAGAGCACGTAATCACGCCATTTGCGTGAAAGAGGTCTATCCCCACCTTGGACCACGGAGAAGTCACGATCTCGTGCTGTTGCAGTGTTTCCTTGGGCTGAGCTGGTTGAAACTTCTGGCATGTTGTGCAGTTGAGGACCGTGTTGGCAATGTCCTGGCTGATGCCAGGACAGTAGACTGCCTGCCAAGCTCTGCGTCGACATTTTTCGACCCCAAGGTGACCCTCATGGATCTGTCTGAGCACCATGGCTTGCATGCTTTGGGGAATGACGATTCTACCTAGTTTAAGAAGGATCCCCTTGACAACCGTTAATTCGTCCTTAACATTGAAGAACTGGGGGCACTGCCCCTTTTGCCAGCCATGGGCAAGGTGTTGCATCATGCGCTGCAGGAGAGGATCTTTGGCAGTTTCTTCGCGTATCTGGACAACTCATTCATCAGTGGCTGGGAGGTTGCTGGCACACAACCGCACCTGTGCCTCGATGTGGCGAATGAAGTCGCCCGGTTCACACAGCATGGTGATGGATCGGGATAGGGTATCCGCGACGATCAGCTACTTGCCCGGTGTATAGATGAGTTCGAAGTCATATCGGCGGAGACGAAGAAGAATTTGCTGCAGCCGAGGTGTCATTTCATTTAAATCCTTCTGGATTACGTGGACTAAAGGCCTGTGGTCTGTTTCCACCGTGAGCTTCGGCAGACCGTATACGTAGTCATGAAACTTGACTATTCCTGTCAGGAGACCCAGACATTCCTTTTCGATCTGGGCATACCGTTGTTCGGTCGGAGTCATGGCCCTGGAGGCATATGCCACTGGAGCCCAGGACGAGGAATCGTCTCGCTGGAGGAGCACCGCCCCAATGCCATCCTAGCTTGCGTCTGTGGATATCTTGGTATCCTTGGTTGGGTCAAAGAACGCCAGTACTGGGGCTGTGGTGAGCTTCGCCTTCAGCTAAAGCTACGCCACTTGGTGTGCGGGAAGCCACTGGAACACTGTCAACTTTTTAATGAGATGCCGGAGGGCCGTGGTGTGGGATGCCATGTTGGGAATGAATTTTCCGAGACGATTTACCATCCCGAGGAAGCGGAGGACTGCCTTTTTGTCCTCTGGTGTCTTCATGGCATTGATTGCCAGCACCTTGTCGGCGTCAGGTTGCACACCTTGCTGTGATATGTGGTCACCTAAAAACTTGATAGCGGACCGCCCAAACGAGCATTTGGCCCTGTTGAGCTGGAGGCCATTTTCATGAATCCTCTAGAAAACCTGTTTGAGGCGAGCAATGTGATCCTCGGGCGTCGTGGACCAGATGATCACGTCGTCCACATAGACTCGCACCCCTTCGATGCCCTCCATCATTTGCTCCTTTATGCGATGAAATACTTCGGAAGCTGATATGATACCAAAAGGCATGCGGTTGTAGCAGTACCTGCCAAACGGAGTGCGAAAAGTGCACAGCTTCCGATTGGACTTGTCCAGCTGAATTTGCCAGAAGCCACGGGAGGCATCCAGCTTGGTAAAGAATTTGGCGTAAGCCATCTCACAGGTCAATTCTTCATACTTCGGGATCGGGTAATGAACTCGCATGATGTTGCGATTCAGGTCTTTGGGATCAATGCAAATGCGGAGTTCGCCAAAGGGTTTCTTGACACAGACCATGGAGCTGACCCAGTCTGTGGGTTCCGTGACCTTTGAGATGTTGCCCTGTTCTTGGAGCTCTCGTAGCTGCGTTTTCAGATGATTCTTGAGAGGAACCGGCACCCGGCGTGGTGCATGGATGACTGGGGTGGCATTCGGCTTGAGCAATATCTTGTAACGATATGGGAGCGTGCCCATCCCATCAAACACACTGTGGTATTGTGTGAGAATGTCGTCTATCTCAGCCTGGAGATTCGCATTTGGCGAGGCCGTCGCCGGTCTCGCGGACATGGCATGAACTCGCTGTACCATATATAGGAGTTTGCATGTGCGAGCACCGAGCAGGGATGCCTTGTCAGGCCGGATGATCTCGAATCTCAACGTCGCCTTGATTGCCTTGTGAGAGACACCTAGCTGATATGACCCACTGGCAGCTATGGCATTACCATTGTAGTCAAGGAGCTGGCAGGCTGGTGGAAGAATGCTAGGTTGGTGTCGGATGCTGTCGAGATCCGACTGTGATGTGAGGTTCGCAGACGCGCCATTGTCCAATTTAAATCGGATGTGAGACTGGTTGACCGTGATGACGGCACACCACTCGTCATCTAGATCCACACTGAGGATCGAAAGGCTGTTAGCAGGCGTGTGGTGATGATGCCCACCTGTTATGGAGACTCGAGGCAGTCAGCATCGGGGTCCGTTGGGCTGTCTGGATCAGAATTCTGCATGCCTTGTTGTACGCAGCGGACACGTCTGCGCTGCAGCTGGGATCGCTGGCTGTTGTTCGGTGGAGCGGACCTACATCTCAAGGAGTGCAGCGGTTCAAGAAGGCAGCTCACCACCACCTCGTGAAGGGCAACTAGGGATCAGCAATAAATACTGGCCTAACCAGCGACGCCCACATCCTGTAAATTAATTTTTTTTAATGTGAGAAAGAGGCCATGGTCCCAGAATAGGCAGAGCGCCCTAGAAACAACCAAACCTGTGTTGGGTAATTGAGAAGAAAGTCCCAGTGGAGTTGCTTCAGGGCTGATTCCTGTTGCCTTGCTGTAAACGACTATGACTCTATAAATCCAGCAGCAGTTAATACATCAAGCCATTATATCACTTTGGGGTTTGCTTCTGAGGTAAAACAATCAGCTGATTTTTCAAGACATGTTTTCTTCACAGATTCTGTTTGTTGGGGGTTGTACAGCTATTCGTGGTTGAGTTCCAAAACAGCTGCTATGATCTCCTGATATACAGTTTTTCCCTTTCGATCTCCCTTACCTGAGCTAACCTGTTCAGAAGTTAAACTTAATATCCTTCATTTTGTGAATTGAACTTTTAGAATGAAAATGCAAAGTTCACAACTTGGGTGAGATTCCCCCCCCCCCGCTCCGTGGCGTGTTTTGTAGCGGGGGATGGTGGCCTGCCATTGGTTGGTGGCGGAATCTTCCAGCCCTGCCGTTGTCAACAGGCTTCCCCATTGTTCGCATCCACTGTCACTGGGAACCCACAGCAGGGGAGTCTCCGTCGGCAGGATGGGAAGATCACACTGGTGGGAACAGTCGCATAATTCTGGCCCTTCTTTCCTCCTTTGAACCTCTAGCATCTTATTCATAGCCATTTATTTTCTTTCTCTATTCTTACCAGGTTGTCTTTATTATGGACCAGGGTTTAGAGAACACCAAAGTATATAATGGAGTTCACCTGACCCACAATTTTTAATAGATTTTGGTTATGGGGAGCACAAGGGCCCACTTTCCAGCTGTGATGCATCAGAGATCTAAAGTATTTTAAAAACAAAAACAATGTTTATTCTATGAATCCAGTTAACGTTTTATAAGCACACAGTAAACATCTTATCAACTACCAACACTGATAACCCCCCAAAAAGATACAGTACTCTATAGGTAACCCTTAGTAACTTTCCTAACAACATCCATAAGTCAAAAAAACCTTTTTAACAAAGACAGTAGGTTTGCATTCTTTACAGAAATAGGTATTACTTTGCAATTATCAAGTATCTGGAAACATTCTTTAGCATGAACAGAGAGAGGCCAAAAAACATCCGCTTGGTTTGAATGCAGCTCTGCAACTGAAAGGGAAACTAAAACATAGAGCCAAAAAGAGCTTCCAGCTCAAAACGAAAGTAAAAAGCAGAATCACATTCCAGCTCCACCCACACAATGACACCACTGCAGCCATTTGATAAACAAGGGACTCTCACATAACACCTTAGGTAAACATCTCTAGGCCCATCAACATATCAAAAGCACTAGTTCCGTTAGCATAACCAAACCGTCCCCATCTTAAGCAACTTACAGTTTACCATAGTTTTTTAAATATATAGCCAGCAGAAAATATTCAAATATATTGGACTTCCCTGGTATTTTCATGTCATCATCATGTTTCCTGACACTGCAGTCAATAATCTATAAACTATATATGCAGTACATTTAACTTAACATAGAAAATATTACTGATCTAATTGGGTTGGTTTGTCCATCATATTCTGCAATTTGCAAATGATATTAAAAAATTAATTCATGGGATGTGGGCATCGCTGGCTGGTCCAACATTTATTCACCTGAGAAAGTGGTGCTCATGCCTTCTTGAACTGCTGCAGTGTATGTGGTGTAAGTACACCCACAGTGTTGTCAAGGAGGGTTCCAGGATTGTGACCCAGCGACAGTGAAGGAACAATGATATATTTCCAAGTTAGGATGGTGAGTGGCTTGGAGGGGAACTTCCAAATGGTGGTGCTCCCATGTGTTTGCTGCCCCTGTTCTTCTAGATGGTAGTTGTGCTGCCTAAGGAGCCTTGGTGTGTTGCTGCAGTACATCTTGTAGATGGTACACACTGCTGCTACTGTGTGTCGGTGGTGAAGGAAATGAATGTTTGTGGGTGGTGTTCCAATCAAAAGGGCTGCTTTATCCTGAATGATGTCAAGCTTCTCGCGTGTTGTTGGAACTGTACTAACCCAGGAAAATGGAGAGCATTCCATCAGACTTCCAACCTGTGCCTTGTAGATAGATGGTGGACAACTTTGGGGAGTTACTCACCGCAGGATTCCTAGCCTCTGTCCTGCTCTTGTAGCCTCAATATTTAAATGGATTTACATTTAGATGTAAATGATAAAGCTTTGGAAAATTGGAAATTTAGTGGTCACAGAGGAGTCAGGTACAAGAAAACGATTTATTGTTAAAGCACACTATTTACAGGTCACAATCCAGGTCCCAGCAGAGACTTCTCAGCCTAGGCTGCACCTGGATAGGCTTTTATGTCCGTAATCAATTATCTCGCTAATGCCCTCCCAGACCCCTCATCTGGGGAGCTCATATTCGACAAAGCTTATGGGGAGGACAATCAGTCTCCCTGTAGGTCTCATGAGGATTACAACACGGAGTCTCCTTTAATACTATGGTGACTACAATCAGAACGTATTTAATTGGTTGTAAACTGGTTTGGGACCAACTGAAGACAGAAAACAGAATGCTGCAATCATGTTTTTAAAAACCTGGTTTGAAAGATAGCTAGACTGTTTGGAGCCAGAGGCGTAATTAAAGCATTGTAAAAGTTTGGGCTAATGGACTTCTATTTTATACTAAGAGGGTGCCCGGGGGAGTAGATAATTAGAGACATGAAATGAAATGAAATGAAAATCGCTTATTGTCACAAGTAGGCTTCAATGAAGTTACTGTGAAAAGCCCCTAGTCGCCACATTCCGGCACCTGTTCGGGGAGGCTGATACGTGAATCGAACTGTGCTGCTGGCCTGCCTTGGTCTGCTTTCAAAGCCAGCGATTTAGCCCAGTGTGCTAAACCAGCCATATGGCGGAATTCTCAAATAATGGGGCTATGTCCCCATGCCGGTGTGAAAAGAGTCGCCAACCACTCCGGTCCCTGATAATGGGGAATGCTCCCCTTCCTAGGAGGAAAGGTTAAAGCCGGAGTTGTCCCCGCAGCTCCAGCCAGCACGGAATGGCCCGCACGAGTTCGCGCATGCGCGGAACGGCCGTTGTGATTCCGCGCATGCTGCCACGGCCGGCGTATTTCCGCGCATGCGCGGGGGTTCACTTCTCCGCGCAGCCCCCCGGGAAATATGGCGGAGCCCTACAGGGGCTCGGCGTGGAGTAAAGTAGGCCCCCACGGAACCAGCCCGCCCGCCGATTGGTAGGCCCCGATGGCGGGCCAGGCCACTGTGGGGGCCCCCCCTGGGGTCAGATCCCCCCGCAACCCCCTCCAGGACGGCCCCCGCACACTCACCTTCCAGGTCCCGCCGTGTGGGACCTGAGTGACCACGCTGGCGGGACTCGGCCAAACTCGTCGGCTACTCGGCCCATCAGGTCCCGGAGAATCGGCGCCAGAGAATGGGGAAGCCGGCATTGAGGTGGCGGGGCAGGATTCTCGCACCCCCCTGGGTATTCTCCAACTCGGCTCCGAGTTGGAGAATCCTGGCCATTGTGTTCAGCTTAGTGAGACAATGTAGTTAATGGGAGGATGTCAGGTCTCTTGTTTTAAGCAATCTCAAAAGATGTCTCTTTTTCAAAGTGGAGTAGACATCTCCATATAGCAAGTATTCCTGAGTGCTAACTGTATTAAAAAGTGGATTGGGACCTGAGATGGTTTTGTTGTTTGATTGGAATAGCAGTTAAAGGTTATTGTGTCACTATATTGATTAGCATCATTTAAGGGGTAATTGTAAGCTATATTATTGTGTGATGTTAAAGATATTTTAATACTGTGATAGCAATACAGTTTGTTTTAAAATAGCATATCCCTATTTTGCTTGAAATCACACCTGGAGTGAAGTACCTGTTCCTCACAGTCTTACAAAATTAAAATAAAATATTGGGGTTTCTGTCCAGTATCCTAACCACTGTTGTGGTCTGGTCTGAGATTTTACTAGATATTTATGCAATAGTTTCATGATCACCATTACTGAGACTAGCTTTTAATTCACTTTAATTAAATTAATTATTAGTTAATTAAATTCAAATTTCACTGGAGAGGGATAACCCAGCATATCAACTTGGACACTGGTTTACTAGTCCAGTAACATTATCACTCCACTACTGCCTCCCTGATGTTAAGCAACATTTTTCAAAGAACAAAAGTAAAACTTATTTTTCTCTTCGATTATTTCTAATATCTAATAGGGGCTGGTTTAGCTCACTGGGCTAAATCGCTGGCTTTTAAAGCAGACCTAGGCAGGCCAGCAGCACGGTTCAATTCCCGTACCAGCCTCTCCGAACAGGCGCCGGAATGTGGCGACTAGGGGCTTTTCACAGTAACTTCATTGAAGCCTACTCGTGACAATAAGCCATTTTCATTTCTGTTCTTCAATTCTGAGAAAGAAGTTGGGTAAGTCAGTAGAAAGATGATAGTGGTCTTCAAGGGGTTGTTTTCTAGTTGCTTTTACCACATTATCATAGAATTTACAGTGCAGAAGGAGGCCACCCGGCCCCTCGAGTCCGCACCGGCTCCTGGAAAGAGCACCCTACCCAAGGTCAACACCTCCATCCTATCCCCACAACCCAGCAACCCCACCCAACACTAAGGGCAATTTTGGACACTAAGGGCAATTTATCATGGCCAATCCACCTAACCTGCACATCTTTGGACTGTGGGAGGAAAACGGAGCACCCGGAGGAAACCCACGCACACACGGGGAGAACGTGCAGACTCCGCACATTAGTTCCAGTACAGTTGCACTCTTTATGTATGCATTATGAGGCTGGGTTGCCTGCTGGCTCATTGAAACTGTTGTTTGGCTATTGCATGAATGAAAACACCCTGCTTCAGATGAGCCAAACTGTCTGACAGACTGGTGAATGATGCACCAGACATGCCAAACACGAGCCGGTCATCCCGAAGATGATCATTTTTCGGCCCATTTAACATTTTCTGCCAGAGGTTCGGCACTGGTCCTACTTCTTCCCAAAACCTGTGACTAATTGACCAGGACAGGTCCATCCATCTCCTCTGTATTGCTCCTAATGTCAGGGTTTGTGGCATCTGAGTGTTATAGATGATAACAGATCCAAATAAGAGTGTGTTCGTGGGAAGCAGAGGAAAATGGACTGAATGGCAATTAAAGGGCAGGGAATAGATGATAGTGAAAGGGAGATGAAGTGTGTCCACAGGGGTGGCAAATAGGAGGTGATGAGAGGCAGAAATGGCAAGAGTAACTAGGGAAGATGGATTTTGTAACATATTTTCAGTCTTTCTGAGACATTTCCTTGGGTTTAGTGAAAGCTGTCACTCCCATTCGACATTTAATTACCAACCATTCCATTTCCCTCTCCTACCCAGTAGCTCATTCTTAATAGAGAATTCAGGACTCTGCCCAAACCAGCTACTGTCTAACTAAGTGACAGTGTAATCCAGACATATATCAATAGGACCGCCCTGTTAAGTAGACTTCACGGGGATGAATTTCTGTGGGCCTTCACCCATGTTTCCACTGTAATTTGTTGAAACCCTACATGAAAAAAGGCCATTTGCACCAGCATTTCTGTGCCTTCCACCAAAGTTATGTTGAACTAGCAGAACGCACTACTGAAATGAACTTACCAGAATTTTTTCAAGTGTCCTCACATGCACTTCTTCAATATTTTCAAAAGTAGTCTGAGAAACACTTTTCGAAATGAAGCCAGATGCAAATTAAGCTGCTTTATTGCATCAATAATATGGAGCAGCAGTCTAAGCAAATATCACTTAACCTCACATCTTTCCTTGAAAAATAGATAAAGAATAATAAACTTTTCATAAGCAGACTCGTTTGTTTTTGGCATTACCTTCATGTCTAGACACTTTTTAATTGCTAAAAATGACCTCCTGCATTTTGTTTCCAGTTGTGGGCCCTGGGCCTAAGCCTCACAGGCTCTTGTTTGAAACCTGACTGTCCCATTCCCTTCTTTTTCTTAATTATGATATCATGAGCAATGCAGAGTGTACATAAATCAAATCAGCCTCACTGCAATGGGTACAGTTGGGAATCTGAGACAAGGTAGCAAAATATATTTATGTGCCTTGTCTTCTTCAGTAATAGCCTGAGATGAGGCAATAGATCCTCATTCAGTTAGCTGGAAATAGACTTTGACCTGTGACTTACCTTTTTGGTTTTAATACAAATCTTAAATGCCTGTATCTTACAGCCTTTTATAAGTAACTGCAGAAATTCACTCCCTTTTAAAGATACATGAACATAAATCTCAATCCCGTGGATAAAATGAGGAAGAGAATTCCAGTTTCAGCTATGAGGTGGGGAAGAGTAGCAGCATGGATTGGGAGGGGCGTGGTAGATTATAGATTATCATAGAATTTACAGTGCAGAAGGATGCCATTCGGCCCATCGAGTCTGCACCGGCTCTTGGAAAGAGCACCCTACCCAAGGTCAACACCTCCACCCTATCCCCATAACCCAATAACCCTACCCAACATTAAGGGCAATTTTGGACACTAAGGGCAATTTATCATGGCCAATCCACCTAACCTGCACATCTTTGGACTGACAGTAGGAGGTGACAGCAGTTGAGGAAAACGTATGAGTTTTAATTGACATGATAGAAGGAATACTAGTTTAACTAGGATGTAAGAGAAGAGTATCAGATTGGAAGGGGGATGGGAGAGGGTGGAACGAGGAAACTGCCAAAATGAACTAGGAGAGTCAGTTGGTGGCCTCTTTGAACTGGAGCAGTGGGAGCTTTGACATGGACAATGAACTGTTGAAAAATCTAAACATTGTTTTTCTCTGAATTTTAAAAGTACTTCAAGTTAAGTAGAATGCAGAATTTTTCAAGTGTTTCTTTCTCAGTGGGAAAGGGAGGGGTGTGGGGTCAGACTCCACCATCACCTCCCCCCTCCCCCACTCCCAATTTTTCTGTCTTTAGCGTCTGGATATTCCCTTCACCTTTGCATTGTGTTTCCTTCTCAGATACAAGGAGAGGAATATCCCCTACAGCTTAATTCCCATACACATGTAATTACATATTTACAAGTTCGGGCAGATCTCTCATTTCCTACGTCAAAAATTAACTCATATCCTCGGTCAGGAATGTTTTTGAGCTTTGTTGGGGTGTGGCAGAGCATGTATGTCAATATTGGGCAGCAATTGTTGAGCAATTAACAAGGATAAAACAAAGAAACGAAGAACAAACAAAGAAGAGTAGAGCACAGGAACAGACCCTTCGGCCCTCCAAGACTTCACCGACCAAGCTGCCCGTCTAAACTAAAATCTTCCACACTTCCGGGGTCCGTATCCCTCTATTCCCATCCTATTCATGTATTTGTCAAGATGCTCCTTAAACGTCACTATCATCGCTGCTTCCACCGCCTCCTCCGGCAGCGAGTTCCAGGCACCCACAACCCTCTGTGTAAAAAACTTGCCTCGTACATCTCCTCTAAGCCTTGCCCCTCGCACCTTAAACCTATGCCCCCTAGTAATTGACCCCTCTACCCTGGGAAAAAGTCTCTGACTCTCCACTTTGTCTATGCCCCTCATAATTTTGTAGACCTCTATCAGGTCGCCCCTCAACCTCTGTCGTTCCAGTGAGAACAAACCAAGTTTATTCAACCTTTTATCATAGCTAATGCCATCCATACCAGGCAACATCCTGGTAAATCTCTTCTGCACCCTCTCTAAGGCCACCACATCCTTCTGGTAGTGTGGCGACCAGAATTGAACACTATACTCCATGTGTGGCCTAATTAAGGTTCTATACAGCTGCGACACGATTTGCCAATTTTTATACTCAATGACCCGACCAATGAAGGCAAGTATGCCGTACGCCTTCTTGACTACCTTCTCCACCTGTGTTGCCCTTTTCAGTGACCTGTGGACCTGTACACCTAGATATCTCTGACTGTCAATACTCTTGAGGGTTCTACCATTCACTGTA
Source organism: Scyliorhinus torazame (assembly GCF_047496885.1). Taxonomy (NCBI): domain Eukaryota; kingdom Metazoa; phylum Chordata; class Chondrichthyes; order Carcharhiniformes; family Scyliorhinidae; genus Scyliorhinus; species Scyliorhinus torazame. The sequence continues at coordinate 330,356,620 of NC_092707.1, read as the reverse complement.
TATTCCCTACCTGTATTAGACCTTCCAAAATGCATTACCTCACATTTGTCCGGATTAAACTCCATCTGCCATCTCTCTGCCTAAGTCTCCAAATTATCTAAATCCTGCTGTATCCTCTGACAGTCCTCATCGCTATCCGCAATTCCACCAACCTTTGTGTCGTCCGCAAACATATGAATCAGACCAGTTACATTTTCCTCCAAATCATTTATATATACTACAAACAGCAAAGGTCCCAGCACTGATTCCTGTGGAACACCACTGGTCACAGCCCTCCAATCAGAGAAGCACCCTTCCATTGCCTTCTATGACCTAGCCAGTTCTGTATCCATCTTGCCAGCTCACCTCTAATCCCGTGTGACTTCACTTTTTGTTTGATTAGTTTATGTTTAAGTTGTTCAGGATTTGAATTTTTTAATGTGTTTATGTCTTTTAGAGGGATACATGCAAGGATGAGTGCCGAACAAACATGCCAGATGTATTTAAGAATTTGTTTTAGCTGGATCAGAAATTACAGAGATGTAAATAAGGACTTAAACTTCCAACATACAAAGACCAAAAATGAACGGCAACTCATTGTTTTCAGCAGACAAGACATTCTGACAGTAGGGTGCCATTTCGTGCAGTTTTATACTGGAGTACAGTTGGATTTTTGGCCCGTCTGATCACTGACCATTGGGGCATGGCTTTATCTCCAGTAGTTTGTGGCTTGGTACACTTACTGAAGTAAAGCACCAGCCTGTGTGTTTTCCTTTCCCCACCTGCCAGAGCCACAAACCGACTGTAACACAGTAAACAGAAGTTGGTTGAATTTTTTTTTTCTCCCCAGTCAAGCCCACACTTAGAATTATTTTCATCAGACTTCTGGTGGCGGCCATGGAGCGAGTGGTCGCATATTTGGCAGCTCTTGCACATGTTGGTCTTTTTGTGGTCTTTACACTGGTTTGTTGCAGGAATTTTGCAGGAAAAAGGTGCAGAAGTGAGAAAAGGAGAGAGTGATCCCTAGTTTATGGAGCTGCGGTCCAGAAGTATTCAGAAAAGAACGAACCAAGTGGCGGTGGCGAGTGAGGAGCGGACAACGAACGCGGTAATGGCAGACGGGCAGGATCTGGCGCTGTCGGCTCAGTGGTCGATGGACCAGTTGGTGAGCTTCTTAAATGAGAAGTTCACCCAACAGCGGAAGGAAAGTGCGGAGGACCTGGACCTGGCGGTGGACTCGATTAATGCGGTGGTTGACCGCGTGGAGACGAGACTGGCTGCCCAGGGACAGGCGATCTAGAGGTTGGAGGAGCAGGAGGAACAGTCCACATCGATGACAGCGGAGATTGGGGTAATGCGTGACTGGCAGAAGAGACTGCTGGAGAAAGTGGAGGACCTCGAGATCCGTTCTTCGAGGCAGAACATCCGGATCGTGGGTCTGCCGGAGAGAATCAAAGGATCGGATGCGGGTGCCTATGTTGGGAAGGTGCTGGAGAAGCTGCTTGGGGAAGGTGCGTTTGACCGGCCGTTGGAGGTGGATCGGGTCCACAGGGCACTGATGCGCACACCCCAGGGGGGTGAGCCGCTGAGGGCGATGGTGGGACGATTGTATCGGTTCCTGGACAAGGAATGCATCATGAGGTGGGTCAGGCAGACGAGGCGATGCACTCGAGATGATGTTGAGATTCGGGTGTACCAAGACCTGGGAGCAGAGCTCGTGAAGAGGATGGCGAGCTTTAATAAGGTCAAGTCGGCCCTGTATAAGAAGGGCGTAAGTTCGGACTACTGTACCTGGCTCGCCCATGGGGACTGGGAGTTGTACTTTGGCTCGGCGGAGGAGGCAGCGGACTTTATGAAGGAGAATGGACTGGCAGGGGAGGGAGGACCTTGAACATGGATTGAGTAGAACTTTCATTTTTTCGGTTCTGTTTGGGGTTAGGTCGATATACAGTGCTTTGTTAAGGGATGAGGGGTGGGTCTCTGTGTTAGAACCTTGGGAGGGATTGGTTGTTTGGTTTACTTCTTGCCTTTGTTTCGACTGTTTGCACTAAGAGCAGGGGGAAGGGAATCAGTGGGGGGTAGATGCTGGGCTAGCTGGGCGGGCTAGTTCACGGAAGTAAAGTGGGGGGTGAAGTGAAGATTGATATGGGGGGCGGATGGGAGGGGTAATGGGAGTGTGGGGGTTGGTTGGGGGGATTTGACTGCTGACGGGGAGGGACTTTCAAAGTGGAGGAGGGGAGGGTTGATGACGGTAATTGCCTGAGGGCGGGCCAGGGGTGGTGCGGGACATGGGCTACAAACTGGCCTAGGAGAGGATATGTTTGATCGGCAGGGGAGGGGGTGGGGTGCCCCCCCGACAAGGGTGGTTATGTGGAATGTTCAGGGACTGAATGGGTCAGTCAAAAAGGCCCGTGTGTTCGCGCACTTGAGGCAACTGAAGGGGGATGTTGCCATGTTGCAGGAGACATATCTGAAGGTGGGGGATCAGATTAGGTTAAGGAAGAGATGGGTTGTGCAGGTGTTCCATTCGGGATTAGACTTTGAAACGAGGGGGTGGCAATCTTGGTTAATAAGCGAGTGGCATTCCAAGGAGGGGGGAGGGTGGATTGTTGTTGTTTGGTTGAGGTGTGTGAAGATTGGGCTGGGGGGGAAATGTTCATTTTGCCATGTGGATGTTATTGCTTTTGTTAATGTTATAAAAATGTTCAAATACCTCAATAAAAATATTATTTAAAAAAAATAATAATAAGTGAGTGGCATTCGAGGTGGGGAATATAGAAGCGGACCCAGGGGGTAGATATGTTATGGTTAGTGGGAAGTTGGAGGGGATGGCCGCGGTATTGGTAAATATATATGCCCCGAACTGGGATGACGTTGAGTTTGTTAGATGGGTACTGGGGAAGATCCCAGACCTAGATTCACATCGACTGATTATGGGGGGAGATTTCAACACGGTCCTGGATCCAAGGCTGGACCGCTCGAGTTCTAGGTCTGGGAAGGTATCAGAAATGGCAAAGGAGCTTCGGGGGTCTCCGGAGCGCATGGTGGGGGGGGGGGGGGGGGGGTGGGGGGGGGGGGTGGGGGGGGGGTTTAATCCACAGATTTGGGAGGCGAAGGAGCAAGGAGTTTTCATTTTACTCCCATGTGCAGAAGGTGTATTCCCGGATAGACTTCTTTTGATGGACAAAACGCTGCTGGCTGAGAGTAGATATTCAGCAACAGTGGTGTCAGATCACGCCCCACACTGGGTGGACATGCAAGTTAGCAAGGGAAAGGCCCAGCCCCCGCAATGGAGGTTTGATATGGGGCTATTAGCGGAGGAGGAGGCATGTGAGCGGGTGAGGGAGGCAATTCTGGGATATCTAAAGATCAGTGACATGGGTGAGGTTTCGGCTGGGGTGGTTTGGGAAGCACTGAAGGCGGTTATTAGGGGGGAACCCATCTCAATTCGGGCCCATAAGGAGAAGGCTGAGCGGACAGAGTTGGACAGACTGGTAGATAAGATTTTACAGGTGGACAGGAAGTCCGCGGAGTCTCCGGATGACGGGCTTTTGAAGGAGCGTCAGAGACTGCGGCTGGAATTTGGGCTCCTGTCCACAGGTAAGGTGGAGGGACAGCTGAGGAGGGTAAAGGGAGCGGTGAATGAATATGGGGGGAAAGCCAGCAGGATGCTGGCGCATCAGCTGAGGAAATAGGATGCGGCAAGAGAGATTGGGAAAGTGAGGAAGGAAGGTGATTCTGGACCCAGCGGGGGTGAATGATGTGTTTCGGGAGTTTTATAGTAGATTGTGTAAATCGGAACCCACAGCCGGGGAGGAGGGTATGAAACGATTTCTGGGGGGCTGGAGTTTTGGAGGATAGATGAGGAGTTGGTGGAGGATTTGGGAGCCCCAATTGGGCTTGGGGAGGTTATAGACGGGCTGGGGGCGAGGCAATCGGGTAAAGCCCCGGGACCAGATGGATGTCCGGTTGAGTTCTATAAAAAGTTTTCCAGGCTGTTGGGGCCGCTCCTGGTAAAGGCTTTAAATGAGTCGAAGGAGCTGGGAGTGCTTCCGCAGATGTTATCGCAAGCATCGATTTCCCTTATTTTGAGGCAGGATAAGGATCCGGAGAGTTGTGGCTCATATAGGCCAATCTCCCTGCTAAATGTGGATGCAAAACTGCTGGCAAAAATCTTGGCCGAAAAGAGGATTGTGTTCCAGGGTAATAGGGGAGGACCAGACAGGATTTGTTTACGGACGGCATCTGACGTCCAACATTAGGCAGCTCCTAAATGTAATAATGATGCCTGCGGAGGGGCGCGAGGTCGAGGTGGTGGTGGCCATGGATGCAGAAAAGGCCTTTGATCGGGTGGAATGGAAGTACTTGTGGGATGTCCTGGGAAGATTTGGGTTCAGGCAGGGATTTGTGGATTGGGTCCGGTTGCTATATCAGGCACCGGTGGCGAATGTAAGGACAAACTGGGTTCAATCAGAATATTTTAGTATGTGCCGGGGGGTGAGACAGGGGTGTGCACTCTCCCCACTACTGTTTTCCCTGGCCATAGCGCCATTTGGCAATGGCGCTGAGAGCATTGAACATTTGGCAGGGGATAGTGAGAGGGGGGGGTTGGAACATAGGATCTCGCTCTATGCGGACGATTTGCTCCTTTATATAACAGACCAGTTGGGGGGGATTGCAGGAATTATGGGGATACTGGAGGAATTTGGTTGGTTCTCAGGTTACAAACTGAATATGGGAAAGAGTGAGGTCTTTGGGATCCAGGCAAGGGGGCAGGGGAGGAGACTGAGGGAGATGCCGTTCAAAGTGGTGGGAGGGAGTTTTAAGTACCTGGGTATTCAAATGACAAGGGACTGGGGTCAGCTTCATAAACTAAATAATAATAATCTTTTATTGTCAAAAGTATGAAGTTAATGTGAAAAGCCCCTAGTCGCCACATTCCGGTGCCTGTTCGGGTAAGCTGGTATGGGAAGTGAACCCCCACTACTGACCTTGTTCTGCATTACAAACCAGCTGTCTAGTCCACTGAGCTAAACCAGCCCATATTTGAGCAAATGAAAGGGGACTTCCATAGGTGGGATGTGCTCCCGCTGTCATTGGCGGGAGGGTACAGACTGTGAAAATGTCAGTCCTCTGGAGATTGCTGTTCGCATTTCAGTGTTTTCCAATTTTCATCCCCAAGGCATTTTTTAGGAAGATTAATGTGGCGATCTCGTGTTTATATGGGCCCAGAAAGCCCCGAGGGTGAAGAATGTCCTTCTTGAGCGGGGAGGGAGGCTTGGTCCTTCCGAACACCCAACTCTCCTCCCAACTCTTCCTCTCACTTCCTCTTCACCTCCCCAATTGGGACCCTTCCCACTGCATCAGTTCCTTATATATTTCGGAGAGGGACGCTGGGTCCTTCTGAACTTTATTAATTACCCCTGGGCGGCCAATATATCGATGGTTAGGAAATGGGTAGTGGTGGAGGGGTCGGTGTGGGAGCGAGTGGAGGTGGCATCGTGCAAGGGCATGATCCTGAAGGCTCTGTTAACGGCACCTCTGCCGTTCTCGCCGGCTCGGTACTCCACAAGCCCAGTGGTAGTGGCAGCCCTGAGAGTGTGGGGGCAATGGAGGCAGCACATGAGACTGGAGGGGGCATCAGTGTAGTCACCGATCTGTGATAATCACCGGTTCGCTCCGAGGGGGCTGGATGGGAGCTTCAGGAGGTGGCAGAGGGCAGGGATTGAGAGGTTTGTGGATCTCTTCATTGAGGAGGGTTTCCCGAACCTGGAGGAGCTAGAGGAGGAGTTTGAGTTGCCGGGTGAGAACGGTTCCGGGATTTTGTCCGGAGGCAGGTCCCGAGTTTCCCTCGCCTCCCACTAAGGGGACTACAGGATAAGGTGATGTCTTAAACAGGGGTTGGGGAGGGGAGCGTCTCGGAAATATATAAGGAAATGATGGAGTGGGAAGGGGCCCAATCGGGAAGGTGAAGGGGAAATGGGAGGAAGAGTTGGGAGGAGAGTTGGAAGTCGGGTTATGGGCGAAGGCCCTGAGGAGAGTTAATGCATCCTCGTCGTGTGCCAGGCTTAGCCTGATCCAGTTCAAGGTGGTCCACAGGGCTCATATTACTGTGGCCTGGATAAATAGGTTTTTTGAGGAGGTGGGACAGGTGTGGGGAAGTCCTGCGAACCATGTACATATGTTTTGGCCGTGTCTGAGGCTGAGGGGATTCTGGCAGGGATTTTCAGATGTCATGTCAGAGATCTTGGAAGGGAGGGTGACTCCAAGTCCAGAGATTACAATATTTGGAGTGTCGGAAGATCCAGGAGCCCAGGAGGGGAGAGGGCGACGTTTTGGCCTTTGTCTCCCTGGTGGTCCGGAGATGGAGTTTGCTGGGATGGAGGGACTCGGAGCCTTCAAAGTCGGGGGTTTGGGTCAGTGACATGGCAGGGTTTCTTGGACTAGACAAGATTAAGTTCGCCTTAAGGAGTTTGTTACAGGGGTTCGCTCGGAGGTGGCAGCCGTTCATTGACTTCTTCAAGGAAAATTGACCGTCAGCAGGGCAGGTGGGGATGGGGGGAAAGGGGAGGTACGGAAGTGAAGAATAAAGGCAGGGAATCTAATGTATCAGTAGTTAGGATTTAGGGCTGTGGGTATGTTCTTGTGGGTTTTTTGCGTGTGATGGATCTCTCTGTTGTTTAAAATGTGAAAATGTTAAAATTATAAATGCCTCAATAAAATATTTTCTTAAAGAAAAGAATTCTTTTCATCATTGGGAGCTGAACGTACTGGCCAGACCGGCTCCTCAGAGGCCGAAAAGGTGCCCGGATCTCTAAATGCACGTGTGCTACCTATGGGCAATGTCACCCCCCATACACATTTGCATTACCCCACACCCACCCCATCTCAGGCCTTCCCATGTCCCCTTTCTGGCCCTCCCCCTTTCCAAGACTCCCCCCCTTCACCCCCCCCCCAACTTCCCAGAAGCCCATTCAAACCATCCTGCACCCACACACTTTATACCCCTCCTCCACCCTCCTTTCATGGACATGGCTCCCCAGGCCCTGACCCTTGGCAATGCCACCCTGGCACCTGGGCACCCTGGCTCTGCCACTCTGGTGCCCAAAGAGTGCTCCTGCTGGCTTTGTGGTGCCACACAGGCACCTTGGCAGTGGCAATGCCAAGGTGCGAATCGGGCACTGCCAAGATGTCCATGTTTAAGGGGAGGCCATGAGGCCACCTTGCCCTGACCCTGACCACCCAGGAGTCCCCGGCCCTGCCCGGTCCACATTTGTGTGGATCAATACTAAATGGTGCACGGCTAGGGACTCCCTGGGGAGACTGATAGATGCCGGGAGCCCGATAGATCCCGGGTCAGCAAGCCTAAGCGGGTTTCAAACCTACTTAGATGTATGAGGCTTGGTCCCGCCTATTGTGGGCAGAATCCTGATTGCGACAGGCTTCATGAGACCTGGATGGATTTCGCGAGGCCTACTGGCTGTTGGGAAGCTCTCAGGATGCCTCTCCCGGCATCTATCGGCCGTGTCACGCTCCTGTTCGGGGGCAACATGGCCAGTAGATCGAGGCCCACATGCCCTCACAATACCCTGGCTATACTAAAGACTTGCTGTTCAAAACTAGCCGCACCTCTAGCTATGATGTTCCAGTCCAGCTAAAATAGTGGCACCGACCAGATAATTCCTAACATTGCCCAGTCCCGTCCTATCCACTAAGAGTAGGACAAAGGCAATCTGGCCAAATGCCAACTACTTTCAGCTGCTTCATTAATGACCTTCCTTCTATCAGGACGTTAGAAGTGGGCCTGTTGGCAGATGATTGCACATTCTTCAGCTCCATTTACAATTCCTCAGATACTGAAACAGTTTGAGATCACTGGACAATACCCAGGCTTGGGCTGATAATGACAAACAACATTCTCTTCGCACAAATGCCAGCCAATGACCATCTCCAACAATAGCAGACGCAACCACCTCCCCTTGACAGTGAATGACATAATCTTTTTTAAAAAATAATATTTTTATTGAGGTATTTGAAAATTTTTATAACATTGACAAAAACAATAACATCCACATGGCAAAAAGAACATTTCCCCTTCCCCAGCCCAATCTTCACACACCTCAACCAAACAATAACAATCTGCCCGCCCCTTCCCCCCCACCTCCTTAGAATACTGCATCTGCTGACATTTTAATTTTCCCCGAGAAAGTCGATGAATGGCTGCCACCTCCGGGAGAACCCTAACATGGACCCTCTTAAGGCAAACTTTATTTTCTCGAGACTGAGAAACCCAGCCATCTCACTAACCCAGGTCTCTACATTCGGGGGCTTCGGGTCCCTCCACATTAACAAGATCTGTCTCCGGGCTACCAGGGAGGCAAAGACCAGGACAACGGCCTCTTTCGCCCCCTGAACTCCCGGATCTTCCGACACTCCAAAGACGCTACCTGCGGACTCGGCAACACCCCTGTTTTTAGTACCGTGGACATTGCCTTACCAAAACCCTGCCAAAACCCTCAAAGCTTCGGGCATGCCCAAAACATGTGGACATGATTTGCTGGTCTTCTCGCGCACCTCGCACACCTATCCTCTCCCCGAAAAACTTGCTCATCCTAGCCGCTGTCATGTGTGCCCAGTGGACTACCTTAAATTGTATCAGGCTAAGCCTGGCGCACGATGAGGCGGTATTAACCATGCTTAGGGCATCCGCCAGAGACCCGCCTCTATCACTCCTCCTAGCTTGTCCTCCCACTTGCCCTTAAGCTCCTCCACCGGAGTTTCCTCCGCCTCCGAAAGCTCCTGATAAATATCTGCAACATTCCCCTCTCCCAGCCAGGTACTGGAGACTACTCTATCCTGTATCCCCCGTGGGGGCAGCAGCGGAAAGGCCGGCACCTGCTTTCTCAGGAAATCACGCACCTGCAAATACCTAAGACCATTCCCTGGTGGCAATTTGAATTTATCCTCCAAAGCTTTCAAGCTGGGAAAGCTCCTGTCTATAAATAGATCCCCCATTCTTCTGATTCCTGCCCCCTGCCACCTCCGGAACCCGCTATCTAGCCTACCCGGTACAAACCTGTGGTTGTTATAAATCGGAGTCCAAATCGATGCTCCGTCCACTCTCTTATATCTCCTCCACTGCCCCCAGATCCTCAGAGCCGCCACTACCACGAGACTTGTGGAGTATCGGGCCGGCGAGAATGGCAGAGGTGCCGTTACCAATGCTGTCAGACTGGTGTCTTTACATGACGCCGCCTCCATCCGCTCCCATGCCGACCCCTCCCCCACTACCCACTTCCTGATCATGGCTATATTAGCCACCCAGTAGTAATTGCAGAAGTTCGGCAGCGCCAACCCACCCTCCCCCCGACTGCACTCCAGCAACACTTTCTTCACTCGCGGGGTTTTACTCGCCCACACAAAGCCCAAAATAATCTTATTCACCCGCTTGAAAAAGTCCTTAGGGATGAAGATGGGGAGGCACTGAAAGACAAACAGAAATCTGGGGAGGACCGTCATCTTCACGGTCTGTACCCTCCCCGTCAGTGTTAGCAGGAGCATGTCCCATCTCTTAAAGTCCCTTCCATTTGTTCTACCAACCGGGATAGGTTTAACTTGTGTAGTACCTCCCATTTCCGGGCCACCTGGATTCCCAGATATCGAAAGCTCTTCCCTACCATTCTAAGCGGCAGCTCTCCCAGTCTCTTTTCCTGCCCTCTTGCCTGGATCGCAAACATCTCGCTTTTCCCCATGTTCAATTTATACCCTGAAAAACTGCCAAATTCCCCCAAGATTCGCATTACTTCCCCCATCCACTCCAATGGGTCTGCGTAGAGCAAGACCCGGTGCTCCACCCCCCCCCCCCAGGCTCTTGCCTGTGATTGGCTGTGGTGTTGTGTGTGTATTGATTGGTCCGTTGATCTGTCCATCAGTATGTATGTATGTTTGCACCATGATGTTTACCTGAATATCATGACATCCCCCTTTTTTACAAGAACATGTGCCTATGTGGTTATAAATAGAGATGTGTACTGAGTGCAGCTGAATGTGTGTGTGTGCAATATCTACAGCATGTACATGAGGCTAAACAATATACATGGGGCAATGCCAGGTGCGACATAGCAACGAGGTTGTACCATAAACAAAACACGTGGGAATGTTAAACGTCAAAACGAACTCCTGTAACGACAAGGAAAAAGAGAAAGATATTAACACAGTGGTATGATACATCAGTGAGTTCAATGTTCAAAGAGGCTCAAAAGTCCAGCCGAGTAGGTGGGCGACGAATTCGGGTTGACTGCCTCAAGGGTGGGTCAGGATTCACCGGCTGAGGAATGGGCCTGGCCACGGGCGACGACGGAATGGGCATGGTGGCAGGAAGCTCCACGAAGTCGACATCAGGAACAACAGGAGGGCACGGTGTCGGTGTAAGTTCCCATAGCGAGTGTGGAAGCAGGCGAAGAGCCCGGCGATTGCGCCTGCGAATGGAGCCATCAGGCATGCGAACCAGGAACGAGCGGGAAGCCACGCGTTGGAGAACTTCGGCAGGTGCTGACCAACCACCTTCTGGTAGGTGGATGCGGACGTCGTCCTCAGGCGCCAGGGCGGGAAGATCAGTTGCCGGTGTGTCATATGCCCTCTTCTGGCGAACGCGCTGCTGTTGCATTCTGTGTAGTACCGGAGCATGGTTGGTTCTGAGGACCAGAATGGACGGCACAGTGGTCCTGAGGGCGCGACCCATCAACAGCTGGTCTAATGAGAGGCCAGTGGCTAGTGGGGCCGAGCGATAGGCTAGCAGGGCCAAGCAGAAGTTCGATCCGGCAGCAGCAGCCTTCCAGAGGAGCCGCTTGACAATGTGAACGCCCTTCTCCACCTTTCCATTGGACTGGGGGTGCAGAGGGCTGGACGTCACGTGCGTGAAGCCATACGAAGCAGTAAAGGAAGACCTTTCCTGGCTGGCAAAACAGGGCCCATTGTCCGACATGACAGTGATCGGAATGCCGTGGCGTGCGAAGGTGTCTTTGCAGGCCCTTATGACAGCGGACGATGTCAAATCGTGCAGGCGTATGACCTCTGGATAGTTTGAAAAGTAATCTATGACGATTACATAGTCCCTGCCGAGCTCGTGAAAAAGGTCCACACCCACCTTCGCCCAGGGGGACGTCACCAGCTCATGGGGCTGAAGCGTCTCAGGAGGTTGCGCCGGCTGAAACCTTTGGCAGGTGGGGCAGTTGAGCACCATATTGGCAATGTCATCACTGATGCCCGGCCAGTATACCGCCTCTCGGGCCCTCCGTCTGCACTTCTCGACCCCCAGATGGCCTTCGTGTAGTTGGTCGAGGACCAGCCTGTGCATGCTGTGTGGAATCACAATCCGGTCCAGCTTTAGGACACCATCAATGACGGCCAAGTTGTCCCGGACATTGTAGAACTGCGGGCACTGCCCTTTGAGCCACCCTCCCGTCATGTGGTGCATCACACGTTGTAGAAGGTCTCCCGGCGAATACGGGCCAGACTGGAGTCATCGGCTGGCAGATTTGCCGATGTGAAGGCCAGCTGTGCTTCGACCTGACAGACGAACCCCTCCGAGTCGGGCGGTGTGCTCACTGCTCTGGATAGGGCATCCGCAATGATAAGTGTCGTATTCCCCGTTTTATAGTGTGTATGCTCTTGCTTGCGATTGGCTGTGGTGTTGTGTGTGTATTGATTGGTCCGTTGATCTGTCCATCAGTATGTATGTATGTTTGCACCATGATGTTTACCTGAATATCATGACACTCCACATCCATTGCTACCACCATCTCCCCTCCTTCTGAGGGCATCATAATAACATTCAAAAGCCTTTGAACATTGGCCTTGAGTTGCCTGCCCTTAACAAATCCCGTCTGGTCTTCCCCTATCACCCCCGGGACACAGTCCTCAATCCTTGTGGCCAGTATCTTAGCCAGCAGTTTGGCATCCACATTCAGTAGAGAAATCGGCCTGTATGACCCATATTGCTCCGGATCCTTCTCCCGTTTCAAGATCAATGAAATCGAGGCCTACGACATTGTTGGGGGGAGGACTCCCTTCTTTCTTGCTTCGATAAATTTCCTCAACAGCAAGGGCTCAATATATCTGAAAACTTCTTATAGAATTCCACCGGGTAGCCGTCAGGCCCCGGGGCCTTGCCTGTCTGCATGCCCTCCAGCCCCTTGATTATTTCCTCAATCCCAATTGGGGCCCCCAGCCCCTCCACCAGGTCCTCCTCCACCCTTAGGAACCTCAACTGATCCAGAAATTGCCTCATCACCTCCACTCCAGCCGGGGGTAGCGACTCATACAATTTACTATAAAAATCCTTAAACACCTCGTTCACCCCTGCTGGGTCCAGGACCGTATTACCGTCTCTACTGTTTACTATACCTATCTCCCTGGCCGCCTCGCTTTTCCTGAGCTGGTGCGCCAACATTCTGCTTGCCTTTTCCCCGTACTCAGAGATCGCCCCCCTTGCCTTCCTCAACTGTTCCACTGCTTTCCCTGTGGTCAACAGCCCAAACTCCACCTGTACCCTCCGCTGCTCCCTCAGGAGCCGCACGTCTGGGGCCTCCGAGTATCTCCTGTCCACCTGGAGTATCTCCTCCACTAATCTATCCCTCTCAGCCCATACCACCTTTTCTCTGTGGGCCCGTATCGAGATTAATTCCCCTCTGACTACTGCCTTCAAAACTTCCCAGACCGTCGCTGCAGAGACCTCCCCCGTATCATTTGTTTCCAGGTAGTTCTGGATGGACTTGTTAACCCGCCCACAGACCGCTTCGTCCGCTAGCAACCCCACATCCAGTCTCCACAGCAGGCGTTGCCCTCTCTCCACACTAACCCGTAGATCCACCCAGTGAGGGCATGATCCGACACTGCAATAGCCGAATACTCAGTATCCACCACCTTCAGTATTAGCGCACTGCTCAGAACAAAAATGTCGATGCGAGAGTATACCTTGTGGACATGAGACAAAAAGGAAAACTCCTTCGTCCTCGGCCATGCAAACCTCCATGGCTCTACTCTCCCCATCTGTTTCATAAAACCCTTCAATTCCTTTGCCGCTGCCGGCTTCCTCCCTGTCCTGGATATTGACCAGTCCAATTCCGGATCAATGTCTGTGTTGAAGTCCCCTCCCATGATCAGGTTATGTGACTCTCAGTCTGGGATCTTACCTAACACCCGCCTCATAAATTCCATGTCGTCCCAATTTGGAGCATGTATGTTCACAAGTACCACTCGCACCCCCTCCAGCTTCACCATTATGTACCTTCGTGTCTGGCACGATTCTCCCAGCCTCGAATGCCACTCGTTTGCTGATCAAGATCACTATCCCCCTGGGTCTTTGAGTCCAGTCCTGAGTGGCTAACCCACCCCTTCCTCAATCTCGTCTGGTCTGTAACCTTTAGGTGTGTCTCTTGTAGCATTGCCACGTCCGCCTTCAGTTCCCTCAAATGCGCAAACACGCAAGCCCTCTTGACCGGCCCATTCAGTCCTCTCACGTTCCATGTGATCAGCCTGGATGGGGGGCTTCCAAACCCCCCCCCCCCCCCGCCGACTTGCCATCACCCTTTTTAGGCCAACCTCGAGCTCGTGCCTCCCCGTTTCCTCGAGTCCCCCCTCAGGCTGTCGCCGTTCCCGACCTCCCATTTGTCCCCTAATAACAGTTTCTCCCCTGTCAGCAAAGCGGCTTCCCCCCCTCCAAACCCCCCCCCCCCCCAGCAACAACACTAAAAACCCAATCCCCCAAGTCAAGCTCCAGTTTAACACCTGTCCACCCCCACTGCGCTTCCAAGAGTCAGCTGACCCATGCTGACTCGATAGTTCCCACCCCTGGCACCAAGCAGTCTGTGTCCCTGTTGTTCACTCCTGTCTCCCCCCCACATGAATAAACATTTTAAAAGCATCACATTCCCCAGTAAACAAACAACAGAAAAAAAAACCAGTGTAGAAACAAACATGATGAGCACAGGAGCTTCCAAAGTCTCTGATAAGGCACAAGCTAGGAGATGTAATACTCGGTCCTTGCCTGGATTGGGACAACACTCAACAACATTCAGAACAGAGCAGCAATCACTAGTTTAAACATCTGTTCCCCCCACCAATAGTAGGCCATGGTTGCAGTGTTTACTATTTATAAAATGCATTGTAACAAGTTACCAGGGCTTACTCTTCAAAACTTGTGACTTTCAGCTCCTATATTAACAAGTGCAGTAGGTGCGTGGAAACACCATCACCTCCAAATCCCCCCCGAGTTACACATCAACCTTCATTGTTACTGAATCAAACTCCTGAAACTTCCCACTTAATAGTATTGTTGGAGTACCTTTACCTTATCTGTTCTCGTGGTTCAAAGTTTTGGCCAGTGAAGGAATGCAACTGTAAATAGGGGTTGTAAGATTAAAAGATTGTTTGTTCCTTAAGTAGGGATTAAAAGTTAAAAGTTAAAAGAGGAACTCATCTGTTGGATAAAAGTTCAAGAAGTTTATAAACGTGCCTGGGCATAATTGTGTGCTCAAGGACACTAACATCCTGTTGCATAGGATAGCCTCTAACACAAAGCAGTTTCTGAAAAAAAACCAGGAACTGACCTCCATATCACATCGCAAGGCATTGATAAATTGTAAAATACCAAAATCTAACAATAGATAACCTTCAGGGTGCCCCTGAAACACTTGTGAATCCTGGAAACTGAGTGACCACTATCTGCACCTCCCGGTATCCTGATTGAGTGAAGGATGTTGGCTAAAATAAAGGATGTTGATAAAACAAAAGATGTTGTCCAGCATGAATGCTCAACATGTTTTGTGTTGTTTCAGCTGTTTAATGGTATAAATATTGGAACCACACACATTTTAACATTAACTGAATTCTCTCCAACATCTCTTAAGATAAATATATAGTTGCTATGACTATGATAGTTCTCCCCTTATTTGGGTTGGAGGTATCTCGCTCGACTCGGTAGCTTTCTACTTGGGGATTTAAGATAAATCCTACTTTAAATATTTATGGATACCTTAATTATTTCTCTGTAACATTATTAAGACTTAGATTCTCTATTAGAAACAAGATCATACTTTATTTTCCTAGAATTATCAATGTTGCAGTCAATTTACCATGAAATGGGAATTACATGTTCAGTTCTTTAATAAACTTTGATATAATTTAGAAAATATATTGTCTCATATAGTCTCCTGTATCCAAACTTGAGATCCCATCTCTGTACACTCTTCAGTGAAGAGGTACATTATTGAGGAGAAATTCCCGGATGCTTTTCATATGCGGATTGTTAAAATCTAGTCAATACTTGTTTAAAAGGCTATCTGGAGGATGGTAATATTCTCTGGTGGTTCCTTTCCCTCAGGAAGAGTAAGATCAGGGCCATTCAAGTGTCTGTGAGGCCTGATTCTCTCAACCATAAGTGAGAGTGATCATCAGAGGAGTGCGCCAGATCCAGAATTGATCCAAAAAGGGGCTTGGATTATAACCACTACAGGCCCATCACCGCCGTCTTAAAAGCAATTGGTTGTGGGCTTCTCATTACACGCAGAGCATGATAATGAAAATTATGCAGTTATGTGAAGCTAGATAGACACATGAGGAAGAGCAGAATAGAATATTATGCTGACAGGGTTAGACGGAGAGGTGAAAGGGTGTGAAGCATAAATCAGTTGTGCTGACCTCCGGTGGCGGCCTGGAGTGAGTCGTCGCACATTTGGTGGTTACCGCTCTAGGTGGATTTTGTTGGTCCTTCCTCACTCGTATGGGGGGGGTTTGAGAGCAAAAGGCGTATGAGTGCCCAGGAAAGGTAATACTCCTCTGGTGAGGTTGGGTATGGCTCAGAGGACAAGAAGTGCCACGAGAAAAAGAGAGCAGCTGGAGCAGGAAGGTTTTCATGGTACAACACAGATGAGGATGGCAGAGGGCATGGAGGCAGTGCTGCCCACTCAGTGGTCGACAGAGCAGCTGGTGGAATTCTTGAATGGCAAATTCAAGGAGCAGAGGAAAGAGGCTTTGGAAGGCATGGCTACGGTGTGGAACCGCTCAGAGCTGTGACTGAGAGAGTGGAGCAGAGACTGGAGGCTCAGGGACTGGCAATCCAGAAGGTGGAGGAGGCGGTGGGGGAGCATGAGAAGTGGATGGCCTCGTTGGAGATGAAGTTTGGGATGGTTTTGGACAGCCAGAAGATGCTGAGTGAGAAATTGCAGGACCTGGAGAAGCGCTCCAGGAGACAGGACCTGAGGATTGTCAGAATGCCTGAGTGCATCGAGGAAGCGGAGGCCGACGAGTTTGTGGTGAGCTTGCAAGCGAATTTGACGGGGGAAGAGGCCTTAGACCAGCCCATCGAGGTGGATCGGGTGCACAAGCCTGAGGAGGAGGCCACAGGTGGGGGAGCTGCCGAGGGCGATGGTGGTGCGGCTACATCGTTTCTTGGACTAAGAAAAGATTCTGAAATGGGTGAAGCAGACCAGGAAATTTACCTGGGAAGGGACTGAGCTGCCATGACCTGGGTGCAGAGTTGGCGAAGAGGAGGGCCGGTTCAACCAGTTAAAGGCTGCCCTCGTCAAGAAGGGGGTGAAGTTTGGGGTTTTGTACCCTGCCCACTTGTGGGTGACACATCAGAAATGTTACTTTGAGTCACCAGAGGGGGTTATGTACTTTATGAGAGACCATGGACTGGGAGGAGTCTACAAGATTATAAGAGGTGTGGATAAAGTGGATGGACAGGCATTCTTTCCCAGGGTGGAGGGGTCAGTCACTAGGGGGCATAGGTTTAAGATCTGTGGGGCAAAGTTTAGAGGAGACGCGCGAGGCAGTTTTTTACACAAAGGGTGGTGAGTGCCTGGAACGCGCTGCCAGGGGAGGTTGTGGAAGCTGATATATTAACGGCGTTCAAAAGGCAAATTGACAAATACATGGATAGGATGGGTATAGAGGGATACGGCAATAGGAAGTGCTGAAGGTTTTGGCCAAGGGTGGGATCATGCCCGGTATAGGCTTGGAGGGCCTGTTCTTTGTTCTTTGAGTGTGAGCACATTGAATTTTGCAGAGGAATTTTGTGTTCATTGTAAAGTGCATGGGGTGGGCGGATTGGGGTGGGTTTCGACGGGGGTGCGGCGATGGTGTGTGTGCCTTTTGTTCTCTTTGTTTGTTGGTGGTTGGGAGGATTGGGGGGGTGGACTGGAGGGGTGAGGGGAAGTCAGAGGCCTTGGGCGGGGGCCACCATGCTAGCTGGGCGGGCTAGTTAATGGGAGTGAAGTGGAAGGAGTGGGGAGGTGGGGTGGATGGGGTTTGTTCTTTGTTTGAGGGTGGAGAGGGGGGTGGAAGGGAGGGAGGTTGCTGACATGGGAGGTTTTGTGTGAGACAGTTGGGGAGGGAGAGAGGGCGTCGGACATCCAAGGGCAGGCCTGGAGGAGTTTGTGATGCTGGTTCAAAAAGGGGTATGGTTAATCAGCAGGGGAGGGGGGTGCGGAGCCTCCTGACCAGGTTGGCCACTTGGAATGTGAGCGGGCTGAATGGGCCGGTTATACGGTCATGAGTGTTCATGCATTTGAGGAGTCTGAAGGCAAACGTTGTGTTCTTGCAGGAGACACACCTGAAGTTGGGGCATCAGATGAGGCTGAGGAAGGGATGAGTAGGGCAGGTATTCCACTCGGGGCTGGATATGAAGACGAGGGAGGTGGCAATGTTAGTGAATAAGAGGGTGGCGTTTGAGGTGGGAAGCATTGTGGCAAATCCGGGGGTAGGTTTGTGATGGTCAGTGCGAAGCTGGAGGGGATGCTGGTCGCCCTGCTAAATGTTTATGCCCTAAATTGGGATGACGTGGACTTTATGAGGCGGATGTTGGGGAGGATTCCGGACACACATCAGTTGATTCTGGGGGCTGATTTCTGGACCTGGGTCTGGACCGGTCGTGTCGGCAGTGGACATTCATGGGGTAAAGGGGGTTCATAGGGCGGACCTGGGTGTATTCCCAGATTGTTTTCGAGATGGTCAAGGCGCTACTGGCAGGGGTGGCCAAATCGGAATACTTGGCGATTGTGGTTTCTGACCACGCGGCGCATTGGGTGGATTTACAGGTAGTTCAGTGGAAGGCCCAACGGCCGCAGTGGAGGCTGGATGTGAGGCTGTTGGCGGATGAGGGAGGGCGTGAGCAGGTGAAGGCTGCCATTTGGGGATATCTGGAGTTGAATGACACAGGGAAGGTCACAGCCGCAAAGCTGTGAGAGGCACTAAAGTTAGGGCGGAGGTTATTTTGAATCGGGTGCACAGGGAGAGGGCAAGACTGATAAATGAGATTCTGAGGGTAGATCGGAGGTACTCGGTGGCGCTGAAGGAGAGGTTGTTGAAGGAGAGGCAGAGATTCCAGATGAAATTTGGGTTAATGTCTAAAAGGAAGGCGGTGGGGCAGTTGCGGAGTGTCAGAGGAGCATTGTATTTGTACGGGGAGAAGGCGAGTAGGATGCTGGCCCACCAGTTGAGAAAGCAAGCAAGAGGGGCAGGAGGGAGAAGTAATGGTGGTGATGGACAGGGAGAAGGCTTTTGTTCGCGTAAAGTGGGCGTATTTGTTTGAGGTGCTGGGGTGGTTTGGGTTCGGGCAGGGGTTTGTGGATTGGGTCTGGCTGCCATTCAAGGCGTCGGTAGCGGAATTCTCCATTAGCCGACGTCAAAATCACGGCAGGTGCTGATTTGACGTTAATACACGATTCTCCATCACCTCGAAAACGGCGTCAATGCGTTTCACTCTGCATGTACAGTAGGCACCGTTTGCATCTCATTAGCGGGCCCGACCCGGTATTCTCCAGGGCCTCCGCGATTCTGCGCCTCCAATGTGCCGAGTTCACTCGTGCTTTTAAAAATCGTGAAACCGGCGTGTCGGCTGCTGAGGGAGAGAGAGGGAGTACGGAAAGTGTCCAACATCGCCAGAGTGTGCTGACAGTTGTGCCGCTGGCCGGGGGGTTTCTGCCAGGGCTGGGGGGAGTAGTGGGGGGTGGCCAGGATGTGGGCTGTGGGGTCGGGGTGGACGGGCATGGAGCACCATTGCTGCAGCCAGCATGGCAGCCATACAACTGTGCACACCGTTAACAACCCACTTTGAACCTGGTGCCACAGGCCGTATAGGTGTTCCCCCAGGGTATCCCCCTGGGTGCCCTCTGGCCCCAGATGCCCCATCAGCTGTATGGGCGCGCCCAAGCACAACCAATGCCATCTTGTTGGCTGGGATGTGTGCGCGCGGAGGGTAATGTGTAGATGTGGCTGCAGCTTGTCAGCCTCCTGAGTATCAATCATGGACCCGGCAAATCCCGGACCGTTTTTCATTGGAATCGATTGTGTTCCACATGGTGCCGCTGCTAGCCTCTCAATAGTAGTAGTCCAGGTGTGGCGCCAGTTTTTCTCTCGTAAAAGTCCATGGATCCTCCGTTGGCGTCAACACTTAGTCTCAGAAACAGAGAATCCCGTCCCTGATATTTATTGAATGGCCCTGATTTTTTTTTCAGTGTGATATGTGCTTGATTGATAACTCTATTAGATTGTTAGAGGTTTATCTTTTACGTAAATTTCCAGGCGATGGCTCCTGAGGTCTGCCTATCGTGGCTACCAGGTGAGTGGCTATGGCAGCTAGGTGGGAAGGGGTTGCATGGTGAGACATAAAGGGTTGGTGAGAGGTGAAATTTTGAGGCCCTGACATTAATCATTATAACTGGGCCAATATCCCAGTAACCAGGGGCAGGCGTTTTAGCTTGCTAGCTGTACCATCTGACCATCTCTACTGCCGCCTTGGGCCTGCCTCCCTGGAGCAAAAATGTGTCTGGTGGGGGCCTTTTTAAAGGAAGTCTCCCGATACAAAACTTCCAGTCTCCTCCAGGAAATCCCTCCTCCAGGCATTTAAATGGTGACTACCATTATTAGTCCCTATGATCTATTGAACCTTGTTCGATTACATTTGGGATCAGAGATGGATTTCCCAGAGATTTCTTTCCTAAATTGTTATATGTTATTTTTTCACATTTTTTTGCCTTTTTGAAGAGATTGCATGATGATCTGGTTGCAAGGTAGAGAATATTAAATAGAAAAACCTGCTCTCGTCAAGGCTGACAACAGGGAAATACAGCTGAAGAAGAATGAAGTGCAAGACAAGGGAAGCGACTTCCAAGAAGTTAGCAATCCCCTGTCAAGTACGGAAAGCACACTCTGAGGAGGAGTGCAAATCAGCCGCAGCCTCTCATTTTACCATGGCTGCAGCTCTTCAGCTTCATTGATCAAAGCTTTCCCAGACCAGTTTCATAGATGAAGCTTTCCCAATGTACACTCAGTAATTGGCAAGTTCCATACAGCTCTGGAAATAGGTTCACTGCCTGTTCATCCAGAATCCTTGGTGAAAACAGAATTTAAGGGCGGAGTTTTCCAATCCTACCTATTCCAGTTTTCGTGGCAGGGTGCGGTCGGGAAATTCAGAGAGGCCAAAAATCAGAATTCCACTGGCGGGAAATCAGTTTGGAATTTTGCCCTCACCGCTTTCATTGCTGCTGATGGCACGTCAGGTTATCCGCTCATCCATGGCGGGACTCCATTTGCATGCATTACCATGTCATGATTCCTCGTTAAAAATGCCACTCGCTGGAATAACATTCCTCCACTCAATCTTGCAGCTGGAAAGTGGAACGGTCCAAATCACGGCTGGAGGTGTCAGTCCTCACTTTATTCCTGATTTTGAGATGAGGGCAACATTCAAAGCTTACCTGCAGCAGTGCTGCTCCGAGTTCTTACCAATAACAGTGAGATGCCACACTGGTGGAGGTGTAGGGGTTGGTCTGCTCACTGGCTTCCTCTGCACTCCAGGAGAGTATGTCCTGTAGGGCTAGGGCAGGGCTGCGCTCTATGACAGAGTCCAGCTTTGCAACCGGGGTGGGAAGGGTACTGTGGGAGAAGCATTGCAGAGATATTTGGGGGGGGGGGTGGCATTGAGCTATGGTAGGATTGAATGGGGGGGGGGGCAAAGAGTATGGAGACACGGGGGGGATAATAGGCTAATGGTGGGGTTGGATTGCAGAGGTGGGAAACAATGTCAGGCTGAGGGGAGACTGAAGCTGGGGAAGCTGGAGCCAGGCAAGGAAGACTAGAATGCTGACACCAGAAGAGGGTGAATCAGAATTGAACTGTATGAATGAGAGGGGTTGCCAGAATATGGTAGTGGTGGGTGGGGGGTTGTTTTAGTGTGGCAGAAGAAGGATGAGTTGCACAGAGAATTATGGAGGTGGGGAAGGGGACAGGTTTGCATATGAGAGAGGAGTTGCACAGACACATGAGGAGTGGGGGGGGGGGGGGGAGCGAGGGGGGGGGGGGGGGAGGGAATACTGTGTTGTCATCAGCAAAGAAGGAACAGCAGAGTTCATTGAAAGACAGTTCTAGGGCAGAATTCTTCCATCCCGCCATGGCAGGTTTGGTGGTGGAGGGACACAGAGGAATCAAGCGGGAGCCAAAAAGTCAGAAATCTGCCACCATAAAACCGCGTAGCAAATCTCCCAATGACGGGGAAATTGGGGATCGGTCTTCCCGCTGGCTGGTGGTGTGAATTTTATTTGCATTAATTTGCATCTCATGAATTCTCATTAAAATAGCTGCCTGGCGGCATCCCAACACGCCTTCCAATCTTGCGCCACGCCAGTGGGAATTTACATTGGTATAAAACCCGATTGATAATGAGTGGCATGTGCAAGATGGTCCTGGATTAATACTGTGCCTGGGGTTGGGTGGTACAGAGGTCTCCCTGCCCCTGGTACTAAACACTAGTGTTTTCCTGGGCAGCACCATGCTGCAGGACCCATACTGCTGCCACAACAAAGGTCTGAAATTCAACCGGGGTTGGAGGGCATGGTGCTAACCTTTTCCCTCTAGGTTTCTGGGACAGTCTGGTGAAGGGAGGTGGGCTGGAGAGAGTGAATTGAGGGTGCTGGTCTGGTATTTCAATATTGTGCCGGGACCTTCAAACCCATCAGCTGACATTGGGCAAATCAATCAGCTGCCAGCCCACCAGGTGACTTGGAGGGGAACGGGTGTGTGTATAATTAATGAGGTTCCGCCATTCTGGCAAATAGGAAAGGTGCTGCCGGAGCTAACCGCCACCTCATTTAGCCTCAAAATGGGAGAATTCTTCCCATTGTCTCTGATTTGGGGCCAAGAGGTTGGGGTGAGAGATTAAAGGCAGTCCAGAGGCTTTACCTCATAGTCAGGGTGGGCAATTAAAGGCAGTCCTGGGACTTTGAGGACCAGGCTCCAGGGAGGGGCAGGGGGAGGGTCAAAATAAAAATGCAGCATCACCATGTTGCAAGCCCGAAGTTGTTGTATAGTTTGAAATCAAACCTGGAAAATAATCTGCAGCAGAGGGGTCTTGTAACCACCTAAAATGGCTGATTCCCGATTAATTTGGCCAAAACCCCGATCTAAAATGGCTAGTTGAAAAGGCTGATGGGAAAATCAGCCAACAGGGCACAAACGGACAGCTGCAGACAGAACAGTGTATTCGACTCTGGGGAAGTCGGCCCAGATCGATACCTGCAACCATTAGCAGCACATCAACACAGACATCTGCAGTTTTAATCGGCGATCCCCGGGAACAATTGCAACATATTAGCAATTGAATGCCGATCCAGACCTCTCGGCGCCAGCAGTGGCCGAGACAAAGAAAGGTGAACGACCACCCCCCGATGAAGGAATCGCCCCATTATTGGAGCATATCGAACCCAGTGATTGGGAACAAGTTCAATCACGTGGGACCAGGGTCAAGGTCCGCCCCGAGAGGCGGGAAGCCCCCGGGAACTATAAAGATAGGGGCCAAGTTCAGATCGACCCTTCTCTCCCTTCTTCTCCTGCTCGCAACCTTCGCAAGAACCATCGACCAGCAACCGTAAGTTTGACTCCAGCGATCGCTACCCGATAGAGACTCCTAGCCATCGACCTGTATCAGCCTTTGAATCCCGCAGGCCAGACCCAATTCGATAAGCCATTCATTTCCCTGACCTGGTGGGCCATTCCCAAAAGTTAAGTGTTGGCCAGTAGTGGTAGGTAGTAGTCTAGAAAGTAGGATTATTGTATAAGTATTTATTGCTGTATATAATAAATGACCATTGATTTTACTCTTACTAAGCGGTGTGCTGTCTTATTAATCATAACTAAAGCTTGAACCACGTGGCGGTATCAGAAAGATACCTGGTGCCTCGTGAGCAAAGGTGACAGAATTAGAGCTAATAAAACTAAGGCTAATAAGAGCAACAAATTGGCGACTCCGGTGGGACCCGATCTAGAAGTGGCAAACCACTCCGGGAGAACCCAAGAAATTTGAATAGAATCCAATTGGAAACAAAAAAAAACCCACATGTGTTCAAGCGGTTCTGGTTAATAATTCACAATTCGGAAGTGTGTGTATTCATGCGTAACTAACAGGGCTATAAGGTAAAACTGATAGATTTTGTTGCGTCAAAACTGTCGGAAGTCGGTATTTTCGGAACTTAGCGCAAGCCGTACCCGCATCTACGACACCACCTTAGCCCCCTGTTCCAAATTCGACCACAGCAAGCAGATAGGAGAGATGGCCATGCAGGCAATGCAACGCCTCATGAATCCCGAAGAATTTGCAGTTGCAGCGACCAGCAGCAGTAGAGTGGGACAGTGTCCCATTTGGGAGGAGGAGATTCGGAAATATCTCAAGAGCAAAGGATGGCCCATGTGGGATGATTTCTGCAGTAATGACGACTCAGGTCCCGGAAGTATAGGCCATACTTGGTGGGAGAACATGAGTGAAATCCATAAGAAGAGCTGAGCAAAAGCGCGCAAGCCGATGGCAATTGTGTCCTGTCTGGCACAATTGCGAGGCACAGAGGAGGTCGTCAGGACGCTCCGCAAAGAGATAGAGGACATACATCGTATGAGTAAAGTCGATGTATGCGAGGTGGAGAAAGAGAATCTGGAGTTAAAGCGTAAATTAGTGGCAAAGGACGAAGAGGTGGCTGACGCCAAACGGGGTCACCAGTCTTGACTGGCGCATTTGAGTAGTTTCCAGTCCCAGTATGAGAAGGCTTATCAGGACACGCAGCGTGCAGTCCTGGTAAAGAAAGAGGCAGAGAAGCAGATGGAGACGCTACAGAAGCAATGTAGTGATCTCAAGGCAGCCTTGAGAGCGCTCCACGCTGCAACCACGGAACAAAGGCAGAGTACCATAGACAATGCGAAGTGCCGAAAGCAAATTGCAGACCTGCAATCACTGCTTTCTGTCCAAAAGGGATTCCAAGAAACCTTTGGGGAAAGTTTAGAACAGGAAGACGGGCCTGATTGGGAAGAATTGCAGGAGACAGCGCAGAGATATGTTCAGGGAACATGTGCGCAGGGAAAGCCCCAAAGGAGGAAAGCACCCCCACCCCCCACACAGCAGGTAGTTCAGGCTCCGATGAACCCTGTAAAGACCCACCGCACCGCCACATCAGACGAGGCAGAATTCCTATATTCCACCCCCCTCACAGTGACCCAATTACGGGATGCATGTGCGAAAATCACACCGTTCCTCCCCACTTCAAACCCACACCATTTCTTTGCCACCGTCAAACACCAGGCGACCTTGTACGGCCTGGATGAGAAAGAGCAGGTAAAGCTCATGGTTCTAAGCTTAGACCCATCGGTAGCAGCAGCCCTTCCCGGCCCACAGAATGTAAGAGGAGGCACCCTTGCAGAAATGCATACCGCGATCCGGGATGCGATCGGGTATAACCGGGGTGACCCCGGAGATGGCCTAAATAAGTGCAGGCAGAAGAAGTCTGAACACCCCACAGCGTTCGCAGGACGCTTGTGGATTCACTTTGAAGCCGTTTTCGGAAACGTAGACCGTGCCCATTTGTCCCCAGACAATATGGCCAAATGGACCCGCACCCTTATCTCCCATGCAACGGAAGCAGGACAGAATGCCTGTAGTAATTATGATCCCTCGGAGGAGGCTCATAATGAGAAATGGGTGGTTAAAAGATTGTCCCGCGTTTGGGAGCAGTCTGTTCACAATAAACCCGCCGCTAAAACCCCCGAGGAAAAGCAAGCCGCCGCAGACGTGCAGGCAGTAAGAACCACTCCTCACAACCCCGCTGGGTAAATGAGGGAAAGAACAGCCCCCCAACAAAACCGCAAGAATGTTACAATTGCGGACATTTGGGACATTTTGCCAAAGAATGCAATGCCCCTAAAAAGCCACCGAGAGCCCAACAGACAGGCACTCTCAGTAAGAAAAAGGCAGAGCCCATACATAGCGTTAGCGCCCGTTCAGATCAGACGGACTTGACCGGAACGGACTGACGGTGTACAGGCTCCCTCAGTTGGGTCTACGATACCCTTTGGGATAGGTCAGGATGACCCGTAGTCGCAGCGAAAATTCGGGGACAGCCTATAGAGTTTCATTGGGACACAGGAGGGTCCCGCACCACCTTAAATTCCTCCACCCTTTGTCAGGACACGTGGCCCACTACAGCCACTATCACCCTCAGCGGCTTTACAGGCCACTCACAACAGGGACACATCACAGCCCCTGTACCCATCCAAATCGGAACCATTAGCACAAAACACCCCGTAGTTTTAGTCGACCTGCCCCACACAGCAGAACACATTCTGGGAATCGACTTTATGAATTCCCACCACCTATCTTTCGATCCAGTCAACCAGTGTGTCTGGAAGATGGCAAAATCTACTAGAGCACCCGCAACGCTCACCATAGGGGACTACACGAACAAAATTAGCGCAGTAGGCGAGTTTTGGTTCAACCCCACCACACTCAGCACGGACCGACAGGTTAGGGCAGTCCTGCAAAAAAAACAGGGCAGCATTCACGACCCACAAGCACGACTGTGGACAGATGACTGGCTCCGTACAAGTAACAGGACCGGACTCTAGACCGCAAAAACAGTACGGATTCCCCCTAGAAGCAGAGGGAGAAATCCTAAAGGTTATAGAGAGCTTATTAGAGCAGGGCGTCCTAAGATCGGTAGCCTCAACTAATAATGCCCCGATTTGGCCAGTAAGGAAGCCCGACAGAACATGGCGCTTGACCATTGATTATCAGGAACTCAATAAAGTCACCCCCCTGCAGCAGCTCCCACCGTAGCAGCAAGTCCCGAGACCATGCTCAAACAGGGACTCAATGCCCGATATTTCACGGTTTTGGACGTCAGGAATGGATTTTGGTCCATTCCATTGGCAAAGACGTGCCAGTACAAATTTTCCTTCACTTTAAAGCGCAGCAGTACACGTGCACATGCCTGCCACAAGGATTCCACAACTCCCCCTCCATCTTCCACCGACAGCTGGCAAATGGACTAGCGAAATTGTCTCGCCCCGAATGTCTGGTACAGTATGTAGACGATCTACTACTGCAGACAGACACTAAGGAAGAGCACATTGAGCTTCTGTCCGAACTCCTGGAATTATTACATTCCATTGGTTGTAAAGTAAACCCCAAAAAGGCCCAGATATTGGAAGAAAAAGTGATATATTTGGGTACTATTATCACACACGGCAAACGCGAGATCGAGCACAAAAGAACTGACTCGATCGCTAAATTGCCCCTTCCCCAACACGTTTCAGCCCTCCGGTCGTTTTTAGGACTGGTTGGCTACTGCCGAAACCACATTGACGGTTTCGCCAGCAAAGCAGCGCCCCTCTCAGACCTCCTGAAGAAGGGAGCCCCCTGGGAATGGCTTCCGCAGCATACGGATGCTGTGGAATCATTAAAACAGGCGCTCATAGCCGCCCCCGCACGACAAGTTCCAAACCCGCTTGCCCCTTACGCCATAGAGGTAGCGACCACAGACCGCACCCTTTCAGCCATGCTCCTGCAGGAACGGCACGACCAGTTAGGACCCGTGGCTTATGCCTCCCGAATTTTAGATGCTGTGGAGCAGGGATTTTCAGCCTGTGAGAGGCACCTGCTCGCAGTTTTCTGGGCAGTCCAGTACTTTTCATACATTACCGGACTGAACCCCATCACCATTTTGACCGAGCACACCCCCACCCAACTTTTACTAGACGGACGACTTAAAGACGGTACCATCAGCCAAATCCGCGCTGATAGGTGGACCCTTCTCTTACAAGGATGGGACATCACAGTCAAACGAACAAAGACTCACACATACTTAGCGGACAATTTACAGTACCCCGGAACCCCCCATGAGTGTGAAATCATCTCGCCCCACCAAAATACAGGCCCCTTTATAGCTAAAACACCCCCCAGAAAACTAGCCACTCCATCTCAGAGCCCCCCTCACCCGGACACGTGTGACCCCATTAGGGTCTATGTGGACGGATCTTCCACAGTCTTGGATGGGCAGCGCATAACAGGTTGTGGGATTTATGTTGAGGACGCGCAGGGACGCGCCCTCGAGGAAATCGCATTAAAATTACCCGGACACTTAGGCGCGCAAGCGGCAGAGCTTGCGGCCATCGCCTACATTGTAGAGCACCCAGATTCCTTCCCCAGCCCAGCAGACATATATTCAGACAGTCTATGCTTCTGCAACAGCCTCACCGAATTTCTGCCCCTTTGGGAAACAAGAGGATTTGTTTCCGGGGATGGGAAACCCCTCCCCTCAGCCCCATTACTCCGCCATATTTTGCAAAAAGCCAAGGACAGGACTTTTGGCATCATAAAAGTCCGCAGCCACCATCGTTCCTCACCCCCTGGAAATGTAAAAGCCGACGCACTGGCTAAGGCAGGATCCAGGCATGGGTACTTTTGGAAGCCCCCCGAAAGCGCCCCAGTGAGTGAGTGCAGTTCAGGTCACGCAGACTAGGATCGAGGATCTAGTAGAGGCCCAGAAGCAGGATAGCGCTCTCACTGAGATCGTGAAAGGGAAGTTTCCAGCCTCATACGAGAGGTACAGAAATACGATAACCACACATGGCGGTGTGGTGTTGAAGGACACCCTTTATGTCGTTCCTGCGCAAGATAGGAACCAATTAATCTGTTTATTCCATGATGGTCATGGACACCAGGGAATCGATCCCACTACAGCCCACCTCAAACAGCTTTGTTGGTGGCCAAACCTCAAGGAGGATGTATCCCATTACATTGAGAATTGCCTCATCTGCGCACAGAACAACCCAGATAGATATGCCAAAAAGGCACAACTCAGCCATACCCGACCCGTTAACGGCCCCTAGACTAACCTCCAGATCGATTTTATAGGTCCATTGCCCCCTTGCAGGAATGGCTATAAATATGTTCTGGTGGTCATAGACACTTTCACAAAGTGGGTGGAAGCATTTCCAGCCCGCACCAACACCGCGAAAACCACAGCCAAGATCCTAACCCACCACATCTTTACAAGATGGGGACTCCCCCGCAGTATTGAATCGGACCAAGGTTCTCACTTTACGGGATGGGTCATGCAGAACGTCTTCACGATATTTGGCATAACCCAAAAATTTCACATTGCGTACCACCCACAGTCGAGTGGTATAGTGGAGCGCATGAATCGGACCCTAAAAACCACCCTCCGATAAATGGTCCAGCAGAACAACACCATGTGGGATTCTGTCCTCCCTTTTGCGCTGATGTTTTTGCGTAACACTGTTTCCACCTCCACAGGTTACACCCCACACACTCTCATGACCGGAAGCCCCATGAAAGGGACAGAATACTTGTTAGGTTCAGACCTGACCAGACCTGAAGTAACGGCCCTCACCCACGAGAAAGCCGTGGAGCAATTAGTTGCAAATGTAAAAACGGCTCAGTTAGCAGCCGCAGTTAAATTGGGCACCAAAAAGAAACAGAGCAAGGCCTGTTTTGATAAGGCAGTACATGTAACGGAGTATGATATAGGACAACAAGTGATGTTGGCTGTGTATAACCCCAGCACATTCCTGTCTCCGAAATACTCGGGTCCGTACTCCGTTACCGATCAAGTCAGCCCATCGGTATATAAAATCAAATACCCAAATGGTAAGACTGCGTGGTTTCACATAAACCAGTTAAAGGCTTATGGAGCACAGTCAAACCATGCCCACCACATCATGCTTGACGCAGCAGACCACACCCCGCCCACAGCCAACGGAACCAGACCAACCCCCACCACGTCCAGCCCAGACACGGACTCGCCCCCGACTCCACCCCCAAAATCTACACTCCGCCCCGGAATGCCCACAGACTGCAGCAGCAGAGACAGGGACTGTGACTCTGACGATAGCCACAGCACGCCTCCCTACTATCCCCATACAACCGGACCCACACCCAGCGACTCCGATTTCGACTCCAGTGATCCCTTCATGATCACTTTTCTAAACAAACCACACCACCGACCACCGAACCACACGGACGGCCCCGACTTTGTCCCCACACAACTCGACGAAACCCATTGGCACCGCGACAACTCCTGCAGACTCGTCCGAAATGGCGAAAGCAACCCCAACTCACACCACGCAGCCCTCTCAGCATTAATTCACTCCAGAGTTTGGCACCCGGGAGAAGGGGTTGACCTCGAATCGGACCCCCAATCCACCAACCCCTTTGCGACCCTGTTCGCAACAGAGAACTGAGGTGTCCACATGATGTTTAAAGGAAACGCTTGGGAGAAGTGTTGTCCTTCCTGATGGAACCTGCAGGATGTTTTATGTTGTTCGTTCGTTTGTTTTGTGTTGTTCGTCCTACAGTAAAAAAAATTTCCAGCCGCCTGTTCAGCGGTACCAACTTATCTGCAGATACCTGGTCACCAGACCAGACGCTTGTTCAATGGAACTAGTTTGGCTGCAGACACTTCAGCAGAAACCTGCTCACCAGACGCCCGATCTGATTTGAGGGTAGAATCACAGCAGCAACCCCACCACGATGACTACATTTTTGCCCGTTCTTGTCGGTTGCTCAGGCAGTGGAGAACCGGCGTGAGACTCGCCCTGCCTGAGGACTCCCCCGTTGCTTAAACACGCTCGGGTAGGGGAGATACGGCATTGGTAGCCGTCCTACCCGGGGACTCCATCCAAATCTTACCCGTCGCGGCCAATACGCATCTCATTTGACATTTTCATATCAAAAAATTTTTTTTTTTTTGGCAACCTTTAGGTTGCTGCCATATGCTATTTACATCCTGAAACATTGGGATGGTAAATCAGCACTGGCCCTCACTGGGAAGTGTGCCGTGTCCTAAAATTTGTTTTGAAAAAAAAAATGAGGGAGTCACACATAGTGACCAATTATAAGGGTATAATTGGCCCCAGAAGGACAGACACACTAACCTACCAGATATTATACCAAGGTAGTTACAGATACTATGCTTGTTTTTACAGAACTCCAGAAGCTCCAGGACCGGAGAAAACAGAGAACACAAAGAAAGAAAAAGAAAAGAGGACAGCCAGGACAGCCATGAGGACTTCTTTCATCGTGCTCAACATCTTTTTTATGGACCTTTGGTTGCGCAGGAACGCAGACCCCATTACCCCAAACCTTCCTGCCGTTAATGCTTCACTACCCCGCAGTACCCAAAGCCCAGTCACCAGCGACACTGCATCTTCCTGGTGTGCCAGATTCATAACCTGGTACTCCCTGTCCTACGTAATTGAAGCACTGTTAGCGTTGGCGATACTCTGCTGTGTAGTGCAGACTATGCGCCTCCGCAAATGGAGAAGGAGAGCGTACCGCGCTCGAACCCCGGTATATCGGATCCGATCCCCTATATTCGGGTATGACCAGACCCCTGACCCCCGCGACCTATAAACACAATAATAAAGAACATGCACTTGCATTTTTCTGTAAATAAAAGATGTACAAAACTCCCATAAACAAAAAAATGTATGATCCTGAGCTTGACTGCCAAGCCAGGAAAGAGTATGTTGAATGTTATGATTGTTGTTGTATGTTTTAGGAAGATAGGATAATGCAATGTTTGGTGAGTATAGTGTATTTAGGTAAAATTAGAGGTTCCAAATTTTTATTTTGTAGATGCATGCCCTGCCTGACATAGCGCCCTTAGAATTGTTGGTAAAAAAATTTTGTGCATAGCTAAGGTCAGAGTAGTGGCCATGTAGGAGGTGTCCCCCCCGGTCAGGGAACGGAAAGGACACAATTTATGTGATCCTTCACGCTTCGCGTTAGGATCACAAGGAGGGAATGTAGCCACCTAAAATGGCTGAGTCCCGATTAATTTGGCCAAAACCCCGATCTAAAATGGCTAGCTGAAAAGGCTGATGGGAATATCAGCCAACAGGGCACAAATGGACAGCTGCAGACAGAACAGTGTATTCGGCTCTGGGGAAGTCGGCCCAGATCGATATCTGCAACCATTAGCAGCACATCAACCCAGCCATCTGCAGTTTAATCGGCGATCCCCGGGAACAATTGCAACATATTAGCAATTGAATGCCGATCCAGACCTCTCGGCGTCAGCAGTGGCTGAGACAAAGACAGGTGAACGACCACCCCCCGATCAAGGAATCGCCCCATTATTGGAGCATATCGAACCCAGTGATTGGGAACAAGTCCAATCACTTGGGACCAGGGTCAAGGTCCGCCCCGAGAGGCGGGAAGCCCCCGGGAACTATAAAGATAGGGGCCAAGTTCAGATCGACCCTTCTCTCCCTTCTTCTCCTGTTCGCAACCTTCGCAAGAACCATCGACCAGCAACCGTAAGTTTGACTCCAGCGATCGCTACCCGATAGAGACTCCTAGCCATCGACCTGTATCAGCCTTTGAATCCCGCAGGCCAGACCCAATTCGATATGACATTCGTTTCCTTGACCTGGTGGGCCATTCCCAAAAGTTAAGTATTGGCCAGTAGTGGTAGGTATAGTCTCGAAAGAAGGATTATTGTATAAGTATTTATTGCTGTATATAATAAATGACCGTTGATTTTACTCTTACTAAGTGGTGTGCTGTCTTATTAATCATAACTAAAGCTTGAACCACGTGGCGGTATCAAAAAGATACCTGGCGACTCGTGAGCAAAGGTGACAGAATTAGAGCTAATAAAACTAAGCCTAATAAGAGCAACAGTCTAAAGCAGTGTGGAAGGAGCCAAGGGATGCACTCAGGGACCCTTTCGGAGGGCACCTTCAAACTGCTTAGAGGTACAACATTGAAAGAGCCAGAGCTGCGAGAAAAGAGGATGAATTGTTCGAGATGCTGCAATTGGAGCCATTGCCTTTTGGTTGCATTTCAATGAGAGACTGTGTGAGTCATTGGCTTCATTATACAGTCACTCCATTTGAGGTTTGACAGATATGTGGGAATGGAAAATGTAACCATTAAAGAAGCACAGCTGCTGCATACCGTCCAGATCATTAATGAAAGCCGCACATGTGTTTTGTCCAATTGGCATGCCTCACGGGCCAAAGAGCACCCAGTCACCTCTGAAATATAAGTTGAGCTTGATCAACATGCCAGATCAGAGACTTCAGGAGGCAGGTGAGGTGGCACACTTCATGAATGCGTCCAAACCTGTTCCAAACTCTGTGGATTGAGATGTCAAGTATGAAGGTTACCTAGATCTGTGAGTGTGTGCCTCAGCTACAAGGCTGTATCGCGAAAAGCTAGTCGTACAATCGCCTCAGTGGAGAGATATAACGTGGTTCGTAAGTCAACACGATCTTTCATCGTGAGTCAAATGGCTCATTTAAATCTCATTGTCTGGATCACGCCCAGTGAGGACGTTATCCAGATTGAGCTGGGCGGAGCGAGTCGGGTGACTCACGATTGGCCCGGCAGGGAGAACGTTTTGGGCCACCCGCGGGATTCACCCATTGGCAGGGCGCAACGTGATGGCTGAATTGCACCCTGTGTGTCCAGGTGGAGTTTAAATATGCCACCCAGACATTTGACCCCAAAGGTTAGCAAGGAGTGGACAAATCAGTTCCACCCCACCATCATGATATTCAGATAAACATCATGGTGCAAACACACACACACACTGATGGACAGATCAACGGACCAATCAACACACATGCAACATCACAGCCAATCACAAGCAAGGGCACACGCACTATAAAACAGGGAACACCACAGTTCCCGCTCATTCCAGCAGGAGACAGCTCAGGGCACAGAGCTCACAGCGTGCCTCTCAGACATTCACCATGTGCTGAGTGCCTCTCCAAGATAGTGTTAGGGCTAGGTCCACAGGTTAAAGGGTAATGAACGAACCACAGTAACAAGTTTACAGGTGTTGTTGATGATAGTAATAAAACAGAGTTGTACCATCTGCAACCGTGTTGGTTCGTCTGTGTAGCAGAGCACCCAACACGACACCCACCTTGTGATTCAGAGAGCTAATCGTTCATGCATAACTACCGAGCTTCCGAGTGTGAAATCGGACGCAGGTTGCCACCATGCTGTCCAGGAGAAAAAGTGCCACCAAACCCAGCTGCCACTACACTTAAGTCTCCAAAACAAAAACTTTCCCCTTAACTGTCGATTAGGATATTTAAATGCCTTACACTGCAGCTCCAATGGGGGTTCCCGTCTTGCTTTGAAACATGCCCGGGTGACACGCTGAAGATAGCAGGATGATTTCTAGCTCCCAATTCAATGGGCGGTGTTTTCAGGTCTCCTCAACGTCGAGCATCATGAAAGTCGAGACAGGAAAATGCGGGGAACGGTTGAATGTCAGTTTCCAGCTGGCAGAAAGATGGTTTCAGATTTCCCACTCCCAACTTTCATGCTAGGTTGAATTGCCCACCCTGCCTTACAAGAACTGTATTTGCATGCATTTGAATACCATGATTACGCATTAAAAACTCAGCTCGCTGGAATCACACCCCTCTCCAGATCAAATGGCCACACCAGCAGCTAATTAGATCACAACCACATGTAAGTGAATTGCACCTGGTGAACTGCACTTCACTTGTGACCTTGAGGCGTGTGTGCACAGCACGCATCTACCTCTCACTGCACTGCAGTTAGCGTTCCTAATGCTCTGTGCCAAAGAAAGGGGTCAGGGTCAAGGCTTCTTCTGCAAGACCAGTGGGAAGGCAGGGGAGGAGTAGTTGTGGGGAGTGTGGGGAGAGAGGCGTTGGAGGGAAAAGGTTTCAATGGAGGGTGGAGACAAGATGAAATGAAAATCGCTTATTGTCACAAGTAGGCTTCAAATGAAGCTACTGTGAAAAGCCCCTAGTCACCACATTCCGTGATGGAGGCAAGGGCCTGGAAGGTAAAGGTCTGATTGCAGAGTGGGTGAGACACGTGGTGATGGGGCCTGGGAGCAAGGGTGCACATAGACACATGACTGGAAGGGAGGGGTAGGGAGGAGAGCACAGAGACACATGACTGGAAGGGAGGGGTAGGGAGGAGAGCACAGAGACACATGACTGGAAGGGAGGGGTAGGGAGGAGAGCACAGAGACACGTGACTGGGAGGGTGGGGTATAGGGAAGAGAGCACAGAGACACATGACTGGAAGGGAGGGGTAGGGAGGAGAGCACAGAGACACGTGACTGGGATGCTTGGCGGAAGATTAGTTGGAACCAGAAAGCACAATTTAGAGGACTGTGTTTAGCATACCTGTCCTGATCCCAGTCGAAGAAGGGGGAGGACTTGTCAGTTCTGTGCCCAGCATGTTGCTCAGGGTGTGGTCATTCCCTCACTTGTCTCGGTCCAGGTTTGATACTGGGCTGAAGATGGCCGAATCAGGGGAGGCATCTGCAGCTTCTAGATGAGAAATAGGTAATGTAGAGGGGGAAAGAGGCACCCAATGATTTTATGGGAGGGATCTAAATAACACAGTGCAAGTAACAAGGGATCTAAGTAACACATGCTTTAGGATGTGGAGGGGTCAAGTCTAGATAAGGCATCCAGATATCAATATCAAAAGTTTGTGAGGAGGACAAAGATATCTACAACTATCAAGTTGGGATCCAGGGTTAGAGAGGGAGGAAGGAGAGTGATTTAAGGGAGGGAAATCTGCACATGATGCTCTTGCAGCACGGTGGGAGAGACTTCCCACCATCACAGGGTGGAGTTGGAGGCTGGTCTCAGAGTAAAACCTCAACACCACCATTTTTCAAACTGATCCAATGATGTAGTCATGCATCTCTGTGCTCTCTTCCCTATACCCACGCTCCCAGTCACGTATCTATCACCATGTGTCTCATCCACTCTGCAATTGACTCATGTTGAACATTCTTGTGATAGCCTATTTCCAAATGGATCCATTTTTGGATTGGCTTCCAAAGGCCGTTTATTCCTCTCTTAGGAAATAGCGAGTGACATAAGGATCCAACTGTAAAGGAGCAATGGCTGAAATGTACATATCTAACTGCCCACACTCCTCTAGACCTCACAGCTGACAGGTACTGTGTGGTGAGAACTCAAGCCTCTCTTTCAATAAACAGCAATATAAGTATTTATTAAAGTCGAAGAAAGATAATGAAACACTACAATGGACAATCTTATACTCCGGCAAATTAACAGTAAGCACTTAGTTCCTCCAAGACTGGAACCTCAAAAACATCTGTTTCCCCTATAACCCTAAACTCTCCTGAAATCCCCCAATTTCTTAAACAACAACCATAAATCTGGCCCGTGCTTACCACACTGCAGCTTAAGTGACCAGGACTTCGGCTCAGCGAAGACAATAATCTTTTGCATAGAAGTTGTTTTTTGTCTTCAGTACTTCATCTCTACCTGAGCTGTTTCCCGAGGTTTGCTTCCTCTCTCTTTCTCAGTCTTGCTGTTGCTTCCTCAACATGTGAAATGAAATGAAAATCGCTTATTGTCACAAGTAGGCTTCAAATGAAGTTACTGTGAAAAGCCCATCGTCGCCACATTCCGGCGCCTGTTCGGGGAGGCTGGTACGGGAATTGAACCGTGCTCCTGGACTGCCTTGGTCTGCTTTCAAAGCCAGCGAGTACGGGAATTGAACCGTGCTGCTGGCCTGCCTTGGTCTGCTTTCAAAGCCAGTGATTTACTCCTGTGCTAAACCAGCCCCTGGCCACCTAAAATGGCCGAGGGTGGGGATCGATGGGAAATTTGGCCAAAGCCTGAGCACAGACAAGGTGCAGCTTGCAAATATGCAAAAGCTGCAGCTCAGAATTATGCAGAAACGGACTCAGGGAAAAGGCCATTAAAAGGCCATCCCGGGACAATGGGCTCCAGATAGAATCTGATAATAAGTGACAGACTCAGTAGTGCTTGCATTCCTTATTTGGGAAAGCCTACGTGCCTCGGACACTAACGGCTATGGCCGACCGGGACCCGCCCAGTCATCAGGTTGTCCACCCCCAATTGGTTAAGATCGATCAGAGTGATCGAGTCCTGATCAATCTGTTGGACCTTCACCTGGAACTGCCCAAAAGCACGCAAAAATCCCCAGTGATAAAAGGTGCTGCGCAGTCCACCGCTTACTCTCTCGACTGCAGCTTTCGACAGCCAACAACAGCGGTGATCCCTTTACCAGCCAAGATGAAGACCATCCACGCCATCCACGGAGGGACCAGAGCCGAGGACACAGACGACCAGCAACAGACATCTAGCACTGCAAGACTACAAGATTACAGATAAGGCCATATCTGTTCTGTACTTGCCAGTCACCTGGAAGTTAAGTTAAGGTATTTCTAGTGCATTAGTTTAGAGTTCAACTTGTATGTGTGTGTGATTGACTAATATTAACTTTGTGTGTTTGTAATAAACAATTTTGTATTAAGCAACTTGTGTGGTCATTTGTTCTCGTATACGGGTTAAATACACACTGTGGTTCAGAAGGTACAACAAACACCTCACCTGTGTCTGACCTGCTTCCTGGTTTCACAACTGTGACTACTAAATGTATCAATTGAAAATTGTTCCCTATTCTTTCCTTTCTTAGTTATTGCCTAGAAATGGTTTGCAAAAATACATGGCCAGTTTTGATTTTACTTATGCAAAATAAAATACATTCATTTTAATAGCATCCTACCATTTTGTGGACACTGGAGTCACCTAAATCCACCTCCCCTTGCCTGTAAAATTCAATAAAACAATACCTCTTAAATCTGCTAGTTTTATTTTCATGTACGATAATGATATCTACTTCAGATGTACTCTATCTGGTGAAAGATGTTTACGGTTAAAATACAAATGTCAAAATAACACCACATGACCTTTGTTCTACCAGCAGACGATTGTGGGCATGAGAAAGCTGATCTAATATTTCAAACATTGGCAAATTTCCAGTTTATACTCAATATAAAAGAGGATTTTAGATAATCCTTCTGGCTGCAGAACTGTAATAAAGAAATAATTTTAATAAGCTGATTAAGTTGTAGAAAGGAAAATACAGTTATTCCAAGGTGTCTGATCTGATTGACTGCCAACCCTATCAGTGACTATAAAATGAAATAGAATGTTCGAATCATGGAGGTGGCCGAAAAATTAGATTTTTCTCATCCCAGTATGTTGAGCAGATCAATAATATAAGAGGTCATTTTTTAGGTTCCTCTGTGGAGGAGGGAGAAAGAAGCTCAACTGTGAAACAAGATAGATGCAAGAGAATTGCATGTGAGGAGACCCATTCAGCTCAATATTGTGAACTATGAATCACAGAATCCATAGAATCTCTACAGTGAGGAAGGGTCCATTCGGCCTATCAGGTCTGCACCGGCCCTCGGAAAAAGCACCCTACATGGGTCGTGGGTATCATGGTAACATAGTGGTTAACACTGTTGCTTCACAGCTCCAGGGTCCCGAATTTGATTCCCGCTTGGGTCACTGTCTGAGCAGAGTCTGCACGTTCTCCCTGTGTCTGCGTAGGTTTCCTCCGGTTACCTCCCATAGTCCAAAGATGTGCAGGTTAGGTGGATTGGCCATGCTAAAATTGCCCTTAGTGTCAAAAAAGGGTTAGGTGGATAAGGTGCACATGTAGGCTTAAGTGGGGTGCTCTTCCAAGGGCCGGTGCAGGCTTGATGGGCCGAATGGCCTCCTTCTGCACTGTAAATTCTGAATCTGAATTTGACATAAGCCCATACCTCCACCCTATCATCCCGGTAACCCACTAACCCCACCTAATCTTAACCTTTGGACACTAAGGGGCAATTTAGCATGGCCAATCGACCTAACCTGCACATCTTTGGAGTGTGGGAGGAAACCAGAGCACCGGGAGGAAACCCATGCAGACAGCGAAGAAAGTGCAAATTCCACACTCGACACTCCCGAGGCCAGAATTGAACCCCGGTCCCTGGAGCGGTGAAGCAGCAGTGCTAATCACTGTGCCATCGTAAGAATGATAACCTTCAAGACGATGTAGACAGGCTGGGTGAGGTGGGCAAGTGGAAGATTAAATTTAAATGCAGAGAACTTTAATGTGACTTGTTTTGGTAGGAAGAATATATAAAATAAATATATTGTCAGGAAAGCAGGAGCGTATGAAAATCAAGGAACTCCAGCAATTGGGAATGTATGCTGCTGGTTGTATGTTTTGAAAAAAACTACTTAAAAATGGAAACTGCATTGGTGGTACCGACAGTTTGGTTAGGTTCATGGCACTTGCGCCTTTGATATGTTGATCAGCCTGGCAGTAATGTAAACAGATATTTACCTGAGGCGAATTGGTAATGGAGAATAGAATATAAGGGGTTTGAGTAAAAATGTTAGATGTTCAGAGGAGGACATGAGATATGGGGCTGGATTCTCCAATTCCCGACACTGAAATCACGTTCGGTGACAGGGCGGAGAATCCCCGATGACGGTGAAACCGGGGGCGGCGCCGCTTTTGTGATCCTCCGCCCCTGAAAAGTGACATACTCAGCCGTATCTACGGCCTCAGGCCATTGCCTGAGGGCCGTCCCGCGATGCTTCGTCCCCGAGTGGCCGAGTTCCCGATGGCGTGGGACTCTCATGGTCTCATCCATCGGGAACTCAGCGTGTCAGCTGCAGACTCAGTCCAACGCCGCCACATTCGGGGGTGGGCCGTTCCACAGACAGGGGCGGCATTATTCGGGGCTGGGGGCACTGTGGGGGTCGGTCCAGGGCGCCCGAGCCGGCCGAAGTGGGGGACTACTTTTGCGGGCCGGGTCCGCGGGCTGCGTCCGCTATGAAGCATGCACGGCCGCTGAAGGCCGCCGCCGTGTGCATGCGTGCGGAGCCGGCAATGCTACGGGCCGTATCGGCAGCTAGAGCTGGGAGCTCCAGTTTCCCTGGCGTAAAACACCACCGTTTTCACACCAGCGTGAGGACTTAGTCTCCCAAATAGAGAATCCAGCCCGTGATCTTCACAATTACATTCTATAAGGGAGGCTTACAAAATGAAGACAATCAAGAGGGACTTCTGAGGAGGTTAGTTCATACAGGGAATTATCAAAAGCGAAAACAATATATCAGGAGCAATTTCAGCATTTTTTCAGAACTCTGCCCACAGCAGGAAAAGCTGTGTGAACTCCCAGCAAGGCATGTCCATAGGAAGCCGGTTAGAAAAAACAGCTGTTCTCCTCTAATGTCAGATAAACCCTGGTGATGAGCTGAGTTGCACCTGATTTGCGCTCCCGAGGATTGTGAGGGATTCCCAAGAAAAGCCTGCTATTGTGCTGCCATTTTGAGCATAGTGAGGTCCCGTGCTGGCCACCGCCACCGCCCCCCCCCCGCCCCCCCCCCCCCCCAACCCCACCCCCTACCACCGCATTTCAGCCTGCTTCCACCCCTAGAAAAGTGACCCCTGTTGGGAAGCCTCCCAGAAGAGATATCCCTGTCGGGAAACTGGAGAGCAGTTCAGGCAGAGTCAGTGAAAAGAATTACTGCTTTAGCACTCACCTGGGCAATGCACCTTCTGACTCACACACAGGAAGCATCACCTGTCAATTCCTGGAAAGAGAAAAACAGCCAACTGTGTTTAAACCCCTCAGATCTTTGATCTGCAAGCCTTTCAATAATTTCTCTTTGATATTGATTTTACTAGTCTGTGATTGACAGCATTGGTCCATTCATCTTCCAGCATGGTTGAGTGGTTGAGTAACTCTGAAGTAATAATAATAATGATCTTTATTGTCACAAGTGGGCTTACATTAACACTGCAATGAAGTTACTGTGAAAAGCCCCTAGTCACCACATTCCGGCCCCTGTTCGGGTACACAGAGGGAGAATTCAGATTGTCCAATTATGTTGCTATGGGTCAATTATGTTAATTATGTCACTTATGCTATGGGCCAATTACCTAACAGCATGTCTTTCAGGATTTGTTGGAGGAAACCGGAGCACCCGGAGGAAACCCACGCAGACACGGGGTGAACGTGCAGGCTCCACATAGACAGTGACCCAAGCCGGGAATCAAACCTGGGACCCTGGAGCTATGAAGGAACAGTGCTACCCACTATGCTACCGTGCTGAAGTGCTCTAACTGCAATGTTTATAAACATCAAGCTTTGATTGACAGCACCTGGACCACTTCAAAATCAGTCAACTGTGAACGGAGGAGACTGGAAAGCATTTCATTCTTTTTGAAGTGGTCCAGGACCTGTCAATCAAAGCTTGATATTTCAGAGTTAGATCTTGCATTGTGGGGGGAGGGTGGTCCTCAATGGATTTTGGGGGCAACTCCCTTAAAGAGTTACCCCTTGGCCCCCTGCATCAGGGCCACATTTGTCAGCACCAGTAGTAATTCTGGCCCAAGTGATTCCCAGCCCAGAGGACCGGAGAATCACACTGGCCCGGAGAATATGCTGTCTGGCCTGCTGGTATGGGGTGCAAAACCTCGATCCCGACGCCAGTGGGGGGCCGGAGCATCAGAAACAGATTGGCACCTGGTGCCGAACCCGTTTTCTTCACAACCGTTGGATTCTCTGCCTCAACGGGAACTCCGCTACAGATGGCGAGAGACAGAGAATTTCATCCACTGTTATATAGCCATTGAGTTAGTTAAGTGTATTTCTAGTAGACTTTCTTGTTGTGTATTTTATTGTTTAATAAACCATTATTTTATTTAAAATCATCACAAATAGATCTGGGACATCCTTCTCTGGTTTTCATATCTCTCCTCACATTATACAAAATTGCAAAATACAGTTCAGGGCAGGTGTTTCAAGGTTCCCTTCTGGGATTTTAAATACCTGGCATTTACTATCAGCTGTGCTCTTAACAATATGTAAAATATAAGCAAAATATATGAAATGAAATGTACAATTCTAAAGAGGGGAATGCAGGAAAAGAGGGACTTGTGGGATTAGGTGGAACCGTTGAACGTCCCAAGATAGGTTGAGAAAGGAGTAAAAAAATAATCCAGGCTTTATAAATGGGGGCATAAAATACAAAATTAAAGTGGATATGGTGAACCTGTGGTAAACACTGGTTTTGTCTCAACTGCAGCATTGAACCCAACCTGGGTGCGAGACCCCACAATTTGGGAAGTATGTGAAGGTATTCGAGAGGGTGCAGAAAAGATTCATGAGAATGGCAGGAAGGAAGGGCTCAGTGACTTGGATAGATTGGAGAAGCTGGAGCTGTTGCCTTTGGAGACTAGAAGGTCAAGAGGAAATTTGATAAAGGTGTTTAAAATAATGAGAGGATGGATAGAAACTGTTCCCATCGGCAGAAAGGCCGTGAAGCAGAGGATGCCAATTTTAAAGTGATTGACAAAGAAGCAGTGGCGATGTAGGAAAAGCCATTTGAAATGAGTGGTTAGGATCTGGAATACACTGCCTGAGAGCGTGGTGGAGGCAGATTAAATTGAGGGTTTCCAAAGAAAATTGGATAATTATCTGAAGATAAAAGATCTGCCCAGCAACTGGGAAAAAGGTAGTGGAGTGGGACTGGGTGAATTACTGCTGCAGAGAGCTAGCATAGGCCGGATGAGCTAAGTGGCCTTCTGTACTGTAACCATTCTCTGATTCTGTAAGCTGACAGGGGGTGACAGACAGACTAACAGAAGTTTGTGTGTAAAAATCATAACCCTTTTCCATGAAATTCCTGCTGCCCACACTGATAGCATTTTAACATAAAAGGGATAATGCTACTGCCCCCATGATTTCCGCAGAGGAAACAGTAGCATTTTCAGAAAATGTAAGTGTGTTGCTGGTGGAGTTGACTGAATCTGCTTCCGGTGATAGCACACTGCACTGGATTTCCAACTGTCCTCTATTGAAATCAGAGTTTTTGGTATCCTCCCTGATACCCAACTAACAGGTGAAGTTGGTGGAGATCTGCAAGTAGGCTTCAGCCCATCCAGGAGGTCTGGGAAGTGGCGTAGCATAAAGAAACTGCAGCAGATTAGGACTAAAAATACTCAAGACCGTGTTGATCTATGGGCTGATGTTTTCATTAGCGGGGGGGGCACATAAAATACGAGAGGTGGCAGGCCCAACACCTTCCCACCCAACCCTGACCCTGTCCAAGGACTGAAAGGCATATCTGTGGCAGGTGATGAGGGATTTATAGTAGATGGCATGTTTATAGCGGGAAGGAAGGTGGTGCATTGGCCACTATTCACGGAGAAGGACTTCTGCCTGAAAGTTGCATGAATGTGTCTTGTAGTTGCAAGAGAGACTTCAACCAGGCCAAACTCAGGCAGGTTTTACCCAAACTCCATCAACATACCTCCTGCCCCACCAGAGGTGAAAACATCCTGGACCACTGCAACATGAGCATCAAAGGTGCCTACCGCTCCATTCCCCAACCACACTTTGGCAAATCCGACCACAAGTCAGTACTCCTACCTCCGGCTTACAAGCAGCAACTCAAGCATGCTGAACGAGTCAAGAAAACCGTGCAGTGCTGGTCTGAGGCATCAGAGGACATTCTCCGCAATTGCTTGGAGTCTGTGGATTGGTCCATATTCAAGGCCGCGACAGCTAACCTGGACGTGTACGCAACCACCATCACAGACTTGTTGCTAACTTTTGGTTGGCTCTTAAATGTTGCCCGTTGTATCTTTACTTAATTTGCTCTGTTTCTATAACCTTTGCTCTAGAGTCGCCAGGTATCTTTATGATACCGCCACGAGGTTCAAGTTCAAGTACTGATCAATAACTCGACACACCAATTAGTAAGATACAAATCAAAACACATTTATTATACACAGTCAATCACTACTCATGTATGAAACTCTACTTACTAGGCTATCTCTATCACTAAAAGGACTATACTTAGCTTGGAACTGGCCCACCAGGTCAGGGGAACAAATGGCCTTTCGTTCGATTCTGAGCCTGCAGGATTCAAAAGCTGGTATGGACTGGTAGCTAGGAGCGCCTATCTCGTAGCGTGCGTTGACTGGAGACTTACTTGGTTGATGCGGCAGCTTAGGCAGTTAACTGTCAAGGGTTGGTTCGCTGCTGAGTGACCCTGCCAAGAAGGACGATTTGAACTTGGGGACTCTACTTTATAGTCCCCAGGGGCTTCGTGCCGTTCGGGGCGGACCCCGTATCTGGTTCCAAGTGATTGGACTGCGTTCTGATCACTTGGATCGATTTCTCCAATACTGGAGTTGTTCCCTGATCGCTGGGCGGTCCCTAAATGTCCGTTGGCCTTCCTTTGTCTTGGCTCCTGCTGGCGCCGAGGAGTCTGGCTTGGCCTTATTCACCTGAAGTGTATCAATTGTTCCTGGGGATCGCTCATTAGTATGCTGTGAGTTTCAGTGCTGTCTGGGCTTCTGCAAGTTCTAATACACAGGAGACTTTGCACTTGCTAGTTTTTCCTGGCTTGGCTGAATTTCCCTGCAGTCTTTGCGGATCTCCATTTTAAGTCAGGAAGTGGCCAACCCAGGTGGCTACAGACTTCATCTGTGTGTCGAGGACTGTGGACTAAAGAAGACAATACGGGTGTTCCCCAATCGGAAACCCTGGCTAAACCAAAAGGTCCACTCCCTGCTGAAGTCCCGGATGGAGGAGTTCAAGTCTGATGACCCTAACCTACATAAGAAATCCAGGTACGACGTACGGGAAGCCATTAGGGACGCCAAAACACAATACCGCATCAAACTAGAGTCCCAGGCCAACAACACAAATCCACATAGTCTATGGCATGGCTTACATGAGATCACAGGCTACAAAGCAAGGCCAGGCGGAATCTATGAGGCCGGAACATCCCTCCCCGATGAACTGAACAAATTCTACGCCCACTTTGAACAGTCAGCCAATACATCAGTGCCACCCGCCCCAACAACTCTTGATACACCCATACCCACTATTACAGCCTCGGAGGTAAGAGCTGCCTTCTTGAAAGTAAACCTGCGGAAAGCGAAGAGCCCCGACGGAGCCATTGGGTGAGCACTCAGAGCCTGCGCTGACCCGCTGGCAAGTGTATTCGCAAATATCTTCAACACCTCACTTCTCCGCTCCGAGGTCCCCATCTGCTTCAAGAAGACCACCATAATATCAGTACCAAAGAAGAACAAGGTAGTGTGCCTCCGCGAACGAGCGGCTAGCCATGAGACGGATCAACACCAGCCTCCCAGACAGTCTCGATCCATTGCAGTTTGCCTACCGTGGCAACCGATCCACAGCAGATGCTATCTCTCTGGCCCTACAATCAACACTCGAACATCTCAACAACAAGGACACCTATGTCAGACTGCTGTTCATAGACTACAGCTCCGCCTTCAACACCATTATCCCAACAAGACTAATAACCAAACTCTGCAACCTTGGACTTGACCCCTCCCTGTGCAGCTGGATCCTGGACTTCCTCACCAACAGACTGCAATCTGCCAGGATAGGCAACAGCACCTCCTCCACAATAGTCCTCAACACCGGGGCCCCGCAAGGATGTGTGCTCAGTCCTCTACTGTACTCCCTACACACACGACTGTGTGGCAAGATTCAACTCCAATTCGATCTGTAAGTTTGCAGATGATATGACTGTGGTGGGTCGTATCTCAAACAACGACGAATCAGATTGATCACTTGGTTGCATGGTGTAGAGAAACCAACCTCCTC
The DNA here is from genome assembly GCF_047496885.1 of Scyliorhinus torazame. Classification (NCBI taxonomy): domain Eukaryota; kingdom Metazoa; phylum Chordata; class Chondrichthyes; order Carcharhiniformes; family Scyliorhinidae; genus Scyliorhinus; species Scyliorhinus torazame. Next base: position 330,311,789 of record NC_092707.1, on the reverse strand, counting down.
TCTAAATGTTGGAAAGACTAAGGAACTGATCATCGCCTTCAGGAAGCGCAGTTCGACACGCACTCCCATCTGCATCAATGGCTCCAAAGTGGAGATGGTCAATAGCTTTAAGTTCCTGGGGTCACCATCACCAACAGTCTGTCCTGATCCACTCACATTGATGTAACTGTCAAGAAAGCCCAACAACGTCTCTACTTCCTACGGAAGCTGAAGAAATTTGGCATGTCTGCATCGACTCTAACAAACATCTACAGATGTGCCGTAGAGAGCATCCTATCCAGCTGCATCACAGCTTGGCATGGCAACTGCTTGGCCCAAGAGTGCAAGATATTGCAGAGTGTGGTAAACTGGGCCCAATGCACCACACAAGCTTGCCATCCTCCCATTGATTCTGTCTACAACTCCCACTGCCTCAGGAAGGAAGACAGCATTATCAGAGACCCCTCACACCCAGGGTTTGCCCTTTTCCAGATACTTCCATCAGGCAGAAGATGGACCCGCACATCCAGACATAGGAACAGCTTCTTCCCCACAGCTACTAAACTCCTCAACGACTCTCCCTCGGACTGATCTTTCCTTGTAAGAACACTACTCATGATGCCCTATGCTACTCCTGCTTATGTATTGCTTGTTTCGCCCTTGTTCCGTACTGTAACCAAACACTATTTGTCAATGTACTCTGTCGATTATTCTTTTGTCTACTATGTACATACTGTGTACGTTCCCTTGGCCGCAGAAAAATACTTTTCACTGTATTGCAGTACATGTGACAATAAATATCAATCAATCGAGAGCTGTCCTTGTAACCTTTTCAGGATGCTGCTGTACCTATTGCTAAATCCCTTGCTGCACAGTGGGATCTTCCTCCTCTGGGGTCTGCATGATTAGGATTCTTTGTAAAGCAATGTTCTGCAGCATACAACTTCAATTCTTGAAACCACATCAGGATGATAATGCTGATTATGTGTATAACGATCCCGGAGCAGATCCTAACAGGTGCTAGGATACCGGACAGATACCCCAGAAGGCTCGAGGGCAGGTAGAAATAGAAAGAAGTTGAACCGTGACGTCACAACCTGCAGGTAAGGGATTGGCTGCTGACTGGTAAGTAGTTTTTCTTTTATTTTCCCTCAGGTGTTACGTGCGGGACGCAGAGGTTGCTGAGTGAGTGCTTGCTGAGAAGGGGAGTGAATAACAGGTAAGCTCTTTCTTTCTTTTTCTATTTTTATCTAGAGGGGATGGCAGGGAAGGTAGTGCAATGTTCCTCCTGCAGAATGTTTGAGGTGAGGGACGCCGTCAGTGTCCCTGCTGATTTCATCTGTGGGAAGTGCACCCATCTCCAGCTCCTCAGAAACCGCGTTAGGGAGCTGGAGCTGGATGAATTTCGGATCATTCGGGAGGCAGAGGTGGTCATAGATAGAAGCTTCAGGGATGTAGTTACTCCAAAGAATAAAGATAGATGGGTGATAGTGAGAGGGGCTGCGAGGAAGCAGTCAGTACAGGGATCCCCTGTGGTCGCTCCCCTGAGTAACAAGTATACTGCTTTGGATACTGTTGGGGGGGGGGGACTTACCAGGGGTAAGTCATGGGGTACAGGTCTCTGACAGAGTCTGTCCCTGTTGCTCAGAAGGGAAGGGGGAGAGGAGTAGAGCATTAGTCATTGGAGACTCCATAGTTAGGAGGATAGATAGGAGGTTCTGTGGGAACATGAGAGACTCGCGGTTGGTGTGTTGCCTCCCAGTGCCAGGGTGCGTGATGTCTCGGATCGTGTTTTCGGGATCCTTAAAGTGGAGGGGGAGCAGCCCCTAGTCGTGGTCCACATAGGTACCAACGACATAGGTAGGAAAAGGGATAGGAATGTAAGGCAGGAATTCAGGGAGCTAGGGTGGAAACTTAGATCTAGGACAAATAGAGTTATTATCTCTGGGTTGTTACCCATGCCACGTGCTAGTGAGACGAGGAATAGGGGGAGAGAGGAGTTGAACACGTGGCTACAGGGATGGTGCCGGAGGGAGTTTTTCAGATTTCTGGATAATTGGGGCTCATTCTGGGGTTGGTGGGACCTCTACAAACGGGATGGTCTACACCTGGACCAGAGGGGTACCAATATCCTGGGGGGGAAATTTGCTAATGCTCTTCGGGAGGGTTTAAATTAGTTCAGCAGGGGGTTGGGAACCTGAATTGTAGCTCCAGTATACAGGAGATTGAGAGTAGTGAGGTCATGAGTAAGGTTTCAAAGTTGCAGGCAGGAAGGTGGTTTAAAGTGTGTCTTCTTCAATGCCAGGAGCATCCGGAATAAGATGGGTGAACTTGCGGCATGGGTTGGTACCTGGGACTTCGATGTTGTGGCCATTTCGGAGACATGGATAGAGCAGGGATAGGAATGGTTGTTGCAGGTGCCGGGATTTAGATATTTCAGTAAGCTCAGGGAAGGTGGTAAAAGAGGGGGAGGGATTGCATTGTTAGTCAAGGACAGTATTACGGTGGCAGAAAGGACGTTTGATGAGGACTCGCCTACTGAGGTAGTATGGGCTGAGGTTAGAAACAGTAAAGGAGAGGTCACCCTGTTAGGGGTTTTCTATAGGCCTCCAGAGATGTAGAGGAGTTCCAGAGATGTAGAGGAGAGGCTGTTTAGCACAGGGCTAAATCGCTGGCTTTGAAAGCAGACCAAGACAGGCCAGCAGCACGGTTCAATTCCCGTAAAAGCCTCCCCAAACAGGCGCCGGAATGTGGCGACTAGGGGCTTTTCACAGTAACTTCATTTGAAGCCTACTTGTGACAATAAGCGATTTTCATTTCATTTTCATTTGGAGTATTGCGTGCAATTCTGGTCGCCTCATTATAGGAAGGATGTGGAAGCATTGGAAAGGGTGCAGAGGAGATTTACCAGAATGTTGCCTGGTATGGAGGGAAAATCTTATGAGGAAAGGCTGAGGGACTTGAGGCTGTTTTTGTTAGAGAGAAGAAGGTTAAGAGGTGACTTAATTGAGGCATACAAGATGATCAGAGGATTGGATAGGATGGACAGTGAGAGCCTTTTTCCTCGGATGGTGATGTCCAGCACGAGGGGACATAGCTTTAAATTGAGGGGAGATAGATATAGGACAGATGTCAGAGGTAGGTTCTTTACTCAGAGAGTAGTAAGGGTGTGGAATGCCCTGCCTGCAACAGTAGTGGACTCGCCAACACTAAGGGCATTCAAATGGTCATTGGATAGACATATGGACGATAAGGGAATAGTGTAGATGGGCTTTAGAGTGGTATCACAGGTCGGCGCAACATCGAGGGCTGAAGGGCCTGCACTGCGCTGTAATGTTCTATGTTCTATGTTCTATATTTATTTGTAAGACTGTGAGGAAAGAATACTTCACTCCAGGAGTGATTCCATGCACAAATAGGGACCTGGGGCGGGATTCCCCGTTTCTGAGACATAAGTGTTGACGGCAACACAGAATTCGAGGACTTTCACGACTGAAAAACTGGCGTTGCACCTGCACCGATTCTGCTACTGTTGAGGGGCTCGCACCGACACCACGTGGAACACAATCGGTTCCATGAGAAACGGTGCCAGATTCGCCGGTTTCACGATTGACACCCAAAGGCTGACAAGCTGCAGCAGCATATAAACAATTCTCCCCCGACACACACATCATCCGAGCCAACAAGATGGCAGCGAGGAGAGCAGCCCCGAGGTTCGCAGACGCTGAGCTGGAGACCCGGTTGGACACGGTGGAGGAGAGAAGGATGACCCTGTATCCCAGTCGGGGAACGCGGCTGCCAGCCGCCGCCATTCGCCGAGCCTGAACGAAAGTAGCAGGGGTTGTCAGCGTCGTGGGCACCGCCAGCCGGACGGGCCAGCAGTGCCGATGGCATGCCCGGTCTCGAATGACAGGTGGTGCCGGTACACACAAGGCCTCATGTGGCGCCTCCTTGGCACCCCATCCTCCTCAGCCTGTTGGCCAGCCAGCTCTCCAACCTGGGCGGCTGCCATTTGCCCCTCCGCTGCCCGCCCTCTGCTGCCCGTTCCGCTGCTGCAGCTTTCTCCTCCTCGAGCAGCGCCCACTCGTACAGCCATAGGGCATCCCCCAGGGCTGCAGCGACTAGAAGAAGATCCCCAGTGCTGGTTGTATTCCAATATCCATTGTCTGCAGAGGGTGAAAGGTTGATATGTTAGCATGGTGCGCCCCCCCCCCCCCCCCCCACACACATTCCAGCATCCCTGGCCCCGTTGGTGCCCGGCACCGTGGGGGCCTCTGGCCCTGGCGCCATCCCTGATGCCAGGGGTACCATTAGCTGGCATTGCCCTTGCCAGGGGCTACCGTGGGTGTTGCCCTGGGTGGGCCACCGGATGGTTGGGGAGGGGGGGGTGCGGAGGGTGAGGTTCGGGGGTGGGGGGTGGGGATGCCCACGGCCGGTGTTACCGGTGCTGAACCAGGGGCCAAGGTGGGTGGTCAGTGGGTGTGCAGCAAGATGGCCACCATAATAGGGGTCCTCGCCTGGACACTGCCCCAGTCCCATGGGGGTCACCCCAACTGCTCAGCCTGTCTCTCCCCCCCCCCCCGGTCCTCCCTCCCTCGGCCCTGGCAGGGCCCCCCCCACCCCAGCCAACACGGCTAGTGTCCGGACCGGCAGCCCGCAGTCACCCCTCTATGGGTCCTATCTCCTGCCTCTCTCTGTCATCAGCCACGACGCTGGTTTCCCGATTTTTAAGTGAACCATGCCGACGGGAACTCAGCCCATCGGAGGCGGAGAATCGCGGTGTCCCCGGAGAATACCGGGCCGGGCCCGCTAATGATTTGCAAACAGTGTCTACTGTACGTGCGTTCCGTTACGCAGTGACGCAGCTGTCGAGGTGATGGAGAATTGTGATTTGGCGTCAATTCCGTGCCAGCCGCGTTTTTGGCATCTTAACCGATTCTCCGCCCAATCGCCTTTCCCGATTTCGCCGTCGGCCAATGGAGAATCCCGACCACGGTATCTTAAAAATTTATTACTTATACAGTATTACTAAATTTAACTTCATAAAGAAAATAGCTTGCAATTAGCCGGTAAACAATGCTTCACAATGAAAATGAAACATTAACTCATAACTGCTATCTTTTATTTCCACTCAAAGAAAACCCGTCTCTGGCTAAAATTCGCTTTTAAATACAGTTGTCAGACCCAGGAATACTTGATTAATAGAGATGTATAGGATAAACTGATGTGAGAAAGAGAGATTGATGTGAGAAAGAGCGATCCTTCAGGAACCTGCTTGCAGGTTCTTGCCTGTGTCAAACTACAGTTTAACTTCCCAGCATTTGCCAAAAAGCAGCTTGTCTGTTTACATCCCCAATCTAGTATTTTTTCAGAAACATAGGGCGCGATCCTACAGCTACAATGTGCTGGAAAAGCAGCTTGCCACGGCACAGCGTGGCCATTGAAAGCCAGGAGACCCCGGCCCGCGATCTACCCAGTTTGCAACGCCTCGCGAGATTCAATGCAATCTCCCGAGTCGTTGGGATGTGAATCCTGCCCACAATGAGCGGAATCACTTTTTAGCAAACCTGCATGTTAGAGTGAGGCAGTATGCCTTACTCTAATGTGCAGATTACCGAGGTACCTGAGGCTTTGGGATTCAACCCCTTCGCCTCAGAGACCTCGGGCGAGTGCCGTTTGGTACTGTTTGCTACAAATGAGGACCAGGTGGAACGGCACTCGTGGCGGTCTCCCAGGGAATCCGAGGATTCCAGCTGCATTCCCTTTGGTCAGGGTGGTGCCATGGCACTGCTGGTGCCACCTGGGTACCTTGGCAGTGCTGACCTCACACCCTGGCAGTGCCATCTGTGTGCCAGCCTCGCATTGCCAAGGTGCCCAGGTGGCATTACCAGCTGGCATGGTACCGACAGGTTTTTTGTGCACACACGATTGGGCTGGGGTTGCACGGCATGGGGGGTGCAGGGGGTCGGGATGCTCCATATTGCGTTCGGGTTTGGGGGTAGGTCGGGGATTGTTTTGGGGGCCTCAGAGATCGGGACGCCATTTAATCTTGTTTGTTCTCTCGCTACAATGGGGAGTTGTGGCATTTTGTACAGTGGGGAGAGCGCCCTTTCTAAAAGTTAGACATACAGGCCCCACAGCTTCCCCTCCCCAGACTGCCTGCACCAGTAACTTCTCTAGAATGTCATTTTCGGGGTTTGTGGGTTTGCGGAGAAAGTTTTTGACCTGTAGATGTCAGAGTTTGTTCCCGTTTGGTAGGTCCAGTCAGCTGCTCTAACGTTGCTAGTCTGTAACCAGTGTAAAAGTTCCTAACCATCAGTGTCCCCCTGTCCTGTCTCCAGCTCATGAAGTGGTGACGAGCATGGCTGGTGCAACTTATGGTTGCCAAGATGGGGGACATGATGGACATATAGGTCAGACCAAAATGTTGCTTCATCTGGTTCCAAGCTCTCGGTCACCACCACCACTGGGCTGGTTGAGTGTTTTGTTGGCGGGGATGGGAGCCTTGTCATGGTGAGGGCCCAGAGGGTCGTCCCTAAACATGAGGACACCTCCATCCTCCCCCATTCCATATTTGGGTCCTTTACCCATCCCCTCACCCTTTTCGCCGTGGCTGCCCAGTGGTAGTATTGCAAGTTCAGGAGGGCCAGGCTGGCCTCCCATGTTTTTTCTTCTTTGTAGTACTGTTTTGGTGTTTCTTGGATTCTTCTGGGAGTGTAACCCATCTCTGTAGGTCCTTTTCTACTTATTCCGCCAGACTGGTCTGGTTCCACTTGTGGATCTGTGTCCAGTCACGGGCTATCTGGATCCCCAGGTAGCGGAATTTATTTTGAGATATTTTAAATGGTTTTCCAGCTGTGCCCCTCCCCCTCTCGGGTTCACCGGGAAAACTTTGCTTTTGCCCAGGTTGGGTTTGTAGCCCGAGAAGGCTCCGAACTCTCCTAGGAGCTTCATGATTTCTTTCATGCCGCTTTGTGGATCCGGGATGTAGAGGAGCAAGTCATCTGCATAGAGCGAGACTCTGCTCTCTGTGTCCTCTTCAGATTCCCTTCCAACCGCTTGCCCCTGTCAGGGTAATCGCCAGCAGCTCAATTGCCAGGGTGAACAGGAGTGGGGACAGCGGACATCTCTGCCTTGTCCCTCTTTGTAGCTGGAAGTATTCAGAGCTGGTGGCGTTGGTCCGCACACTCGCCTTGGGGGTGTTGTACAGGAGTTTCGCCCTTGAGGTGAACCCTGTCGTTAGTCCAAACCGCTATAGTACCTCAATGAGGTACTTCCATTCGACTCTGTCGAAGGCCTTTTCTGCATCCAGGGAAATGATCACCTCTAGAATGGGGTCATTATCACGTTCAGCAGGCGCCTGAAGGATCCTTTCCCAGTCCTGATATTTGTGAAGCTTGGCTATTATTGCCGGCGGGTGCTCCCCGACCCTGGGCTTTGTCAATCTCTGGCGGTTTGGGGAACCAGGTTGTCCAGCATTTGGGCCACTTAGTCAGCTGGGTCCCTATTCTCGATCGCCTCTGGCAGGCCCACTATCCGAATGCTCTGCCTCCTCGACCGATTCTCCTGGTCGTCGACCTTCTCTTTCAGGCTCCTCTGGGTCGCCACAAACCTCTTGATCTCGACCTCGAGGGCGATAATTCAGTCACCTAAATCCATCAATGCCTTTTCCAGCTCTCGAATCGTCCTCCCCTGGGCTTCCAGTTTCCTCCCCATGCTGTTGAGCGACGTCTGCATGGCAGCAAGCATCCCCTTGACTGTTGCCTTTATCTTGGCCTTAATGTCACCTTTCATTGTGTTTCGTTCCTTGTTTAGGAACATCCTCCATCCATCGCCTGGCAGGGGTGGGAGGGTGCTTGTTTTCCTGGTCACTGGTCTCCCTCTCTCGGGGGAGGGTGGGGATCCCTTGTGATGCTCGATCAATGACTCCAGAAGCGAGATTGAATGACAATTGAAGGCTTTATTGGACTAGATGTTTCCCCCAGCAGCGCAGGTACAGAATGCAGCTGCTAGGGAGACACAGACTCTTATACTCCGCCTTACTGGGCGGAACCAGCAGGCAGGCTTCACCAATGATCTTCCTGTCTCAGGTACCTCCCGACTACCACATTCATCCCCTGTTAAAAAAAGAGTCCGGCGGGGGTGGTGGTCTCGTGTCATACAGTGGTAGAGGTTATGGTGGTACCCGTTGGTGGTACAATGTTTTGCCTTATTACATGTCACAACTATTTACAGTATTCATTTTACATGTACATATCAGAATGAAACAATTAGTTGATCGGGGGCCCTGGTCGTCCTCTGTGATCGTCACAATTTTGGCGGTGATGCAGGCGCCGGCTTGGGCATCCGTGACTCCGGGAGCGTGACTTCAGCTTCTTTGGTAGCTTCATCACCCCTGGGTGGGACCAGTGGAAGAACCGATCCACCTGGGAAGGGGGCAGCCGCGGGGTGCGCCGGTGGGAGGGAGGGTGGGGTTGGTGGGGGGGGGATGTGGGTGGGGCTCCAGCGGGCGCCAGGTCCCGTAGGGAGACTGTATCCTGCCGGCCGTCGGGGTGCGCCACGTAGGCGTACTGGGGGGTTAGCGTGAAGGAGGTGGACCCTCTCTACCAATGGGTCCGACTTGTGCACCCGCATGTGTTTGCGGAGCAGAATGTCCAGGAGCTGCCAGCCAGGTTGGGAGCGAGGTCCCGGAGGAGGACTTCCTAGGGAAGACAAGGAGACATTCATGAGGTGTTTCGTTTGTCGTGGTACACAGCAGCGATCGGATGGAGTGGAGTGCATCGGGAAGGACCTCCTGCCAGCAGGAGGCTGGGAGATTCCTGGACCGTAGGGCCAGTAGGACGGTCTTCCAGACCGTTCCATTCTCCCTCTCTACCTGTCCGTTTCCCCGGGGGTTATAACTCGCTCATGAAGGAGGACCCCCTATCGCTGTGAATGTAGGCGGGGAAACCGAACTGTGCAGGGATTTTTGATGCTGCCTGCGGTCATGTCTGGGCAGGGGGTGGCGAATGGGAACCGGGAGTACTCGTCAATCACGTTCAGGAAGTACGTGTTGCGGTCGGTGGAGGGGAGGAGCCCTTTGAAGTCCATACTGAGGCGTTCAAAGGGACGGGAAGCCTTTATCAGGTGCGCTTTCTCTGGCCTGTAGATGTGCGGCTTGCACTCCGCGCAGATTTTGCAGTTCCTGATGGCGGTCCTGACCTCCTCGAGGGAGTAGGGCAGGTTGCGGTTTTTGATAAAATGGAAGAATCAAGTGACTCCCCCGGTGGCAGAGGTCCTCATGGAGGGCCCGGAGTCGGTCCACTTGTGCGTTGGCACATGTGCTGCGGGATAGGGCATCTGAAGGCTCGTTTAGCTTCCCGGGACGATACAAGATCTCACAGTTGAAGGTGGAGAGCTCGATCCTCCACCGTAAGATTTTATCGTTCTTTATCTTGCCCCGCTGTGCATTATCGAACATGAAAGCTACCGACCGTTGGTCAGTGAGGAGCGTGAATCTCCTGCCGGCCGGGTAATGCCTCCACTGCCGCACAGCTTCTTCTATGGCCTGGGCCTCCTTTTCAACGGAGGAATGACGGATTTCTGAAGCATGGAGGGTTCGGGAGAAGAAGGCCACGGGCCTGCCCGCTTGTGTGAGGGGGGCCGCCAGAGCTACATTGGACGCGTAGCTCTCGACTTGGAAGGGAAGGGATTCATCGATTGCGTGCATCGTGGCCTTCGCGATGTCCGCCTTTATGCGGCTGAAGGCCTGGCGGGCCTCTGCCAACAGGGGAAAAACCGAGGATTGGATTAGTGGCCAGGCCTTGTCCGCATAATTGGGGACTCACTGGGCTTAATATGAAAAAAATCCCAGGCAGCGTTTCAGGGCTTTGGAGCAGTGGGGGTGGGGAAACTCCATGAGGAGGCGCATGCGTTCGGGATCTGGGCCAATGACTCCATCATGCACTACGTAGCCGAGGATGGCTAGACGGTCGGTGCTGAACACGCATTTGTCCTTGTGGTAGGTTAAGTTAAGGGTTTTTGCGGTATGGAGGAATTTGCGGAGGTTGGTGTCGTGGTCCTGCTGGTCGTGGCCGCAGATGGTGACGTTGTCGAGGTACGAAAACGTAGCCCGCAAACCGTACCGGTCAACCATTCGGTCCATCTCCCGTTGGAAGACCGAGACTCCATTTGTGACACCGAAGGGAACCCTTAGGAAGTGGTAGAGCCGCCCATCTGCTTCGAATGCAGTATACTTGCGGTCGCCCGGGCGGATGGGGAGCTGGTGGTAGGCGGATTTGAGGTCCACCGTGGAAAAGACCTTGTATTATGCAATCTGATTGACCAAATCACATATGCGGGGGAGAGGGTACGCGTCGAGCTACGTATACCTGTTGATGGTCTGACTATAATCGATGACCATCCTGTGCTTCTCCTTTACAACCACTACTTGAGCTCTCCAGGGGCTGTTGCTAGCCTCGATAATACCTTCCTTCAGTAGCCGTTGGACTTCCGACCTAATGAAGGTCCGGTCCTGGGCACTGTACTGTCTGCTCCTGGTGGCGACGGGTTTGCAATCCGATGTGAGGTTCGCAAAAAGGGAAGGCGGGTCGACCTTGCGGGTTGCAAGGCTGCAGACAGTGAGGGGGGATATAGGGCCTCCGAATTTAAAGGTTAAGCTCTGGAGGTTGCATTGGAAGTCCAATCCCAGGAACGTGGCAGCGCAGAGGTGAGGGAGGACGTAGAGTCGGAAATTTTTTAATTCTCTTCCCTGGACCTTGAGGTTCACTACTGTTGCTCGTTTTAGCCTTAGTTTAATTGCTCTTGTTCTGTCACCTTTGCTCTTGAGTCGCCAGGTATCTTTCTGATACCGCCACGTGGTTCAAGTCCGAGTAATGATCAATCCAATGCTGGAGCGATTCCTTGGGGTGGTCGTTTACCTCTCTTTGTGTCAGCTCCTGCTGGCGCCGAAAAGTCTGGGTCGGCTTTGTGTTACTAATTTGTAGCATATTGTTCCCGGGATTGCTACTTTATATGCAGATGGCTGGGGTGTTGTTATGTTGATGGCTGCAGGTATCGATTCGGTCTGACTTCCCCAGAGGCGAATACACTGTTTTACCTGCAGCTGTCTGTTTGAGTCCTGTTGGCTGATTTTCCCATCAGCCTCTTCCGTTCGGCATTTTAAATCGGGGTTTGGCCATTCTAATCGGGAGTTAGCCATTTTAAGCAGCTACACTACGCAGAACCCCTTGATCTCTACAGAGTGAGACCCGGAGGCCAGGAGATTCTTTGGTTAACTGGGTGTATGGGAAGAGAACAGCGCCTTACTGTGTGGGGGTGTATGAAGCTCTCTGTGCTCCCGGAGTCGATCAGGCAGGATGTTTTGCGCCCACTGATGAGCACGGTCGTCGTCGCGGTCGAGAGCGTTCGGGCCGGGACTGATCCAGGGTCACCGAGGCAAGTCGTGGTAAAAGTTGAAGATTTTCCTTGGGCGGTGTGTGGTCATCCGAATCGGGGTCCTGAGACTCCAGCCAAGATGGCGGAGCCCACGAGTCGCACATGGCTGGGGGTGGGCAAGATGGCGCCGCCCCGCATCGCACGTGGTCCCTGGGGAACAAGATGGCAGCGCCCGGGTCACGCACATAGCTCGGGAAAATGAAGATGGCGGCGCCCGCGGCCCGTGGAGAGATTTGAGGTGGCGGCCTCGGTTCGCCCCCGGAGACAGCGGCAACCGCCCAGGCCTGGCATACTGCCACGAAATGGCCCTTTTTGCCACAACATTTGCAAGTGGAGGAGCGGGCCGGGCAGCGCTGCCGGGGGTGCTTGGCTTGCCCGCAAAAATAACAGCGGGGCCCCCCAGGGTTGCCTGGTAGCCGCACGGCACAAGCTTGTGGGGGGATGGGAGATGCATCGGGGTCGGCCGCGGGTGGGTTCCACGCTGCCCAAGGGGCTGCCGCGCGGTCGGGAATGTACGCAAGGGCGTTTCGGGAGGCCACATCCAGGGAGCTAGCAAGGGCCCGTGCCTCCTTGAGGCCTAGTGTCTCTTTCTCCCGCAGCCGCTGACGGATTTGGGAGGACAGCATACCTGCAACGAATGCATTTCGGATTAAAAGATCTGTGTGGTCGCTGGCTGAAACTTGTGGGCAGTCACAGTTCCTACCTAGTACCAGAAGCTCGCGGTAGAATTCATCCAGCGATTCCCCTGGGATTTGTCGCCTTGTCGCTAGCAGATGTGGGGCGTAAACCTGGTTTACTGGGCGAATGTAGTGTCCTTTCAACAGGGCCATCGCGGCCTCAAAATCGTCCGCACCCTCGATGAGGGTGTAGATCTCTGGGCTCACCCTCGAGTGGAGAACTCGGCCAAAAGTGCCTATTTTTCTGTTGCATACAGGAGAGCCACCTCATGTGTGACTACTCACCGGAAGTCCTAACCCAGGCTTTACACTATTACCGCACCAAATACATGTCATACAGTATATATCGGCAATTCCTTCCTTCATTACACATGGAACTTATTTAAGGCATTGAAAGCACACCTTCAAATAGCCTTGGTGATCTTAGTTATTAGTTTGACACATAAATGGACCTAATTATTATCATTACTCAATTCATGGCCTGAGAAACCATAGTTGGCAGCAACCCGGACAGCAAAGGATTGCCAGAAGCCACCCAAAAACGTAATTTCCTGAATCAAATGTTTCTGGCAATGTAGTCTGCTTAAAATGGTGACTTCATGGCAGCCATCAGGAACAGAAGAAGCATTCAATTGCATGATACAGTGCTGCCAATTACAAATAAGCCCTTCATTGACAGAGTGGAATCCTTTCCTTTTGACAAACGTCAGGGTTTTGAACAAAAACATGTGTACAGCATGAGTGTACTTTTTGGAATCCTACTCTCTGTAAAGCTGTAGTTCTCTGTCATTTGCTCAGGGGAAGGTGATGAAATTGCTTGCTCCAAAAAAAACAATACATCTTTGACTTAGAACAGAATATGCAACGTGAGCACAAGCAGAGTATTTGAATACACAATATGGGAACTCGAGGACAGTGAGGCAATCCCAGATGAGTCACACTTGAGCTGCAGCATAAGTTAGACACGCTTTGCCACATTAGGGAGGGGCAGAAAGAGCAGGATAATTTACTGCAATACCTCCATGTCACAGATAATTACATGTACAGGAAACAGTGTCATAGAATTACAGAATCCCTACAGTGAAGAAGGAGGCCATTTGGCCAATCGAGACTGCATCGGCCCTCTGAAAGAGTACCCTACTTAGGCCCATTCCTCCAGAAATCCGTAACCCCACCTAATCTATGTACACCAAGCGCCAATTTAGCATGGCTATTCCACCTAATGTGCACATATTTGAGCTGTGGGAAGAAGCCAGAGCACCCAGAGAAAACCCGCATAGACACGGGGAGAAAGTGCAAACACCTCACAGTCATCCAAGGCTGGAATTGAACGGGGGTTTTTGACACTGTGAGACAGCAATGCTAACCACTGTGCCACAGTGCTGCCATATGTTTGGATGCGTGGTATTTTAAGGTTAGGCTTTGTTATACCGTCAATTCACTTTGGCTCCGTGAGAACTCTGTCGGCTGTACAAATGAGTGCCACCCACAGGTGGCCGGACTATATATGGCCCCGGTGAGGGCGGAGCCAGAGGCGGATCACACCGGGGTTCCAGTATAGTACCTGGAAGTAGCCCGTATCATCACTTCCAGGTCATGGGTCACATCATTGTACAGACAGTACAGACAGCTCATGCATTAGGTGAAATACATTCACCACATTCACCCCCTGTTAAACAAATCAAGTCCAGTGGGGCAGAGAAGGTTAAGGGGGAGATTTAATCGAGGCGTTCACAATGACAATGAGGTTTCGATAGAGTAAATGGGGAGAATGGGTTTCCAGTGGCAAGAGGGTCAGTAACCCTAACCCTAACCCTAGGCAGCACGGTAGCATAGTGGTTAGCACAATTGCTTCACTGCTCCAGGGTCCCAGGTTCGGTTCCCGCCTTGGGTCGCTGTCTGTGCGGAGTCTGCGCGTTCTCCCCGTGGGTGTGTGGGTTTCCTCCGTGTGCTCCGGTTTCCTCCCACGGTCCAGGGATGTGCAGGTTGGGTGGATTGGCCATGATATATTGCCCTTAGTGTCCAAAATTGCCCTTAGTGTTAGGTGGGGTTACTGGGTTATGGGGATAGGGTGAAAGTGTGGGCTTGGGTAGGGTGCTCTTTCCAAGAGCCAGTGCAGACTCGATGGTCCGAATGGCCTCCTTCTGCACTGCAAATTCTATGATTCTATGATTCTATGTCATGGGCAGGGGACTGCGAAGGGGAAGCGGGAGTACTCGTCGACGACGGTTAGAAAGTGGTGCATGTGCCGCAGGACAGGGCATCTAGGGGCTCGTTGAGCTTCCCAGGACGATACTTGATATCATAATTGTTGGTGGAGAGTTCGATCCTCCACCTCAGGATTTTGTCATTTTTAAATTTTGCCCCATTGTGCGTTGTCAAACATGAAGGCGACCGACCGCTGGCCGGTGACGAGGGTGGTCCTCCTACCGGCTAGGTAGTGCCTCCAGTGCCGCATGGCTTTCACTATGGCTTGTGCTTCCTTGTCGACCAAGGAGTGTCGAATTTCGGAAACGTGGAGGGTTCTGGAGAAGAATGCTACTGGCCTGCTCGCCTGGTTGAGTGTGGCGGCCAGTGTGACGTCTGATGCATCACTCTCTACCTGAAAGGGGACGGACTCGTCCACCGCGTGCATAGCAGCCTTGGTGATGTCGGCCTTGATGCGGCTGAAGGCCGAGCGGGCCTCAGCCATCTGGGGAAAAATGGTGGTTTGAATAAGTGGGCGGGCTTTGTCCGCATAGTTGGGGACCCACTGGGTGTAGTAGGAGAACTGCCCCAGGCATCGTTTGAGGGCCTTGAGGCTTTGGGGAGGGAGGAATTCCGTGAGGGGGCGCATACGGTCGGGGTCGGGCCCTAAGACTTTGTTCTCCACGACGTAGCAGAGGATGGCCAGTCGTGTAGTGCGGAAAACGCACTTCTCTTTGTTGTACGTGAGGTTGAGGGATTGGGCAGCCTGGAGGAACCTCTGACGGTTCGTGTCATGGCCCTGCTGATCATGGCCACAGGTGGTGACATTGTCCAAGTATGGGTATGTAGCCCGGAAACCGTACTTGTCCACCATTCGGTCCACCGTTCTCTGAAAGACCGAGACTCCGTTAGTGACGCCGAAGGGGACTCTGAGGAAGTGGAAGAGATGGCCGGCTGCTTCAAAGGCAGTGTAGTGGCGTTCTTCCGGGCGGATTGGGAGCTGGTGGTAGGCCGACTTCAGATCGACCGTTGAGAACACACGGTACTGTACGATTTGGTTGGCCATCTCCGCTATGCGGGGGAAGGGGTTTGAATCCAGTTGCGTGAACCGGTTAATAGTCTGGCTGTAGTCTACAACCATCCCTGGTCCAGACGACCACCTCTTGCACTCTCCAGGGGCTGTTTCTGGCCTCGATGATCCCTTCACTCAACAGTCGCTGGACCTCCGACTTGATAAAAGCCATATCTTGGGAACTGTACCGCCTGCTCCTGGTGGCGATGGGCTTACAGTCGGGAGTGAGGTTCGCAAAGAGTGAAGGGGGGAGATCTTGAGGGTCGCGAGGCTGCATACCGTGATTGGGGGTACGGGTCCGCCGAACTGTAGGGTCAGGCTTCGGTGACTGCTTTGGAAGTCTAATCCAAGCAGTAGAGGGGGCGCAGAGGTGAGGGAGGACGTACAACTTAAAACAGGCTTACTTGGCACCCTGCATCGCGAGGTTAGCGATACAGTACCTCCGGATCTGGACCGAATGGGATCCAGAGGCAAGGGAGATTGTTTGGGATACGGGGGAGATGGGAAGGAAGCAGCGCCTTACCGTGTCAGGGTGAACAAAGCTCTCCGTGCTCCCGGAGTCGAAAAGGCAAGGGGTCTCGTGCCCGTTGACCCGGACGACAATCATTGAGTTTTTCAAGTGCTTCGGCTGCAAGTGGTCGAGGGTGACTGCGCCCAGCTGCGGGTAGCCAGCGTGGTCGGCGATGTCGAGGTCACAAAATGGCGGCCCCCATTAGTCGCAGGTGTCAGGCTGGGTCGAAGATGGCAACCAAGGTGGCCACCGCCATCGGTCGCACGTGTCGGTCGGTGTTGGAGCCAGCGGGCAAGATGGCGGCCCCCACGAGTCGCACGAGGATGATGACGCGTCTGAAGGGGGCGTTCTGGGCAGGCACGCAGCCACATTGCGGGGTCTGCGGGCCTGTGAGTCCACGGGTCGGCCCTGGTGAGTGTTCGATTTCTGGGCCTTAGGTCGGCCCAGACAGACTTTGGCGAAGTGTCCCTTTTTCCCACAGTCACTACACGTCGCTGTGCGGGCTGGGCAACGCTGCCGGGTGTGTTGACCCTGATCGCAGAAGTAGCACTGCGGTTCCCCGGGCTGGACTGGCAGCCACGCAGCACAGGCCCGCGACGTAGTCGGGTATCGACGATGGCGTCCACGAGGGGCTCTCCGGGTCCGCGGGGAACGCACTGAGGTTCTGGTAAGCCACCTCTAATGAGGTAGCTAGCTTTACCGTATCCCGCAGGTCAGTGGTCCCGCTTTCCAGCAAGCGCTGCCTGATGTAGTTCGATCGGACTCCAGCCACGTAGGTGTCCTGGATCTGTAGGTTCATGTGTTCCTCTGCCGTCACATCCCGGTAGCTACAGTTCCTCGCGAGTAGGGTCAGTTTTTCCAGGTACTCATCTAACGATTCCCCAGTGCGTTGACGGCAAGTCGTGAGGAGATGTCGGGCATTCACCTCGTTTACAGGCTTCACAAAATGCGCCTTGAAGGTTGCGACCGCCGCCTCGTACGTGGCCGCTTTCTCGATCATCACGGAGATTTGATTGCTCATCCGAGCGTGGAGGAGTCGCAGTTTGAGGGTTTCAGTGGGAGGCGTTGTGAAGGAGTCGAGATAGGCCTCGAAGCAGCAAAGCCAATGTTCGAATATCTCCTTGGCTTCCGACACGCGTGCATCGAGTTCGAGCTTGTCTGTCTTTAGAGCGGCTTCCATGATGCTGTCTATGGATATTAAATTGTTATACTGTCAATTCACTGTGAGACCATGAGAACGAGTGAACATTAGGCTTTAATATCCATGAACATGCCTGCCCGAGTTGGCTGTACAAAGGAGTGCCACCCACAGGTGGCCGGACTATATATATGGCCCCGAGGAGGGCGGAGCCAACCGGGGTTCCAGTACAGTACCTGGAAGGATCCCGTATCATCACTTCCAGGTCACATCATTATACAGACAGTACAGACAGCTCATGCATTAGGTGAAATACATTCACACAGGCTTGCAAAACACAAAGGAACAAACAAACAAAAGTTTTATTGGAAAGGTCTTCACTGTACAGGCTGTAAGGATATACTGCCTGTTTGCCTGTGCAAATAGTCAATGATGTCATGAATACATCATGTGATCGGACCCTTAAAGTGACCTTATTCCAACTAGGACCAAACATGAAATACACAACACTTTCTTCCCCCTTTATATTAGAGGTCCTGCGATGAAACACAATGGGCGGGATTCTTTGTCCAGCAACGTTGGAATTGTGAAATGTGATTGAGTGGAGAACCGCGTGAGGCGAAAATCATGCCCGGCACTGGGCGCCCGATGGAATGCCATACTCCGGTGCCTCGACAGCGGCGTCAATGCGTTCTATTCCGCATGTAGAGTAAACGTTATTGTCATATCATTAACGGGCCTGAGATGGTATTCTCGGGGCCTCCGTGATGCTCAGCCTCCACCAGGAGGAATTACTGATGGCATGTTTCACTTGTGGTTTCAAAAATCGGGAAGGTGGCGCCATGGCTGTTGGGAAAAGGGAGGAGGGCGAACATGTTCCCAGAGGTGCGGCCTTGGGCTGCAGTCCGAGGGGGGCGTCTGCCAAGGCCATGGGGGGAGCAGCGATGGGTGACAGTGATAACCAGGGGTTGGATCGTGAGATCGGGGTGACCCCCCCGGGACGGGGTGTCCAAGCATGGGTGAGGGGGAGGTGTGGGGGTGGTGAGGGGGAGGTGTGGGGGTGGTGTGGGGGTGGTAAGGGGGTGGTGTGGAGGTGGTGAGGAGGTGGTGTGGGGGTGGTGAGGGGGTGGTGAGGAGGTGGTGTGGGGGTGGTGTGGGGGTGGTGTGGGAGTGGTGAGGGGGTGGCGAGGAAGTGGTGTGGGGGTGGTGTGGGGGTGGTGAGGGAGTGGTGAGGAGGTGGTTTGGGGGTGGTGAGGAGGTGATGAGGGATGGTGTGGGGGTGGTGTGGGGGTGGTGTGAGGGTGGCGAGGGTGTGGTGTGAGGGTGGCGACGGGGTGATGAGGGGGTGGTGTGGGGGTGATGAGGGGCTGGTGAAGGGGTGCTGAGGGGGTGGTGTTGGGGTGGTGAGGGGATGGTGTGGGGGTGGTGTGGAGGCATTGTGGGGGTGTTGAGGGGGTGGGATGGGGGTGGTGTGGGGGTGGTGAGGGGGTGGTGTGGGAGTGGTGTGGGGGTGATGAGGGGGTAGTGTGGGGGTGGTGTGGGAGTGGTGAGGGGGTGCTGCGGGGTGGTGAGGAGGAGGTGTGGGGGTGGTGTAGGGGTGGTATGCGGGTGGTGTGGCGGTGGAGGGGATGATGACGGTGTGGTGAGGGGCGGTGAGGGGTTGGTGAGGGGGTGGTGTCGGGGTGGTGAGGTGGTGGTGAGGGGGTGGTAAGGGGGTGATGTGCGGGTGGTGTGGCGGTGGAGGGGATGATGAGGGGGTGGTGAGGGGGTGGTGTGGGGGTGGTGAGGGGGTGGTGTGTGGGTGGTGAGGGGGTTGGTTGGGGTGGTGAGGGGGTGGTGTGGGGCTGGTGAGGGGGTGGTGTGGGGGTGGTGAGGGGGTGGTGAGGGGCTGGTGTGGGGGTAGTGAGGGGGTGGTGTGGGGGTGGTGAGGGGGTGGTGTGGGGCTGGTGAG
This sequence comes from Scyliorhinus torazame, assembly GCF_047496885.1. NCBI lineage: Eukaryota > Metazoa > Chordata > Chondrichthyes > Carcharhiniformes > Scyliorhinidae > Scyliorhinus > Scyliorhinus torazame. The sequence continues at coordinate 330,292,838 of NC_092707.1, read as the reverse complement.
GGGTGGGGTGGGGGTGGTGAAGGGGTTGTGAGGGGGTGGTGAGGGGGTGGTATGGGGCTGGTGAGGGGGTGGGGTGGGGGTGGTAAATGGGTTGTGAGGGGGTGGTGTGGGGGTGGTCTGGGGGTGGCGTGGGGCTGGTGAGGGGGTGTTGTGGGGGTGTTGTGGGGGGTGGTGAGAGGGTGGTGAGGGGGTGGTGAGGGGTGTTGAGGTGGTGGCGTGGGGTTGGTGAGGGGTGGTGTGGGGGTCGTGTGGGGCTGGTGAGGGGGTGGTGTGGGGGTCGTGTGGGGCTGGTGAGGGGGTGGTGTGGGGGTGGTCTGTGGGTGGCGTGCGGCTGGTGAGGGGATGGTGTGGGGGGTGGTGAGGGGGTGGTGTGGGGCTGGTGAGAGGGTGGTGTGCGGGTGGTGTGGCGGTGGAGGAGGTGATGAGGGGGTGGTGTGAGGCCTTGCGACGTCTCTCTCTCTGGGCCGTCCTACCAGCCCCAGTGCCTGATTCGCTGCTGTGGTGAGGTGCCGCAGATCCGGCATTCCCCCTCTGGTATTCTTTCTCTCCCGGTGGTTCAGGGCCATCTTCTCCTGTGGGTAGGAGAGACAGAAAGGACAAAGTAGTAGTCAGTCGGACGTATGCAGCATTGGGGGCGTGCAGCTGGTGGCCTACGTGGCGGCCAGTCTGGGTGCTGGCATGTGGTGCAGGGTGGGGTGAGCACACACTGCCGGCGGGTGGAATCCGGTCACCCTCTGGGTGGAGGGTGGTTAAGCATGTTTGGAACGGGGATCAGTGCCAAGGGCATGATGCTGCCTGGCCGCCCTGAGGAGGTCGTGCAGCTTTTTGCGGCACTGCTGGCTGGTCCTGCGCCACGGCCTGTGCCACCTGCACACAGGCCCAGTGTACAATGGCAGGTTGCAACCTCCTTCCCACCCCAGGGTGCAGGGTGGCCTCCCTTCCTCCACGGCATCAAACGGGGTCTCCAGCTCACCGTTTGCAAACCGGGGTGCCATTCTCCGTGATGCCATCTGGTTGACTGGGATGAGTGTGTGTGGGGAGTGGAGTTCAAATATGCTGCTGCAGCTTGTCAGCCTCTCGAGTGTCAACCCCGACCCTAGCGAATCGGTAACTGTTTTTCATTGGAATTGATCGAGTTCCACGTGGCGCAACTGCTAGCCCATTAACAGATCATGAATTGCTCTGGGAGCAGTGCCAATTTAGTTGTCATGGAAGTTCACCATTTCAGTCCTGGCATCAACACTTAGGACGTGATTCAACTAATTCGGAATAAAGTCCCAAAGCGAGTGTGTTTCGCCCCTTGTTTCTCCGCGCTTAGTGCCAAGAAACACATGGCTATACAATGTGACTAGCGTTGAATAAGGTGCTTCAGCAGGGAACGCACGGCCAAGGCCACTCATAGCCCCATTTAGTAGTCTCCAGCCCCCCCCCCCCTCACCCTGCACCCCCCAACACCAACACAGAGCACCCCCGGTCCGATTATGTGCACACAAAATGCCAGCTTAGTAGTGCCAACCTGGGACCCTGACAGTGCCCATGCCAGCTGGCAGTGCCACCTGGGCACCTTGGCAGTGTCAGGCTGGCACACAGGTGACACTGCCAGGGCACCAGGCTGGCACTGCCAATGCCCAGGTAGCACCAGCAGTGCCAGGGCACAACCCTGTCGAAAGGGTATGCAACTGGGAGCCTTCAATCCCCTGGGAGCTCCCACGTGTGCCATACCGTCTGGCCCCCGTTTGTGGAGACCAGTACACGGCACTCGGCTGTGGTCTCCGAGATGAAGGAGATGAATGCCAACGCCTCGGGTACCTTGGGAATCTGCACATTTGTGTGAGATTAGCTGTTGTGCTTTAATATGAAGATTTACCAAAACGTAATTTACATCGCAATGTCTTGCAAGATCGCATTGGATCTCGCAATACGTTGAGCCGGGTAGATCCCGGTAGCGGGGTTTCCCTGCTCTTATTGGCCACGCTGCGCTGCTGCGAGCTGCTTTACGGGCACAGGGTGCCCATTAGATTGCGCCCTTAGACTCTGAAACGGAGAATCTCGCCGAATATTTCTTTACAATCAAAGTTTACAATATGAACAATTAATAAACACATCAGTCAATAAGTTAGACGTTTCAGAGGACGTTGATTTTTGAACCTCAGATGTCTGCTTTTTTGTGTTGACTGTAACCTCCGGTGTTTTTGGTTTAGTTTGGACATTGTCAATAGTTGTCCCAACCGGAATCGACATTAACTCAGTATTGAAGTGTCCTCAACTCGGATATTGTCTTCCACAGTTGTTTCTGGGATTGTCAGGTTCTAAGGGATGTCTAGGTCTTCACTTGGCACAGTTTGTTCTGGACTCTTGGTTGACTCTACTCTGGCAAACAAGTTCCAGTTGTTAAAAGTTGATCAGCGTGTCTTCTCCACATTACGTCATCGTGAGTTGAACAGTGTCGGACAGTGTTTTTCAAATTTTTTTTCCGGTACCCATTTTTGCCAACCTTCGGGACCTAACCCAGCCGACCTTCGCGATCCACGCCGGCCGACCTTTGCGGCCCACGCCGGCCGACCTGCGCGACCCATCATTTTCTCTTACCTTGTTTGTTGCTGACAAAAATGGAGGAAATGGTCTTGGGTTCCTTTGGCTCCAATGGTCCCTTTGTCCCTTTGGCCCCCCCGAACTTGGAAAAAAAAAGTCTGCAACCATATTTTTAAAAATGCAGCCGCACTGCGCATGCGTGCATGTGAAGTGCGGCCAAATTTTTTAAATCTGTTCCTGGCCATTTTGAAGGCCGCTCGCAGCCGGCATTACTAAAAGCTGGCTGCTGTGGCTGTTGTGCGCGGATTTACGCGATCGGGAGCGCCACGACGGACAGCTCCGCAACCCTCTCGACACCCGCCGCGACCCACCGGTGGGTCGCACCCCTGAGTTTGACAATGCCTGGTGTAGGAGACCAGTCCTGTCTGTGCTAAGACAATGGCAGGTAGTCACTTCTCACTGGAGGTACAGTTCCTTACCAATACTTTCTGACTTTTCTGAAAAACCCAGGATTTAGACCTGTTCTCACAGCGCAAAACCGGATTTTGCCGTTTCCTCTCAACAATTTATTTTGTCTTAGGCAATTTTAGCAAATCAAACACTGTGTGTAACTGATGTTTTACCATCAATAATGCTGGAGATCTTTGGGTTGTCGAATGTGGTGTATTCCTGTATGTTATCAGGAATTGGGTTCACAGTTTAGACAATGAGCCTTGCTCATGAGTCACCTTCAATGAATGTTTCATTGTCTGAATAAATCTTTCAGCCAGCCCATTTGTGGTAGGATGATAAGAAGTACATTGGATGTGTTGGATTCTGTTCTTCTTTAGATAATTTGTGAATTCCTGTGGAGTGAACTGTGGCCCATTGTCACTAACAAGTAGTTCAGGGTAACCGAATCTTGCAAAAATCTCACCCAGTCTTTCTCTTGTTCTCTCTGAGGACATAGTCTTGAGTACGCATCAACCATAATGAAAGACATTCGTCCTTCGAATGGTCAGCTATCTATATGAACTCTTTGCCATGGCCCTTCTGGCCATTCCCATGGTTGTAATGGCGTTAGTAGTTGCAGGTTTCAAAACTTTGCACAAGTCGAATATATGCCCACCTTCTCCTCAATTTCGCTATTGAGCCTTGGCCACCAAAAATAGCATCTGGCTATCCCCTTAATCCTTACTCTCCCACAATGGCCTTCATGAAGTTGGTTTGAGACATGTTTCTTTAACAATGGCGGAACGATGACCCGCATTCCCCAGAGGAGACAGCCTGAACGGATAGTTCAGGTCTTCAGGTAACATTGCTTCAACTCCGGGTTTGCTCCCGCGGTCTTGCCACAGAGTACCGTGTCCATAACCTCCAACAGTAGTTGATTATTTCTGGTATACGTCAAACCTGCGGTTACAAGAGTGTTATCGACTTCTTTGAAATAGAAAATATTACCTCTTGAACTATTCATTGACAACTCATTAGGTGAAAGTAATCTAGAGAGTCCATCAGCGTTCCCCCGGAAATTTGATTGACGATTTATTTGGTGTATGTATGCGATGACAACAGTGATGTCCATCTCTGCACCTGGCTCGCTGTTAGGGATGGAATACTGGTGTGCAACCCAAATAACATTGTGAGTGGTCATGATCTGTGAGTGAAATAAAATTACTTCCGTATAGGTATTGGTAAAAACTTTGATTCTGAAAATGATGCCTATCGCTTCCTTCTCTATCTGTGAGTAGTTCAGTCCTGCTTTGTTCAAGGGTCTTGATGCAAATGCTATTGGCTTCTCTTCACCATTGATCATTATGTGAGAAACCACTGCTCCAACCCCATAAGGTGATGCGCTGCAAGCCAGTTGTCAGGGTAACTTAGATCAAAGAGTGTCAGGTCGTTTGACTTTAGGACTGCCTCTGTAGCTCGTACAGAGGACTTCTTGTATTGACCTACCCATTTCCATTTCTTGTATTGATGCAATAAGTTGTGTAAAAGCTTGAGAATAGTTGCTAGGTTAGGGATAAACCTTCCATAATAGTTTAATAAGTTCAAAAACTACAAAAGTTGATTTACGTTTTGAAGTGCAGGTACCTCAGGGCTTTTATCTTTGAATTAAGTTTGTGCACTCCCTTTGCATCAATGACATGCCCCAGGTATTCAATAGAAGATTTGAAGAATTCACATTTAACTTTCTGTACTCGTAATCATTAATATTCTATTCTCTGTAGTATAGCATCAATTTTTTTTCCCAATTAAGGGGCCAATCCACCTTCGCTGCACATCTTTGGGTTGTGGGGGTGAGCCCACGCAGACACGAGGAGAATGTGCAAACACCACACGGACAGTAACCAGGTGCCAGGATCAAACTCGAGTCCTCGGCGTCGTGAGGCAACAGAGCTAACCACTGCGCCAAAGTGTCAACCGTAGCATCAACATTTTGAAGATACTGTTTTTCATTCTTTCCAGTAATTACGATATCATCTAAGTAGCACTGGACTCCTTCTAGTTTGCTTAGAATTTGATCCATGGTACCTTGGAACAACGCAGGTGTGGATGGATGTAGAACTCTTTTACATCTGAATACCCTTTGTGCGTCACGATTGTCAAATATTGTTGTGAATTTGGATCCACATTTATCTGGAGATAAGCTTGACTAAGGTCAACTTTACTGAAATGCTGGCCTTCAGCCATCTCAGCAAATAAATCATCAATTAAAGGCAAGGGTACTGCTCTGCATACAGTAGCGGATTGATAGTGACTTTAAAATCACCACACATGCATACCTTTCTTCATCACCTGATGGCATAAGGCACTGACCTAGCCTTTAAAAATCATGCTTGGCTTTCATCCTTAATCCTTAGCTTGACTGGGATCTCTTTCATGCTTCCCAGCTCTCCATTAACGATAATGGCATGTTTCTTTAAAATGACCGGGAGACCTGCTTCAGACTCAGGCATGAGACTCAGCTTGGCCCAGTTTAGTTTGATTCTCTCCAGCCAGGTTCTCCCCATTAGGGCTGGATAGTTAACTTTAACAATGTGCAGGGACAAGTTTGTGATCTGTGGGTTTTGCTGTGCATTTACATCGGTATGGCCTCCCAGTGGAACCACTTCTCCACTATAGGTTTTTATTATTAATCCTTATGGGTTTTAAGGCAATATGTCATAGTTTCTCTTGGTAAACAATTTCTGGTACCAGAAACTGCTCCAGTGTCAACCTCCATTTTCACTGGTTGCCCGTCCAGTAAAGGAATGACCCATTAACGGATTGTTGTATTTGTAATGGCCAGTTCATTCAATGACAGTTCGTCATCTGACTGTGACTCTTGTTCTTTTTTGCGTCGTTTTTGTATCACATGGATCCTTTTCCCACTATTCGGTTTTCCATTTGATACATTTGGTTCTTAATGTTTATAGTTCTTTGTTTGGAATTTGTTGTTTCTTTCTCCAAGATGCATGTTCAATGTGTCCTTTTTTGCCACAATTCCTGCATTTTGCATCTTTGAACCAACAGCCTTGCTGCTGCATGCCCAGATTTTGTACATCTGTAGCAATTTTGACCATGTGACTGTGTTCGGGTCACAGCCAACGTATTATGGATTCTGGTGCTCAAATGTAATTGTTGGGCTTCCCTAGCTGCTAATTTAATAGAGATCGTGACTTCTAAAGCCTTCTTTAGGTTTCAGTTGCTTTCTGTTGACAGCCTTTTTTTGGATAGCTTCACTTCTTAACACACAGACTAGTTTGTCTCTAATGGTGTCGTTCAAGACAAAGTATTCAGTTAATTTACTCCAAGTAGCTAAGAAATATGTGACCGATTCACCTTCTTATTGGTTACGTTTTTGGAATCGAACCTTTCAGTGATAACCAAAACTTTAGGTGAGAAATGGAGCTTTAAAATCTCAACAATTTTGTCATAGGTTTTGGAGCTGGTTTTTCTGGCTGCACCAGACTTCGCAGGAGGTTGAATGTCCGCTCCACCCTCTCCCCTTCCCATTGTAATCAGGAAAGATGGGACTACACTGTTTGCTGTAAATATACTCGCTTGGACAAAATAATCAAATCTTTCAGTATATGAGCTCCTCCGCTCGGTGTTCTCATGATATGGTCCCATGGCAGCAAATATTTCCGCCATTTTTACTGTGTAAAGGGTTTTGAATAAGCTCTGCCTCATTCTCTTTTTTTAAAAATTTTTTATTCTCCTCCATTTTCACATTTTCTCCCACATTTACATCCATCAACAATAATCAGCAAGATGTGTCAGTCCCCATAATAACAACGATCCCATCTACCCACCAACCCCCAAACCGCAACCCACATGTTTACATAAACAAATGACAAAAAGGAATCAGGGATTACCCGTAGTCACCCTTAATCTTACACAGCTCCCACCCCCCCACCCCCCCACCCCCACCCCAGGTCTCCAGCTCCTCCCGTCCACTGCCTCTTGTAAAACTCCTCCCCCCAACCTCGGTTCCTTCCCCCCCCAACTTTCCACCCCGGCTAGACCACTCGGACCCTGTTCTGCCAGGCTCCGATGGCCGCTGCCCCTCCCCCACCTCACTCCCGTTCACTGGCCGGCTTAAACCGGCCAGCGTGGAGGCCCCCGCCCGGGTCCCTTCCCCACTTGCCCGGCGGCAGGAAAGCCCAAAGATCCCCTTTTAGCACACAAACCCCGCATATCCACCTACACCCCAAAGAACTTTCATTTCGAGTGAAAGTCCCGTCCCTCCCCTTGTCCAAATATATACCACCTTGGCTCCTTTAATCTCTACACCCGCGCGCAGTGATACAAAAAATAAGAAAATACAGTCATGAGGTTACATCGGCACATGGCCATTCCTCAATTTGTCAGTTCTGCCACAGTCCTTCTGCTTTCGCAAACTCCTCCGCTGCTTCCGCCGTTCCAAAATAAAAGTCCCTGAGCTTGTAAGTCACCCTCAGCTTCGCTGGATATACAATGCCGCACCGCACCTTGCTAATGTACAGTGCCCTCTTCACCTGGTTGAAGGCAGCCCGCCTCCTTGCCAGCTCCACCGTAAAGTCCTGGTATACATGTATACCAGCTCCAGCCCACTGCACCACCCGCTTCTGCTTGGCCCAGCTCAGGACCTTCTCCTTCACCCTGTACCTACGGAAGCACAGAGTCACTGCCCTTGGCAGCTCACTCGCCTTTGGTACAGGCCTCCACGACCGATGAGCCCAATCCAGTTCATATTGGGAGGGATCCTCCCCCTCCCCAATAGTTTTGCCAGCATCGCGGCAAAATACTCAGTCGGCTTCGGTCCTTCAACTCCTTCGGGCAGCCCCACAATCCTCAAGTTTTGTCGCCTGGATCTATTTTCCAGGTCTTCCATTTTTCCTCGCGGATCCTTGTTAGTATCCATCACCTTCAGCATCTCTTTCCCCATTGAGGCAAGTTGATCACCGTGCTGCAATAACGTCTCCTTCACTTCCTTCAGCGCCTCCCCTTGCTCTCGCACCTCCGCCACTGCGCTCGCCACCTCCGTCCTCACCGGGGAAACCGCCTCCTCCACCAGCACACTCAAAACCTCCCTCATCTCCTTCCTCACCGTCTCCATGCATTTCACAATCTGCGCCAACTGCTTTTCAAATTCCGCAGCCATCACCTTGGTTATTTCTTCAGCCGTAAGCAGTGCGGCCTTCCCTGGTGCTCCAGCCTCCATTTTTCCTGGTGACCCCGCGGTGACCTTTCCACTCCCCGACGGACCTCCAGCTGGGTTTTTTTCGGCCGTTCTTTTGCTCACCCTCGACATTTTTCTTTGGGGTTTTTTCCCTCCTGTGTCTTCACAGTGCCTCCTCCGTGCCTTCTCCCTGCTTCTGCCGCCTCCGTGGACCCTGGGACCGGGCTTAAAGCCCCGAAAATGCTGTTCCCGAGCGGGAGCTTTCCATTGTGCGGCCGCCTCCCGCCCGCCGTCACCGGAAGTCGCACTACCTCATTCTCACGGAGTCTGCCTGCATGGTTCTGACCTCCTCCTCGCCAGATTTCTTTGTGGGATTTTTAAAGCTACGATAGCAAACCACAAAGGTATGAAAAGACAAGGGGCAGGATTCTCTAATAATGGGGCTATGTCCCCAGTCCAACATCAAAATGCAGGTGTTTCACTCTGGACTTTCCTGAAGAAATCCAGAGTGATTCTCCTACCTGAAAAGGGCTAGCAGGGCCCTGGAGTGCTTCTCGCAGCTCTGGCTGCGGATACGGAGCCCTGCACTTCCGGTCGGGATCCGCGCATGCGCACAGCGGCGGCCTTTGGCGGCCACCCCGCTTGACATGGCGGACTCACACCGCGGACCGGCCCCAAAAATATTGCCCCCCCCCCCGAGATTGCGCGTGCCCACTGATCGGTGGCCCCCGATCGCTAGCCTGGCCCTCCATGAGGCCTCCCCCCCCAGTGAAGGATTCCCCGTCCCCCCACCAGGGCGGGCACGGACTTACTCCGCAGCTGCCACTGGGCGTCAGCCGACAGGCAAAACGTGGTTAGAACCACGCCGTCAAAAACTCGGTCAGTTTTCGTTGGAGAATCGGTGCAGGGGCCTCTGTCAATGGCCCCCTACCTGTGCCGTGTAGACCGACCGGAGAATCACGGGAGTGGCATCAGACCGGAATATGAGGTTGACGCCCATTCTCCGCCCCCACGCTGACAGCGATTTCGGCGCAGAAGCTTGGAGAATCCCGCCCAAGAGCTTTATTGGAAAGATGTTTACTTCATAGGCTGTTAGGAAAGACCGCCCATTTGCTTGTGAAAGGGAGAAAGAGGTCTAGGCAGGTGTTTTGCCAAGAAAAGGGATATCTCTAGGCAGCTGGAAATGAAGCAGAAGAATCAGGTGTTGTGATCCATGTCAGAACCAATTCCTTGGGAGGAACCAGAGAGGAGGCCTATTAAGGGAGTATTAGTAGCTAGGCACTGTAATGTTCTTGTCGGATGACCTGATTTATATTACAAGAAAACTTATAGCTAATGCTATAAACAATTTATTAACATTAACTGTGGGTCAACTATATACAAAACAACAGCTGAATATCAGTATGATCATGCACAAGCAACCTCTCTCTTCCAGCTCTCCAGTCAGTCTGAGGCCACCTGACTCTAACATTCACTTATATACTAATGAAACTCCCAGTGGTCAGTCAGTGAATTACAATATAACCATGACATCGCCACATCCTTTGAAGGAATTATTTTGTACATTATCATCAGTATATTTACATGTGATATCATTAGATTGTGAGTCTAACAGTATTATTTTTTTCTTTAAAATTTTAAAACTGGTTTAACATATATTTATACACAAGAACAGCAAGCATGGTATGTACAAATAGTCCAAATCTACAAATTGAGTCGGTCAGGATTTCTTCTGACTCTGGTTGACCTTCTCAAAGTTTGACTTTGCTGCTCAGAACTTGTAGATTCAATGTTCTCCATGACATTCTCATGCTCAAGAACTGCAGAACTATCTGACACTGCGGCTGACGTTGATTCTGACGTAGGTTCATCATCCATCACATTGTTGTGAACGTTTTCTCTGGTTTTCAAGAGTGCATGACAATTTCTTCTTCAAACCAACCCATCCTCTGTCTGTACATTATAGGAACGAGGTGCTACTTATTCAAGTACAATGGCTTTTCTCGATCAATTGCCTGAATCTTCTACTCTCACAATGTCATCAGTACTCAGAGGTGGTAAAGTTCAAGACACTCTATCATAGAACTGCTTTTGTTTCTCTTTAATGTTTTGCATTTCCTACAGTACCACTGCATTCTCCTCCCTCTTTTCCAAGTATGGAAGTGTGAAATGGAACCTTCATGAGTAACTCTGCTGCCGACCTACCATCTGACAATGATGAAGCTCTGTAACTCAATAGTGTGAGATATGGATCCGGTTGGCTGTGCATCGCTTTCTTCAACAATTGCTTAACAATATGTACACCTTTTTCGGCTTATCCATTGATTTGAGTGTACAATGGACTTGACTGAAATCATACGTGACTGCGAAGTGTTGCCACTCTTTACAGCTAAAACAAGGACCGTTGTCACTCATGACGACTTGAGGAATTTTGTGTCTGTCAAAAATTGACTTGGTATGCAGTATTACACTGTTTGCGGTTATGCTTGACAGTTGTGCCATTTCGGTATAGCTTGAAAAATAGTCTATAATCATTAAATAATCTTTCCCTTGTAGGTGAAATAGATCCATAGCTACTTTATGCCATGGCGCTGTAGATAAATCAGATATTCGCATAGGTTCTCTTGTTTGCTTTCAACAATGCATTTGGCATGTGTCACAACAACTGACCATCCTGTCAATATCCTGGTTTATACTTGGCCAGTTAACAGAGTCACAAGCTCTCCATTTACATTCTTCAATCACAAGATGTCCTTTGTGTATCTTCTTCAGTACATTCTTGTGAAGAGATTGCGGTATGACTATAGTGTTCAAACAAAGTACCACCCCATTAATGATGCTGAGTTCAGATCTTATATTGTGGAACTCCATATATTGACCTCTGGGCCAGTGTAAGTTGATGTTCCTCATCATCTCTTGAAGAGCTTGATCCTTTCTGGTCTCTTCTTGGATCTCATGTAGATTTGTATCTGATACTGGTAGAAGTGAGGAAATAAAATTGACATGCAGATCTATATCGTCAGAAATTTCACTACTAATATTTTATATCGGATTTCTCGATAATGCATCTGCTAAGAACAAATATTTGTCTGAAATAGGTGTGATTGAAGTCATACCAACAAGCCAATGGATAAGCCGAAAAAGATGTACATAGTGTTAAGTAATTGTTGAAGAAAGCAATGCACAGCCAATCTGATCCATATCTCGCACTATTGAGTTACAGAGCGTCACCATTGTCACATGGTAGATAGTCAGCAGTTACTCATGACTAGAAGATTGAAGTCATAGCATTATAACTTCATCATCAACCTCTGATTGCGTGGAGACATCTGGTTGAGATTTTTCTTGATGATGTTAACCAAAGGACGATGATTTGTCTCAACTGTGAAAGTTGGAAGCCTATAAACATAGCCGTGGAATTTCTCCAAGCCTACAACTAAACATAGGCATTCTTTTTCGATATGAACTTACCTCTGCTCTGTTGTCATCACTGATCATGATGCATATGCGACTGGTTTCCAATCGTCATGCTCGAGTTGCAGAAGGACCGCTAGACTATCTTTGGACGCGTCTGTAGACACTTCAATCTGCTTAGATGAATCAAAAAATGTGAGAATTGGTGTGGTGGTTAGTGAAGTCTTGAGCTTCTTCCACTGTTGCTCATGTTGCTCAGTCAAGTGAAATCCGTTGTCTTGTGCAGTGGATCACGTAGATGTGTTGTTTTTGCTGACAGGTTTGGAACGAATTGCCCTATAAAATTGATCAATCCATCACCCTTAAGATGTCTTTCTTGTCGTGTGGCTTTGGCAAGTTGAGAATTGCGTGGATTTTGTCCAAGTCAGGTCAATACCATGCAATGAGAGCTTGTCACCTAGGAATGTGACATCAGTTACTCCAAATTGGCACTTTTGCTTGTTGAGCTTCAGCCCAGTTCTCCTGACGCTCGTTAGAACTTTAAGCAGCCTCATATTGTGCTCTTCTCTATGGTTGAGCCCTACGTACATGCGTACACCATCGATGTATTTTGTAAAAATTTCTGATGCTGAAATTATGCCAAGCGGCATTCTCAGAAAGCAGTATCGTCCAATAATAATAATAATCAGTTATTGTTACAATTAGGCTTCAATGAAATGTTGTATTAATGGGGTGGCACGGTAGCACAGTGGTTAGCACTATTGCTTCACAGCTCTAGGGTCCCAGGTTTGATTCCCGGCTTGGGTCACTATCTGTGCGGCGTCTGCATGTTCTCTCCGCATCTGCGTGGGTTTCCTCCGGGTGCTCCGGTTTCCTCTCACAGTCCAAAGAGGAGCAGGTTAGGTGGATTGGCCATGCTAAATTGCCCTTAGTGTCCAAAAAGGTTAAGTGGGGTTACTGGGTTACGGGGATAGGGTGGAGGTGCGGGCTTAAATAAGGTGCGCTTTCTAAGGGCCGGTACAGACTCAATCGGCTCCAGTGCCTCTTTCTGCACTGTAAATTCTATAAATAAAAGTGCAGTACTTTGTTCCTCTAGCTTTAGTTGCCAAGTCAGATTAGTTGCTCAAGTCACCTTGAGATGCGTCAAGTTTCGTAAAGAATTGTGCACCAGCCATCTCAGATGTGATTTCCTCACGCTTTGGTATTTGGTAATGTTCTCTTTTGATATTTCGTTAAGATCTTTATGACCCATGCATATGCGAATATCGCCATTCTTTTTCTTTACACAAACCATGGAGTTTACCCAATCGGTAGGTTATGTGATTTCCTCACGCTTTGGTATTTGGTAATGTTCTCTTTTGATATTTCGTTAAGATCTTTATGACCCATGCATATGCGAATATCGCCATTCTTTTTCTTTACACAAACCATGGAGTTTACCCAATCGGTAGGTTATTCTATCTTTCTGATTACTTTTAATTCTCCAGCACTTCAAAAAATGCAAACTGATACTCCATTTAAAATAAATGTGGTTGATGAGGACAAATGGCTGCTACCATTTGAAGTGAACGGTACAGTGATCCAATTGAAGTTAGACACTCGTGCCAAAGACACTGGAGCCAAAGCTAATTTAATCAGCATGATTAATTTAAAAAAGCTAAAAATTCAGCCAATTAGAGGAAATCACAAAATATCTTTGAGAAATTATAATGGTTCAAGCATGAAATGTTGTGGTACTTGTGACCTGAGTGTGGTGGTGAAGAACACAGTTTATTCCATCCCATTCTGTATTGTTTCCGAGGGCTTGACTTCATTAATAGGTGATCAGTCCTGTGAAGAATTAGCTCTGGTTCAGTTGGTATATAGCATTCACAACGGATTGGATCAACACTCCAACGATTCTGAGAACATTATCAGCAAATTCAGCGATGTGTTCACAGGTTCTGGTACACTATTATTCACCTGCAAGATACAACTCAAAGAGGATTCAAAACATGTGATACAGGCGCCAAGAAAAGTACCTGCACCTCTTCCGGATTATATTGACTGACTGCTTAATGGGTTTAAAGGCTACAGATGGGGAGAGCAGTCGAATGAGCCACATCCCAGGGAAGACACCCAACCTGATCTCCTCCAGCCAAGCACAAGCCCCCCGGCATTCACCTCCCATGAAGGGCCCCCTGGCAGCAATTGTTGGAGGGCACTTATCACCTTGATCCATGTTCCTCAATACTTGCACTAATTCATGCCAGTGGGACTCAAGGCAGGGGAGGGGGTGATGGCCAGAGCATTCCAGTTTGTGCACCTCAATGACATGGAAAATAACTCTAAAGACCTATTTGCATGGTCCCGTTGTCAGGGTGGGAAGCTCGGCTGGGACATCGGAAACCCATTATGGACAGTGGGGTAGGCACGGAAACATTGTGACGGGTCTGTCTCTCGGTGTAACTCACGATCTTGGCCCACCGCAAGATTCTGCGAGCCATCATGTATCCCTACATAAGCCGACTTGTGACAATAATAAAGATTAGTATAATAAAGGTTATTATTACCCTGCGTCTAGCTGGTGGACCTGCAGGATCCCTTGATGTGTACAGAAAAAGTATGATTTAAATGCACAATGTTGTTGTTCTGGAGCTTTTGAATTAGACTGTAAAATTTGATAAATTATTCCTATCCTGGTTTTCTTGGTCAAAACACTAAAGTTGATACTTTTTTGTTAATGCTGACTTAAATATCCCATTTTAAAAATATATAATAAATTATATAATTTTGATTGTATATCTGATTATGTGTCTGTGCTTCTTACAGAGTACTAGAAAGACAACAGAGAGAATTATTATTTACCTTAGAACCAATAGCTGATAGACACAGTAGGATCGGTAATGCTGAAATATTCTGTATTAGTTTCCATGGGAAACATGGGGAAAGAATTAACCTTATGCAACTTAAAAAAAGCCAAAATCAGCCTTTTATTAGAGATCAGCATGAAGACCATAAAAATCCCAGGAAATTCTTCTATGCACTGCACACAGAAAGAGAAAAAAAATCAGAGCTAAAATAGGGTAGAGAGTCACTGACAGACAACGGTCAAGGTCTGTCAGTGAATTGAAGGTCGGGAGAAGTAAATGCTGGGAGGATCAGGCAGCCAGTGGGAGGTTACAGCTGAACCAATTCAAGTGGCATTGAAATCTAGGCAGAACAACCATAAAGGAAAGAGTCAATAGTGCGAGGATAAAAGTAAGCCAGAACCTATCTCCATTCTTCTATTATTCGCGTAGTTGTGGATACTGGAGAGGAGTACTGTTATGGTGGATGACTAAAAGCGTACTGTAAGATTTCCCAAGTTAAAACATGGGACTGGATTTTTGTTTTTTGATCTGATTCTACTGAGAAAAACAACAAACAATGTATCATACTGGAACATTGGGTTACAGATTCAAAAATATGCATGTTTGCACGGTAGCATTGTGGATAGCACAATTGCTTCACAGCTCCAGGGTCCCAGGTTCGATTCCGGCTTGGGTCACTGTCTGTGCGGAGTCTGCACAGCCTCCCTGTGTGTGCGTGGGTTTCCTCCGGGTGCTCCGGTTTCCTCCCACAGTCCAAAGATGTGCAGGTTAGGTGGATTGGTCATGATAAATTACCCTTAGTGTCCAAAATTGCCCTTGGTGTTGGGTGGGGTTACTGGGTTATGGGGATAGGGTGGAGGTGTTGACCTTGGGTAAGGTGCTCTTCCAAGTACCTGTGCAGACTCGATGGGCTGAATGGCCTCCTTCTGCACTGTAAATTCTATGATAATCTATGATTATCAATGAATTCCTTGACAGGTCTTACCACATTTGTTATTTCCAAAAAGGGTCGACAGTGCATCTGTCATGCTTTTGTCAATTTAGCTGCATACGAACATGAATGTCAATTTATAAAATATGTACAGCTTCTGGTGTATTTTTGTGGTTCCTCTGGGGCAGTCCTTGGGCTGTTGAATATCATTCTTTCAGAAACTCTTTTTAACTGATGCAAAGCTAAGAGTTTAAAAGCTCTTACCTTTACAGGAGCAGCCCTTTGGATTTCGGCGGCAGCGGTGCGCAGGGGCCTTCTTGGAGGTGAGTAGTGTGTTTAAAAACCTTACCTTTACAGGAGCAGCCCTTTGGATTTCGGCGGCAGCGGTGCGCAGGGGCCTTCTGGTAGGTGAGTAGTGTGTTTAAAACCTTACCTTTACAGGAGCAGCCCTTTGGATTTCGGCGGCAGCGGTGCGCAGGGGCCTTCTGGGAGGTGAGTAGTGTGTTTAAAAGCTCTTACCTTTACAGGAGCAGCCCTTTGGATTTCGGCGGCAGCGGTGCGCAGGGGCCTTCTTGGAGGTGAGTAGTGTGTTTAAAAGCTCTTACCTTTACAGGAGCAGCCCTTTGGATTTCGGCGGCAGCGGTGCGCAGGGGCCTTCTTGGAGGTGAGTAGTGTGTTTAAAAGCTCTTACCTTTACAGGAGCAGCCCTTTGGATTTCGGCGGCAGCGGTGCGCAGGGGCCTTCTGGGAGGTGAGTAGTTAGTTTAAAACCTTACCTTTACAGGAGCAGCCCTTTGGATTTCGGCGGGAACCGGAAGTTCGACCTCTGGCAAGTCCCCCCCCCCCCCCCCCCCCAATAAATTCTGGTGGAGAGGAAACCCGAGACACTACACGTGTAGTGTCTCCCACCCACCCTCCTCCTCTAACCTAATAATAAGACCCATTGGTGTAAGGTAAGTGCCATATTATATTATATATTATTAGCATTGTGCAGGCCAAGGATTGGAGGTGGAGGAGCAGTCTCTGTCAGCGAGAGAACCTGAGAACATCTCAGAAGGTAAGCAAGTGATTTTTACTTTTATACCTTTTTTCAAATTGTGTGTGTCGGGGGGGACAGAAAAGCTGTGACCTGAGTGGCTGGTTGGGATTCTAACCTAAATTTTTTTCACTATTTGGGAACTAATTAAACATAATAACTTAATTATAATTTAGAGGATATCTAAGCCAGAGATCGGAGGATATTATAGTTAGCTATCGCATTTCTATTAGAAATCTAGTGCTAGGAAACAGATAGTTGACAGTAACTTTGTAATTTAAAAAAAAAAGACAAATTTTAATTTTAATTAATTGACGCAATGTCAGTTAGAGGGGTGCTGTGCTCTGACTGTGAGATGTGGCAGGTCCGGGAGGCTTCCAGCGTCCTGGATGGCTTCATCTGCAGAAAGTGCACCCAACTGCAGCTCCTCACAGACCGCATGGTTCGGTTGGAGCAGCAATTGGATGCACTTAGGAGCATGCAGGTGGCGGAAAGCGTCATAGATCGCAGTTATGTAAGTGTGGTCACACCCAAGGTGCAGGCAGAGAAATGGGTGACCACCAGAAAGGGCAGGCAGTCAGTGCAGGAATCCCCTGTGGTTGTCCCCCTCTCGAACAGATATACCCCTTTGGATACTGTCGGGGGGGATAGCCTATCAGGGGAAAACAGCAGCAGCCAGAGCAGTGGCACCACGGCTGGCTCTGATGTTCAGAAGGGAGGGTCAAAGCGCAGAAGAGTAATAGTTATAGGGGACTCTATAGTCAGGGGAACAGATAGGCGCTTCTGTGGACGTGAAAGAGACTCCAGGATGGTATGTTGCCTCCCTGGTGCCAGGGTCCAGGATGTCTCCGAACGGGTAGAGGGAATCCTGAAGGGGGAGGGCAAACAGGTAGAGGTCGTTGTACATATTGGTACTAACGACATAGGCAGGAAGAGGCATGAGGTCCTGCAGCAGGAGTTCAGGGAGCTAGGCAGAAAGTTAAAAGACAGGACCTCGAGGGTTGTAATCTCGGGATTACTCCCTGTGCCACGTGCCAGTGAGGCTAGAAATAGGAAGATAGAGCAGACAAACACGTGGCTAAACAGCTGGTGTAGGAGGGAGGGTTTCGGTTATCTGGACCACTGGGAGCTCTTCCGGGGCAGGTGTGACCTGTATAAGATGGACGGGTTGCATCTAAACCGGAGAGGCATAAATATCCTGGCCGCGAGATTTGCTAGTGTCACACGGGAGGGTTTAAACTAGTATGGCAGGGGGGTGGGCACGGGAGCAATAGGTCAGAAGGTGAGAGCGTTGAGGGAGAACTAGGGAATATGGACAGTGTGGCTCTGAGGCAGAGCAGACGGGGAGAAGTTGCTGAACACAGCGGGTCTGGTGGCCTGAAGTGCATATGTTTTAATGCAAGGAGCATTACGGGTAAGGCAGATGAACTTAGAGCTTGGATTACTACTTGGAACTATGATGTTGTTGCCATTACAGAGACCTGGTTGAGGGAAGGGCAGGATTGGCAGCTAAACGTTCCAGGTTTTAGATGTTTCAGGCGGGATAGAGGGGGATGTAAAAGTGGAGGCGGAGTTGCGCTACTTGTTCAGGAGAGTATCACAGCTATACAGCGAGAGGACACCTCAGAGGGCAGTGAGGCTATATGGGTAGAGATCAGGAATAAGAAGGGTGCAGTCACAATGTTGGGGGTATACTACAGGCCTCCCAACAGCCAGCGGGAGATAGAGGAGCAGATAGGTAGACAGATTTTGGAAAAGAGTAAAAACAACAGGGTTGTGGTGATGGGAGACTTCAACTTCCCCAATATTGACTGGGACTCACTTAGTGCCAGAGGCTTAGACGGGGCAGAGTTTGTAAGGAGCATCCAGGAGGGCTTCTTAAAACAATATGTAAACAGTCCAACTAGGGAAGAGGCGGTACTGGACCTGGTATTGGGGAATGAGCCCGGCCAGGTGGTAGATGTTTCAGTAGGGGAGCATTTCGGTAACAGTGACCACAATTCAGTAAGTTTTAAAGTACTGGTGGACAAGGATAAGAGTGGTCCGAGGATGAATGTGCTAAATTGGGGGAAGGCTAATTATAACAATATTAGGCGGGAACTGAAGAGCATAGATTGGGGGCGGATGTTTGAGGGCAAATCAACATCTGACATGTGGGAGGCTTTCAAGTGTCAGTTGATAGGAATACAGGACAGGCATGTTCCTGTGAGGAAGAAAGACAAATACGGCAATTTTCGGGAACCTTGGATGACGAATGATATTGTAGGCCTCGTCAAAAAGAAAAAGGAGGCATTTGTCAGGGCTAAAAGGCTGGGAACAGACGAAGCCTGTGTGGCATATAAGGAAAGTAGGAAGGAACTTAAGCAGGGAGTCAGGAGGGCTAGAAGGGGTCATGAAAAGTCATTGGCAAATAGGGTTAAGGAAAATCCCAAGGCTTTTTACACTTACATAAAAAGCAAGAGGGTAGCCAGGGAAAGGGTTGGCCCACTGAAGGATAGGCAAGGGAATCTATGTGTGGAGCCAGAGGAAATGGGCGAGGTACTAAATGAATACTTTGCATCAGTATTCACCAAAGAGAAGGAATTGGTAGATGTTGAGTTTGGAGAAGGGGGTGTAGATAGCCTGGGTCACATTGTGATCCAAAAAGACGAGGTGTTGGGTGTCTTAAAAAATATTAAGGTAGATAAGTCCCCAGGGCCTGATGGGATCTACCCCAGAATACTGAAGGAGGCTGGAGAGGAAATTGCTGAGGCCTTGACAGAAATCTTTGGATCCTCGCTGTCTTCAGGGGATGTCCCGGAGGACTGGAGAATAGCCAATGTTGTTCCTCTGTTTAAGAAGGGTAGCAAGGATAATCCCGGGAACTACAGGCCGGTGAGCCTTACGTCAGTGGTAGGGAAATTACTGGAGAGAATTCTTAGAGACAGGATCTACTCCCATTTGGAAGCAAATGGACGTATTAGTGAGAGGCAGCACGGTTTTGTGAAGGGGAGGTCGTGTCTCACTAACTTGATAGAGTTTTTCGAGGAGGTCACTAAGATGATTGATGCAGGTAGGGCAGTAGATGTTGTCTATATGGACTTCAGTAAGGCCTTTGACAAGGTCCCTCATGGTAGACTAGTACAAAAGGTGAAGTCACACGGGATCAGGGGTGAACTGGCAAGGTGGATACAGAACTGGCTAGGCCATAGAAGGCAGAGGGTAGCAATGGAGGGATGCTTTTCTAATTGGAGGGCTGTGACCAGTGGTGTTCCACAGGGATCAGTGCTGGGACCTTTGCTCTTTGTAGTATATATAAATGATTTGGAGGAAAATGTAACTGGTCTGATTAGTAAGTTTGCAGACGACACAAAGGTTGGTGGAATTGCGGATAGCGATGAGGACTGTCTGAGGATACAGCAGGATTTAGATTGTCTGGAGACTTGGGCGGAGAGATGGCAGATGGAGTTTAACCTGGACAAATGTGAGGTAATGCATTTTGGAAGGGCTAATGCAGGTAGGGAATATACAGTGAATGGTAGAACCCTCAAGAGTATTGAAAGTCAAAGAGATCTAGGAGTACAGGTCCACAGATCACTGAAAGGGGCTACACAGGTGGAGAAGGTAGTCAAGAAGGCATACGGCATGCTTGCCTTCATTGGCCGGGGCATTGAGTATAAGAATTGGCAAGTCATGTTGCAGCTGTATAGAACCTTAGTTAGGCCACACTTGGAGTATAGTGTTCAATTCTGGTCGCCACACTACCAGAAGGATGTGGAGGCTTTAGAGAGGGTGCAGAAGAGATTTACCAGAATGTTGCCTGGTATGGAGGGCATAAGCTATGAGGAGCGATTGAATAAACTCGGTTTGTTCTCACTGGAACGAAGGAGGTTGAGGGGCGACCTGATAGAGGTATACAAAATTATGAGGGGCATAGACAGAGTGGATAGTCAGAGGCTTTTCCCCAGGGTAGAGGGGTCAATTACTAGGGGGCATAGGTTTAAGGTGAGAGGGGCAAAGTTTAGAGTAGATGTACGAGGCAAGTTTTTTACGCAGAGGGTAGTGGGTGCCTGGAACTCACTACCGGAGGAGGTAGTGGAGGCAGGGACGATAGGGACATTTAAGGGGCATCTTGACAAATATATGAATAGGATGGGAATAGAAGGATACGGACCCAGGAAGTGTAGAAGATTGTAGTTTAGTCGGGCAGTATGGTCGGCACGGGCTTGGAGGGCCGAAGGGCCTGTTCCTGTGCTGTACATTTCTTTGTTCTTTGTTTGTAATCATGAAACGCAGAAAACTTCTCGGAAAAGACAGACTTCGAAATAATAACATGGGAGCACAAACAATTCCTTTAGATCCAGTACTCCGAATTCACTATGTCGTAAATCTGGGTGAAATGCCTTCAGCCGCAGAGTTCATTGCCACCTGAAATCATTTCATCAAGAACAGGAAAAACAATTGAACACCACAGTTATACAAGAAACTTAATGAAAAAGGAAAAGCTATCCACAGCAATGGCATAATGATATTTAAACACCTCGCAGCCATTGTGTTGTTAGTTTGAAGGCAAGCACACATAGATTACATAGATTACATAGAACATACAGTGCAGAAGGAGGCCATTCGGCCCATCGAGTCTGCACCGACCCACATTAATCCCTCACTTCCACCTTATCCCCGCAACCCAATAACCCCTCCCAACCCTTATGGACACTACGGGTAATTTAGCATGGCCAATCCACCTAACCTGCACGTCTTTGGACTGTGGGAGGAAACCGGAGCACCCGGAGGAAACCCACGCGGACACGGGGAGAACGTGCAAACTCCGCACAGACAGTGACCCAGCGGGGAATCGAACCTGGGACCCTGGCGCTGTGAAGCCACAGTGCTAATCACTTGTGCTACCGTGCTGCCCCACGTGGAGCATTTTGTATTGAATGATGTTATAACCCTCATGGGACCTACATGGAGGGACCGACTAGCCTCCCTGTAGACCTCACGGAATATGAGCTCCTCCACTGAGGGCCCATCAGCGGGGTAATTGATTTTGGATATAAAAGCCAGCCCAGACAGGAGCCTCGGCAGAGAGGTCCCGGCTCGGACTTGGATGGTGACCTGTCAATAGGTTACTCCAACAATAAATCGGTTTTGTTATACTCTCGTACCTGACCCCTCTGTGACCACTAAAAATGTATCCTCTCCTTTCATTGCAGAAAATTATACTCTGATTAGATATTTCAACTGAAAAAAAAATTGTCACAATCTATAGAGCCTCAAGAAAGGAAGACAACAGTTAATTTGACTTCAGGCTCCAGAAAAATAAAACACAAAGTTCTGCTAGAATTAGATAAATGAAGGAAATTAAGTATGGGGCTTTGGAAACAGAAGAGGAGTGTGGGGTGAATTGGATAGCTCCTACTCAAGGAACAGTACAGGTTTGATGGACTGAACAGCCTCCTTCTGTGTTGTAACATCCTATTTTTCCAAAGATTGAGCAATATTTATTCTCGGACTGGGACTGATCCACTAGGGCCAGCTAGCTTTGAGTGGCCCTCCAGCCAGTGTCAAGTCATATAGCTGCCATCTTCTGGATGAGATGAAATCAGAGGTCCTATCTGTTCATTTCGGAGGATATCAAAGAATTGAGTAATTCTCGCTGTCATGGCTAACATTTATGATAGAATCATAGAATCCCTACAGTGCAGAAGGAGGCCATTTAGTCCATCGAGTCTGCATGCTCTCTCTACCTAGGCCCATATCCCCATAACCAAGTGACCACACCTAACCTTTTGGACACTAAGGGGAACTTTAGCATGGCCAATCCACCTAACCTGTACACCTTTGGACTGTGGGAGGAAACCAGAGCACCCGAAGGGAACCCACGCAAGCACGAGGAGAATGTGCAAACTGCACACAGTCACCCGAGGCTGGAATTGAACCCGGGGTCCCTGGCGCTGTGAGGCAGTAGTGCTAACCACTGTGCCACCATGCCACCCAACTAATCTTGTTAAAATGGTTTAATTGGCCATTTCCTTCACTGTCATTTGTGAGGTTTTGCTGAGTGCAAACTGGCTGCTGTTTTTTTCTATGTTGGGACAGTGATTATTTCAGAAGTACCTAATTAACAAATATGCTCTGGGATGTCATGTGGTCAGGAAAGGCATTACAAAATACAAGGACCTTTCTGTTCATCTGTAATCGATATGCTTCTAGAATACTTCACATAATTGGAGCAGTCTAACAGAGGAGGGAGTCCTCCATGTCATAATATGCACTCATGTTCATAATGAGATACAGGCAGGCAGTGATCGACAGACACAGGAACCAATCACCACACAGAATACAGAACAACCAATCACCAGGCAGAACACTACAGGGTACATTACCAGTATAAAACACATGAGGCAGGAAGGCTCAGCCTCTTCATACTGGTGATAACTGTAGCAACAGTCAGGGTGCAATGTACAGTCAGCACCTACTACACATGGCACAGAGCAAGTCTGGGCAAGCCAGATCAAGGTTAGCAAGTTTAGATTAATAGAGTGTCGACTCACAGCGAACTATGTACATTACTCGGCAAGTTCAATAAAGCAGTGTTGAACCATCTACAGTGTTGGAAGCCTATTTTCAAGTGATACTGCATCAAGTTGCAGTCCGCATTAGTCCAACATAGATAACACATCATGGTACCAGGAAACTATTAACTCTAACGGACCTACCTCGAGTAAATCTGAAACGACCGGAAAGCAAGTAGCAAACAGCCAGCGGTATGGAAAAGATCCAGGCCCCTCCACAGCTCCGGATCTCCGGCAACTTCGGCGCCAACTGGAGGGTCTTCAGACAGAAGTTCCTCCTACACCTCGCGGCATCCAACCTTGAGGAAGCAGCAGATGCCAGGAAAATCGCCCTGCCCCTGTCGACGGCGGGGGATCACGCCATCCACATCTTTAACTCGCTCACGTTTGCCCAAGGAGAAGATAAAGCAAAGTTCCAGACCATTCTGCAAAAATTCGACAGCCACTGTGAAGTCGAGGTGAATGAGAGCTTTGAACGGTACATCTTCCAACAGAGGTTTCAGGGTAAGGACGAACCTCTTCACTCCTTTTTGACCCATCTTAGCGCAGTCATGTAACTATGACTCGACTGCTGACTCCATGATCCGTGATCAGATCGTTTTTGGGGTCCATTCCGATTCCCTGCGGGAGCAGCTCCTTAAAATCAAACGTATGACCCTCCCGATCATCATCGTAACATGCGTTGCCCATGAACATGTCAGAAATCGCTACTCCCCCATCAAGGCGGCAGAAATGGCAAAACTAGCCTCCCACGAGGCAGAAACTGTACAGGCCATTGCTAGGCTGCAGGGCCTGGACATTGAGGAGAGTGCCCGTTTCGCGGGCTTCAGTGGCCATTTCGCGGGCTTTCCACGGGGCCCCGCGCAGGCGCACCGCGACTGGGGGGACAATGCGGCCGAAAACCCTACTGCGCATGTGCAAACGTCGGCCGACCGCACTGCCAGCAACTTTCTGGCCACTGATGAACATGTCGTCCAGACACGAACAGAAACTGCCAAAGACCCTCTGCTGCAAAGGGTAATACACCACCTCGCAAATGGGTGGCGCAAGGTGCAATGCCCCCAGTTTTTTAATGTCAAGGATGATTTGACGGCTGTTGAAGGGATCATTCTGAAACTGGATCCCCCACAGCATGCAGGCCATGCTCAATCAGATCCATGAGGGTCACCTTGGAGTCGAGAAATGCCGACGCAGAGCTCGACAGGCAGTTTACTGGCCTGGGATCAGCTAGGACATCTCCAACATGGTACTCAATTGCACCACATGCCAGAGATTCCAACCATCTCAGCCCAAGGAGATGCTCCAACAACATGAGCTCGTGGCCTCTCCGTGGTCCAAGGTGGGAATAGACCTCTTTCACTCAAATGGGTGTGACTATGTACTTCTGATCGATTACTTTTCGAACTACCCAGAAGTTGTGAAGCTGTCGGACCTCACGTCAAAATCAGTCATCAAGGCCTGCAAGGAGACGTTTGCCAGACACGGTATATCACTCACAGTGATGAGCGACAACGGTCCATGTTTCCACAGCCAAGAGTGGTCCAACTTTGCACAATCCTACCACTTCAAACATGTCACATCCAGCCCCCATTACCCGCAGTCAAACGGGAAGGTGGAAAAAGGGGTCCACATTGTCAAGCAGCTGCCCTGCAAGGCTGCAGACTCTGCATCTGATTTTAACCTTGCACTGTTGGCATACAGGGCAGCCCCTGTGTCGAATGGTCTGTCTGCGGCTCAACTACTCATGAATCGCAACCTGCGAACAACTGTTTCAGCCATCCACGTTGCAGACCTTGATCACCTCACGGTGCTAAGCAAAGTGCAGCGGGTCAGGGACCAGCAGAAGATCACGTATGATGCTCATGCCACTGATCTGCCTGTGCTGGCCCCAGAAGATGCTGTTCGCATCAAGCTGCCTGAGGGAGGTTGGTCAGCCCCTGCTGTTGTGCGACAGGCTGCCCCCAGGTCTTTCGTTGTTCGCATGGCTGATGGCTCCATTCTCAGGTGCAACAGAAGGACACTGCTCAAAATTGCCTGCCCACCACCACCTGACCACACCCCTCTGTATGTCGAGACGACTCCTCCGGACATTTCAAATCACGCGTCCACCAATCTGGCAGCAATCCCGCCTGTCGAAACGCCGGAGTCCCCCCCGCTACCTCTGAGGCGGTCGACAAGAATCCGTCGCCCACCACAAAGACTGGACTTATAGACTTTAACTGTGTAACCTTTGTTCACCTTGTTCTGTATATGCACGATAGACACCTTCCCATGTATATATGTTCACTCACTCACCATTTTGCACGCAATCACACATGTAAATACAAGCACACAGCCACAAGCATCCAAAATTTATTTAAAAAGGAGAGATGTCATAATATGCACTCATGTTCATAATGAGATACAGACAGGCAGTGATGGACACACACAGGAAGCAGTGATGGACACACACAGGAACCAATCACCACACAGAATACAGAACAACCAATCACCAGGCAGGACACTACAGGGTACATTACCAGTATAAAACACACGAGGCAGGAAGGCTCGGCCTCTTCGTACTGGTCATAGCTGTAGCAACAGTCAGGGTGCAATGTACAGTCAGCACCTACTATACATGGCACAGAGCAAGTCTGGGCAAGCCAGACCAAGGTTAGCAAGCTTAGATTAATAGAGTGTCGACTCACATCGAACTACGTACATTACTCGGCAAGTTCAATAAAGCAGTGTGGACCCATCTACAGCGTTGGAAGCCTGTTTTCAAGTGAATACTGCATCGAGTTGCAGTCCGCGTTAATCCAACACAGATAACACATCACTCCACTCCCACGGCAATGCTAAAATTGATGTTTTTTTTCAAAAAGTGAGTGAAGAAATATCTTGGGTGTTTCTTTGATGAAAAATAATATTTCAAATAAAAGTTTTAACCTACACCTTCCTACCATTAAACCTCTTTAGTTATCAATCATAGTTGCCTTAACATCTCAAAAGCGGCTGAACTGTCAAAGATTATTGACCTGAATTTGTTGTGAACATCAGAGCAAGCATTCTGCTCCATCCCATGGGTTTCAGAGTGGCAAGTGAACTGATTCCGAAAACAATTTTGCTGTGTAATAACCCCCACGAGGCCCACGGGGATACCCTGATTGCTCTCCCCTGGGACTCGCGCAATACGAGCTTCCCTGCTAGTGGGAGGAGGCCCGCCCAGCTGAGGCTCATAAGAACTCAGTATAAAGGCCGGCCCAGCAGGGGTCGGCATGCTGGCTGTCCTAACAGGACTGCGCCCTGTAAATATATTTTATGCCGTAAGCAGACTTTCTGTGACCGTAAATAAATCTGTGTTCACCTTACCGCTCGGCTTTCTGGATGTTAATAGCTATCAAATGACAAATTTTTAGAATTGAGTTGTTCCGACAGTCTTTAGTGGCTATATAGTAATCAGAGGTCTGACTGTGATCCGTTATTGAGAGTTACAAGTTTTACAGCCTTCCATCTGGAGCAGCACCAGCCAAGGAGTTAGAGCTGACTCCTCACACTGACTTTGGAGTCTTAGGGCTGGTTTGGCACAGGGCTAAATAGCTGGCTTTTAAAGCAGACCAAGGCAGGCCAGCAGCGCGGGTTCAATTCCCATCACAGCCACCCTGAACAGTCGCCGGAATGTGGCGACTAGGGGTTTTTCACAGTAACTTCATTTGAAGCCTACTTGTGACAATAAGCGATTTTCATTTCATTTCATTTTTCATTTCAGTTTATTCTGCAGGATTAGCTGCTTGTGTCACTGTATTTTTCGTAATGACATTGTATATGGTTATAATTTGAATATTAATTAACGCTGAATTATATAACATTGGAAAATCCAGCAATATTGAGGTTAAAATAGAAGCTATTCAACAGCTAAATTCCTTTGTCAAGGACTTGGGGCCGCTAGGCAGCCTTATCAGTGTGTGACTAGCGTGGTATAACTCTAACATAATACTTGTCTTGTACTAAACTAACAAACTTAATTGGCAGGCAAGATAAAGAAGATCACTTCTCGCTTGATCAGGTGGATAGGTAACACTGCATTTTTGAAGCCTTGAGGTTTGGTTTATTGACGATAGTGCACAACGTGGCAACAGTTACAGACAGCAGAAGTACAGAGGTCTGCAAATAACAGAAATCACATTTAACTCAGTATGCACAAATTTCTTCGGCATGCTCAAAACGCTGATGGTCTACATTTACAGAAAGAGGAACCGTTGGTCACGATAGGCTGGTTTCCAGAAATGACATCACCAATTATGACCTTTGTGCCATTTTTTTATTTCAACAGCAGCTATCTACATGAATAAGGATTTTACAAGTTGTTGCTTCACTTCAAATAGATTCTTTGGTTTTATTCCACGGGTACTTTTCCTGCGCTGACGAATTAATTTGGATATCTCATTTTAAGAAGTGTTAATTTGTGAAAGATTGCGGCGAATCATTAATGTTACTCATGGGCAAAGAGTATGGCCTCATTCTTAAGCCATGGGCGGCATTCTCCGGTCTCCAGCGTCAAAATCGCGTTCGGCGATCGCCCGGAGAATCCCCATTTGCGCCAAAATCGGGGGAGGTGCTGCTTTTGCGATGTTCCACTCCCTTCAAAATGGCGTACTCGCAGAGTATGCTGCACGCCGTATTCGCGGCCTCAGGGACATCACTGATGCTCCACCCCTGATGGGGCAAGTTCCCAACGGCATGGGTTACTCATGCTATTTATTTTTGTGAACCCGGCGTGGTGGCTGTGGGCGGAGTCCAGCGCCGCCGCAGTTGGGTGGGAGCGTTCCGCCGGCAGGGGGGCTTTGACAGGGGCTGGGGGCACTGGTGGGGGGTGGTCCGGGGGTGGCGACCTGGCCAATGGGAGGCATTATTTGGCAGGCTGGGTCCACGCTTGGTCAGCGCCATGTTGCACGTGCGGACGCTGCAGGCCGACGCCGTGCGCATGCATGGCCACGGACCCGGCAATTCTCCGGCCGTATCCTCAGCTAAAGCCGGGGTCTTTACGCTGTATGCCTGCTAGCCCCCCACCAGACAGAGGATTGGTGCAGCTTTTGCACCGTTTTTCCGGACGTAAAACGCTGGCGTCAGCACTTAGTCTTCAAATCGGAGAATCCAACCCCATGTCTGTTGTTTCACATTTTCTTTTCTTCTATCCCTGCACTTTTTCTTTGGAACAACACCACCAAAACTTCAGAGAAATGCCAGCATCGACAAAGAAGGAAAATTCTATCCCGGCAATGGTGAGGCCTCTGTGGGGACTTGAACAGAAAATCTAGGCAGACACTTCAGTGGAGTACTGAGGGAATGCTGCACAATTGGAGGTGCCTTCTTTCAGAATGGAATTAAACTGAGGCCAAGTTTGTCTGCTCAGGATACTGGTTAGGATCCCACACATTATTTGAAGAAGAGCAGGGGAAATCCCCCTGTGTCTTGGCCATCATTTATCCCTCAACTAACATAACTAAACCAGGTTATCTGGCCATTTATTTCAGTGTTATTTCTGGGATCTTGCTGTGCCTTAATCAGCTGCCAAGACAACAGGAACTATTTTGACATAAATCCAAAGAAGCTATTTGTATAAATATCAGCTGGCAAACTACAATGAGGAAAAATGTGCACTTTTTTAGGATCTTTTAACATTCTCAGGACATCCCAAGTGCTTCACAGCCAATTAAATAATTTTCCAGTTCAGTCACTATTGAAATGCAGCAAACCTGGCAATTTTCACATACAAGTCCCACAAACAGCAGTAAAATAAATGAGTGGATAGTATATTTAATTGGCCTGGCTGACTTGTCTCTCCAGCTGGTTGTTTAGAGAACAACTTGTACCCATACAGCAACTAAAATATAGAAGATATGCCAAGAGATGTGACAGAGGAGTAATGGACACCAGGTGTGTTATAGTAAGAAGACATAACCAAAAGCACAGTCAAGACAATGGATTTTGAGGACATAACAGCAGACAGGAAACTCAGCAATAAATACAGAAAATGCTGGAAAAGCTTAGGTCTGGCAGCATCTGTGCAGACAGAATGTTTCACGTCCATTAGCGCGATTTACCGGCCTCGTCAAGGTCTATCGAGAGATTTGTGACACACGAGACGTCTCACGAGATTCAACCGAACCTCGCGTACAACGCGAGATCCAGATATGCATATGTAAATGTTCCAATACGCTCATTTAAATATGTCTACGCCGGATTCTCCAGGCGCCCGGGGTCTAAAGGCCATGGTGGCACTGCTAGGCTGGTAGTGCCAAGGTGCCAGGTTGCCTGTGCCAGGGGTTGGGCTGGGGGTGCCTTGCCCTTAAGAGGTGAGGTGAGGGGGGATTTGAGGGCCCCGGAAGAGGTAAGTTGGGTTCAGTGTGGGGGGGGGGGGGGAGTCTGGAGGCCAGGGTGGGGATACTTAGGGGGTTGAAAGATCGGGACTGCCATTAAAAATGGCTCTCCAATCCACGACTACTCTTCCTGCCCTGGTGAAATAAGCTCTTCAGTGCAGCAGATGATGTAGTGCAATCTCAACAGGCATTCCTCGCCGAGGCCCAAAAAAGCAACAAAGTGCCGTTGAATAGCGGAAACACACCCAAAACTGGACTCTGTTTTCTTCCAGTTGAATCGCACCCATAACTCTGTTTCTCTCTCCACAGACGCTGCCAGACCTGCTGTGTTTTTCCAGCATTTTCTGTTTTCTTTTCAGATTTGAAGCATCCGCAATGTTTTGCTTCTATTTTAAAAAATCAGCAGGCTGTTCAGCCATGAGCTGGCTCCTGTCAGTTTCATTACAACCAAGACCCGTGACTTCTAGTTTTGAAACAATGCACACCCTACTTTGTTCACACTTCCACCAGATGGCTAAGAAGAGGAAATGCAAAATTTGTTTTCATAGATTGAGGCATGTGATTTGTGATTTTCGTTTCATAAACATTTAATTTTAATATAGAAACACGTCCGAGATGTTTCAGAGATGTAAGGAGACAGAAATGGACACCGGGCTAAAGAGGGAGAGATTTGAGGGGTAATCGAAAGGTATGTCAAAGTGTTGTAAGGACATTCTCAAAGAAAGCGAAGGGAGTTTAAAGGAAGGAATTCCAGAACATGGTGCTGAAGGCAACATTCCTATTTTGGAGGGCTGCAGGTGATATATTTAAGTATGAGCACCTTTAAATTTCTTTGCACTGCTGCACAAGCATCATAACTAAAGGAGCCAACTTGTCCTTGGCCTACAAAGGGACTTTCAGGTTGCTGAGCAGCTTACGGGAAACACTGTTGAAGGCATCACCGTCAATGTTGAAATGAAAAGCTGCATAAAAAGCCAGTGTCAGAGAAGTCCAGAGGTGGGAGGAAGGAGTTGTAAGGCTGCAGGTTACTGAGCGTCAAGACCATGAAAGGGTTAAACAGGAGGCTAAGATTTTAAATGTAAGATGTTACAACACTGGGGGCTAATGTAGGTCAGCAGGAATGAGTGAGCAAGGCATGGTGCAGGACAGGACAAGGGCAGCAGAGTGTTGGATGAGCTGATGTTCACAACACATGGCGAATGGCAGCATAACTAGGAAAGCAGAGGGTAATTAGGTTTTGAGGTGTCAAAGACATAGATGAGGGTGTCAGCAGCAGAGGGGCCAAGACAAGGTTAGCGAATTGCTCATAAAATTTTACAGTGAAGGAGGCCATTCAGCCCATCGGGTCTGCACTGGCCCTTGGAAAGAGCACCCTACTTAAGCCCAGGCCTCAACCCTATCTCCCTAACCCAGTAACCCCACCTAACCTTTTGGATACTCGGGGGCAATTTAGCATGGCCAATCCACGTAACCTGCACATCTTTGGACTGTGGGAGGAAACCGGAGGATCCGGAGGAAACCCACACAGACATTGGGGGAACGTGCAGACTTAATTGAAGTTAAGATGGGCTCCAATTTGTGAGACACCATTTTCAAGGACTTCAGAGAGGAAAGATCAGTTAGATATGAAGTACCTTTGCAATATCAAAGGAGTTGAGAGTGTGGTTTTTAAGGAGGATATATTTTGAAAGGGATAAATGGTCAGTACTTGAAAAAAAAAAATGATTTACATTGTTCCCTAGCATGGGGTTCAGGAAAGGAAGTGAGTGGTCAGCAGAGTGGTGATAACTAGGTGGGTCACATGAACAGGAGTAGAGAAAGCATGAGGGAAAATTGACGAGAAACTAGTGAAAGGGCTGAATGGGTTTGATTACCAAGGTGGTGAAGGAAGAAGCAGCAAAGACAGATGAATGGATGGATTCTATCTTAATGACAATGGAAGAGGCAGTTGGAAATGAAAAGAAGCGAGCTGTTATATTTACTCTCCAAAACCATCCCAAAGAATGGGGCAGTTTAGGCAGTGATTGAGGCCCTGTAATGTTTGGCGTAGTTCAGGTATATCTATGTCATCAAATCATTCTTCAATCTAGCCGATGCTGTGCACACCTTGGCCTGGAGGGGAAACGCAGCCGGAAGCCAAAAATGGGAGAAGGCCGGAATTGGACAGGGAATTAGATTTACCGGACACAAAGTCATCAAACGTTTGAATAGGTGAGCATTCTGCATCTGAGTATCCCTACACAGGTAGTGAGGAAAAGGCATTGTGCTCAAGGAAAGAGCTCATTATTTTATATAATCTAATCGCCAATACAATGAAAAGACAAGAGTTTTGCCTGCTTGTTTTACTCAATTCCATACAAAGCGAGTTGAAAGTTTGCACACTGACTCATGGACATGGTGCCCCGCCCAGCCACGGAGTAGCCAAACAGACCGCTCCCCACATCACCAAGGCGATTTTCTGTATGCTCATAACTAGCAGTCTTGCTTCCGGAAACCTGTTGTTGCTTATTTAATCTTCCCGTCATTCACAAAGAGAGCCTTTGGCTAGGAGTGGCTCCATATCCAATGTGATAAAAGAGTTGCCGCATTTGAACCAGCAACATATATTATTTACCTTATACGTTGTGCCGTGATTAGGAAACATTCCTTGTTAAAGTGCAGGAAGAGTTTTTCATAAATTAGAAATTCTCCCAATTTTAGGGAAGGAAGTTAATCCAACTTGAAATTAAACCTGAAAATGCTAGAAAAATGCAGCAGGTCTGGCAGCATCAGTGGAAACAGAAACACAGTTAACAGGCTAGATTTTCTTTTTGCGGAGCCGGAAGACTAGAGCAGATCATTCAAAAATGATGGCTGGGGCCTGATTCTGGGATTCTCAGCCCCGTTAGAGGAACGGGATGAGGGTATCGACTGGTGTGGTTTGCGAGTCTGCATTCCCGACCTGGCTGGCTCCATTGCAGCAATAGGCATCTAGTCTGCTGCAGTTTTCAAGCAATTTGGACTGCTTTGCAAGGATTCTTAGGGCGAGATTCTCCACTCCCGCGCCGGTTGGGAGAATCACCTGGGCCGCCACAATTTCCCGGGGCGCCGGTCCGACGCCCTCCCGCGATTCTCCCAAGCGGCAGGAACGGGCCCGTCGACTTCCGCGGGCCGCAGGCCGGAGAATCGCCGGAGACACCCAAAATGGTGATTCTCCGGCACCCCCGCTATTCTCAGGCCCGGATGGGCCGAGCGGCCAGGCCAAAACGGCGGGTTCCCCCCGGCGCTGCCCACACCTGGTCGCTGCCATCGGGAACAGCGCAGGAATGTTGGGGGGGGGGGCGGCCTGCGGGGGGGGGGGGGGGATCCTGCACCGGGGGGTACCTCAAATGTGGGATGGCCCGCGATCGGTGCCCGATCGTTGGGCCGTCCTCTCTGAAGGAGGACCTCCTTCCTTCCGCGGCCCCGTAAGAGTCGTCCGCCATCTGCTTGCGGGGCGGACTTGGAGAGGACGGCAACCACGCATGCGCGGGTGACGCCAGTTATGCGGCGTCTGCCGCGTCATGTATGCGGCGCCGCCTTTACGCGGCGACAAGGCCTGGTGCGTGTAGATGACGCGGCCCCGCTCCTAGCCCATTATCGGGCCATGAATCGGTCGGGATGGGGGCCGTTTCGCGCAGTCGTGAACCTCAACGGCGTTCACGACGGCGTGGGCATTTTGGCGCGGGAGTGGAGACTCCCGCCCTTAGTTCATGGCTCCTATGATATGAATCATAGCCTGGATTAGAGAACCTTTTGAAAGGTTCTAAAGGTCTTATCCATGCCCCCTCGCTAAACTATGTTCCCCCACCCATCCCATATGGCCCTTTTACCTTCCATGCCAACCAATGGAGCTTGCATGCCATTCAAACAGTATACACTGTGTGCAGAGTCACTAAACCCTATAGTAACAATAGCATGCATGAAAAGCTTCAAAAACAGTCATTCATAAAGTGCTTTTACTAAATCCATAGAAAAGTATCAATTATCCAGATCTTTTAAAGTATCAATAGCAGAAACTACATGCTCTTAAAACCTCTTTATCTTGCGCAGACATTGTGCAATTGACAGGATAGATCAGAAAGAAAGACCTGCCAATTAAGAAATCTTTCATAGAATCCCTACAGTGCAGAAGGAGGCCATTAGGCCCATCGGGTCTGCACCGAACCTCTGAAAGAGCATCCTACCATGGCCCACTCCCCACCCTATCCCTCGAACCCTACCTAACCTGTATTTCTCTGGGCAATAAGGGGCAGTTTCAGCATGTCCAATTCACCTAGCCTCTACATCTTTGGACTGTGGGAGGAAACCAGAGCACCCAGAGGAAACCAACGCAGACATGGGGAGAAAGTGCAAACTCCGCCAGTCACCCAAGGCCAGAATTGAACCCAGGTCTCTAGCCCTATCAGGCAGCAGTGCTAACCACTATGCCACCATGCCATTTCTCTTGGGGTGCAGCTGCTTGAAGAAAATATTGGATGTCTGGACTCTCAGACTGGGCTGGAGCCCAGATATCATCAATCAGGGAAATAACTTGTATATGTATTGCGCTTTTCACATACTCAGTACCAAAGAACATTACAGCCAATTAAGTATTTATAAATTGCAGTCACTATTGATATGTTGGAACTGCAGTTAGCTCATAAAAACAATATGATAATGATGCTGGTTGAGGGATAAATATTGACCAGGGCCCTGGGGAGGACTGCCCTAATCTCCTCTAAAGCAGTATTATGGGATCTTTTATGCTTACCTAAGATGACAGACCCTTATTTAACCCCTTACCTGAAAGATGGTCCCTCCAACATAGTGTAACATTCTCTTCATGCTGCGTACAAGTATCCATCGAGGACTTTGTACTCGAGTCCCAAGAGTGTAACCGCAACACAAGGAGGGAAATTCCACATTTGTAGCATGGTTTCCTGTGTTGGCCAACTCGACAAATAATGTTGGAAGTTATACTCCCTCCCTGCGCCAAACACTTCCTACTTGATGCCAGCACTGGAGTTGTCCAACAGAAAGGAATCCATCCTACTGTGTAGTGATCTCTGCAATGAGAATAAATTTAATGATTTAAAAAAGTAAAAGAATTTTAATTTATATTCCAAGATTCAAGAAAAGTTTTGAATATAAAGTGATTTCCTTTGAGCTAAATTTTCACCAAACACAAAGTAAACCTTAAAATTAAGCCACATTATTCTTCCCAATCCCTTCCTGATGTCTAGGTATGGCAAGAGTTATCAACTATAGATAGCGCAATTCCTTGTTAGTAGCGCAGTTCCTTGTTAGTATAGTAGTTAGTTTCCCTGCTTGTCACGCCAGAGACCGGGGTTCAATTTCCCGACGGGGAGCTTTGTAGCTGTCCAGAAGCTCCACTGGCATCCTTACTTTGGCATGGTAGCACAGTGGTTAGCATAGTTGCTTAACAGCTCCAGGGTCCCAGGTTCGATTCCCAGCTTGGGTCACTGTCTGTGTGGAGTTTGCACGTTCTCCCCGTGTCTGCATGGGTTTCCTCTGGGTGCTCCGGTTTCCTCCTACAAGTCCCGAAAGACGTGCTGTTAGGTAATTTGGACATTCTGAATTCTCAATCTGTGTACCCGAACAGGTGCCGGAATGTGGCAACTAGGTGCTTTTCACAGTAACTTCATTGCAGTGTTAATGTACACCTACTTGTGACAATAAAGATTATTATTATTAAAATGGTGATAGTTTTATGGTAGATGAGCGGGCTGAACAATGGTAGGTTAAACTTAATGCTGCAAAGTGTAAAATATTGCAGATTAGGAAGGAAACGTGGTTATCACATATTTTTCAAGAATAGGGTTGTATAGCTGAGGGTATTAATAAACCTAAATGTTCAACATGCCCAGCCAACACAGTGCAACAATCAACAAAGCCAGTCGAAAATGCTGAACTACATAGCCAAAACATGTCAAAGAAAATTGTGGTCCAGCTGTACTTTGCACTGTTCAAGCCACACCTTGTGCACCACGTCAAGTTCTACTCACCAGGAAACAGGAGGGATATTCAAAAGCTATAAGGAATGCAGAAAAGAGACAAAATGATGAACTCTGGGATAAATTCAATATCCTACATGGGTCTCAAAGTGACGTTGTGGAATAGTTACTTGATGTAGAAGCCAACTTATTTTCAACCAATGAAGATGAAAACCACATTGTTTCTGTAACAGATCTTTTTGGTCTGCAGCACCAGTTTTGTACTTAGGCAGTAAATTAAGAAACTATCTTCGACTGTCAGCAGACAAAGTTCTGAGAAAAGGCCGTGGGACTTGGGCATTTCAGTGTGGAAAGGACATGCCTGACAGATAATCTCATAATAGTCTGTTCCTCCTTGTTTGTGTAACCTTCCAATCCCACTCCTGATTCCTATGGTCTCTTCATGAACTCACTGTGTTCCCTGCGATGTCTTCTATTTATAGCAGCTTATGCACTTTATGTTGCAGATCCCATGCATTGCACCTGTGCCTCGATGAGGAAGTGGGAAAATCTCTGCACTTAAATATACTCATAAAACAGTTTCTTCATAAGTCATCATCGACCAATGCACCAAACATATCTAGCCCTGTGGTGATGGAGAGGTATGGACAAGTAGATGATGCTACTGTCATCTTCAGTCATAACCCTGCACACAGGAGGCCTCAGGGTGATGGTCACTCTTCACAGATTGGAACTGCAGAGTTAATATTTCAGAGCAAACCGTTTCAGGTGCTGCGCCTCTCTTCCCAGTCATGGAAGGGGCAAAAAAGAAACCCTGAACGCAGCCAGCACTCCCTGCCTCTGCCAGGTTACTGCTCCTGGATGATCATCCATTTACCACGGTTGAAATGTAAAAGCACAACTACTAGCCATCAAATGAAGCTCGGTCATGGAATGTCAGATCTTTTCTAGCCAACAATATGAGATCGGAGCACAGAACAGTCTTCATAGCCATAATGGCGGGGGGGTACAACATCGACGTAACAAGGCTTGATGAGGAGTCTCAACTTGAGAAGTTTGGTGCAGGCTACACCTTCCACTGGATTGGTAAATCCAAGGACCAGCCTCGACAGTAGGTGTGGGCTTTGCTATTTGATTTGAACTGGCCCTCAAATTTGAATCACTTCCTATGGGGATCAGAGATTGACTCATGGTTCTTCATTTAAATTTTGCCAGTAACCAGCAAACAACATTCATTAGTGTATTTGCTCCAACAAAGACACACACAGGTGGGATCAAAGAAACACTCAATTATGACCTCTGCAAGATAATTAGAGGAGTACCCCACCAGGAAAAACTTGGTGATTTCAATGCCCGAGTGGGCACAGATTGTGATACAGGGAATGAAGTACTAGGACACCACGATATTGGCAGAGCAAAGTCCAATTGTCAGCTCCTTCTCTCCAAGTTCAGTTAGTTTGAACTAACCATTGTAAATGCAGTCATCCTGCAAGCAGATAACGAAAGACAACATGGATGCACCCCAAATTCAAACATTGCCGCATTATTATACAACAGAGGTCTCGAGGACCTGTGATCTACCCACTTCCTTCGAAGTGCAGAATGCTGGTCTGGAATATTGTGTCTTTTGAAGATAAAATTTGAGGTACTTCGGCACAGAGTCTAGCCACAAAGGAAGCTTGATGTAACTGTTCTTAAAGAAAGGGCAGAAGCAAAATCTAAAGCGCAAACTAATCACAGGAATTACTGGTATTCCAGGTGATATTATTGCCATCGAAGATTCCTGGAAAAAGCTAAAGGATGTTACTCACAGCACGACATCTGTGACCCGAGTGTTTGTTAAACACTCAAACTGTTCCAACACAACAATCAAGACATCAGCAAGCTTCTAACAAAGTGCAAGACGCTCACAGATTCTACATATCTGGCAAGAGATGAAAAGCCAGATACCACTGTGCAAAATACATGCTGTGGGCCAAACTAAGAGTGCTGAAGAACCGATGGTGCAAAACAGGGCTGATGACTTTCAGGCAGCTGCTGATATAAATGACCTGCAGGCTCTCCATGAAGGTCTGCGATCAGTCTCTTGCCCCAAAACCAATGGTGTGACCGCATCCTCTCAGCAGCTATCAATCAGCTCCGACAAATAGGCATGGGATTCTTTCTCAGTGGGCAGAGCATTTCAACAAAGTCCGAAACTAACAATCCATAAGGTGCAATGATGCTATTTAGTCACTTACACAGTACCAGACCCTGGAAGAGTTTGCCCTCAATCCTTCTCAAGTGGAAATTATGACGGCCACAAAGCAGATTTCTACGGGCAATGTAGTTTTCTCTGGTTCGCTGTAAAACTGGCTGCAATGGGACTGTATTAACAGTAAGTATATTTAACTAAGTCTGCAGCTGTACGAAAACACTTGCGCTCTGCCCAAGGTCCAAGGGAAATCTGGCCCGTTCGTGCCACGTGATGCTAGATATCACCACGTCATCACGTAGTCATGTGTCAACCGGGTCTACATCTTCCTTGAATAGTTTGGGCCCCCGGTGGTATAAGGTGTAACAGAGTACGCAGTGAAAGTTATGTACAGACTTGTGTGTATAAAAATAGTTAGCTATTCAACAATGTACAATGGTTTGTGTGAACAATTAAACAGATTGGACCTTCCAATTTGGTGCACAGCCCATTTTGTGTACTTCTCCCTTTCTTTCAATATGCGGTGGAAGGGAACAACAGAGAATACAAAACAAAACAATGTTTGTCAGTCCAAACAGCCTATGTGGTGATGAAATCTCAATATTGTGCGCTGGACCTGCTCATACACCCAGAGTGTGTGATAACACCATCAGGTGGAGGGCAAACTGTTCTATGGCCCTTGACCATTTTGCTGGACACATGCCAGCCCCCAGAGCACCCGACCCAGCTGCCGGAATGCCCAACCTGGCCCCCGACCAGGAGACCCGGCCTGTCGCGACCTGGAGAGTCCCGCCCAACAACCCGACCCGGAGAGGCCCGCTCAGCGCCCAATTTACCGGCAGATGGAGGAAAGGAGGGGAATTCACGAGGAGGACTGACCAGGCCTACTCCAAGGCCCAATTCCAGGAGCGCCAGATCAGACCACCAACGCTGGAACTGAACACGGGACCCAGCCCAACCTGATCAAGGAAGGCGCTGCCTGCAACCCGCACCCAGGGTAAATACCCCAAAACGTCAGAGACCCCATGCGAGGACCTGAAAGCGCTGAAAGGTAGACCCTTCTTTGCGGAACCTTAGGGTCTGACCGGATCGTGAACATGCCCCCCCAGGACGACCCCTAAATTGCAACCAGCACACAGGACCCGCCAGACGCGACCACTTACTTTCCACCAGGTCAGACTTCTCCCATCAGGTCCCAGAACCACCCAGAAGCAGCTGCCGACCTAAAAAGCAAGGGAAACGCTGTGGTCTGCAGGTGAGACTGAAGCAACACGGTTTCAAGACTGCTCGCCCCAGCACACACCTGACAAACGTCCAAGCAATAGAAAACAAGCTGGACAAGCTTAACCATAGACTTACCTTTCAGAGGTAAGTAAGGGACTACTGTGTGCTCTGTTTCAGAGAGACATGGCTCACTCCTGCCTCGCCGGACTGTGCCATACAACCCGACAGCTTCTCAATACACCGCACGGACCGCACAGCATCATCGGGCAAAGCGAAGGGTGGAGGAGTTTGCCACCTCATCAACTCCTCCTGGCGCTTGGGCTTGGCGACCCTGGCGAACTACTGCTCCCCGGACCTGGAATACCTAACTGTGAAGTGCCACCCATACCACCTTCCAAGAGAGTTTACTTCTGCCATCAGCACAGTGGTCTACATCCCACCTCAGGTGAAAGTAAAGAAGGTACTGGACGAATTGTACACCGCTATAAATAACAGTGAAACAGAACACCCAGAGACCTTGTTCATCGTGGCCGGGGACTTCAAAGAGACCAACCTCAAGAGTGTACTGCCAAAATTCCACCAACACATTTCCTTTTCACCCAGGGGCGCCAACATCTCCAACCACTGCTACACAAACATAAAGGGTGCTTATCAACCCATCCCCCGACTGAACTTCGGAAAATCAGACCATACGTCAGTGCTCCGTCTCCCGGCATACAAGCAGAATATTAAGTGGGAGAACCCAGTTACGATGGCGTGCAATGCTGATCCGAGGCACCAGAAGAGCACTGACGCAACTGCTTGGAGTCAGTGGACTGGTCCATATTCAAGAACTCAGCGGCCAACCTAAATGCATATGCCACCACCATCACAGACTTCATCAGCAGAAGACTGCGTGGCAGAGAGGGTAGTACGCACGTTCCCGAACCGGAAACCACGGTTAAATCGGGAGATTCACTCCTTACTGAAGGACAGGTCTGAGGCGTTCAAGACAGGTGACCCTGACCTAGACAAGAAATCCAGGTACGACCTCCGCAAAGCCATCAGGGATGCCAATAGACAATATCAGACTAAGCTAGAGACACAGACTAACGACACGGACTCTTGTCGGTTATGGCAAGGCTACAAAGGAAAGCCGAGTAGAATCTCCAGCAGCAGCGCACTGCTCCCCAATGAACTCAATGCATTCTATGCTCAGTTCAAGCAGGAAACCATCAAACCTTTGTCAACTGCCCCAGAAGCTCACACATACCCATACCTACCGTCACAGCTTCCAAAGTCAGATTGGCCTTCTTGAAAGTGAACCCTCGGAAGGCAACGGGTCCTGCCGGAGTCCCTGGTCATGCACTCAGATCCTGCGTGGATCAACTGGCAGGTATGTTCACGGACATCTTCAACCTCTCCCTACTCTGTTCTTAGGTTCCCACCTGCATCAAAGAAGCCCACCATCGTACTAGTGCCAAAGAAGAACCAGGCAATGTGCCTCAGTAACTATTGTCCAGTGGCCTTGACATCTTTCATTATGAAGTGCTTCGAGGGGTTGGTCATGAGACCCGATTTCGTAATCGGCGATCGGGCAGCGAATCCATTTTTACGATGGAATCGGGGGCGGGGCCTGTTTTAGGCAGGTTTTGCATGCGCCCCCCCCCCCCTCTGAAACGGCATCACCACGGTGCATGCCGCACGCCGTTGGGATGGCCTCTGGTCGTCATCTGAAGGCCCTCCTCCGATGCTCCGCCCTTGATGGGCCAAGTTCACGACGGCGCGGGGGACATGCGGTCTCAGCCGTGCGGGAACCCGGCATAGATCATAGAATTTACAGTGCAGAAGGAGGCCATTCGGCCCATCGAGTCTGCACCAGCTCTTGGAAAGAACACCCTACCCAAGGTCCACACCTCCACCCTACCCCCATAACCCAGTAATCCCACCCAACACTAAAGGCAATTTTGGACACTAAGGGCAATTTAGCATGGCCAATCCACCTAACCTGCACATCTTTGGACTGTGGGAGAAAACTGGAGCACCCGGAGGAAACCCACGCACACGCGGGGAGAATGTGCAGACTCCGCACAGACAGTGACCCAAGCTGGGAATCGAACCTGGGACCCTGGAGCTGTGAAGCAATTGTGCTAACCACAATGCCCGTGCTACCGGGCATGGCGGCTACGGACTGTGTCCACCGTCGCCATAGCTGGGCAGGAGCTGGGAGAGGGTCTCCCACATTGTGGCGGCCTGCTGCGTCCTCCACAACATTGCCCAGCAGTGGGTGGAGGAATGCCAGGCCACGTCTGACAAGGAGGGTGAAGGGGAGGGGGAGGATGGGCAGGACATAGAGCACGACATGTGCACCAGGGCCAACGCGCACGGGGCACTCTGACCACCTCCAGGTTCACCAATTTGGGTGGGGGGGGAACTTGGCCAGGGGCACGGACACTGCATTCCATCTCCCTCCCCCTCCACTTTCCCACCCCCTCGCCTGCAACTCCCTCTGTGATACATACCTGCCGCCCTACGGGGTGTGGGCCCCGGGTTTGCAGTAACACTTGGTCTGGTCCATGGGATGGATGGTCGGGGGGACGGTCGGGGTCCTGGGGGCAGGGTCGGGAGGGTGGGGAGCCCAGGCCACCCACAACATCCGCCCATTCCCTTCCCCGACTCTAGCCAGCCCAGACCA
This sequence comes from Scyliorhinus torazame, assembly GCF_047496885.1. Taxonomy (NCBI): domain Eukaryota; kingdom Metazoa; phylum Chordata; class Chondrichthyes; order Carcharhiniformes; family Scyliorhinidae; genus Scyliorhinus; species Scyliorhinus torazame. The sequence goes on along the minus strand of NC_092707.1, from coordinate 330,251,462 downwards.
GCCCACCCCTCACACCCAACCGACAGAGCACCGAGGCAGATTGTAACTGTATGAACAGGTGTTTAATGTGACAACATATATACAGATATGTGCCCTAGCCCCTATAACAAACTGTGCCCTGTACCCGTGCCAACTTAACTAGTGTCTAACTTCCTGGCCTTACGGGCCCTAATGCTAAGTCTTGGTGGATCTCCAGCTGGTACAGCAGGAATGGAGGCGGCCTGCTGTGATTCCCGCCCTGTGACCTGGGTCCTCGTCGGCGGCCATCTTGTGGGGCACCGGGGCCTGGAACGGCCTGGCTGCTGCTCGGGTGTCCCAGGTGGCGTGGCCCTGTTCTGCCTGCTGCCCACCAGATCCACCAGGGACAGGAGGGGGGAGTCCAAGATGCTACAGTGTACCAGCACCTCCCCTGCGGGAGTCCCCAGCACGAGCTCCATCACCTCCTCCTCCCTCGAGGTGCCCGATGGCCCCCGGGCTACTCCATGGGATGGAGCTGTCTCCTGTGGTTGCACCAACACCTGGCACTGCCAGTTATGCAGGTCCGCTCTGGTTTCGACCAGGGTCTGCATGCTCGTGGCCATGGAGCACAGGGAGTGTTCCATCTCCATCTTGGACTGCGCCACATTACCCATTGACTGTGCCCTTACCTTCTGAGTTTGTGTCACATTAGCCAGTGACTGCACCATCTCCCCCTGGGACTGGGCCACCTCCCTCTGGGTCTGCGCCACGTCAGCCAATGCCTGGGCAATGCCGCCGACGTTCCCAACCATGGGCTGCTGTGACTAAGCCACACTCAGGAGCGCCGTTATAATGTCCAGGTGGCTCTGGCACATGGTTGCCTGTGAGGCGGCAACCCTATCCTGGGCCTTGACCAGCGCCTGCACAGAATGCCCCAGACCTTGGGCATGCTGATCCATATAAAATCCTGATGGGACTGGACAGGCTAGATGTGGGAAGAATGGGGTCACAGCCTGAGAATAAGGGGTAAGCCATTCAGGACTGAGATGAGGAAGAACTCCTTCTCTCAGAGTTGTGGACTTGTGAATTCTCTACCACAGAAAGCTGTTGGGGCCAGTTCGTTGGATATATTCAAGAGGGAGCTGGATGTGACCCTTGCGGCTAAAGGGATCGAGGGGTATGGAGAGAAAGCGGGTCTGGGATACTGAATTTGCATGATCAGCCATGATCATACTGAGGGCCAAATGGCCAACATTTGCACCTATTTTATCTGTTTCTATGTTTCTACAGCCAGGACCGTCGCCCCAACTGCCTCCACTGCGGACGCCACCCGTGCGGTGTTGGCCTGTTGGCATGCATAGTTGGATCCACCTCCTGCTTCTGCACGCGGTTGGACTCCCCCAACTGCACCTGTATGTACTGGATGCTCGTCGACAACCCTTGTAGTCCTTGTTTCTGTGACTGCATTTCCACAACCAATGGGACTGTCCGTTCCAGAAGCCCGAAACCCTCTGGACAGCATCTAGTCCCTGGGGTCCGCCTGTCCTCCGAAGGTCCACCCTTCGGGTGTTCCTACCTCCCCCTGCTGTACCGGGGCAGCTGTGTGCTGTGCAGCAGATAGTGCCCCAGGAGCCTCTTCACTAAAGTGCCAAACCAAGGTGAGTGTCTCTGTGATGATTGAGTGTGTTGGAGACAGCTGTGACAGGACGTCAGTGACTTCCTCGGCCTCCGGGGTGTCCTGCGTCTCAGGTGGTGGGCTGCCATTTGAGCTCCTCTCAGCGTCGGTGCTTGGCTCTCAGGAGGGCTCCAGCAGTGGCACGGGCTGGGGGCGGGGGACACCAGATGGGCCCGCTCCATTTCCAGCGGGTCCTGCAAGACACAAGACAAGACGCATGATTGGACCTTGGGCCAGAGGGGGAAGTGGGGTGGTGGGTGTGTGGGCGATGTGAGAGTGAGGGTCGGGGTGAGGGTGATGTAGGGGTGAGAGTCGGGGGGGGGGGGGGTTGTTGTTACGGGGCAGCACGCTAGCACAGTGGCTAGCACTTGGCTTCAGAGCTCCAGGGTCCCAGGTTCGATTCCCCGCTGGGTTACTGTCTGTGTGGAGTCTGCACGTTCTCCCCGTGTCTGCGTGGGTTTCCTCCGGGTGCTCCGGTTTCCTCCCACAGTCCAAAGATGTGCAAGTTAGGTCGATTGGCCATGCTAAATTGCCCTTAGTGTCCAAAAAATATTGGGTGGGGGTTGCTGGGTTGCGGGGATGGGGTGGATACGTGGGCTTCAGTGGGGTGCTCTTTCCAAGGGCCGGTGCAGACTCGATGGGCTGGGTGGCCTCCTTCTGCACTGTAAGTTCTATGATTCTATGTAACCACAACTCAGCAGGGTCTCACTTTCTCGCTTGCGGCCGAACTCTACCTCGGCGACCTCCCTTTCCTCCGGGCCGCCGACCACATCCAGGGTCCTCTACTCTGCCATCGTGAGGGGTCGCAAGTCCGGTGGTCCCCCTCCAGTCTTCTCCCACTCCTGACGGATGTGGGCGGCCTTCTCCTGGTTTGGGGGGGGGGGGCGCTGCGGACAAAAATAAAAAATGACAGTGTTAGACATGCAGCCTAGGGGTGGCCTCAGTGGCCAGGGTACCCAGCCATGACAGCCAGTATGAGTGCCGGCATGTGGTGTAGGGTGCGAGCTCTGCCGCTCTCCAGGTTGGGGGGAGGTTGGGTTACGGGTGTGTAGGACAGGGTTAGTGCCAGGGTCACAGTGTTGCATACTCACCTTGACCACCCTGAGGAGGCACAGGGTTTTTCCTGGCACTGCTGGCCCGTCCGTACCGTGTTGTCCATGACCCTCGTCGCCTCTGCCACCTGCGCCCAGGACGGCGAATTGCGGTGGCTGGCAACCTCCTTCCCGGGCGGGGGTACAGGGTGGCCTGCCTCTCCTCCACTGTGCAGAAGGGTCTCCAGCTCAGCATCCGTAAAACGTGTGGCCGCACGTCTTGCTGCCATTCTATTGGCTGGGATGGTGTGTGTGGGGAGTGAAGTGTGTATATACGGCTGCAGCTTGTTAGCCTCTTGAATGTCAATCACAAAACCGGCGAATCCCGCACCATTTCTCATTGTGTTCCACGTGGCGCCGGTGCTAACCCCTCAACAGTCGCCGAATCGATCCTGGTGTGGCGCCAGTTTTGCTGCCATGGAACTCCACAAATTCTGCACCGGCGTCAACACATAGTCTCAGAAACGGAGAATCCCACCCATTGTGTGTTGTACAGATGTGGGACCCACCACGCCGGACTCCAATGGGGTCTGCATGAATATGGATGTGGAGGGACTGTGGTCAAGGCAAGACTACTGGTGATGGCTCTGAAACCTGACAAGAGGTGTACGCTTGCGTACGTACTGATTGCCGTTGGAAGCTATCATGTAGCTGTTGGGTTTTGGGGCTTTGTTGTTGACCACTGCCAACTGATCATGGCTACATGCAGTCTGGATCTGGACTATTTGTCCTGGTTCCAGGCGGCTGAGATTGTGAGCATGTCGATCGTAATGTGCCTTGTTGCGCAGCCTGTGTTGCAACAGTGCACCCTATACATTAGATTCACGTTTGGGCTGCAACAGAACCTTTGCAGTGTAAATCGTGGTCGTAGTGTACCTGGAAAAAAGTCATTGTTTGGATGAGGGCAGACCCTGTCATGGAAGACACCACAGGCTAAGGAGCATAGCATAGTAATAAGTGTGGTCCCATGCCCATATTTCCAAGAGGTGCTTCGCTGACCATACCACACTTTCTGCTAACCTGTTTGACTGTGGATGGCGGGAGCTGCTTGTGATGTGCTCGAAGTTCTAGGTGCATGCAAAGTTTCAAACCCCTACACAGATAAGTTGTTGAGCATCGTCTGTCATGACTCTCTGTGGGATGCCATGTGTGGCAAAGTGTTTCTTGAACTTGGTTGTGTTTGGAACTTAGTCAAGATCGAACCACCCGGATATGAATCAACAAAGACCAAGTGCTGTTTATCATTCCAGTGAACAATATCAGCCACTGTGAACACCCATGGAGGTCTGGCACCTCATGCAGATGTAGCCGTTCCTTTACTTGGTGCAGCTTTAGTTCATTACAAGGAGAGCATCTTGAGACTTCCCTGTCTTTATCAGTGTACACAGGGAACCAGTACAGCGGTTCTTTGGCCCTGGCTTTAGTTTCTTCCAACCCAGGATGCCCTTGGTGCAGCTGTTGGGTGTAGTAACATGGGGGGCAAGCGGAATAACAAATCGTTGACCAAGCAGGATTAGGCCATCTTAAATGGTTAGTTCTTCTCTGAGGGCAAAGAATACTTGGAGTTGATGAGGAAGCTCCTTGGAGGATTCTAGCCAACCTTTCATTATTATGTCATGCAATCGCGTGCATGTGATGTCTGCTGCAGAGCCTGCATTAGCTCCTGGACATGACGAGAGGATAGCAACTCTATTTAAATTATGTCTACGTGATCAGCTTGGTCCGTAGTGGATAGGAAGATTCTGGTGAAGGCATCAGCCAGGTAGAGTTCCTTTCCGCATTTGTATACGATGCTGATATTATAAAACTAAACTTTAACATTGTGCATTGCAGAATTGTAGATGCAAGTATGGAGAGACTTCTTCAGGATGGTTATGAATTGTTGGTGGTCTGTTTCAATGGTTGCAGGAATACCATATATGAAATCATGACCTTTCTGAAATGTATAAAATGAAGGAAAGCAATACCTTCTCGATTTGTGCATAACGGGTCTCAGTGTCTGTAAGTGCCCTTGAAGCATGTTTTTGAGGTCTCATGTTATTGTGGTCTGTTATTCTGGATGCATGCCGCACGAAGTCCATACTGGGAGGCAGCTGCCAAGATTAGGACAGGTGCCAGAACATCAAAGTATTATAGTACTGTTGGGGTTGCTAATGCTCGTTTGAGCCTGTTGAAAGATACTGTGTGGTGTTCGTGCCAACCCCATTCAATGTCCTGAAGAGGAGTTGACAAAGTGGTCCAGTGACCTCAGTATAACAGGGAAAGAATTTGGAGTGATAGTTTGACATGCCCAGAAAACGCTGTATAGTGAAAATGAAATTAAAATCGCTTATTGTCACAAGTAGGCTTCAAAATGAAGTTACTGTGAAAAGCCCCTAGTCGCCACATTCCGGCACCTGTTCGGGGAGGCTGGTACGGGAATTGAACCATGCTGCTGGCCTGCCTTGGTCTGCTTTAAAAGCCAGCTATTTAGCCCAGTGTGCTAAACCAGTGTGTCTGTTCACAGGAATATCCATTTGTTGTATGGCTGCAGTCTTGTCTGGATCAGGTTTCATACCATCAGTCGTGAGTAAGTGGATTACATGTGTAACCTGATTTACCCTGAATTTATATTCTGCAGAGTTGAGCTTCAATCGGAGATCCCTGACTTTATGCAGGACATGCCAAAGGCACGCATCATATTCTTGCACAGTCTGATCCCAAACCAGGATATCGTCGACTATGATCTTGCACGGCTGATCCGCAAAGAGTTTCTCCATGAGCCGCTGGAAGGCCTCACTGCCAGTGGAGATACTGTACGACATACGCAGAAAATGGTATCTGCTTACCAGAGACATGAATGTAGTCAGTTTTGAAGGTGCCAACTTTAACGGGGTCTGTCAAGATCCGCATTTTGCATCAAGCAGGCTGAATACCTTCGCTTGAGGCACGTCTGATATCATCTGCTCCACTGTCTTCATGGGGTGACGTGGTCTGAGTAATGCTTAGTTCAGATGTATTGGATCAATGTGTATTCTGACGTGCCATCCTTTTTTACTGCGGCTATTATTGCTGAAACTTGGGCGCCTGGTAACGCTGTGGCTGGCACTGCTGCCTAACGACGCCGAGGATCCAGGTTTGATCCCGGCCCGGGGTCACTGTCTGTGTGGAGTTTGCACATTCTCCCCGTCCCCACATGGATCTCACCTCCACAGCCCAAAGATGTGCAGGGCAGGTGGATTGGCCATGCTAAAGTTCTCCTTAATAGGGAAAAAAAAACTATTGCTAAGACCCGTGCTGTGGCCTCCCCTACTGGGGCAATTGCAACCATTGCTGCCAAGCGATGCAGCTTATTGCTGACTTTTTGCCTCATGGCTACTGGTACTCTTCTTGGAGCATAAACTGTCAGTGGAACAGGGTTATTTAATGGCAAATGATATACGACTGGTAGCTTGCCGATAACCTGGCAGTTAGAAACATCGCTGTACATTGTCATCTCTGGGCTGTAGGGCATATACTTCTAGATCAAGTTGATTGAGCTCTAGTGTGATGCTATCTCAAAGTCCTAACATTCTGTTTTACAATGTGGAAATTGTAGTTTCCATGAGCACAATGAAGGGTAGTTACACCCTTCGTGGTGGTCGTCTGTCCACCATAAGCCATGAGGTCAGACTGCTGGTTGGGATCGATGTTGCATCTGGGTCCATCTCCCATAGTTTTCTGCTAGATAGTACATTACACTTCGCCTCGGTATCGATCTTAACTCTAAGTCTAGTGTTACTAGAGTAGTGAAGATCTCGCCCTTTTCTGTGGCAGATTCCATACTTTCCTAATAATATGGCAATGTTAGCGTTGGTGGTGTTGCTGCTGGTTCTGTGATCGTACTACCTTTTAAAAAATATATTTTTATTCAAATATTTCCATTTTATACATAATACAAAACAACAAAACAGAATAAAACACCAACATATCCATACATCCCCAAAACACAACTTAACTCTTCACAAAACTTATCCCCTCCCCCATCCCTCACCCTCCTCCTCCCCTTAGTACACGGTGACCAGCTCCTTAAAATACACAATAAATGGCTGCCAGTTCCAGTAAAACCCCTCAATTGCTACCCACATGGTGAACTTGATTTTCTCAGGGTATAGGAACTCCATCAGGTCTCCCAGCCACACTGAGGCACTGGTGGCGATGGAGACCTCCACCCCAACGTTACTTGCCTCTGGGCAATCAGCAAGGCGAAAGCGAGGACATTGGCCCCCGTGTCCGTCTGCAGCTCCAGCGAGTCTGACACCTCAAATATGGCCACTAAAGGACAGGGCTCCAGTGCAATTTTCAGTATTGCCAATATGGTGCCAATGAGGAGACCCAAAAACCCACAGGCTTAGGGCAAGACCAGAACATGTGTACATGGTTGGCCAGATTCTTTGAACAGAGCTCATACTTACCTTCCAAATCTGCAAAGAAACGACACATTCTGGACCTAGTCTGGTGCACCCTAAACTACTTTGAGTTAGATTGAACCAAGCCTCGCCCACAAGGATGTGGAGTTCACCCTCGGCAGGACCTCGCTCCACACCTCGTCGTCCAAAATGGGCCCTAATCCTCCTCCCACCTGCCTTAAGCCCCGCCCACACTGAATCCTCCAATATAATCCATCCATAAATACCGGATGGATGCGCCCTATTGTTGTCAAAACCTCCTCTGCCCCCTCACGGTCTTCCTCCTCCACCTCAGGAAATTCTTTGCCCTCCCGGAACTCCAACATACCTGACCTCCTCCCTGGTGGCTCCAACCTATAAAGGTCCTTATAGAACGCTTCAGAACGCCCCATTAACTTTGTCCGGCACAAGCCTGCTACCCATGTCTCTGATCTGAATGATCTCTCAGGAGGTCACCTGCCACCTCAACTGGCAAGCCAAGGGACAACTGGCCTTCTCCCCATACTCATGCAGAACCCCCTCGAGCACCATAACTGGTGCACTGCCTTGTCTGTAGACACCAGATCAAATTGCATCTGCAGTTTCTTCCTGCTAGCCAAGAGCTCTGGGGTTGGGGCATTCGAGTACCTGCGGTCTACGCTCAAGATATCATCTACCAACATTTGGTGTTCCTCCCTTGCCTCTCTATCCATATGTGCTTTGTGTGAACTTATTTCCACTCTAATCACTGCTTTCAGGGCCTCCCACAGAACCGAGGGTGAGATCGACCTGTACCCATTAAATCCCACATACACAACTATTGGCCTTGATATCTGTCCACAGAATTCCAAGGGCGGGATTCTCTGGGCACTTCCACCCGGTGACCGGAGAACCCCGCCCGAGGTCAATGGAGTCCTCCATTCTACGTGGCTCGCCCGTAGCGTTCTTGTGGCAGGCAGGGTGGGAGAATCCAGCCCCAAGTCTGCCAATAACCCCACATCCAGCCTCCATGCCGGGAGCTGAACTAGACCTATTTCTAACACCAAATCTACCATATGTGGAGCATGGTCTGAGATGGCCAACTTGGAGTATTCACCTTTCCTCATCCCAAACAGAACAAAGAACAGCACAGGAACAGGCCCTTCAGCCCTCCAAGCCTGTACCGGTGATGGTACCACACTTGGCCAAAATCCTCAGCACTTCCTTGTGCCGAAAGAAAGAACAAAGAATAATTCAGCACATGAAGAGACTTTCACCATCTTCAATAAATCAAATCTCAAATATAATTTATGTACAGGGGAGAAAAAAGAGATTTCCTTACCCCCAGGGTGCATAAACCAACATGAATCCACCCCCCTCCCCTTCTGCACAAACGCTGACAGAACCTTTGCTACCCCTGAAGAGGCCAACAACTTTGGCTTCGACCGGTCTAATTTTGGATTCAAGACACAATTCAAATCTACCCCCAAGATCAACTGATGAAAAAAAAAATGAAAATCGCTTATTGTCACAAGTAGGCTTCAAATGAAGTTACTGTGAAAAGCCCCTAGTCGCCACATTCCGGCACCTGTTCGGGGAGGCTGATACGAGAATTGAACCGTGCTGCTGGCCTGCCTTGGTCTGCTTTCAAAGCCAGCGATTTAGCCCTGTGCTAAACAGCCCCTGCATAGCCAAGTCTGGTATTGCGGCCAACAATCTCCTCATGAATATTACATTGTCCCAGTTTGGGGCGTACACATTCACCAACACCACTCGCTTACCTTCCAGCGTCCCAGTGACTATAACGTACCTACCTCCCTGATCTGGCCCAACCCTTCCTGCCAGAAAATGGACCCTTTTGTTAATTGCCATCCCCTGAGCCCCCTTATCAAAGCCTGAGCGAAACAACTGCCTTACCAGCCCTTTCAAAGCCTAGTCTGATCCCTCACCCGCAAGTGTGTCTCCTGCAAAAGCATCACACCGGCCCTTAAATTCTTCACAAGAGAGAAAACTCTTGGTCATTTCACTGGCTCCACAAACCCCTAATGTCCCAAGTGACTAGTCTGATTGGAGGTCTCTCACACCCTCCCCCTCTCAAGTCAGCCATTCACACCACAAGGGATTATCCCCTCCATTTTCCAAGTTCCCAGTACCGAGGCCCACCCCCAGGTGGTCACCAGCCCCACCCATAAGGTGAGACACTGAAAAATCCCTGGTCACTGTCAGCAATCTACCCTTTCCTCCATCCCTAACCCAGAAACCTGCCAGCTCCCTCTCATCAAACAATGCTCTCTCCTTACCACCCCCCTCCCCCACTAAACACACCTTCTCGGTTCATCGAAATTTGTCAAAATAGGCCGCAACCCCTTCCCGCACCTCACTCCCATTCACTAGCTGAGCTCGAACTGCTAGTGAGGTAGCCCTCGGCCAGGGCCCACACCTAAAGAGACAGGAACTCCCCTCCCCTCCCCCCCCACACCCACCCTGTTACAAAGGAAATTGAAACCATAGCCTTTACACTTCTTAACCTTCAATTTTGGGCCATATATTATCCAGATTACTGCCTTAATCTTTACCCTCAACTTCTTTGGCCCCCCCCCCATTACTCTCCCAACAACATATATACTCCAATACAGAACAATAAATCCCAGTTAACCAATCATATATATAGAAGTTTTCCCCAAACAATTTCCCCAAACAATACCGGCCCATCAACACCCGTTAAAAGTCCCATTCAAACCCACTTAATTCAGTCCAAGTCCCTGTTCTTTGATGAGAACTTCCGCCTCCTCTACCATCTCTAAAAAGGGATCCTTTGAATTGTGCGTGACTCTCAGTCTCGCCAGGTACACTACACCAAAACGTATACCGCTTTTGTACAACACTGGCTTCGCCTTATTAAAGGCAGCATGCTTCCTTGCAAGCGCTACTCCGACATCCTGATATATCCGAATGCTGCTGCCTTCCCACCTCGCATCCTGGTTTTCTTTGGCCCATTTCAGGAATGCAGGAGAAGGTCTAGTTCCTGTCAGAGTCCCTGTGTTTTGGTCCTTTTAGCCCGGCTCCCGGGAGAAATTGGTTGATAAACCTGATCCATTTAACCGTACTTAATGAGAAGATGTTGAAAGCTGTGAGAAAGAATGTTGGAAAGAAGGGTCAAATGGTAGCCCTTTATTGGAAATGGAGAAGATGCGAAACTCATGGGGAACAAAGGTGGAGGAGTTGACCTCGTTGGGTGGGGCTGCGTTGATCACAGTAGATATGCGGATGGAGGTAATGGCAATCGAGTTTGAGAGACAATTTGGCAAGCACTTTGAGTGGCAAGGAAGGGAGATGTTGGAGACCCTCAAAAGGTAATTGTGGAAACATACTATCACTGCCCATTTCAATTCATAATAATAATCTTTATTATTGTCACACGTAGGCTTACATTAACACTGCAATGAAGTTACTGTGAAAATCCCCAAGTCGCCACACTCCGGCGCCTGTTCGGGTACACTGAGGGAGAATTCAGAATATCCAATTTACCTAATAGCACGTCATTCGGGACTTGTGGGAGGTAACTGGAGCACCTGGAGGAAACCCACACAGACACAGGGAGAACGCCCTCAGTCCCCTGTTCCTCGCCTCCACCACCAGCAGCTCAGCTTCCAGAGAGGCTCTTTGGTCGCTGTGTCACAACAAGATCTCCCCTCCCCCTTTCAGCACCTCTCCATGCTCATGCACCACCTCCGAAGTATTACCCAAACTCTCCCTCATCGGGCCCAGCACGTCCTCCACTGACATCAACTAGAACAAAATCCCAGCACCAAAGTTCTTGCAAAGCGCTGCATACCTAGCATCAAGAACAAGTTCATCAGAGCTCAGTTTCGTGGGTTGGTCATGTGGTTCATAGGGAAACTAAAGGCAGTATTCTACAGCCAGTGGAGAATGGGAATCCATGCTACAGGACATTCCAAACTCAGAGACAAAGACAATCTGAAAGTCAATATCAGAGATTGCAAGCGAGATTCCAATATGTGGGGAAAAAAACAACCTTAGACAGAATCAAATGGAGAAGTCTTTGTAATCAAATGATTTCAACATTGGAGGAAAACAGAGTCAAATGCCTTCGGAACAAGCAAGCACAATGCAAAATCAGCACTTCTATCAATTCCTCCAACATTGACTTCATATGCTGTATTTGCAATGGGTTATGCAAATCAAGACGTGGCCTACATCAGCCTAGACTGCAAGTAATTTTGTTTTCTCTTGCTGAGCACAAATCTGTCAAAGTGACAGGAGAATCATGTTTTGAATATACTTTAAAGCATTTTTATTAAAACATTTGAGTCAATCTGCTATTGAATTCAAATGAGATGGAGATGGAAATGCAATTAGGTTGAGGACAGGATATATAAAAGAGGGAAAGTAGAGCTGGTGCTTGTATGACAGTAATGGGAATGAGGTGATGGGAGTGAGGGGGGTAAGAGATGCAGTATTGGGAAAGTGTGTGACATTGGAAGCAGGAAGATATAGAATGGGAGTGGTAGAAAAAGGTATGATGAGGTAAAGTGGAGGTTAGGATATAGGGGGAAAGGGGAAAAGTAAAGATGACAATTTTAGCAAGGGTGTACTGGAGAAAGTTACCCTCTTTAGTAGCCAGATATTCGCTGCCCACCTCACTGCCTCAGACCTGGACTCAAAAATTAGGGACACTGTGGTAGCAATGTGAGTGAGGAGGGAATACCGGGTGGATAGGTGGACCATGACATGGGAGGCAGGAAGGAAGTTACACAACAAGGGAGCAAGAGGAATATAGGCTGGAGGTGATGAAGGGTTGGGAGGCAAATTTGAAGGAGGAAGAAGTAAGGGATGGATTTCCTTTTATGCTGGCTCCATCCCATTATCATGATCCAAAGGCCAACTTCATCCCTGGTCAGGTTTGCCACCCATTAAAAGAAATATCAAAGTGAATGTTCTCAGAAAAACATTACAAATAAATGAATGGAAGAGAAGTAAAAAACATAATAAGAGAAAAGCAAAAGGGAGGAATAAAAGCAGGTGATCAAATCTTTTATTCTGTACAGATAAAGGAGGAATCTATCTATTAGTGGTATTTTTCCTTTGCTACACAGTGTGGCTGGGAATATTGGCCCAGAAATTCTATACACCGGATGGTGGTAACCCAGAGGTACACCCGTCAAAATGTTCCGGGGAACCCCTCTAAAGTCCCCAAGCACTAATTTCATGGGAATTGTCTGGGAAATTGGGACTTCTGCTGATGGGCAATTCCCCTGGGTCTGGAACCTTTCAAAACTCTGAGTTAAAGTGGGAGACTTTGGATAGTTCTGACTTACTTAGCAGAATAGTTACGCAGGAAATATTAGATGGATAAAAACCAGTTCTATCTCATCAGTAACCACACTACTGATCCCCTAACTCCCCACTGGACACCTGACTACTCCTCCCCACCCAGCAAACACTGCCCCTCCCCCAACCAACACCCAACCAGGTATCCACCGACTACCCGAGTTCTCCTCTGACCCCCCTCAATAACCCCCACTAACTACTCTCTGGCTATCTGACTACCGACTCAACTCACCCCCCCCCCCAGACCATCTGACTGCTACACTTAACCCACCCCCCCCAGACAATCCGACTGCTACACTTAACCCACCCCCCCAGACCCTCCGACTGCTACACTTAACCCAACCCCCCCAGACCATCCGACTGCTACACTTAACCCACCCCCCCAGACCATCCGACTGCTACACTTAACCCACCCCCCCAGACAATCCGACTGCTACACTTAACCCACCCCCCAGACTGCTACACTTAACCCACCCCCCCCCAGACCATCTGACTGCTACACTTAACCCACCCCCCCCAAACAATCCGACTGCTACACTTAACCCACCCCCCCAGACCCTCCGGCTGCTACACTTAACCCAACCCCCCAGACCATCCGACTGCTACACTTAACCCACCCCCCCAGACCATCCGACTGCTACACTTAACCCACCCCCCCAGACCATCCGACTGCTACACTTAACCCACCCCCCAGACTGCTACACTTAACCCACCCCCCCCAGACCATCCGACTGCTACACTTAACCCACCCCCCCAAACAATCCGACTGCTACACTTAACCCACCCCCCCAGACCCTTCGACTGCTACACTTAACCCACCCCCCCAGACCATCCGACTGCTCCACTTAACCCACCCCCCCAGACCATCCGACTGCTACACTTAACCCACCCCCTCAGACCCTCCGACTGCCATACTGACCACTCAGACTACCTCATCTCACCAACAACCCCTGAACCCCCCACAACGTCGACCCCTCCAACTACTCCCTGACCTAACCCCCAGCAGACTACCGCCTCCACGAACCCCCAACTATACCCCTAAAATCCTGATTAACCCCACCTAACTATTATCTCAACCCCGACCCCGAGGTCACCCCATCCGACTAGCCCGCATGACCATCCTGCCACCCGACTATACCTCCCCACCCTTCTATACTCGACAGTTTGATGAATCCCATAACCCCCAACCACCGCCCTTACCTGACTACCCTACTACTCCCTGACTGGACTACTTCCCTTTGACCACTTGGCTGTCCCCCTCAATTTGACAAACCCCTGATCCCCCGACTTCCCTCATGGTCCACCCGATACCGCCCCACAGGACTACTCTCCCAACCACCTGACAACCCCCAACTACTCCCCACCCAACCATTTCCACCTCCCCCTCATCTAACTATCTCACCCACCTTACTACCATCCAACCCCCAATGCTACCATCATCTTATCCAGTTACTTTCTCTACAAGCTTGTCAAGGTGGGTTTGGGCATTCAAACCTATCAGAGTATGGCACCTAGTGCCATAGAAAAGTGGGCCTGGATTGGCTTCCACTTGCTTCTGTACTATGACGGAGGACTTTACCCGCTAGACTCCTTAAGAGGTCCAGTTTGGAAGTCCAGGTGAGAAATACGGATGGAGCTCCAGTGCAATGTCATGACAGTAGACTGTAGTAACAAACTGTGTACAGGCATAATGAACTTTTAAGTAAGAGACGTGTTTTTTAAAATGGGCATACAAGCCAAAGAGGGGTGAGAATGTAATTCAGTGGCTGTCTAGAAAATTCCAATGTGAATTATACTCAGTCCTGAGAAAGAGACAATGGAATGTCGCACCCTCTTTTCAGGCAGAGATATTTCAAAGGAAGAAGCAATGCACAGACTGAACTGTAATATCCTGTAGAGATAATGGGAGCTGATTACCCTCTCAGAGGAAACTGCTACCATGCTGTGAAATGTATCGCAGACATGTTTGCGGCTTTCCCCTTCCACAAATACATAGGGAACTGGGATAAAAATCCAACTGCAGACTTGAATAATGTGTACTAGTGCTGGGGTGTCTGAATGTGTGTTACAGAAACAAGAGAAGACAGCAATCAGTCACCGCTGCAATGCCATCTTGCAGGAAAGAGATCTCTCTCTCTGTTGATGGAAGAAAGTTCAGAAAAGTTCAGAAAAGCCACAAGTTAAAGGAAATCAGACAGCTTTCCAGCCAACATGCAGAGCCCAGTGTCTCCAAACTAACTGCCACTCTGGTGTTGCTCTTATTAGGCTTAGTTTTATTAGCTCTAATTCTGTCACCTTTGCTCACCAGTTGCCAGGTATCTTTCTGATACCGCCACGTGGTTCAAGCTCAAGTAATGATTAATAATGCAGCACACTGCTTAGTAAATGTTAAATCAACGATCATTTATTATATACCGCAATAAATACTTATACAATAATACTACTTCTAGACTATTACCTACCACTAAAGGCCAATACTTAACTTTGATGATGGCCCACCAGGTCAGGGAAACGAATGGTCTATCGAATTAGGTCTGGCCTGCGGGATTCAAAAAGGCTGGTACGGGTCGATACCCTGGAACACCTATCTGGTAGCGATCGCTGGAGTAGGACTTACTTGTTTCTTCGTCGAAGGGTCTCGAAGGTTGCGAGTAGGAGAAGAAGGGTCGATCTGAACTTGGCGCCTATTTTTAAAGTTCCCAGGGGCTTCCCGCCTCTCGGGGCGGACCTTGACCCTGGTTCCAAGTGATTGGACTTGGTCTCAATCACTTGTTTCGATATACTCCAATAATGGGGCGATTCCTTGATCGGGGGGGGGGGGGGGTTGTCCACCTTTCTTTGTCTCAGCCACTGCTGGCGCCGAAAAGTCTGGATCGGCTTTATGTTGCTAATATGTAGCAATTGTTCCCGGGGATGGCTGCTTAGTATGCAGATGGCTGGATTGTTGTGCTGTTAATGGCTGCAGGTATCAGTCTGGGCCGACTTCCCCAGAGCCGAATACACTGTTTTGCCTGCAGCTGTCTGCTTGAGTCCTGTTGGCTGATTTTCCCATCAGCCTCTTTCGTTCGCCATTTTAGATCGGGGTTTGACCATTTTACTCGGGAAACAGCCATTTTAGGTGGCTACACTGGTCAGTCTGGTGTTCTAGTTCCACAGTGCAAGTAGGTGCTGCTTGCAAGTAAAGTCACTCTGTATCTCTCTGATTGCTGGAAGCAAGTCAAATCCGCAAAGCCACAATTGAAACGCAAGCAGGACAATGCCTTTTAGCAAACTTGCAGAATCAAGAAGCTCTAAACCAACTGCTCAACTGCCAAAGTTAAGAGCTACCGTCCGCAACATTTCACCATCTACTCCTCATAAACAAGTCAAAGACTGATTCTTCGTATATCTTTTTTAACTTTTAATTTGGACTCTTTTCTAATCTGTGTGCCTGTGGGTTGTGTTTTGCTGTTTTCTTCTCACGTTTTAATAACTAATAAACTCACTCTTTCTTTGATTCACGAAACCCTGGTGATACTGGCTCCTTTTAAAGCATAAATACATTTGGACTGGGAAAAGGTATCCACAAGGGAAAGGATCCTTTTTAAATGAACCTCGTTGCCACCAACTGAGGGGAGCCAGTTCATCATCCGCACATGGGAGTATAACCATTTGGGGGTATTCCATCTCGAATCATTATGAATTGTGGCGATGCTAAGCTAGCTCCCACAGAGGGGATGGATGGGAAAAAAATTGGAGAATCTCGCCCGGGGACCAGTTGTAACAAAGGGATATAAATAGAAGAAGTGTGGCAAATGACGGCGAATGCCACTCCTCAGAAGATTCGACCAATTGTGTCTTTTAAGGGAAAATTAGATAACTCTCTGAAACACAGGAAAGATACTGTGGGGACAGGGTAGGGCTCTGTGATTAGTTTCAGATTGGCCTAAGAAAGAGTTGACGCAGATATGATGGGCCAAATGGTTTCTTTCTGTGCTATAAACACCGATGATTCTAAAATGACAAAGAGTGAGAAGGAGCAGACAGCGGAGGGAGAAAATGAGTAAAGATCATAAAATCATACATGCCAATTAACTGTTGAGGGTGTTACAGGGGATATAGTGCAGGTGGTCCCACAAAATTCTGTTAGGTAGGGAGGTCCAAGATTTTGACCCGGTTAAAATGAAAGAAAAATCATTTTACATTCAGGGGTGAGTATTTTTCCTGTCAGGCACGCACACTCATCAGGCCCAGTAACAGACGCAAAACATGTTCCTTGTTAAGGTCGGCCCTGGAGCACAATTTCACACTGAAAGGCTGAGCCCTGCAGGGGTGCGTGGGTGCTGAGAAAAGCTAATGTGCTCCCTCAGGAGCTCACAGATCACAGAATTTACAGTGCAGAAGGAGGCCATTCGGCCCATCGAGTCTGCACCGGCTCTTGGAAAGAGCACCCTACCCAAAGTCAACACCTCCACCCTATCCCCATAACCCAGTAACTCTACCCAACACTAAGGGCAATTTTGGACACTAAGGGCAATTTATCACGGCCAATCCACCTAACCTGCACATCTTTGGAATGGCCATGATAAATTGCCCTTAGTGTTGGGTGGGGTTACTGGGTTATGGGGATAGGGTGGAGGTGTTGACTTTGGGTAGGGTGCTCTTTCCAAGAGAACAGCTGCTGTGAAGGTGCCGCAGGGAGATGCTGACTTGTGCAAAATATCGATGATAGAACTATGCACGAGTGTCTAGTCATCACAATCTTACACAGACCTCAGTCCTCAGACGCACTTGTCAATTTTATTTGAGTCCTAATCTTTCATCCGGCCCTGGATCAAGGTTGCAGCTTAAACGTAAAGGCTGCCTTGCCAATCGTCCCATCCGCCTAAATTGACTTTGATTGTCGACGGGCGTACTTCCTACTTGCATACATGCTGCCAACCAATGTAACGGGGGAGGGTGTGATGACGCCGGGAGACACACTCGGCATCTTCTCAAGCAATTTTGTGCATTTCTGGGTCAGGCTGAACATTATATGTAAAATTCTGACCTTAGCATGGGAAGGCAGTGTGCCAATAGGATGGACTTGTTGGGTGACGGGAACATGTGACCGGGATGGATGCAACAGGCCACGTGATTAAATCGCCAGGAATACATCCAACCAGAGTTGGCAACTCAAATAGGGAGTGTGCACAAAAAAGTAAAGTTTTGGAATAAACATCAACTTTTATTTCTATCCTGCTTAGCATTGGCTCTCAGTCGGAGTGCAAATAGGGAAGAGCCTCATTCACATAAATCCTTAAGATGTGTCATGTAAGATCCAATCAAGGTAAGGAAGAGAGATGTTTTGCAATTTGTCATTCAACAAGTAAAGACTAGTATAATATAGTAACAAACATCATGTACAATCTGATTTGTTGTTATGCAGAAAGTTTCGCAAGATCTGACAAACTACATTTTTTATCTTTGTAATTAGATGATGTTCACTTTCGCAGGTATGGTTTCTCTCAAAGAGTGCTCCAGTGTAATAATTTGTAGCAATATTTTAATTTTCCATTGGGACTGATCTCAGAAGTACAGCAATGGGACTGATGAAGCATCATTGTATTATAATATGCAGAATTCCTGAGTGTAATCCAGTGTGGAGTGCAGTTTTGATGTTTATTGTGGATCTGTTTTAACCCAAACCATGACACAGATTAATTGATCAAAAATGCAGCAAATTTACTGAAATTGACCCAATAACTAAATCACACATTCATAGAATCATACAATTTACAGTCCAGGAGGCCATTCGGTCCATCGAGTCTGCACCGGTCCTTGGAAAGAGCACCCTACATAAGCCCACACCACCACCCTATCCCCGTAACCCCACCTAATCTTTTGTTTGGACACTAAGGGCAATTTAACATGGCCAATCCACCTAACCTGCACATCTTTGGACTGTGGGAAGAAACCGAAGCGCCCGGAGGAAACCCACGCAAACACAGGGGGCTGGATCCTCCGGCCCACCACATTTCTGTTTCACCACGCTAGCTCCGTTACGCCGGCTGGTCAATGGGGTTTCGAATTGCGGGGCAGCCCCATGTCGTCGGGAAACCCCCGGGCTGCTGGCAAAACGGAGCACCCCGCCGGCGGTGAATCCAGCCCAGGGAGAACATGCAGACTCCGCACAGGCAGTGACCTAAGCCGGGAATCGAATCTAGGATCCTGGAGCTGTGAAGCAACTGTGCTAACCACTATGCTACTGTGCAGTCCTGAAGCAAACATATTACATCAACATGAAGCAAAAGTATTACATCTTCCTGAAGCTGAAAGAAATACTCGTCGCATCAATAACAGGACAGTCGATTACCAGAGGACACAGATTTAAGATAATTAGCAAAAGAACCAAACTTTTTTTCTCACAACATAATTGTTATGATCTGGAATTCGCTACCTAAAAAAAGTGAGATAAGCAGATTCAATAGCAGATTCACTTTCAGGAGGGATATTTACTGGAAAAGGAAAGTTTTAAATGCAATGAGCAAAAAGAAGGGAGTTGTCATATTTTTCGAAGAGCCAGCACAAACAGGTTGGATCGAATGGCCTGCTTCAGAGCTGTAAGATTCAATGGTTCACTACAGATTGGAGAATTTTGCTCCTGGACATTTAAAAGAACAAAGTGTTCAGGATGTTTTCCACAACACGTGGAAGAGGTTTACTGCCTGGCAACAGATGAAAGGCTTCCTATTGTTTTGCTTTCATCTCAGAATCACAAATGAACTTGATACTTTCTCCTTTTCACCATGTGGTGAACGTATTGCTGCTACAATTCACCACTGTATTGCATTGTATTGTATTGTATTATGTTGATGCCCTTGTGGGCTCCGCCTATGGTTCCGCCCCCTCGGGGGGGTATGTAGATCTGCAGCCTGTAGGCGGCACTCAGTGCAGAGCAGTCGCAGGCAGGCACAGATCTAGCTTATTAAAACCACTGTTCACTTCTACTAATCATCTTGTGTGAATTGATGGTCGCATCACGCCACCATCCCGCAATCCTACTATTGAAACCCAGTGGATTGAGGAAACATCATGGTCCAGATTTTACAGGCAGCAGTGAACAAATGGCACAAGCTACCCAGTCTTTTGGAAAATCCAGCCACAGAGTTTTTAAAATTCTTTCACAGGATGTGGGCATTGCTGTCTAGACCAGCATTTGTCGTCTGTCCCTAATTGCCCTTCAGAAGGTGGTGAATCCCCCCTTTTAACCACTGCAGTCCATGTTGTCATAATATACACCAGTATATTATGGTGCAGACACACACACACACACACTGATGAACATGCAGTGGGACCAATCAGCATACACAACACCGCAGCCAATCACCAGTGAGAGCATACGCACTATAAAGACGGGGACAGGAGAGTTCCCGCTCATTCTAGTAGCAGCCAGCTCGGAGTACAGAGCTCACAGCCTGCCACACAGATATTCACCATGTGCTGAGTGCATCACCTGGTTAGGACCAGGCAAGGGTCAACAGTAAAAGCTGGTATTGCATTTACCCACAGTTCAAGTATGTTAATATAGTTAACCTTATAATAAAATAGAGTTGCACCACTTCAAGTGTTGGTGACCTGTTTGTGATCCAGAACACCCAATCCCACGAAGGAAACAAAAATTTCAAAGGATGCCAGCCAATCCGGCATTGGGACGGTGCTCCTGCAACGCGATGAGGCCTCATCATGGGCCCCCGTTGCATATGCGTCACGTGCCATGACCCCCACGGAACAGCGCTACGCGCAGATCGAAAAGAAGTGCCTGGGCCTGTTGACTGGGGTCAACAAATTTTATGATTACGTGTACGGCCTCCCCCAATTCACCGTCGAGACCGACCATCGTCCGCTGGTCAACATTATACAAAAAGACCTGAATGATATGACCCCTCGCCTCCAGCGCATTCTGCTTAAACTCCGGCGGTACGATTTCCAGCTCCTATACACCCCGGGTAAGGACCTGATCATAGCTGACGCTCTGTCCAGGGCAGTCAACACCCCATGTGACCCAGAGGGGTTCGTCTGCCAGGTTGACGCCCATGTGGCCTTCACGGCCTCCAAAATGCCGGCCACGGATGAACGCCTTATCCATATTCGCCGCGAGACTGCGGCTGACCCCCTACTACAGCGTGTCATACGCCACATGACGGACGGGTGACTCAAGGGCCAATGCCCGCAGTTCTACAATATCAGAGATGATCTGGCAGTAGTCGATGGTGTCCTCCTGAAGATGGACCGTATCGTGATCCTGCACAGCATGCGCTAGCTCGTTTTGGAACAGCTACACGAGGGCCATCTTGGCATGGAGAAGTGTCGACAGAGGGCCCGAGAGGCTGTGTACTGGCCCGGCATCAATGAGGACATCGCCAACACAGTGCTCAACTGCCCCACCTGTCAGCGGTTCCAGCCGGCCCAACCACGTGAGACCCTACAGCCCCATGAGTTGGTCACGTCCCCTTGGTCTAAGGTAGGCGTTGACCTGTTCCATGCGCTCGGGAGGGACTATGTTCTGATTGTAGACTATTTTTCTAACTACCCGGAGGTCGTACGCCTGCACAACATCACATCAAAGGCGGTCATTCGTGCCTGCAAGGAGACCTTTGCTCGTCACGGCATCCCACTCACTGTGATGTCGGACAATGGCCCCTGCTTCGCGAGCCAGGAATGGTCCAACTTTGCCAGCAGGTACAACTTTGTGCATGTGACATCCAGTCCCCTGCACCCCCAATCCAATGGCAAAGCGGAAAAGGGCGTCCACATCGTCAAACGGCTCCTCTGCAAGGCTGCCGATGCAGGATCAGACTTCTACCTCGCCTTGCTGGCCTATCATTCGGCCCCATTCTCCACGGGCCTGTCGCCAGCCCAGCTGCTCATGGGGCGTACCCTCAGGACCATGGTGCCATCCATTCATGTCCCAGACCTCGACCACGTTCCGGTCCTTCAGCGGATACAACAGTCTCGTGCACAACACAAGGCAGCGCATGACGCTCGGGCGACTGATCTCCCTGCTCTGATGCCGGATGACAACATCCGCATCCATCTTCCGGAGGGTGGCTGGTCTGCAACTGCTGTGGTTCTTCGGCAGGTGTCTCCCCGCTCGTTCCTGGTTCGTCTGCCAGATGGTTCCATTCGCCGCCGCAATCGGCGTGCCCTTCGACTCGTTCCACGCTCGCTACGTGATCCTCCACTGGTGCCACGCCCTCCTGTTGTCCCCAACCTGGACTATGTGGAGATTCCGAATACTCTGCATCCTCCTCACTCTGCCGTGGCCCAGCCCGTTCCTCAGCCGACGGCTCCTGACCCCCCTTGAGGTGATCAACCAGAATTCGTCGCCCACCTCAGAGACTTGACTTATGAGTTTTACGATGTTGGACTCTTTGGTCTGTTCTGTTATCCTGTTTCATCGTTCCAGTAGTTTGTATATAATGTTCATTTCGTTGTTGGTGTCACACCCTATTTCTCTGCACCAGGCACCTTCCCGTGTAAATAGATTAGCCTCATGTACATAGTCATGTAAATAACACGCACACACATAGTCAGGTATATTCACTACACAATATTTATTGTCACGCAGGCACATATTCTTTATATAAAAGGGGGGATGTCATAATGTACACCAGTATATCATGGTGCAGACACACACACACTGATGGACATGCAGTGGGACCAATCCGCATACACAACACCGCAGCCAATCACCAGTGAGAGCACATGCACTATAAAGACAGGGGACAGGAGAGTTCCCGCTCATTCTAGTAGCAACCAGCTCGGAGCACAGAGCTCACAGCCTGCAACACAGACATTCACCATGTGCTGAGTGCATCACCTGGTTAGGACTAGGCAAGGGTCAACAGTTAA
Source organism: Scyliorhinus torazame (assembly GCF_047496885.1). Taxonomy (NCBI): domain Eukaryota; kingdom Metazoa; phylum Chordata; class Chondrichthyes; order Carcharhiniformes; family Scyliorhinidae; genus Scyliorhinus; species Scyliorhinus torazame. Next base: position 330,229,128 of record NC_092707.1, on the reverse strand, counting down.
AGCTGGTATTGCATTTACCCACAGTTCAAGTATGTTAATATAGTTAACCTTATAAAATAGAGTTGCACCACTTCAAGTGTTGGTGACCTGTTTGTAATCCAGAACACCCAACACATCACATGTGGCGTAGGGACATCACAGTGCTGTTCAGGAGGGAGTTCCAGGATTTTGGCTAAGCAAGTGAAGGAATGGCGATATAATTCCAAGTCAGGATGGTGTGTGAGGTGGAGGGAAACCTGCAGGTGGTGGTATTCACATGCATCTGCTCCTTCTGGGTGGTAGAGGTCATGGGTTTGAAAGGTGCTGAAAGGGGCTCGGCTATTTGTGGTCCTTCAGAATGTGCTTCAGCTGCAATGGAGGACTGGGAGAGGGAATGTCTGAAATGAGGGAAGCCCAAGGGCTACACAATGACTCCCTAGCTTGGCAATGGAAGGTTGATCAATGCAGGGCAAGGTGGTATCACGTCTCTCATTTATTTTTCCACAGAGACAAGTAGTGCAGAATGAACACAGCAGACAACGCTGCCTGCTTCATGGCTTTGATGCAATTGAGGAGGAGACGAAAAGCCCGTCTCCGTCTAGTAGGCTAAGGGAAGAACCTCATCCTGAGGAACATGGGTCAGTGGGGCTCAGTGAAGACTCAGAAACTGAGAAGCAGGAAGGCTTTTGGTGCGCCAAAGGGTGTACCGAAGATGCTTCTTACCGTTGAAGATGAACGAGAATGCCGCAGGCGCCTTTGATTTTCAAAGAATGTGGTGGTTCACATCTACCACATTCTTCGCAAAGATCTGATGCCACCTGGTCTAGGAGGAAATCCTTGTCAGTAGCTTGAACAGCTGCACACAATGTTTTTGCAAGTGGCTTGTTCAAGGCTTCACTGTGGACCTCTGCGGACCTCTGCTTATCACTCATACGTACACCAATGCCCTTTTCAGTGAGGCTCACAATTATGTCTTGTTATCCCTGGATGTAGTTAGCCAGGCTGCCAGAGCAGTGGGATTTTCAGCAATCTCTGGATTCCCACAAATGCAGGGTGCCATCAACTGTATACATGTAGTCTGAAGAGCTCCTTGGCAGCAGCTGGTAAGATGTCTCAATAGAAAAGGTTTCCATCCTCAAGGTGCAAGGTGTGTCACCAAAAGCGGATTATGCATGCTTTTGTGAGGAACCCTGAGAGTTTGCATTACTCTTACATGTTGAGTTACTTATGGGTGCCACAGATTTTTGAGGGCCCTCAGCGCATTCAGGGTCGTCTCTTCAGATGCTCCCCCTCCTCAAGTATTTCTCATCATGTCCCTCAGGTCTATGTTTTCTCACTCAGTCTCAGCTTACTCATCACCTTTATGCCTTTATGTTCACAGAATTGACATGAGCAAAGCCAATTGCTCTCTGAACATGATGATAATCGCTTATTGTCACAAGTAGGCTTCAAATGAAGTTACTGTGAAAAGCCCCTAGTCGCCTGTTCGGGGAGGCTGGTACGGGAATTGAACCGTGCTGCTGGCCTGCCTTGGTCTGCTTTCAAAGCCAGCGGTTTAGCCCTGTGCTAAACCAGCCCCTAGGTGCACATGGTGGGTGGACAATGCATATGTACCTACACCTCGAGGACTGCAGCAGGTCAAGAAGACAACTCACCACCACCTTCTGAAGGATAACTAGGGCTGGGCAGTAAATGCTAGCTCAACAAGCAATGTCCTCATCCCATAAATTAATTGTTTAAATATGGTGTCAGAGGATCAAATAATATTGCCTCATAAGTATACATTTTGTTAATTTTTTTATTTATCCTGATGCTGTTGTGCTGAAGTCTGTTTTCTGCACATGCTATAGGCTCTGCAGACCTTAGCCGTTAATGTTGGTCTCCAGCATTAACCCATGGCCGTTTTAAGGCTAAATATTACCCTCATTACTTGAGTTATGCAAAGTTAGCACTTGATGAAATGTTTGTTAGACGGCACAACTATGCAGTGTTATAGTGTGTGCCTAGCCTCATGATGCCACATGTGGCGATGCTAGTTTGCACCTGAAGGTCTGGTTAGCATGGTTTGGCGAAATTATTTTGGCTGCACACTGTCACAGTGCCATCAGTGTTCCAGGCATCGTCGCACACAGAAAATCAGCTAGAATAAAAATGTGGAGGCCTGCAATGGGATGAGAAGAGAACTCCAATACACCTACCGTGTGGTCTTTTGGACAAATACAGTTACTAAGTATTTGTTAAATGTAGTGTCAGGTCTTTCTGGACTATGACACTCCCAAATGCCATGGCAATGCTGGACATGAACTTTGGAATTTCCTGACGAAGGCTGGATTATGAGCGTTTGCCAATAACCAGACAATGGTGCTACTAAAGCCCTCCCTGCAAACACAAAGATAACCTGACTCACATCCATGATTGACAGTGACAATTCATAATGTCTTGAAAAGCAATCTCATCTTGTGGACATGGTATGAGAATGAGGCCAGAATATTATTCATGCATGAGAGATGGCCTTTGGAGGGGTACCATTTTCTGGAATAAGATCAGGCCTCAGATCATCAGGCAATAACTGGTGATTGATTGTCCTTGAAGCACCTTGCAACTCCAGGCATACTACCATGAGTGCATTAATATTTGCTGTACTGTTACTACCTATTTAAGGCTGCCACAGGCAGTGAAGTGTTGCTGCAATGCTTGAAAGGACTGCACCACCTCTAATGGCTTCCGATTGAGGAGTTTTTATCCCATTACAGAACGGCCACGTACTTCATAAGCTGCCTAACCTTACCCGGATCGGGCCATCATTAAGCAACATTGTGTCTCCTGATGCTGAGATTGATGTCCTTCATTGAGATGTTGAGGATAGCAAAGAAAATATTAATGTCCACCCTGCATCAAAGGGACAGCATCCTGGAACTTTATCGCTAGAAGGATCTCACGAGCCCATCTGCTGAGTCTGGCCCAGAAAATTGCCTTTTCCTGTGGGGAATTATCATCCTCATCCTCTTCAATGTCATCCCTTTTGGTGACCTCCTCATCGGAGAAGACATGCAGCTCCTCCAATTTTCCATGTGGCAAGTCATTCCCCCGTTTCGAGTGCCAGATTGAGTTGAGTGCAGCAAACCACAATGATGTAGGAGAGTACTGGAGAGAATAGCCTGATGGCTCCAGACATCTGAACTGCATCTTCAACTTGCTAATAGTCTACTCAATCAAGGAGCTTGTTGCAGAATGAGCTGTACTGTACCTCTCCTGTGAAGCACTCAGTGGCCGCTGAACAAGTGTGATTTGCTACTTCTTGGATGGCCTCGGGGCTGTGCATCACATGGAAGACCCATCCGCTGGCTGAGAGTTTGAGGCGGAAAAACAAAATATATTTTCACACATGCAAAGTATTTACAGTGAGTGAACACCCAAATGACCATTGTACTCTCAGTAATTCTTGATTTTTAAAAATTGTATAATTCTGCTCAGAGTATTATTCCTAGTCTTTCAAAACTGTTTTAACAAACATTTATCAAAAGTTTTTTTTAAATGTCCCTTTGGAGGTTGTTTTAAAGACCTCTCATGAAAAGCTTTGGGTGAATGATGGTGAATGAACCACTACTAGCAGTGGATCTAGTGCAATTGATGCAGCTAACTGGGCTTAATAGAGGAGGAGCACTGCATGATCAGGTGTAGGCCCAACAGGATAGACTGTAACCCAGATATGCTACCTTGTCCAGAAGCAGCTGCAGAGATAGTTAAACATCTACTCTATAGTGCCCATAGCAATGAAGGTCAATGCCATAGCATCCATGTGTGGTCATCACAGGTGTCAGCTGCTTCCTGTGCACTGTTCCATTAATAAGGTAACGGTTTCACAATATACCATTGAAGTACAGACAAAACAAAAACAGTTCAAATATTTTCCTAAATTTCTGCATTCTTTAAGGCAGTGTTCTTCAAACTTTTTATCCGGGGACCCATTTTTACCAACCAGCCAACCTTTGGACCCAACCCGGCCAACCTTCGCGACCCACGCCGGCCGACCTGCGCAACCCAACATTTTCTCTTACCTTGTTTGCTGCTGACAAAAATGGAGGAAATGGTTTTGGGTTCCTTTGGCCCTCGAACACGCTCCTCCAATGGAACCTGTTGGATGAACGGGAAGCCTTCCGGATGTTGGAAAGTATGGAGTCTCCATCTGTCCAAAGTTCTGCTTTTTTTTCCTGTAAAATTTTATCAAATAAAACCCCCCGATCTTGTAAAAAAATAAAAATAAAATGAATAAAATAAATGAATAAAATAAAAATTAAATGAATAAATTAAATGAATTAAATGAATAAAACCCCCCCGAACTTGTAAAACAAAAAGCTGCGACCGTTTTAAAAAAAAAACGACCCCACTGCGCCTGCGTGTCCGATCTTCGGCACGCATGCACATAGTTTTGCGCATGCGTGCCGATGATCTGGCAAGCATGCCCAGTGCGGCCGCATTTTTTTTACATGTTTGCGGCCCCTCTGAAGGTCGCTTGCAGCCGGCGTTACTAACAGCCGGCTGCTGTGGCTGTTGTGCGCAGATTTGCGCGATCGGGAGCACCGCGACAGATGGCTTCACGACCCTCCCGACACCCGCCCGCGACCCACCCGCGGGTCGCGCCCCCGAGTTTGACAATGCCTGCTTTAAGGTACAAACCATTATTGGTTGTAAGCACACACAAACAGTCCTGTGATGGTTCTGATGTTTTTCTACACTGCATGTTGCTTTTGAAATTAGGATTAAAATCAGAGAAACAATCTAACCCGAGCATCTGAAATAACGCCCCCCCCCCCCCCCCCCCCCCCCGCTCATTAGACATTTCTGCTCTTCCACCACACAATCCAAAGTCCCAGGGTTCTGACACAATCAACTTAATCTACAGAAAAGTGTAGTCTTGTCATGTATACATCCTAACAGGCTATATTCTCTTCAACTACAATGCCAGTATTGCACCCTTCAGGCTGAACAAACAGAAACCTTAGAATAGTTCCTTCCAATTTGACTGGTATCACATGAGAATGATTTAGCACTGTAGCGGAACAAGGATTTATTTTGAACTCTGTACAATACTTTTCCTACAGTAGTAACTCTCTCTAAATCCAGTCCCTGTTGGGACAACCAACAACTCCGGGCCCTGTTTGGGCCGGCTTTTATATGTAGGTCTTAATGAGCTCCAGCTGGGTGGCCTCCACTCTCTAACTGGGAATCTCTTACCACACGAGTCCCATGGGAGATCGACAATGGTTTCCACGTGGTCCTCGTCGGAGGTTATGACCCCTCCCCCCCCCCCCAAAGTCCGAACGCTCCCCTTCAGCCGCCAATGGTGGGGGCCTTCTGAGCCGCTTGGCCTGAGGTTGTGCTTCAGATAACGGCGGTTCTGGGTTGGGCGTGTGTATCGGTTCATCAACTGCCTCTTCCTGGCTGACCTCCTAAATGTTAAAAGACTAGTACCTCGGTCCCGGACATGATGTTGTCCATCTCTGAGCAGGAGTCACCCTCCTCATGCTGGTCTGGGTGCTGGGATATAAGCGGATGGGTCCTCTGGTTGATAAAAGGTTCCTGGAATGGAGGGGACCTCAATGGTGCCGATTGGGCGACATGTAGCATGGGCTCCCGCTTCTTTATTTTGTTTATTTAAATTTAGAGTGCCCAATTCTTTTTTTCAATTAAGGGGAAATTTAGCGTGGCCAACCTACCTACCCTGTACATCTTTGGGTTTCTGGGGGTGAGACCCATGCAGACACGGGGAGAGTGTGCAAACTCCACACAGACAGTGACCCAGAGCCGGGATCGAACTTGGGTCCACGGCGCCGTGAGGCAGCAGTGCTAACTATGCGCCACCTGGGGCTCTCGCTTCTTGAGGTGGTACAAATGCTTCCGCTGAACTCTCCACTGAATTTTGACCAGTCCTGTTCTTTCCAGCAGAACACCTGGGAGTCACAGTGCCACATCTTCAAAGTTGCGAGGATAGACTATAACAAAGAACAAAGAACGAAGAAAAGTACAGCACAGGAACCGGCCCTCCAAGCCAGTGCCGACCATGCTGCCCGACTAAACTAAAATCATCTGCACTTCCTGGGTCCGTATTCCTCTATTCCCATCCTATTCATGTGTTTGTCAAGATGACCCTTAAATGTCATTATCGTCCCTGCTTCCACCACCTCCTCCGGCAGCGAGTTCCAGGCACCCACTATCCTCTGTGTAAAAGACTTGCCTCGTACATCTCCTTTAAACCTTGCCCCTCGCACCTTAAACCTATGCCCCCTAGTAATTGACCCCTCTACCCTGGGGAAAAGCCTCTGACTATCCACTCTGTCTATGCCCCTCATAATTTTGTAGACCTCTATCAGGTCGCCTCTCAACCCCCGTCGCTCCAGTGAGAACAAACCAAGTTTATTCAACCTCTCCTCATAGCTAATGCCCTTCATCCTGGTAAATCTCTTCTGCACCCTCTCTAAAGCCTCCACATCCTTCTGGTACTGTGGCGACCAGAATTGAACACTATACTCCAAGTGTGGCTGAACTAAGGTTCTATACAGCTGCAACATGACTTGCCAATTCTTATACTCAATGCCCCGGCCAAGGAAGGCAAGCATGCCGTATGCCTTCTTGACTACCTTCTCCACCTGTGTTGCCCCTTTCAGTCCCGAGTGAAACCTCCGTCCTGGCGTCCTCCGGTCATGGTGCCTCTTCTGCACCTCCAGCTGCACCTCCACTTTCGGCTGAGGTTTGGAAACTTGAGGCTCAACCAGGTGCTAAGCCTTCAGCCCACCAGCAGCTCTGCAGCGGCTACCCCCATTGTCAAGTGTGGCGTTGTGTGTTAGGTAAAAAGGAACCACGCCAGTCATGTGTCCATGGTTTGATATTTACACCCCTTTTGAAAGTCTGGCCCAGCCTTTCTGCCAGGCTGTTAAAATGATATTTATGTTTCATTATTTACCATACTCACACTGTTAACGATCTTTGCTGGAAAAAATTGATGGCAAGGGAAAACTGACATAAAAGTGAGAATTCTTAAGCAAGCCCACTGTGTTCATCACAATTACTCGACAAAGGCTGTGCTCACCCACTGATGGACAAAGTCAGAGCGAATAAGCTATTCAGGGAGATTAAAGAGGCTTGTGCCTTACAGTCTAGAAAAAGAATATTAAAGGAAAAGCCTTACTGAGTGTGGTAGTCTATGTTAGAAGGATTACGGTACGTGGTAATGCCGGAATACCATTGGTGGAGAATGTGCTTGTTCCCATTGGTTAAGCCTGCATGTTAGCTCCTCCCTGCAAGGCGGGGTATAAGAGCCCGTGCCGCCCCAGCAGCTTTCTTCTGTACCTGCACTGCTGGGGGAAAAATCTAGCGTATTAAAGCCTTCAATTGTCTCCAATCTCGCTTCTGAAGTTATTGATCGTGCATCACTGAGGTACATAAAAAATTAATTACTATAGATAAGGTGTACCCTAGAAGAACTGGAGGACATAAAATAGAAATTAACTGAAAGCAAATGAAAAGAAATCACGAGTTAAGATCATATATCTTTAAGAGTGATAACTGGAACAGTCTACCAAACAAGTTAACATAGGCTACAAAAATAGAGGGCCGGATTCTCCGTTGCCTGACGCCAATCTCGTCATCGGGGGCTGCGCCGGAGTGACACTGGTTTTCAAGTCTCCGCCCCCTCTGAAATGGCATCATCGCGTCGCACGGCGTTGAAACAGCGTTGGCGAGTCAATGGAATGCCCTTCCCTGATGCTCCACCCCCGATGGGCCGAGTTCCCGACTGCGCGGTTGACATGTGCTCTGAGCGGTCGGGAACCTGGCATGGCGGCTGCGGACTGTGTCCAGCGCCTCCACACAGGGCCAGAATCCATACCGCTGGCCAGGGGGCTTCTGCGAGGGCTGGGGGCTGGTAGGGGGTGGCCTGTGGTGTCGCATTTTGCGGGTTGGGTCCACACACGGCCGGCGCCATGGCACGACTGCGGCAGATCGTCGCGGTGTGCATTCTCCGGCCGTATTTGGCGCTGGAGCCGGGAGTTTCACCCGGCGCCGCTGCTAGCCCCTCGTCGGTCCCGGAATCGGTGATCGTTCGGCACTGATTTTGGCGTCGTGAAACGCCCGCGAATTCTCCGCTTCAGCCGGCTGTTAGCTGCTGAAATGGAGAATCTAGCCCAGAGTTTTTCAAAGCGCATCTAGATGTTCTGATGGAAGAGTTAATGTACTGGGCAAATGGTAAGAAAAGTTAACTATTGCCTTGGTAGTGATCCTTTAATTCAATTATAATAATAGACATAGACATAGACATAGAATTTACAGTGCAGAAGGAGGCCATTCGGCCCATCGAGTCTGCACCGGCTCTTGGAAAGAGCACCCTACCAAAGGTCAATGCCTCCACCCGATCCCCATAACCCAATAACCCCACCCAACACTAAGGGCAATTTTGGACACTAAGGGCAATTTATCATGGCCAATCCACCTAACCTGCACATCTTTGGACTGTGGGAGGAAACCGGAGCACCCGGAGGAAACCCACGCACACACGGGGAGGATGTGCAGAGTCCGCACAGACAGTGACCCAAGCCGGAATCGAACCTGGGACCCTGGAGCTGTGAAGCAATTGTGCTATCCACAATGCTCCCGTGCTGCCCTTTGTTTCAAAAACTAGCTAATTGAAGGCCAAGTCCCAGCTGCAACTTAGTACAAATATTGTGGTTGTTTTGCTTGCCTTCGTCGTTACAGGCTTGAATGAAAAGCCAAGTCATTAAAATAAAACCAGGAGTATAGCTGGTATCAATTTTTTTCAGTTTCTTAAAGTTTGCATTTCTGTGTGAAAGCTCATTAATGAAGGAAATTCTGCGAGCAGTATCTTACTGGCGTTAGGTGTGATATCTAGGCCTGCCTCTGTGAGCAGAATCTCTTGATCCAGGGAGGAACTGATGATAGGGCAACTCGCAAGTCTTGCTCCACTGACAGGCACTCCCCCTTTATGCTTTTTACATGAGCTGAGAATTCCAACTCACACAGGTAGTTTGTGGGAACTGTAAGAGCACTGCTATAGTGCAATCTGAAATAGATGGATATTCTTGTCCCGCAAGCAACCAAAATGTGTCGAGAGACATCTTTGTAAATGTCACTCTCAATGTGCGATCCATCCTGAGCTCTGCAAATTCCTCTTGTTCTTTTAATGACAATGTCTTAGGTTATTGAAAAGAAAGTGAACTAAATGGATCACGTACCCAGTCAAAGTCTTCCATACTTGTGGAGGGGAGTAGCATTCAAACTTCCCTTGTAGTTTTTTAAGATGTGTGGAGATGAGGTTGAGTCTGGTTTTTCCAGCAGGATTGCTGATGCCAACTTGAATATTTCAGTCATGAATAATGTGAAGTCACGACCTTTGGAATTGCGCTTGTTCACTATTTTGTCTGAAGAAATGGGAGCCGAGCACCAGGTTTACTCATGAACACAAAGTGCAACAGCTGTTGCACTTCTGTGTTCATGAGTAACCGCTGGTATTCATGGGGCTGCATTCTCCGATCCTGGGGCTATGTCACCACACCAGCAGAAAATGGAGTAAAACGGCCACTGATTCCCTGTTTTGCTGGGGGCTAGCATGCCGGCAGCGTAGAGCACCTGGCTTTAGCTGCCGATTCAGCCCGGAGAATTGCCAGGTGCATGGCCATGCATGCGCACGGCAGAGGCCGCTCCCGGACCCGGGCCGTGAAATAGTCCCCCTCGGCCTGCTCAGGCGCCCCGGACCAACCCCCCAAAGTCCCCCAAGCCCCTAATAAAGTCCCCCCCTGCCCGCAGATCGGCTGTCCCCAGACTGAGTCTGCAGCCGCCATGCTGAGTTCCTGATGGATAAGACCACATGCGACTGACACCATCAGGAACTCGGCCAGTCGGCGGAGGAGCATCGGGGGCGGGCCTCAGGCAATGTCCTGAGGCTGTCGATACCCCGCTTTGGAGGGGGCGGAGCATCAAGAAAGTCTGCCACCCCGATGTGGTCAGGAACTTTGATTCGCCGGCCGATCGCCGAACGCGATTTCGACATCGGCGACCGAAGAATCCAGCCCCTGATCTTCACTGTTTGGTCTAATACTGCAGTTAACTCAGGTGGCATTGTTTTGGCAACAGGGGGGTCACAGTGCAGGATACAGTGGCTGTCCTAGATGCCAGAATTCTGTTATTTCACCGTACTCATGAATCCTTTTCCCATCATGGAAGCTGCTCTGTCAGTGAAGATGCATTTGGTCCAGTTAAGATTGTTTTCCTCCGGATAAACTGTTGTAACACAAAATATTTCCTCTCCAAACCATGAATATGCAGCCCTTTACCGCCAGCATATGTGCAGGAGACCGGAGGTTCATTGGGACTTGGAAATGCTGACCATGGAGCTGAAGATAAAGATTGATTTTAGTTTATTTTCATTAACTTTGAAACATTGTGAATCTTATTTCACAGCACACCTGAGGGACTTTCATGGCATACCGGTATGCCACACTGTACCGATTGGGAACCATTGTCCTACAGCGTGGGCCCCAGTGTTCGTACTCCCCTGTCCTGGGCCTTGCCCATCAGGGGACTGAGGGTAGGGCTAGGGGAGTAGGGAGTGCCATACCAGGGAATGGTGGCAGGCAGCAAGGGGCTGTGGCGGGGTCTGCAACACCAGGTTAATGTGGTGGTGGAGGTGGAGGTGGCACCTGTGGTACTGTGGAAGTACCACAGTAGGTGACTGTGGTGCGGTGGGATGAGTATCAATGGAGTGGAATGCAGCAGAGGTGCAGGGGGAGGGAGGAGGTTGGGGTGGGGGGAACACAGCCATGGGATTGTGGCAGGGGAGAGAAAAGCAGTTGTGATAAATGTGGCTTGTATCGTCGAAAATAGCACCTTCTAGCTTGAAGACAGTTTGGAGATCTCAGAGGTAAATGAACAACAGCAGAAACAAGTTTGGAGATCAACCTTAGAAGACTCAATCAAAGGTGATTACAATCAGTAAGTTTAATCACGATAGAAAAGTATGGCAAACACGATGTCAAAGATATAATGCAGCAGAAAAGTAAGTGCTAATTTACAGTAATTTTGCGAGATTTCTGAGGGCCATTTTTAATCCCCACATCAACAAAAAGTAAGGTCGGAGGGGAGTAATATAGAGGCAGTATCTTGCCCTCCAAGTTGACACTGTATTCTCGGCCACTGCAATTTTAGCTCCAGAGATTTCGGAGCTGAGGTAGACTAAACCAGCATAGACCTAAACCACATGTACTGCAGTGGTTCAAGAAGGTGGTTCACCACCATCTTCTCAAGGGCAATTAGAGGACAGAATTTCAGTAAAATTTATATGTCACTGGCACATCTGCAGACTTCCTTTTGGAATAACATCTGCTCCTGCTCTTTCTCAAAAATCCACAGATGAAATTTTAAGTGTGTTGAATGGAGTGCAATGTTATTTAGATCACATACTCATCACTGGTTCAAGTGAGCAGGAAAACGTGGAGAATTTGGAAGCTACTGTGAAGCGGTTACACAGCCACAACCTGAGAGTTAAGAAGGAAAAATGTGGGTGGCATGTGGCACAGTGGTTAGCACTGGGACTACGGCTGAGGTCCCAGGATTTGAATCCTGGCCCTGGGTCACTGTCCGTGTGGAGTTTGCACATTCTCCCCGTGTCTGCGTCGGTTTCAGCCCCACAACCCAAAGATGGGCAGGTTAGGTGGATTGGCCACGCTAAATTGCCCCTTAATTGGAAAAAAAATAATAATTGGGTACTCTAAAATTTAAAAAGAAAATAAAAAGGAAAAATTTGACATTTTCAAGACATCCATAAATCACCTTAGTCATATCATTGACAAATGTGGTTTACACAAAGAACCAAAGAAAATGTCAATAAGCTCAGAAGCACACGTACTCAAAATGTGATACAGTTAAGGTCGTTTTTAGGTTTGATCAATTATTATGGTAAATTTAGCAACACAAATAAGGCCTTTACACACATTGCTATTTGCCTTCAGGAGAGGAATGATCAATAATATTTGTTCAATGCACTCTTATGAGCATTGAAATGAATTATGTGCAGCTGGGAGAAGCTTTGAGCATCGTTTTCAGTGTTAGAAGGTTCCACCATTACCTTTATGGGTGTTATTTTACTCTTTTGACAGATCATTGACACTTGCCGACACTCTTTGGACCGTATAAAGGTGTACCCTCTTTGGCAGCTAGTAGATTGCAAAGATAGTCACTGATATTGCCAGCACACACTTATGATATCCAGTATCGCACGTCAGAGTAGCATGCAAAGGCTGATGATGTATCACGATTGCTGTTACAAGTCAAGCATGATCCTGAAGAGGAATTTGTTAATATTTTGTATTTCTCGCTCATGAATAGTGTACTTGTGACTTCATCTCAAGCTCAAAGGTATACAAGAACTGATCCAGTGATGGAGAAGGTGATGGACTTGGTCCAAAAGGTAACGCTGCCAAAATTTCATAGCGAAAGTCCAGACTTCAAGCCCTACATCACACAAAGACTTGAGTTGACAGTATAGAATCGAGTTATATTGTGGGGAATCCGTGAGATTATTCCTCCGTGCTTGTGAAGTACAGTTCTGGACCAACTACATGAGGGTCATCCCAGTGTGGTAAGGAAGAAGGAATTGTCATGTGGTTATTTTTGGTGGCCTGGATTAGATGCTCAAATTGAAGAGAAAGTGGGGCAATGCCAATCTTGTGTAAAGCTAAGGAACATTCCACCATTACATCTGTGGGTATGGCCGACTCAGCCATGGCAGAGAATACACATGAATTCTGCTGGTCCACTGGGGAGACACATGAGGCGCGATTCTCCACTCCCGCGCCGAAGTGCCCACGTCGTCGTGAACGCCGTCGAGGTTCACGACGGCGTGAAACGGCCCCGATCCCGACCGATTAAGGGCCCGAAAATGGGCTAGGATTGGGGCTGCGAGAAACACGGGGGGGGGGGGCGTGTCACGAAGGCCGCGTCGTCACCGCGCGACGCCCGAATGACGCAGTGCTGCATCATAAATGGTGCGATCTGCGCACAGAGGACCCAGAGGAGAAGAGAGGAGATGGCTGAGCCCCGAAGAACCGCACCGAGGTTCCGGGACACGGACCTGGACACCCTGGTGGATGAGGTGGAACAGAGAAGGGACACCCTCAGCCCAAGACGTGGGCATCGCCACCATCCAGCGCGGTGAGGCGCGGCTGGCGGGAGGTGGGCACCGCAGTCAGTGCTGTGGGGCAGACCCCCCGGACGGGGGAGCAGTGCCGCAAGAAGCTGCACGACCTCACCCGGGCTGCCAGGGTAAGTGCCATGAGGGTGCTCCCCCCCCCCCCCCCCCCCGGCACGGGGGGGGGGGGGGGGGGTTGGGAGTGTTGGGGGGATTGGGGCATCGGGGCGGTGCTGGGGAGGGGTCAGGGGGGTTTGGGAGTGTTGGGGGGGGGGATTGGGGCATCAGGGTCGGTGCTGGGGGGGTCAGGGGGGTTGGGAGTGTTGGGGGGATTGGGGCATCGGGGCGGTGCTGGGGAGGAGTCAGGGGGGGTTGGGAGTGTTGGGGGGGGGGATTGGGGCATCAGGGTCGGTGCTGGGGGGGTCAGGGGGGTTGGGAGTGTTGGGGGATTGGGGCATCATGGGCAGTGCTGGGGGGGTTGGGAGTGTTGGGGGGACTGGGGCATCAGGGGCGGTGTTGGGGGGATCAGGGGGGTTGGGGGGGGGTCACGGTGCCCAACTATCTACTCGACCCACATGAGCCCCGGGACCCCCCTGGAGCGAAGCCATGGCGTGCTGTCTCCTGAACCAGCAACAATGTAGTCTATATCTGCATGCCCTGATGATACCCGACTAATGGTGATGCTTTATCCAACCCCGCCCCCCCCCAGGACAAGACAGCGCACAACCAGCGTGAGCGCATGAGAACTGGAGGGGGTTCTCCTGTCCTGCACCCCCTAACCGTTCACGAGCAGAGGGCCCTGGACCTCGCTGGGGGACCCGCCACCCGGGAGGTCGCGCCATGCCAGGTCGGAGGTGCAGAAGCAAGTGAGAGAACCCTGCATGTCCTCTCCACCCCCAACCCGTCATCGCCCCCCTCAAACTCTGGCCACTGCACCCTCGATCCCATCCCCCCTCACACTCTGGCCATTACACCCCCGATCCCCTCCCCCCTCACACTGTGCACCCACCACCACCATACACCCGGGCCACCGTGTCTAACGAACCACGAATCTTTATGTTCCCCAGGGCCACCCGCCGAACCTTCAGGGACGTCTCGCCCAGGAAGCAGCGCAATATCGCCAACCGCAACTGCACCCAGGGACGCACGCCAGAGGTTGGCAGTCGGTCGGACAGGAGGGTAGACCTCTCAGTCTGGGACGCAGGACCGGGATGCTCAGACCACCGAGCCAGACATTAGTGAGGGGCACAGGGTGGACAGTCATGTCGAAGCGCACATCACGGCCACACACCCGCTGGAGCCACCTGGAGGTCAAGACGACATGGCCCGCATGGAGCTTGCGCCGGGCCGTGAGGGGGACCAGTACACACCAGACTTCCTGACAGATGATGACCTCGAGCTTGCGGCACTGCTGTCTCCCACACCATTCACCATCACAGAGACACCCACCTCGGTTGGGCATATAAGTGATGAGGCTCCCGGGTCACTGTCTGGTGCGCACCCCACAGCCGAGCCGGTACAGCAGGTGGAGTTTGGAGCAACCGAGGGGCTGGACGGTCGGAGGGCAGCCCAGGCCCAGCAACCAGCTGCCACCCAGACGGTTCCCGGGTTCCTGGATGTAATTGACCCACCCGGACAACCAATGCATTTGGACACCCAGGGACTGAATAACGGGATGAGGGCCATCTTCCAGGACCTGCACACGCAGCTGGAGGAGTCTATCCGTGTCCAGGAGCAGGGAGTGGTGCCACTCATCACAGCCACCCAGGTCGACACCGCACGGGTGGCGTCCGCGGTGGAGGCAATGGGTGAAAGGGTTTCGGACATGGGTCAGGTTCTGCAAGGCGTTGGGCTTACCGTGCACGCGTCATCCATGGCCCAGGAGAGGGCTGCCCTCTCACAGGCAGCCATCTCACAGAGCCAACACTACATTGCCGCCGCTCTCCGGGCCCTGGCCGAGTCTCACCATGCCATGGCCTGGTCCGAGCAGGCGATGGCACTGTCCCAGCAGTCGGTCGCGGAGAGCATTGACCGCCTGGCGCACGTGATGGATGACGTCGCGCACTCACAGGTCGAGATTGCACAGACCTTGGCAGGAATGTCGCACTCCCTGGGCTCCCTCTCGGCGAACATTCGGACCGTGGTTGATACCGCTGCAGGCCTCCAGGACTGGCAGCGCCAGGTGTCGGTGGTGCGACGGGGCATGTCTCCGAGCGCATCTCCGTCCCACAGTGAGGCCCGGGGGCCACAGGGCTCCCCAAGGGAGGAGGAGGTTCTGGGGCCCCTCCCGGCAGCTCCAACAAGGGACGTCCCGTTACACTCGGCCTCCCCCCATTCCGTCCCTGGCGCATCTGGTGGGGAGCGGGCAGGTCAGGGTGGCACCACGCCATCCAGCACGCCCGCCGAGCAGCCTGGCCCATCGAAGCCGGGCCGCCCCAGGAAACGTGTGCCGACGGGGAGCCATGTCGAAGGGCGTGATTCTCAGCAGTCTGCCTCCACTCCTGCTGTACCACCTGGGAACACACCTAGACGTAGTGGTAGGGCCCATAAGGCAAAGACGTTAGGCACGTAAGAGGTTGGCACGGGTGCAGGGCACAGTCTAGTTGTAGTGGGTAGGGCACCTATGTTAACCACATGAATAAACCCACTGTTAAATTTGACGTGTAAGACTGTGTGCTATGTCCGGTGCCAGGGGGCTCGGGAGGGTGCCCTATTGGCGTAGTGGTATACAAGCCGTTCAATGTCTGTTCCGGATGTGCTGACCCTTTCCCCCGCTGCCTCCCATAATCGGACACCGTTGTCCTCGGTACACCGACGCCAGCCACCCCACGGGCATGTGGTGAAATATCCGTCACGAAGGCTGTGACCACCGGAGTGCATGGTTCAGCTGTAGCCATGAGTCAGACCTTGGCTGGCGAATCTGAGCACACAGCTCAACGCAGAGCGGGCTGTCATCATTCAACATGGCACTGATCACACCCGCTTACCCAATCATCAATGTTGTGCAATCCCGTAGTGCCGCAGTGGTAAGGTGATGTGGAATTGTTGCCATGAACGCGGTGCGGGGGGGGGGGGGGGGGGAGGAGGAGGTGGTGGGTGCTGTGTGGTGCCCGTGTACAGGAGTGATGGTGCAAGTGGCAGTGTTCAGCGAATCCCACCCCCATAGTGCGTGAACCGTGCGGCCACCAACGCATCGCGTGCCCGCTGTCCGCGGCGGTGCCGTCACGCAGCCTCCTGGACGTAACGAGCAGCCCGGCAGTGTCTGCGTCCTGCGCCCCTCCCCCAACCTGATGCGCGCCATCATCCTCATTCTCCGCATCCTCCTCTTCCCCATCCCCCTCGTTTGCGTTGGCTCCGGTGCCGTCAGGTCCTCCCTCCGACTCCGCCACCAGGTCATCTCCCCTCTGCATGGCAATGTTGTGCAGCGCACAGCAGACCACAACCATGCGACCGACCCTGTCGGGTTGGTACTGCAGGGCCCCTCCTGATCGGCCCAGGCATCTAAAGCGCATCTTCAGCAGCCCGAAGCACCGCTCCACCACACCCCTGGTTGCTGCATGTGCCTCGTTGTACAGGCTCTCCGCGTTGGTCTGAGGCCTCCGTATTGGCGTCAGCAGCCATGACCTCAATGGATAGCCCTTGTCGCCCAGCAACCAGCCCCTCAGCCGGGGGCGGGGATGAACGACTGTGCCAGAATGTAGGCGTCATGCACACTGCCGGGGTACTTTGCACACACGTGCATGATCTTCATGTGGGGGTTGCACACCACCTGAATGTTCATGGAGTATGCGCCCTTTCTGTTCATGAACATTTCCCTGTTGTCTGCAGGTGGGCGCATGGGGACATGCACACCATCGATGACACCCTGGACCATCGGTATCCCGGCCACCTTGGCGAATCCATGTGCCCATGCTTCCTGCTGTGCTCGGTCCTCAGGGAATTGAATGTACCTGTCCGTGATGGCGTACAAGGCGTCGGTGACGGCCCTGATGCACCTGTGGACCGATGCCTGTGAGATCCCGGATAGGTCCCCGCTCGGCGCCTGGAAGGAACCGGTCGCATAAAAGTTTAGGGCCACCGTCACCTTGACGGAGACTGGTATCGCATGTCCTCCTCCCATTCCACGTGGTGCGAGGTGCCCCACGAGCTGGCATATATGTGCGACCGTCTCCCTGCTGAACCGTAGTCTCCTCCTGCATGTGATGTCCGTTCGGGCCTCGAACGACATTCTGTCACGGTACACCCTCGGCCTTGCTGGATGCCTGTGGCGCCCTGGCACCACCATCAGTGGATCCTCCTGCTCCACCTGCTCCTCCTCCTCCTCCTGCTCCCCCCCAAGCACTTCCTCTGCATTCCTCGCCGTCTGGCGGTCAATGTTCCCCTCGGCATCCCCCTGTACATTCGGGTCCTGAGCGCCTGCGGCCTGCACGTCGACGATGGGCCACTCCGCGGCCATCCCCTCTGCTGCACCGGCAACCGCTGCATCTACAGCCACTGTGGGGCGTCCGACTCTACGCTGCCGGATGGCAAACTCCAGAGCTGCGGCTCCAACCACGGCAGTGAACATCGCTGTCTGGTTGGCATACATGGTGACCTGCAGGAGGGTGGTGGGGGGCAGAGAAACGACATGTTACACCAAGGTTCTTCCACACCTCACCAGCCGGGTTGCATGGGATCCCTGTGTGTCCCGGTGGCCTGGTCGCGCTGCAGACACGCAGCCAGCCTAACACCTGGTCACTGTCTGCGCCCAACGGTCAGTTCACACCGTACTGCTCACCAGTGTGCCACTCGCCTGTGCCCATCAGCCACACGCAACCTGCGGCCGTGTCCTCGTCACCGTCCTGCCATATCAGGGCGGCTGACATGTGGCATCCACGGATGGATGATACCATCCACACTCTCCCTCACCCCCCTCCCACGTGCACACTCTCCCTCATCCCCCCTCCCACCTGCACTCTCCTTCATCTCCCCTCCCACCTGCACACTCTCCCTCATCCCCCCCTCCCACCTGCACACTCTCCCTCATTCCCCCCTCCCACCTGCACACTCTCCCTCATCCCCCCTCCCACCTGCACTCTCCTTCATCTCCCCTCCCACCTGCACACTCTCCCTCATCCCCCCCTCCCACCTGCACACTCTCCCTCATTCCCCCCTCCCACCTGCACACTCTCCCTCATCCCCCCTCCCACCTGCACTCTCCTTCATCTCCCCTCCCACCTGCACACTCTCCCTCATCCCCCCCTCCCACCTGCACACTCTCCCTCATTCCCCCCTCCCACCTGCACACTCTCCCTCATCCCCCCTCCCACCTGCACACTCTCCCTCACCCCCCTCCCACCTGCACACTCTCCCTCATCCCCCTTCCACCTGCACACTCTCCCCCATCCCCCCTCCCACCTGCACACTCTCCCTCATCCCCCCCTCCCACCTGCACACTCTCCCTCATCCCCCCCCCACCTGCAAACTCTCCCTCATCCCCCCTCCCACCTGCACACTCTCCCTCATCCCCCCCCTCCCACCTGCACACTCTCCCTCAACCCCCCCTCCCACCTGCACTCTCCCTCACCCCCCACCTCCCACCTGCACACTCTCCCACCCACACCCCCCCTCCCACCTGCACACTCTCCCACACCCCCCTTTGGACGCAGCCTTCTCGGGTAAGCCGACCCGGTCTCCAGGAGTTGCGGAACAGTCCGCTCACCTCCTCCCTGCTCAGCGTCAGCCAGCACGACTGGCTGACGACTTTAAAAAGCAGGTGTGAACGGCGACGGCGTGAACTGGGGTCACGCCGTCGGGACCTCGGCCCATCTGGGCCTGAGAATAGCAGGGGTGCCGGAGAATCGCCATTTTGGGTGTCTCGGGCGATTCTCCGGCCTGCACAGAGCAGAACCCGACGGGGCCGGTCTCGCCGCTTGGGAGAATCGCGGGAGGGCGTTGGACCGGCATCGCGGGAAAACTTGGCAGCCCAGGCGATTCTCCCAACCGGCGCGGGAGTGGAGAATCGTGCCCATGTTCTTCGTGATTGAAATGGCC
This sequence comes from Scyliorhinus torazame, assembly GCF_047496885.1. Classification (NCBI taxonomy): domain Eukaryota; kingdom Metazoa; phylum Chordata; class Chondrichthyes; order Carcharhiniformes; family Scyliorhinidae; genus Scyliorhinus; species Scyliorhinus torazame. The sequence goes on along the minus strand of NC_092707.1, from coordinate 330,209,921 downwards.
AGAATTTGCGATAATTAAGTCAAGGACAACTGATCAGGCTATTGAAAAACTAGACTAAATATTTGCAAGATTTGGAACACTGGAGCAGATTATCAGTAATAATGGTTGACTTCGAAGGAGTTTGAGGACTACTTGAAAGGGAACAGTATACACCATATCAAGTCAGCTCCATATCATCCAGCAATGAATGGATTGGCTGAATGTTTTGTACAATCATTAAAGCATTCTATAAAAGCAACAAAGGACCGGGGACCTTATCAAGAAGAGTAAACAAATTTCTAATATCTTATCGGAACCTGTACATGCTACCGTGCAAAGTTCACTGGCAATGCTGTTGCTTAATAGGAAACTACGAACACAGCTTGATTTGTTAACTCCACCTAATACTTCAGAGATTGTCAAATGACAACAAGCACAAACTGCTAGGAGGGAGAAAATCTCTATACAGCGAGTATTGAACCAGGCAGAGAGAGTGCTAGCTCAGAGTTACACCACCAATGAAAAATGGGTACCAGCCAAGATCCTAGCAAAGGCGGGTCCAATATCATACACAGTACAGGCGGACGCGAAAGAATTTGACTACGTAATGCTGGTCAATTACTTGCCGCACAAAGTGAGTTTGCAAACTTCTCAAGAGGTTCTACCTTTAGAAGATCTAGAGACCCATACTTTGAAACGGATATCAGAGACAGTGACAAGTTCAGATTCTGTTTCCGAGGACTTTTCAATGCCTGTAGTGACAGATACCAAAGTGACTACTCAATCTACATAAAAGAATAAAAACACTTCTGAGGTCGCAAGTAGCCAAATTCTACCAAAAAGGAATCGACATCCACCAGAGACTGTCTTATTGAATTGCATATAAGTATAGAAATAACATATCTGGGGATCTGTTCTATAAATGTTAATTGTTGTCTTTGCACTAATGAAGTAAAGAGGGAGGGTTGTTATGTATCTGGGAATACATTCTTTTGGTTCTGGATCATATGATGTGCAGTGACGTCAGCAGAGTGTTTGCGCGGGCTTTGGACAGATCACCATCTTCATAGTTTGAGCAACACCCTTAATAAACCCCTCATCATGTTTTACAAGAATCCAGAGCGCGGACACCTCCATACATTTTTGCAGCAACAAAGAAATATAACAGTAAGCTCATCCTAACTATTCGTTAAAATTGGAGTAATGGGGCAGCTTGGTGGCACAGTGGTTAGCACTGTTGCCTCACACGCCGCAGTCCCAGGTTCGATCCCAGCTCTGGGTCACTGTCTGTGTGGAGTTTGCACATTCTCCCTGTGTTTGCGTGGGTTTTGCCCCCAAAACTCAAAGATGTGCAGGATAAGTGGATTGACCATGCTAAATTGTCCCTTAAGTGGAAAAATGGAATTGGGTACTCGAAATTTAAAAATAAAATTGGAGCAATAATGTATTATAATTAGAAAATGCACCTGATATTTTGCTCCTTCTACAATGGCTTTAGACTGGAGCATAATTCCAAGTAAGAACTCAGGCAAGCATGCATCTAAGTGCCATGCTAAAGCTCAATTCTCACCGTTAGTTTCCATGTAACTTGGATGAACTTCACTTTTAATGTTAACCTGCATAATAACAAAGCTGAGATGTAGATCATCTGATCCCTCATGATTTCAATCTGTACTTTGTAAGTCTTGAGAAATGTTTCTACTTTATTAAAGAAATAAATCTGCATCTATTTGACATTCTTTGTGCTATCTCAAGTTAGTTTATTTAAATTGATGAAGGATTTCGGCACATTGAAGTCTGTGGGAAAAACAACTCTGATCCTCTGGGTGACCCTTGTGAAAGCATTTTAGTGAATCTGAATATTTGGCCTAATTAAGGACCGTGGCAGATTAAGGCAAGGACCTTGTTTTTCCTGTCTTTAAGTTTTACATTCCATTTATGATCCAGAAAAGTGGCTTAATATGTAGGGTAACCAAATATTTTGTTCTTGTGCTTGAGTCTTATTTTGCTGGTATATGCTCTTAAGATTTCCAAATATATTATAAACATGAATATTGACATTTTGGTCACACATTTACTGAGTACTTTCAAGGCACATTTTTGAAAACAAAATCAATTTTTTATATTCTATAATTTTGCTGTCTGTTGTTTCCCACGTAAGACATTTCAAAAATTGATACAGCACAGTCAGAGGACATTTAGCCCATCTGCACCTGTGCCATAAATTCAAAACCCCAAATCTTAGTAAAGCTAGGTCAGAACAATACAAGAAGGGTATTGGTATGGGGCTTCCCAACATGCGCATTGTGTAAAGCAACTACAGAAAAACACTTTTGAACGGTTATCACATTTTGGTTGTTTAGCGAATGAGTGTAATTTGGTAACAGTGATTACATATCTTCTTGTCGCATTACATTTTAAATTAAAGTTTGTTGTAAACATTGCCAGTTTATAATACATGGGATTTTTGTGGATAATGGAGAAAACTGATAGGTTGATAGTCCTTCAAAATGAGTTATTTGTCCACTCTGCATGCCATTCCAATGACACTATTAATGCAAGGTAAATATTGGATGTAAGCTTTTGTATTTGCTGTCATCCATTTAACCCACGTTCTGACTCACGCCAAACACAAACATAGTCAGATTCAACAATTTGTGCTGGTTATACAGGTTACTAGGATTGGATTTGTTCTCTGTCAATGCCATTGATGTAGCTGTCCTGCATGACTTCATTGGAACTTGACTTCATTGGAACTTCTAAGTTGAATATTCAAGTAATTCAAGAAAGAAATGTTGTCATTGAATCTCCTCATAGAAAACACCTGAGACAAATGTTTCACACTGCGTAGAGCGAACCTTGGCTGTAATCTAAATATGTTTAACTATCCAAATAAAAAGAGAACTTTTATTTATATAGCTCCTTTCATGACCAAAGGATGTCATACAGCATTTTAGAGCAAATTAATTACTTTGAAGTTGCAATACTGCATAAATAAAAGCTGCGGCCAATTTGCACATAGCAAGGACCGATAAACAACAGTGAGGTGAGTGATCAGATAATCTGTATGAATAGTTTTGTTTAACATAAGAAGTGGGTCAAGTCATATGAGGAGCGATTGAGGACTCTGGGTCTGTACTTGGTGGAGTTTAGAAGGATGAGAGAATACTGAGAGGCATAGATAGAGTGAACATGGAGAGGATGTTTCCACTAGTAGAAGAAACTAGAACCCGAGGGCACAGCCTCAGACTGAAGGAACGATCCTTTAAAACAGAGATGAGGAATTTCTTCAGCCAGAGAGTGGTGAATCTGTGGAAGTTTTTAAAGATAGAGCTAGCTAGGTTCTTGATAAGGGGATCAGGGGTTATGCGGAGAAAGCAGGAGAATGGGGATGAGAAACATGCCAGCCATGATTGAATGGTGGAGCAGATTCAAGAGGCCAATATGTCATAAGACCATAAGACATAGGAGTAGAATAAGGCCATTCAGCCCATTGAATCTATCCGCCATTCAATAAGATCATGTCTGATCTGACTTTGGTGTTAACTTCACCTCAATGCCTGCCCTTTAAAGGATAATTGTTGGCTAGGACAGCAGGGTAACTACCCTGTTACTCGCTGAATAGCATCATGGAATGTTTTACTTGAGCAGACAGATAGGCCTTCAGCTATATGTCTCATCTGAAAGTTTAAATGGATAAGCCTTTAAAGTTAAAGTCAACATTTTAAGGACTGTAAACTAGATTATTTTGTCAACTTGTTTTATGTGCTTTATATAATTGATTAACACACCTGCTCTCCATTCAACAACAACCTGCCTTTATCTTCGTAAAATGCTCCAAGGCACAAGTTTTATCAAATTACAGCGCCACATAAAGAAAGATTTGGACTGGTAACAGGTAAGAAGGTTAAAGAGGTAGATCTATATAGTAACTTGAAAGAAAGGTAGATAATGAGAGGGCTTTCAGGAGAGAATTCTAGAACTTACGGCCGAGGCATCTGAAGGCATAGCATCTAATGATGGGATGATGGAAATCGGGAATTTACAAGAGGCCAGAATTGGAGGATTGTCAGCCAAGAAAGCATTGGAACATTTGGAAATAACAGAGGAAGTTTCAGTCTTGGTGATGGAGAGGATACGGGTAGGATTGTGAAAATTATAAGTGCTTCTAAGGTAGATGAGCCAACTTCCTATAATATAGTGCAATGCAGTATTCCTTTGGTGAATGACCTATAAAGTAAAGTCACCATCGTCCCAGATAATCATAGGCTTTCCCCTTTGAGAGGGAGAGCTGACTGGAGGTGATTGAACCTGAGGGTCACAACACCTCAGGCAAGGGGCAAGGTTGAGAAGGCGGGGCCTTCATGGATAACCTCAGCTGGTACGGGAATTGAACCCACGCTGCTGGCCTTGCTCTGCATCACAAACCAGCTGTCCACCCATCTGAGCTAATGACAGCAAGTTAATTTAAGTATATTGTTTCATGAGATGTGGGTGCCATTGGCTAGGCCAGTATGTATTGACCATCCCTATTTACCCTTGAGAAAAGAATGGTGAGCCACCTTCTTGAACCACTGCAGTTCATGTGGTGACTTATAGTGCTGTTAGGAAAAAATTACATTTGTGCAGTCACAATGTTGGGGGTTTACTACAGGCCTCCCAACAGCCAGCAGGAGATAGCGGAGCAGATAGGTAGACAGATTTTGGAAAAGAGTAAAAACAACAGGGTTGTGCTGATGGGAGACTTCAACTGCTCCAATATTGACTGGGACTCACTTAGTGCCAGGGGCTTAGGCGGGGCAGAGTTTGTAAGTAGCATCCAGGAGGGCTTCTTAAAACAATATGTAGACAGTCCAACTAGGGAAGGGGCGGTACTGGACCTGGTATTGGGTGAGCCCGGCCAGGTGGTAGAAGTTTCAGTAGGGGAGCATATGAAGGGGCTGTTTAGCACAGGGCTAAATTGCTGGCTCTGAAAGCAGACCAAGGCAGGTCAGTAACACGGTTCAATTTCCGTACCAGCCTCCCCGAACAGGCGCCGGAATGTGGCGACTAGGGGCTTTTCACAGTAACTTCATTTGAAGCCTACTTGTGACAATAAGCGAAAAGGCAGGGGCTGTTTAGCACAGGGCTAAATCGCTGGCTTTGAAAGCAGACCAAGGCAGGCCAGCAGCACGGTTCAATTCCCGTACCAGCCTCCCCGAACAGGCGCCGGAATGTGGCGACTAGGGGCTTTTCACAGTAACTTCATTTGAAGCTTACTTGTGACAATAAGCGATTTTCATTTTTCATTTCATTTTCATTTCGGGAACAGTGACCACAATTCAGTAAGTTTTAAAGTGCTGGTGGACAAGGATAAGAGTGGTCCTAGGGTGAATATGCTAAATTGGGGGAAGGCTAATTATAACAATATTAGGCGGGAACTGAAGAACCTAGATAGGGGGCGGATGTTTGAGGGCAATTCAACATCTGACATGTGGGAGGCTTTCAAGTGTCAGTTGAAAGGAATTCAGGACCGGCATGTTCCTGTGAGGAAGAAGGATAAATACGGCAATTTTCGGGAACCTTGGATAACGAGAAATATTGTAGGCCTCGTCAAAAAGAAAAAGGAGGCATTTGCCAGGACTAAAAGGCTGGGAACAGACAAAGCCTGTGTGGAATATAAGGAAAGTAGGAAGGAACTTAAGCAAGGAGTCAGGAGGGCTAGAAGGGGTCACGAAAAGTCATTGGCAAATAGGGTTAAGGAAAATCCCAAGGCTTTTTACACGTACATAAAAAGCAAGAGGGTAGCCAGGGAAAGGGTTGGGCCACTGAAGGATAGGCAAGGGAATCTATGTGTGGAGCCAGAGGAAATGGGCGAGGTACGAAATGAATAGTTTGCATTAGTATTCACCAAAGAGAAGGAATTGGTAGATGTTAAGTCTGGAGAAGGGTGTGTAGATAGCCTGGGTCACATTGAGATCCAAAAAGATGAGGTGTTGGGCGTCTTAAAAAATATTAAGGTAGATAAGTCCCCAGGGCCTGATGGGATCTACCCCAGAATACTGAAGGAGGCTGGAGAGGAAATTGCTGAGGCCTTGACAGAAATCTTTGGATCCTCACTGTCTTCAGGTGATGTCCTGGAGGACTGGAGAATAGCCAATGTTGTTCCTCTGTTTAAGAAGGGTAGCAAGGATAAGAAGGGTAGAAGGCAGAGAGTAGCAATGGAAGGATGCTTTTCTAATTGGAGGGCTGTGACCAGTGGTGTTCCGCAGGGATCAGTGCTGGGACTTTGCTGTTTGTAGTATATATAAATGATTTGGAGGAAAATGTAACTGGTCTGATTAGTAAGTTTGCAGACGACACAAAGGTTAGTGGAATTGTGGATAGCGATGAGGACTGTCAGAGGATACAGCAGGATTTAGATTGTTTGGAGACTTGGGCAGAGAGATGGCAGATGGAGTTTAATCCGGACAAATGTGAGGTAATGCATTTTGGAAGGTCTAATGCAGGTAGGGAATATACAGTGAATGGTAGAACCCTCAAGAGTATTGAAAGTCAGAGAGATCTAGGTGTACAGGTCCACAGGTCACTGAAAGGGGCAACACAGGTGGAGAAGGTAGTCAAGAAGGCATACAGCGTGTTTGCCTTCATTGGCCGGGGCATTGAGTATAAGAATTGGCAAGTCATGTTGCAGCTGTATAGAACCTTAGTTAGGCCACACTTGGAGTATAGTGTTCAATTCTGGTCGCCACACTACCAGAAGGATGTGGAGGCTTTAGAGAGGGTGCAGAAGAGATTTACCAGGATGTTGCCTGGTATGGAGGGCATTAGCTATGAGGAGCGGTTGAATAAACTTGGTTTGTTCTCACTGGAACGATGGAGGTTGAGGGGGCGACCTGATAGAGGTCTACAAAATTATGAGGGGCATAGACAGAGTGGATAGTCAGAGGCTTTTCCCCAGGGTAGAGGGGTCAATTGCTAGGGGGCATAGGTTTAAGGTGAGAGGGGCAAGGTTTAGAGTAGATGTACGAGGCAAGTTTTTTACACAGAGGGTAGTGGGTGCCTGGAACTCGCTAACGGAGGAGGTGGTGGAAGCAGGGACGATAGTGACATTTAAGGGGCATCTTGACAAATACATGAATAGGATGGGAATAAAGGGATACGGACCCAGGAAGTGTAGAAGATTGTAGTTTAGTCGGGCAGCATGGTCGGCACGGGCTTGGAGGGCCGAAGGGCCTGTTCCTGTGCTGTACATTTCTTTGTTCTTTGTATAGTGCCTTTATTGTAATAAAATATTCCACCGTGCTTCACAGGAGCATTATAAAACTGAATGCATTCAGAGTGTCTTTGAGATAACCCTCATGAGGACCAATGGCGATCGCTGATTGATCTCCTCGGGGGCTTCGTCGAATATGAGTTCCCATGGTGAGCGGACAGAGACCTGCCCAGCTAAGGCTCATTAGTGGGACTTCTAAATGTATCTCGCAGACCCAGAGCGGCAGTTCCCGATAGCCCTGGGCTGGGATGTTTGTTTTGTTTGTCGCAATCGCCTGTTTGGCCTTTCACTCCATGCCTCCTGGAATTATTACAGTCTTAAAGGAGTAAAGGGAGGCAGAAACGCAGAGAGGTGCACTCAAATGCTCCTTTTCTTCGTGTTTCCAATCATGATGGATCTATTTTGGATTTCCAGCTCTTTTGCTTTTACTTCTGATTTGCAGTTTGTTACTCTTTATCATCACCATCGATTGGCAAATTAGTGAATATTGAAAATAATTTTTACCTTAGTTTTAATGTATGCACAGTATACATTAACTATAATGAAGTAATTCAGGGCTGCTATAATGAACTTTACGGTTGCTTTTAACGTTCCTTAATTTCTTAACGCTTTTGACATGCAACTAAAAAACTGAGGGTAGAATCATACAATCTCTCTTTCCAGGAAGTAAATCATTCTTACTCATTTTGCTACTTTATTATTGCAGAGGTAAGCTGTGTTATCGTCGGAATAATTGTTGAAGCTTTGGGAAAAGTTTGCATGCATTCTGAGTTGTCACTTCCATGACATTCTCCACTGAAAGCCCTTTAACCTGTGCAATGTACTGACAGGAGATGGATATGTTCTTCGGTTCATTTCTCACCTGTAAAAAAACAATAAGAGTGCTTCAGTGACTTTCAGCACAATATAGTACAGTTCTAGGTTGCAGTGAAGGAAACAGATCAATTCACCTCTGACTAAATTAAAAGACCTGTGCTTGTTGTCAGCTACAATATTCTTCCAAACAGATTCAAACCTTTCCCTTTTTTTCCTAAATCATGAAGATATACTCTGCAATGACACTAACAATCTTCCATGAAAATTCACTATCACAGAATCTCTACAGTGCAGAAGGAGGCCATTCGGCCCATTGAGTCTGCACCGACCCTCCCAAAGAACACCCTATCTGCCGTCTCCCCAGAACCCCACCTAACCTTTGACACTAAGGGGTAATTTAGCATGGCCAATCCACCTCACTTGCACATCTTTGAACTGTGGGAGGAAATCGGAGCACCCGGAGAAAACCCACGCAGACGCGGGGAGAATGTGCAAACTCCACACAGTTACCCGAGGTCGGAATCGAACCTGGGTCCCTGGCGCTGTGAGGCAGCAGTGCTACCGTGCTGCTTAGTCACCCAGTTAATAAATACAATGTCCAGTGTAGAATTGAAACATAAAGGCCAGGAGGGCCCAATAACTGGTCCTTAGGCAATGTTGAATTGGCTGCTATCAGCAATGGTGGTAACCTGTGGAAAGATTCTCTATTACAGGCAAAGAGGTAGTACACCCTGAAATACATCTCACACTATCTTACACATCATATGGAAAGAAAACCTCCATGGATTTTCTGAGATCCTTCTTAAAAAATAATTACGGAGAGTATCCCACATGCAATGGCAGCTGTCCCACATCAAAGGGCCACATGTGCTGGCAACTGGCAAATAACACATTATTGGCCTAATGCATTGCGAACTGACTATATGACAAATTTCACTTTAAAAGCTGAGGCGCAAAAGTTCAAGACAACTGAGATTTTCACTACCGTGGGCAGAGTTATTCTGGTTGAGCAGGAGGTTTGGATGGATAGCAAGTGCCTACAACTATATTCTTAGTGAAGCAACGACAGAAAAGACACACTGTTCCTCAAACATGTTTAAACAACTGTGGTAAAGTCCAACTAGTTGGCTTATTTTTTTAAAATTTAAAGTGCCCAATTCTTTTTTTTTCCAATTAAGGGACAATTTTAGCATGGCCAGTCCACCTATGCTGCACATCTTTGGGTTGTGGGGGTGAGACCCACGCAGACATGGGGAGAATGTGCAAACTCCACACAGACAGTGACCCGGGGCCGGGATCGAATCCGGATCCTCGTCGCCCTGAGGCAGCAGGGCTAACCATGCGCCACCATGCCACCATATTATTTGACTGCTTTAGTAAGCATGAACTTGCTAAGACCTATTATGGTGCAGGTGTACCTTTCTCTATTCATGGCTGTAAGCTTCTTTTCATTCTCCAGCTCCCTGAAGACAAGAGCAATTCTCAAAGGAAATCTCATCTACTCTAAACCAGCTTCACTTGTATCTGAGCTCAAGATTAATCACACTATCAAAACATGAGAAATATTTGCAGTGGGACAGAGAAATTATGGTTATGAAAAGATGATTTGCAACAGATTATGTGAGAACTTAAAACATCTAAAAACATTCTCAATACAAAAAGCTGTTCTTTTCCAGAAGAAATGGATTTATTGGAGAGCCAAACTATTTAATCTGAAGATCCTTATTCATGTTGAATCTTCTTCTATTAATTATGATTACATTCTGTTTGCGGTATTTTACTTTGATGGTTATTGCATTTCTTCTTTAAAGCTCATGTCCATTTTTTTTACAATTTTGAGTCCTGGGCTCCACAGTGCTATTTATTCCCCTAGAGTATTTCAGATTCATCCTGATTGGATTTGTATGTATAGTTAGCTTCTTGACACCTAGAATCAGTGTTTGTATAAACCCATAGAGTGGTGCAAACACAGAAGGAGGGCATTTGGTCTTTTGTGTTCATGTCAGCTCTCTGTAAAAGCTACCCCTGCCTGTTCACCATAGCTCTGTAAATATTCTCTGAGGGTAATTATCCAGTTTCCCTTTGAAAGCCATGATTGAATCTGCCTCCACTGCAACTTCAGACAGAGTGTTTCCTGATTCAAACCACTAGCTGCATGTTGCCTCTGGTCCTTTTGCCAATCACCTTAAATTGGTGACTTTTGGTTTTCAAACGTTTTGCCAGTTTCTCTCTTTGTACTCTGTCCAGATCCCTCATCATTGTGAACATTCTATTAATTCTCCTCTCAACCCGCTCTTCTCCAAAGAAAACAGCCCCAGCTTTGCCAATCAATCCTCGCAATCGCTGGATCGTTCTCGTAATTATTTTATGTACCGTCTCCGATGCCGACACATCCTTCCCAAAGTATGGCGCCCAACATTGGAAAACTGCTCCGGTTGGGGCCGAACCAATATTTTATAGAGGTTCACCATAACTTAATAATAAGAAGAATATTTATTGTCACAAGTAGGCTTACATGAACACTGCAATGAAGTTGCTGTGAAAATCCCCTAGTCGCCACATTCCGGCACCTGTTCGGGTACACAGAGGGAGAATTCAGAATGTCCAATTCACCTAACAACACGTCTCTCGGGACTTGTGGGAGGAAACCAGAGCACCCGGAGGAAACCCACGTAGAAACGGGGAGAACGTGCAGACTCCACACAGACAGTCACCCAAGCCGGGAATTGAACTTGGGACCCTGGAGCTGTGAAGCCACAGTGCTAATTACTGTGCTCCCGTGTCGCCCTATCTTCCTTTTGTACTCTTGGTAGTACAGAACTTGAATATTGCTGAAAAGAGAGACTTGTTGCCAAAGCTTCTCATCTTGTACTCATCAGGACAAAACTCATCAGGACAAACACAAGGATACCAAATTTCAAACAAGCGCTGCAATCTATAATGCAAGAGCAAAGGATACTGATTGGTTGGCAATTTGACTCTGATTGACTTAGATATTGCCATGGAGAAGGCAATGGGAAATGTCAGCTCCCCGAAAAAACAAGCTCCTGGGTAATTAAAAAAAGGTACAGGCTTGAAAATATTCCTTTGGTTTGCAGAGAAAGATGTATGAATGTATGCCGCTTTTCGAAAGTGTAAATGAGGCAAGTTTCAAGCTGGTCTGATTATCTTAAATTGGTTGTTAATCTAATTATTAGCACACTCAGGAATGTTTAGCAAGTACTGTCCAATCACGGAATCACATCGAACACCAGACATTTTGGTTTGGGTTTTTCAAATGCACGCTGGCTAGGTACAGTCTGTACTCTGTCTATTACGAACAACTAAAAGAATATGCTTTGACAAAGGGCCACCTGGACTCGAAACATTAGCTCTTTTCTCTCCCTACAGATGCTGCCAGACCTGCTGACATTTTCCAGCATTTTCTCTTTGGTAAATGAAAATGCTATTTGATTCTATCAGTCAATCATTGGGATTTATGGCCTATGTACCTGGTGTCACGCCAGCACTGAACATCATACATGTGGGGCTGGATTCACCGTTTTTGAGCCTAAGTGCAGAGGATCTGTGCCGTTTTACGACCGGTGAGGGGCTAGCAGCCACGACGCATAAAACTCCCAGCCCCCACGATATAAATGGCCGGAGAATGGCCGGGTCCATGGCCGCATGTGTACATGGCGATGACCTGCACCAGTCGCGCCGGCCGTGCACAGATCCAACCTGCCAGTTAGTGCCCCCCTGGCCAGTCCCAACCAGTGCCCCAGCACTCGCGGAAACTCTACGGCCAGCTGCACGACTCCTGCCTGACTGTGGCGGCGCTGGACATAGTCTGCAGCCACCATGCCAGGTTCCCGACTGATGAGACCACATGTCAACCGGATGGTCGGGAAATCAGTCCATCGGGGGCGGAGCATCGGAGGAGGGTCTTCAGGTGAATCGCAAAGGCCGTCCCAATGGCGTGTGACGCGATGATGCCATTTTGGAGGCGGCGGAGGACATAAAACCTGCGTCAAACAGGCGCTGCCCCCGATTTTGGCGTAAAAAGAAATTCTCCGCCCGATCGCCGATTACAAAATCGGCTTCGGCGAACAGTGAATCCTGCCCGTGGTCTTTTTGGAAAGACCGCAGGATCCAAGTAGTAGAAAATATCACTCCTGTAGTCAGTGCATAGAACCACGGAATTCCTATAGTACAGAAGGAGGCATACGGCCCATCGAGTCTGCACCGATCCTCTGAAAGAGCACCCCACCTAGGCCCACTCCCTACCCTATCCCCATAACCCCACCTGGAGGACCCAGGTGCACCCAGACACGGGGAAGAAGTGCAAGTCCACACAGTCACCCAAAGCCAGAATTGAACCTGGCTCCTTGGTGCTATGAGGCAGCAGTGCTAACCACTGTGACACCGTGCCGCCAAAGTAGCAGCTTGAAATAACTTGCGTGAAACCCGTTGTTCCAATTTGTGGGATAACTTGCCTTTCCAATGTAATTTGAGATAATCTGAGCCCTGCTTAGGTCCGAAAGTGGCAACCTTTGGCCCATATGCAAATTTGCATGATATACGGCAAGCAATAATCTGATTAGGAGAGCCATTGTCCTACAGGGTAGCTTTGATGCACTCTTTCTGTGTCAAGTATTCAAGTTGAGCAAATGATTAGGGATCTATTTACAAGATTGCTGAAAAGACCAATCTTATAGTGCGTGGAACTGGTTGCGGTAATGGTGTTGCATACTCCGACCCCACAGCCATCCTTCTGGCCACCCCCCACTACTACCCCCGGCCCTAGCTGAAGCCCCTTGGCCAGCAGCACGACTGTCAGCGAGGTATGGCGGTGCTGGACACTGTCCGTACACCCTCTCTTTCACTCAGCAGCCACCATGCCAGGTTCACCACGCTCGGCCCATCGCAGACGGAGAGTCGCAGGTGGGCCCACTAATGCAAACGGAGTTTCAACTACGCGTGGCGTGCATCGCATTGAGACCGTTTTTGAGGAGACGGAGCATCACGATTCGGCGTCAAACTGGCGCTTGCCACAAATTCGGCTTCGGAAACTATTCTCCGCCTGATCGCACGTCCCAATTACAACGTCGGCTAACGAAGAATCCCGCCCATTAGCTTTTTCTTCCTTCTGATAGACCCTGATGGTGGAGGTTCCATTGAGTCCTTCTCTTTGTTCTTGTTTTTGTGGCAGAATGTTCACCTCATTGAAAACAGCGCGAGTGGAGAGTGAGCCGGGACATTGAAAACAGCGCGAGTGGAGAGAAAGCCGGGAGATTTAAAAAGCGCGGGAGGAAAGAGAGCCGGGACATTGAAAACAGCGCGAGAGGAGAGGGAGCCGGGAGATTTAAAAAGCGAGGGAGATTTAAAAAGCGCAGGAGCTGTGAGTCAGAGCGGAGATTTTAAAAGATCGCGGCCTAGTTTCAGGAGCCGTTCGGAGGAGGAGGAGCAGTCTCTGTCAGGGAGAGAACCTGAGAACATCTAAGACACTCAGAAGGTAAGTAAGTGATTTTTACTCATTTTTACTTTTATACCTTTTTCACATTGTGTGTGTCATGGGGAAACTGAAGTGACATCACAGAAAAGCTGTGACCTGAGTGGCTGGTTGGGAATCTACACTAAATTAAAAAAATGAAGCATTGGTAACTAATTAAACATAATTACTTAATTGTAATTTAGAGGGGTATCTAAGCCAGAGATCGGAGAGTACTATATTTAGCTTTCGCATTTATAATAGAAATCTAGTGCTAGGAAACAGATAGTTAACAGTAACTTTAAAAATATTTTTTTAAAATATAAAAAGATTTTTTAAACTTTTAATTTTAATTAATTGATGCAATGTCAGTTAGAGGGGTGCAGTACTCTGACTGTGAGATGTGGCAGGTCCGGGAGGCTTCCAGCGTCCCGGATGGCTTCATCTGCAGAAAGTGCACCCAACTGGAGCTCCTCACAGACCGCATGGTTTGGTTGGAGCAGTAACTGGATGCACTTAGGAGCATGCAGGTGGCGGAAAGCGTCATAGATCACAGTTATATAAATGTGGTCACACCCAAGGTGCAGGCAGAGAAATGGGTGACCACCAGAAAGGGCAGGCAGTCAGTGCAGGAATCCCCTGTGGTTGTCCCCCTCTCGAACAGGTATACCCCTTTGGATACTGTCGGGGGGAATAGCCTATCAGGGGAAAACAACAGCAGCAGCCAGAGCAGTGGCACCACGGCTGGCTCTGATGTTCAGAAGGGAGGGTCAAAGCACAGAAGAGCAATAGTAATAGGGGACTCTATAGTCAGGGGCACAGATAGGAACTTCTGTGGACGTGAAAGAGACTCCAGGATGGTATGTTGCCTCCCTGGTGCCAGGGTCCAGGATGTCTCCGAACGGGTAGAGGGCATCCTGAAGGGGGAGGGCAAACAGGCAAAGGTCATTGTACATATTGGTACTAACGACATAGGCAGGAAGGGGCATGAGGTCCTGCAGCAGGAGTTCAGGGAGCTAGGCAGAAAGTTAAAAGACAGGACCTCTAGGGTTGTAATCTCGGGATTACTCCCTGTGCCACGTGCCAGTGAGGCTAGAAATAGGAAGATAGAGCAGCTAAACACGTGGCTAAACAGCTGGTGTAGGAGGGAGGGTTTCTGTTATCTGGACCACTGGGAGCTCTTCCGGGGCAGGTGTAACCTATATAAGAAGGACAGGTTGCATCTAAACTGGAGAGGCATAAATATCCTGGCCGCGAGGTTTGCTAGTGTCACACGGGAGGGTTTAAACTAGTATGGCAGGGGGGTGGGCACGGGAGCAATAGGTCAGAAGGTGAGAGCATTGAGGGAGAACTAGGGAATAGGGACAGTGGGGCTCTGAGGCAGAGCAGACAGGGAGAAGTTGCTGAACACAGCGGGTCTGGTGGCCTGAAGTGCATATGTTTTAATGCAAGAAGTATTACGGGTAAGGCAGATGAACCTAGAGCTTGGATTAGTACTTGGAACTATGATGTTGTTGCCATTACTGAGACCTGGTTGAGGGAAGGGCAGGATTGGCAGCTAAACGTTCCAGGATTTAGATGTTTCAGGCGGGATAGAGGGGGATGTAAAAGGGGAGGCGGAGTTGCGCTACTTGTTCGGGAGAATATCACAGCTGTACTGCGGGAGCACACCTCAGAGGGCAGTGAGGCTATATGGGTAGAGATCAGGAATAAGAAAGGTGCAGTCAAATCTTGGGGGTTTACTACAGGCCTCTCAACAGCCAGCGGGAGATAGAGGAGCAGATAGGTAGACAGATTTTGGAAAAGAGTAAAAACAACAGGGTTGTGGTGATGGGAGACTTCAACTTCCCTAATATTGACTGGGACTCACTTAGTGCCAGGGGCTTAGACGGGGCGGAGTTTGTAAGGAGCATCCAGGAGGGCTTCTTAAAACAATATGTAGACAGTCCAACTAGGGAAGGGGCGGTACTGGACCTGGTATTGGAGAATGAGCCCGGCCAGGTGGTAGATGTTTCAGTAGGGGAGCATTTCGAGAACAGTGACCACAATTCAGTAAGTTTTAAAGTGCTGGTGGACAAGGATAAGAGTGGTCCTAGGATGAATGTGCTAAATTGGGGGAAGGCTAATTATAACAATATTAGGCGGGAACTGAAGAACATAGATAGGGGGCAGATGTTTGAGGGCAAATCAACATCTGACATGTGGGAGGCTTTCAAGTGTCAGTTGAAAGGAATTCAGGACCGGCATGTTCCTGTGAGGAAGAAGGATAAATACGGCAATTTTCGGGAACCTTGGATAACGAGAGATATTGTAGGCCTCGTCAAAAAGAAAAAGGAGGCATTTGTCAGGGCTAAAAGGCTGGGAACAGACGAAGCCTGTGTGGAATATAAGGAAAGTAGGAAGGAACTTAAGCAAGGAGTCAGGAGGGCTAGAAGGGGTCACGAAAAGTCATTGGCAAATAGGGTTAAGGAAAATCCCAAGGCTTTTTACACGTACATAAAAAGCAAGAGGGTAGCCAGGGAAAGGGTTGGCCCACTGAAGGATTGGCAAGGGAATCTATGTGTGGTGCCAAAGGAAATGGGCGAGGTACTAAATGAATACTTTGCATCAGTATTCACCAAAGAAGAAATTGGTAGATGTTGAGTCTGGAGAAGGGTGTGTAGATAGCCTGGGTCACATTGAGATCCAAAAAGACGAGGTGTTGGGTGTCTTAAAAAATATTAAGGTAGATAAGTCCCCAGGGCCTGATGGGATCTACCCCAGAATACTGAAGGAGGCTGGAGAGGAAATTGCTGAGGCCTTGACAGAAATCTTTGGATCCTCAGTCTTCAGGTGATGTCCCGGAGGACTGGAGAATAGCCAATGTTGTTCCTCTGTTTAAGAAGGGTAGCAAGGATAATCCAGGGAACTACAGGCCGGTGAGCCTTACTTCAGTGGTAGGGAAATTACTGGAGAGAATTCTTTGAGACAGGATCTACTCCCATTTGGAAGCAAATGGACGTATTAGTGAGAGGCAGCATGGTTTTGTGAAGGGGAGGTCGTGTCTCACTAACTTGATAGAGTTTTTCGATGTCACTAAGATGATTGATGCAGGTTGGGCAGTGGATGTTGTCTATATGGACTTTAGTAAGGCCTTTGACAAGGTCCCTCATGGTAGACTAGTACAAAAGGTGAAGTCACACGGGATCAGGGGTGAGCTGGCAAGGTGTATACAGAACTGGCTAGGTAGCAATGGAAGGATGCTTTTCTAATTGGAGGGCTGTGACCAGTGGTGTTCCACAGGAATCAGTGCTGGGACCTTTGCTCTTTGTAGTATATATAAATGATTTGGAGGAAAATGTAACTGGTCTGATTAGTAAGTTTGCAGACGACACAAAGGTTGGTGGAATTGCGGATAGCGATGAGGACTGTCAGAGGATACAGCAGGATTTAGATTGTTTGGAGACTTGGGCGGAGAGATGGCAGATGGAGTTTAATCCGGACAAATGTGTGGTAATGCATTTTGGAAGGTCTAATGCAGGTAGGGAATATACAGTGAATGGTAGAACCCTCAAGAGTATTGAAAGTCAAAGAGATCTAGGAATACAGGTCCACAGGTCACTGAAAGGGGCAACACAGGTGGAGAAGGTAGTCAAGAAGGCATACGGCATGCTTGCCTTCATTGGCCGGGACATTGAGTATAAGAATTGGCAAGTCATGTTGCAGCTGTTTCGAACCTTAGTTAGGCCACACTTGGAGTATAGTGTTCAATTCTGGTCGCCACACTACCAGAAGGGTGTGGAGGCTTTAGAGAGGGTGCAGAAGAGATTTACCAGAATGCTGCCTGGTATGGAGGGCAATAGCTATGAGGAGCGGTTGAATAAACTCGGTTTGTTCTCACTGGAACGAAGGAGGTTGAGGGGCGACGTGATAGAGGTCTACAAAATTATGAGGGGCATAGACAGAGTGGATAGTCAGAGGCCTTTCCCCGGGGTAGAGGGGTCAATTACTAGGGGGCATAGGTTTAAGGTGAGAGGGGCAAGGTTTAGAGTAGATGTACGAGGCAAGTGTTTTACGCAGAGGGTAGTGGGTGCCTGGAACACGCTACCGGAGGAGGTGGTGGAAGCAGGGACGATAGTGACATTTAAGGGGCATCTTGACAAATACATGAATAGGATGGGAATAGAGGGATACGGACCCAGGCAGTGTGGAAGATTGTAGTTTAGTCGGGCAGCATGGTTGGCACGGGCTTGGAGGGCCGAAGGGCCTGTTCCTGTCCTGTACATTTCTTTGTTCTTTGTTCTCTGCTGCCTACACCCAGCCTGCCAGCGACAACGAGAGACCATCCCATCGCACCAAGGATCTCCCCATTCTTATTGAACCCCACATAATCATCAATCACCTTCGCCATCCTCACACAAAAACTCGGATCTACAAGCAGCCTCACATCCAACCTCCACGCTGGCCTCAGTGCAGGCCTCTTCTCAAGGACTACCTCCACCAAATGTGGAGCATGATCTGAAATGATAATCACCAAGTATTCCGCTTTCCTCACCCCCGACAGCAACAACCTCCCCATAATAAAGAAGTCAATCCTTTAGTACACATTATGTACTTGTGAAAAAAATCTAATCTCCTTCATAAACGCTGCCAACACTTTTGCCATCCTACGAAGGGGGTCAACGAGCGCGGCTTAGACCGATCCATCTTCGGATGCAACGCTGTAATTAAATCCCCGCCTAAAACTAATTGATGCATGTCCTCCTCATAAACCCTACATGATCCCATTTTGGGGCATACATGCTAACCAACACCACCAAACGCCCCTCAAACGCTCCTATTAATATAAAATGTCTGCCCCCCTGATCCACCACCACCTTCTCCATCTGATACCTAACTCCCTTATCCACTCGTACCGCTAATCCCCAGGCCGTTATTGAAACCCGAGTGGAACACCTGACTCACCCAACCCTTCCGAAGCTTCACCTCGTCCTTCACCCTCAAGTGGGTCTCCGGCAACAGTACCACATCAGCTCTCAAGCTCCTCAAATGCAAGAATATTCTCACCCATTTCACCGGTCCACCTAACTCCTGCATGTTCCACCTTAGCAATCGGACTGGAGGTCTCTCACCCCCCTTCCCCCTCCTATCTGTCATGACCACGGTCCCCAGCTCCGCCATGCGAGTGGGATAGGCCCTACACCTAATTACCATCAGCCAGCTACCCCTCCCTGCCTTCCCAGAAATCCCCCAACCACTTCCTCTCAAAACCACTTCTCTCTGCATACTCCCCATCCCCCCCTCCATGCACACCTCCCAGGCCCATCGAAACCTGTCCACACAGGCTCGGCCAACTGCAGCCCCTCCCCCCACCTCGTTCCCGTTCACTATCCAACTCAAGTTTGCGAGCGAGGTGGTCCCCGCCAGAGTTCCCTCCCGCACATATCTAGACAAAAAAAACAACAGAAAGACCCCCCCCCACACCCAGCCCTTCTAAAGAACCAAACATGATAAACCACAAACAAAAGGGGAAAGAACCCCAAACCATCCCCTCCCACCCACAACGTACAAAAACAAAGTCCAAACTCAGTTCAGTCCCCATCCTTCGGTCCTCACGAATGCCTCCACCTCCTCCGCCATCTCAAAGTAATAGTTCTTGGAGTTATGTGTCACTCTCAACTTCGCTGGGTAGACCATCCCGAACCGCATATTACTCTTGTAAAGCGTCCTTTCACCCTATTAAAGGCCGCCCGCTGTCTTGCCAGCTTCACCATCAAGTCTTGGTATATTCAAATACCACTGGCTTCCCACTTCACCTCTCAATTCTGCTTGGCCCATCTCAGCACCTTCTCTTTCATCTGATAGATGTGGAAACAGACGATCACTGCTCTCTGTGGTTCATCTGCCTTTGGCTTCGGTCAGAACGACCAATGAGCCCTATCCAGCTCAAAGAGGGAAGTGTTTTCCTCCTCCCTCAACAACTTGCCGAACATCTCCAAAAAGTACTCTGTTGGTCTCAGGCCCTCCAGCCCCTTGGACAGACCCAAGACCCACAAATTCTGCTGCCCTGACCCTAACTGCTGGTTTAGCTCAGTGGGCTATATAGCTGGTTTGTGAGGCAGAACAAGGCCAGCAGTGTGGGTTCAATTCCCGTACCAGCTTACCCGACCAGGCGTCGGAATGTGGCGACTAGGAACTTTTCACAGTAACTTCATACTTATGACAATAAAAGGTTATTATTATTATTCTCCAGGTCCTCCACTTTGGCTCTCAACCCTCTATTACTCTCCTCCACCTTCCGCAGCTCCTCTCCCATTGAGGTAAGCTGGACGTTGTGCCTTTTCAATGGAAGGTTGTGACGAGTGGTGTTCCACAGGGATCGGTGCTGGGCCTCTATTGTTTGTGGTGTACATAAACGATTTGGCGGAAAATGTAGCTGGTCTGATTAGTAAATTTGCGGATGACACCAAGGTTGGTGGAGTGGCAGATATTGTTGAGGATTGCGAGAAGATACAGCAGGACAAAGATAGGTTGGATACTTGGGCAGAGAAATGACAAATGGAGTTCAATCCAGACAAATGTGAAGTAATGCATTTTGGTAGGTCTAACGTAGAGTGGAAATATACCATAAATGGCAAAACTTTGAGGAATATAGAAATTCAGAGAGATCTGGGCGCGCAGGTCCACAGATCTTTGAAAGTGGTAACGCAAGTGGACAAGGTAGTCAAGAAAGCATACAGAATGCTTGCCTTCATTGGATGGTCATCGAGTAGAAAAACTGCAAATCATACTACAGTTGTATAGGGCAGCATGGTAGTACAGTGGTTAGCACAGTTGCTTCACAGCTCCGGGGTCCCAGGTTCGATTCCCGGCTTGGGTCACTGACTGTGTGGAGTCTGCACGTCCTCCCCGTGTCTGCGTGGGTTTCCTCTGGGTGCTCAAGTTTCCTCCCACAGTCCAAAGATGTGCATGTTAGATGGACTGGGCATGTTAAATTGCCCCTAGTATCCAAAAAGGATAGGTGGGGTTACTGGGTGGAGGCAGGGACTTAAGTAGGGGGCTCTTTTCAACGGCCTCCTTCTGCACTGTAAATTCTTTGGTTCTATAACCCTAGTAAGGCCACACTTGGAATATTGTGCACAATTCTGATCACCACACTACCAGAAGGATGTGGAGGCTTTGGAGAAGGTGCAGAGGAGGTTTACCAGGATGTTGCCTTGTCTGGAGGGTGTTAGCTATGCGGAGAGGCTGAATGACTTAGGTTGTTTTCATTAGAATGACAGAGGTTGAGGGGTGACCTGATGGAGGTCTACAAGATTATTAGGGGCATGGATAGAATGGATGGGCAGGCACTCTTTCCCAGGGTGGAGGGGTCAGTCACCAGGGGGCATAGGTTTAAGGTCAGTGGGGCAATGTTTAGAGCAGATGTGTGAGGCAGGTTTTTTACACAGAGGGTGGTGAGTGCCTGGAACACGCTGCCAGGGAAGGTTGTGGAAGCTGATGCATCAACGGCGTTCAAAAGGCATCTCTACAAATACATGGATAGGATGGGTAAAGAGGGATAAGGCACAAGGAAGTGCTGAGGGTTTTGGCCAAGTTCGTATCACGACCGGTACAGGCTTAGAGGGCCGAAGGGCCTGTTCCTGGTCCTGTAATGTTCTTTGATAACGCCTCCTCCATGCCTTCAACACTTCTCCTTACTTCCGCTCAGGCTTCAACGTCTTTCCAAAAGCCTTTATCGGGGCCAATGTATCGTCCACCAACTGTTTGAGAGTTCCCATCATCTCCTTCCCATGCCGCTCAAAATGCTTGGCAAACTGCCGCTCAAACTCCATGCCATCACCTCACCCAGCGTGTCCACTGTAATGGGCACAGCCCCACACATCAAGCTTGCTCCCACCATCTTTCCTTCCACAGATCTTCGCACTCGAGCTCTCAGGTGAACTAGCGCTCGTACCCTTTCGTCTTGTATTCTTCCGTCAGGTTTTCGACATCCTCTAATTACCACAACTTATCTGAAGACCGATCATATAAACTTTCCTCCCAAATCTGGGTGAAAAGGGCCAAAAAGCGAAAGCTCTAGCAGAAGCCACCCAATGCGCGACCTGCATCTACATGTCGCCACCGGAAGCAAATTCGCCTGTGTCTCTGGATTACTAGTCCAGTGACAATACCATTACATCATTGCCTCCCTTAATGATGTATCAGGTTTTGAGCAAGGGCTGGGTGGGACAAGGTCTGTGATAGGGTGCAAACAGTAAAGACAGAGAGCCAAGGGAAATGATGATGGGGGAGAAAAGAACAAAGAAACAAAAGATGTGCTGCTGAATGGAAGCAAAAATAAAGAGATAAAACTAAACAGGCAATGAAAAGGAAATAATGACTTCCGGTTGCGGCTATGCCTAGGTAGGTCGCACGTTCGGCAGCTCCTATCTGTCATGACCACGGTCCCCAGCTCCGCCGGGAACGGACTTTTGGGCTCTCCAGACAATCTCCCCAACGGCAATTGTTCGACGGCTTCCAGTGTGGGAAGGTGACAGCAAGGTCCCCCCCGACATTATATGGATTGGACCAGGAGTGGAGCGGTTAAAAAAGTGATCCTGGGGCAGCGAAAAGTGCGAGGGAGAAAAAGCAAGATGGCGGCGGGTGGAGACCAAGCAGCGAGCGCGCAGTGGTCGCAGGAGCAGCAGGAGTTTCTTAAACGCTGCTTTGAGGAGCTGAAGACAGAAATGCTGGCGCCAATGAAGGCGGCGATTGAGAAGCTTGTGGAGACCCAGAAGGACCAAGGGGCGGCGATCCGGGAGGTGCGGCAAAAAGCCTCGGAGAACGAGAATGAGATCTTGGGCCTGGCGGTGAAGGTGGAGGCGCACGAGGCGCTGCACAAGACGTGGGTGGAAAAATTTGAGGACCTGGAGAATAGGTCGAGGAGGAAGAATTTCCCGAGGCCCCTGGAGCTGGATGGGGCTCATCAGGTCCTGGCAAGGAGACCCAAAGCCAACGGCGGCCAAGGGCTGTAGTGGTGAGGTTCCACCGCTTTATGGACAGAGAGTGTGTCCTGAGATGGGCCAAAAATGAGCGGAGCAGCAGGTGGGAGAACACGGAGATCCGAATTTATCAGGACTGGAGTGTGGAGGTGGCTAAGAAGAGGGCTGATGTCAATCGGGCTAAGGCGGTTCTCCATGGGAAGGGGGTGAAGTTCGGGATGCTGCAGCCAGCGCGATTGTGGGTCATGTTCCAAGATCGGCACCACTATTTTGAAACGCCCGATGAGGCATGGAACTTTATACAGACTGAAAAGTTGGACTCAAACTGAGGGTTTGTCGTGGGGGGATGTTTGCTGTCTTTATTGCGTTTGGGGAATGTTCTCTTGGTTTGAGTGCTGGGTGGGGATGGGTGAATGGATTTGATGTGGGAGCTGTGGGAGAGTGTGGGCGCCGGTGTTGGAGGGGCAGGGCCCCAGGGAGGAAGAGGGGGAGTGGAGGCCTGGGGATGGGGAGTTGGGGTAAGGCCGCAAAAAGGAGCTGCACCAGAGGGGTCGGGGCCGGATCAGGAAAGCGCGGGCTTTTTCCCGCGTTAGGGAAGGTTGGGGGTGGGGCCGGGGTGGGGGGGGTAAGGGCGGTGCTGGAGAGGAGCTCACACTGACTGCCAAGGGGTGGGGGCATTCTCACACTGGGGGGGGGGTCGATGGAATGGCGGGAGAGGCTGGGGTCAGCAGAACTCAGCTGACTTACGGGAGTGTCATGGGGGGAGCAAAATGGCGAGATGTGGATCTAGCGGGGGGAGGGAACAGGGTTGCTGCTGCATTGGCCAAAGGGGAGCTGGAAGTAGGAGAGGTAGTCGGGGCGGGGGTCCGCCGCCTGGGGGACTGGAGGGTGTGGGAGGCGCGGGCACGTGGCTGGCCTAGAAAAGGAGATGGCTAGTCGGCAGGGGTGAGTAGCCTCCGAATCCGGCTGATAACTTGGAATGTGAGGGGCCTGAACTGGCCGGTCAAGAAGGCCCGGGTGTTCGCGCACTTAAATGGACTGAAGGCAGACGTGGTTATGCTCCAGGAGACATATCTGAAGGTGGCAGATCAGGTTAGGCTGAGAAAGGGATGGGTAGGGCAGGTCTTTCATTCAGGGCTGGATGCGAAGGACAGAGGGGTTGCAATACTGGTGGGGAATCGGGTGTCTTTTGAGGCACTGAATATTGTAGTGGATAATGGAGGTCGATATGTGATGGTGAGCGGTAGGTTGCAGGGGGTGCGGGTGGTAGTGGTGAATGTATATGCCCTGAATTGGGATGATGCCGGATTTATGAAACGCATGCTGGGTCGGATTCTGGATCTGGAGGTAGGAAGCTTGATAATGGGGGGGGGACTTCAACACGGTGTTGGACCCAGCACTGGACCGTTCTAGGTCCAGGACCGGTAAGAGGCCGGATGCGGCCAAGGTGCTCAGGGGGTTTATGGACCAGATGGGGGGAGTGGATCCATGGAGGTTTGTCAGGCCGCTGGCCAGGGAATTTTCCTTCTTTTCCCACGTCCATAGAGCCTACTCCCGGATAGATTTTTTCATTTTGAGTTGGGCGCTAATCCCGAAAGTGGAGGGAACGGAGTATTCGGCCATAGCCATCTCGGACCACGCCCCGCATTGGGTGGAGCTGGAGTTGGGGAGGAGAGGGACCAGCGCTCGCTGTGGCGCCTTGATGTGGGACTATTGGTGGATGAGGGGGTGTGCGGGCGGGTGCGGGGGTGCATTGAAAGATACTTGGGAGGCCAACGACAACGGGGATGTGCAGGTGGGGGTAGTCTGGGAGGCGCTGAAGGCGGTGGTCAGAGAGCTAATCTCCATTAGGGCCCACAGGGAGAAGAGGGACGAGAGGGAGAGGGAGAGATTGGTGGGGGAGATTTTAAGGGTGGACAGGAGGTATGCAGAGGCCCCCTGAGGAGGGGCTACTAGGGTACGACGGAACCTCCAGACGGAGTTCGACCTGTTGACCACGGGGAAAGCAGAGGCACAGTGGAGGAAAGCGCAAGGGGCGGTTTATGAGTATGGGGAGAAGGCAAGTTGGATGCTGGCACATCAGCTTTGTAAGAGGGAGGCAGCGAGGGAGATTGGTGGAGTTAAGGATAGAGGGGGAATACGGTGCGGAGTGCGGTGAGAATAAACGAGGTATTTAGGGACTTCTATGGGGATCTGTACAGGTTTGAGCCCCCAGCGGGGAGGAGGGGATGCGACGATTCCTAGATCAGCTGAGGTTCCCGAGGGTGGAGGAGGAGGAGGTGGCTGGTTTGGGGGCGCCGATTGGGCTGGAAGAGCTGGTTAAAGGATTGGGGAGCATGCAGGCGGGGAAGGCCCCGGGGCCGGATGGGTTCCCGGTTGAATTCTACAGGAAATATGTGGCCCTGCTGGGCCCGTTGCTAGTGAGGACTTTCAATAAGGCGAGGGAGGGGGGGACCTTGCTCCTGACAACGTCTAGGGCGCTGATTTCTTTGATCCTGAAGTGGGACAAGGATCCACTGCAATGTGGGTCGTATAGACCGATCTCGCTCCTCAATGTTGATGCTAAGTTGCTGGCGAAGGTGCTGGCTACGAGAATTGAGGACTGTGTCCCGTGGGTGATTCATGAGGACCAGACGGGATTTGTGAAGGGTAGGCAATTAAATACAAATGTGCAGAGGCTCCTCAATGTGATTATGATACCGCCGGTGGAGGGGGAAGCGGAGGTAGTGGCAGCTATGGACACGGAGAAGGCCTTTGACCGGGTGGAGTGGGAGTATCTTTGGGAAGTGTTACGGAGGTTTGGGTTCGAGGAGGGGTTCATCAGTTGGGTCAGGCTGCTATATAGAGCCCCGATGGCGAGTGTAACTACGAATCGGCAGAGGTCGGAGTACTTTCGGCTGTACCGGGGGACGAGGCAGGGGTGCCCCCTATCCCCCTTGTTGTTTGCACTGGCAATTGAGCCTCTGGCCATGGCACTGAGGGAGTCCAGGAAATGGAGGGGTCTTGTCCGGGGGGGGGGAGAGGAACACCGGGTGTCGTTGTATGCTGATGACCTCTTGCTGTATGTGGCAGATCCCGTGGAGGGGATGGCGGAGGTCATGCGGATCTAAGGGAGTTTGGGGACTTTTCGGGGTATAAACTCAACGGAGGGAAGAGTGAGCTCTTTGTGGTGCATTCAGGAGACCAGGGAAAGGGGAAAGACTAGCTACCGCTGAAGAGAGCGGAAAGGAGCTTTCGGTATCCAGGGATCCAAGTAGCTAGGAGTTGGGGGGCCCTGCACAGGCTCAATTTGACATAGTTGGTGGAGCAGATGGAGGAGGATTTTAAAAGATGGGATATGCTGCCACTCTTGCCAGCGAGCAGGGTGCAGTCGGTCAAAATGACGGTCCTCCCGAAGTTTCTCTTTGTGTTCCAGTGCCTTCCCATTATGATCCCCAAGGCCTTTTTCAAACGGGTAAGTAGGAACATTATGGGTTTTGTGTGGGCGAATAGGACCCCGAGGGTGAAGAGAGTGTTTCTGTAGCGTAGCAGGGACAGGGGGGGGGGCTGGCGCTGTCGAATTTGTGCGGCTATTATTGGGCAGCCAATGTGGCGATGATCCGTAAGTGGGTAATGGAGGGAGATTGGGCGGCGTGGAAGAGGCTAGATATGGCATCCTGTGTAGGCACGAGCCTGAGGGCGCTGGTGAAGGCACCGCTGCCGCTCTCGCCGACAAGGTACACCACGAGTCTAGTGATGGCGGCGACGCTGAAGATCTGGGGGCAGTGGAGGCGACACAGGGGCGAGGTGGGAGCCTCTGTTTGGTCCCCGATTCGGGAGAATCATCGGTTCGTCCCGGGAAGGATGGATGGGGGGTTTCGGAGCTGGCATCGGGCAGGGATTAGAAGAATGGGGGACCTGTTCATCGATGGGACGTTTGCGAGCCTAGGGGCGCTGGAGGAGAAGTTTGGGCTACCCCCAGGAAACGCTTTCAGGTAAATGCAAGTGAGGGCGTTTGTGACGCGGCAGGTGAGGGAATTCCCGCTGCTCCCGGCACAGGGGATTCAAGACAGGGTGATTTCAGATGTATGGGTTGGAGAAGGCAAAGTTTCAGCGATTTACCAGGAGCTGAAGGAAGAGGAGGAGGCCTCAGTGGAGGAGTTAAAGGGCAAGTGGGAGGAGGAGCTGGGGGAGGAGATAGATGAGGGTCTGTGGGCTGATGCCCTGAGTAGGGTTAATTCTTCCTCCTCTTGCGCCTGGCTCAGCCTAATACAGTTCAAAGTTACTCACAGAGCGCATATGACAGGGACGAGGTTGTGTAGGTTCTTTGGGGTGGAGGACAGATGTGGGAGGTGCTCGGGAAGCCCGGCAAATCACGTCCATATGTTCTGGTCGTGCCCGGCACTGAATGGTTTTGGAGGGGTTTTGCGAGGACTATGTCCAAGGTGGTGAAAGCCCGGGTGAAGCCGAGCTGGGGGTTAGCATTATTTGGGGTAATGGACGAGCTGGAAGTGCAGGAAGCGAAAGAGGCCGGTATTCTGGCCTTTGCGTCCCTGGTATCCCAGCGGAGGATTTTGCTACTATGGAAAGATGCGAAGCCCCCTAGTGTGGAAGCTTGGATCAATGACATGGCAGGGTTCATCAAGCTGGAGAGGATAACGTTTGCCTTGCGAGGGTCTGTGCAGGGGTTCCTCAGGCGGTGGCAACCCTTCCTAGACTATCTCGCGGAACGTTAGGAGGAGGTCAGCAGCAGCAGCAGCCCAGGGCTGGGTGGGGGGGGGGGGGTTCTTTTGGGGGGGCGTTTGGGTGGGTGGGGTTCCCTATTGGTGTTTTTAAATGTCATATGGGGGGTTATTGTATATGGGGGAAATCCAATGTATAATTTTTGTATAATTTTTGATTGTTGTGTTCTTGTTTCTTTCTTTTTGTTGGTGAGGGGGTTTGTTGAAAAATTTGAATAAATATATTTTTTTTAAAAAGAAAAGGAAACAATGACAGAATTTACAACCTGAAATTGTTCAAATGTTGTTGAATAGAATTGTTACCATATTGCTTACCGACACTGAATTTCATCTGCCATTATTAGGGCAATGGTTATGGTACATTTTCAAATGTTGACACCATTGCTTCCCTCTAGGCATATATCTAGATAAATGATGATCACCGACCAGCACAGAGAATGGAGTGGTCCCCGAGCTAAATTCTGTTCAAATCCAAACTTTCTGTAAAACTGCCTTTATATCCTCCACTGTATTTGTTACCTTCTAGCTGATTTTTATTCTGTCACATTCCATACCTTTAATCTTCACCAATGTGATACCTTGAAAAAGAATTTCCCCAATTACACCACGTCCATTCACATTTCTCCCATTTACCATGTCTATTCCATCCTCATTCAGGTTTGTAAAGCATGGTAAATGAAACTGTGCTGAGCACTTTTAACTATTTTTTTCATCTATGTCTTTCAAAACTTTATGCTGAATTAAAGATTTAAAAATTTTCCCCACCACAAATGTTGAGCTAACTGACCATTAATTACTCTGATTAGCTCCATATTCCTTCTTAAAAAGGTTGCTATATTATCCAATTTCCTGTCCTCTGGTAGACATCCGGAATGAAGAGAGCCCTGAAATGTACAGCCTGATATAACTCTGAGGTGAGAGGGAATAAAGGGCCTGTTTGAGCATGGAAAACCCAGAAGAACGCCTTTCCCTGAGGCCCTGCCAAATTAAATGGCAGTACCTGCTTAATATTTTTCATCTCCATTTCCAGGTCCCAGATTGAGACAATGATTGGTCATGGGTCAGGTAGACATTCAGTAACAGATTGCAGTCAGCAAGCAGGGAGGTGAGATGGTGTAATTGGCGGCCACAGGGAAAGATTGGAAAGGTCAATGTCAGGTGAGATCAGAAGGGTCGGTGGAACAGAAGGGTTGAGTAGTAGTGTTGGACTTCGTAAGGGTTGGAGTGATTGGAAGGGGCATAGATGAGATCGAAAGAGTCAGGAAGCAAGATTGGAAGGGCCAAGGGTTGAAATTGGGAGGGACAGAAGGGTCGGCTGGGGTGTTGGGCATTGGAAGGGTCAGGGATGGAGACATCAGAGGGGGTGGCGTGCGGGATTGTAAATGTCAGGATTGGGGTGAGAAAGCTCATGGCCTGGATTGGAAGAGTCAGTGGTGGGATCAGAAGGTAAGGGCAAGGTTAGAAAGTTGGGGGTGCCATGACAAGACTCACGTTCAGGATTGGAGGGTACTGTGCATGGGGTGGTGTGTGTGTGTGAGATCAGAAGGATTTGGGTTGAAATTACAAGGGAAAGGGGCGAGACTGGAATGATCATGGGGCTAGGAGCAGAAACGGGGTGTGGGATCTCAAGGGTCGGGGTGAGGGATCTCAAGGGTCAGGGGCAGGATCTGTAGGGTTGAAGTTGGGATCAGATAGTCAAGGTCAGGTTCAGAAGGTGGAGGAGGCACGAGATCAGAAGGATTGGCGGAGTGCTCAGAAGAATTTGCATTTGAGATCAGAAGGGTCAGAGGTAAGTGACGGCATAGGAATCTCTGGTTATATTCTGTTCGACTCTGGCCCTTTGTCTTCCTTTAGCCTAATTTATCTAAAAACATTTGCTCATACCATTGATGGTCTTGCTCTAAACCACTTCAGTATTCACCTCCTTTTATTTTAGAAAGACAATCACACATGGAATTCCAGATGTTACCTGTTTCTCTGGCCCTAAAGCAGGAGAGTCTGTCTCCAAGCAGATAAACTCGAGTGGCAGCTGCTTCACCAATTTCTGCTTCTTGGAAAAAGCAATATGTAAATTAGTATGTCTACGGATCACATAAATCCAAAACTGATCCAGAAAATTCAGATTAAACAATACCTTTCAAAATCTTTTAAAACTATTCATTGTAGTGGTTTAAAGGAAACTTCTCCAAGAAAAATCTTGTGTGACAAACATATTGTGTCTGTCCCACAAGTTTGTAGCAGCAAGTTGTGCTACATGAAAATGCTGTAAGTGAATACTGAAAATCAACATTTAAGTTTTACGTATGTGCTACATGACTAGATTGTTAGTTTTCTCTTTACCCCCTGAAATCTTCTGCCCTTTAGTTAAAAGGATGTAATTCTCATGCAGTGGTGGGGTCCTCTGAGTGGCAATAGCCCTTCAGTATCGCACCCACATGATCACACTTCATGTGGGAGTCACGCTGTGGATACTGGCAGCTAATAAATTAAGAGGTTAGCACCAATAAGTTGGAATCTGTCCTCATATGTTGCAAGGTTTTCTTTAGTGGCCAAGGTTGCAAAAAGTCTGGTTCAGCTTGACTGGGGAGCTGGCAGGAGGTGTGAACAGGTCATCCTAATTGGGACATCATCAAAACAAGTGGTCTGACAACACAAGGACAGTAGTGGGGTTGAAAAAGGTGGTGAAGAGATTGAGTTGGTGTTGTTAGCATTCTGTGGCATCTGACCCCATGTCTATGGATGATGTTGCCAAGAGGCAGCATACAGATAAAGAGGAAGAGGCTAAGGACAGAGACATGGTGGAGCCTAAAGGTTACACTGCTGGGATGAAAGAGAAATTATTGCTGGAGAGGCTCTGGCTACAATCAAAGAGTTAAGAATAGAAGTAAGTGCTGATTAAGCTATACAATGGTGAATGGAGGAGCATTGCGTGGTGGACCACATTAAAAGCTGCAGAGCGGTGAAAGAGGGCAAAACCATTTGACACAGCAATGTCACAGAGGATGTGTCATTTGCAATCTTGGTTGGGGCCATTTTGGCGTGGTTACAGGCACAGAGATGTAATTGGAGAGATTCAAACAGGAAGCTTCATGAAAGATGAACATAGATATGGGATATTACAACACATTCAAAACTTTGGAATGGAAAAGGAATTTGCAGATAAGAGTGTTTTTGTTTCAAGGACAGAAGAATTGAGAGTGGGTGTTTTGAGGAAACATTGATGACAATGATTTTGAAAGGGTTTGGAGGGATGTGGAGACCACAGACAATGCCAACTAGCCAAGGAGGCTAGGAAGAAAAGTTGGGTGGTCAGCGGTGAGTATAAATTAACTTTAGAGAGCAGCTTGTGGGTCTCATAAACAAAATAAGCTCAAGGATGGCATGAAGGGAGACTGGAGAGAAATACAGAGAAATAATGATGCAGGGCTAGGGCAGTGGGGATATTTGACTTGATGAGAAAGGGAATTGTGGAGGAAAGTAGCAGGGACCCTTAGTGACAAAGACGTTTAAGAGCTCCTTGCATTTGTTGTTGGAGATGACGGCAGACAGAACAGGAACAAAGAGGTTTGAGGAGACTGTTGGTTTAACAGAAGACAAATTGGGTTATCTTTGCTCTTCAGGGTGGTCCTGGACTGCAGTTTTGACAGAGGAGTATGAGGTTCGATTGCAGCCAGACCCAGTGATACATAAGCTAAATCAGTTGTGCAGCAGGTATGCTCAAATTTGTGGCTTTGATTTGAGGAAGTGAAGAAAAGAACCACACTAGGGCAATAACCAGCACAAGAGATAGTAAGGTTTTTGTGGCAGCAAGAGCATCAAAGGTGGAAGTGTATGAGTGATTGAGCAAACTGAGTTGTAGAAGCATCTTGGATTTCATTTTCCACAAATGCTGTACCTTAAACATAGCAATGAGGTTTTGGACCTTCAAAAGTGTTTCCATCGCTTTAGATAATATAACTGCTACATGCCTAGCATGTTTGTTTTTTTGAGAACGTTATTATATTTGATCTAACCTGCCCGCTTCTTATGATAGACGGTGGAATCGAAAAAAAAAATCCAGCTTTCACCCCTTCCATTGCCACAGAGGGTTTTCCATCAAAAGCGTGAAGCAGCACTTTCTTAGCTCCTAGGAAAACAAAAGAATAACGCTTTATTGGGTAATCATTTAGAATAATACATTTTTCTTTCAGGCCAGATCAGGTCTAATGCTTGCGCCAACCGAATACCAGGTTTAAGAAGAAACTGAGGATTTAACATAAGTAGGGCTTATGTTTATGAAATCTGTTTTCTAGTCCCTATGGGCACACCCTATGCATGTAGGTGTTGGAAATCTGAAATAAAAAAAGAAAATGCTGGAAATACTCTTCGGGTCAGGCAGCATCTATGGAGAAAGAAATAAAAGCTTCCAATTTCTGCCTGTCTTTCGTCTTCACATGGTCCATCTCCAATTCTTCCCTTCTCTTCCTTCACTTCTCTGTCTTCATTTTTGGGTGTGGTATATCAAAGAATATTCAATATAAGCCGATCAACTCTGACAACTACCTTGACTACCTTCTTCAACCGCACTTCCTGTATTCCATTCTCCCATTTTGTCTGTCTTTGTTGCATATGTTCCAATGAGGCAATCTTCCATGCCAGTACTTCGCATATCTCTTCCTTTTACCTCAACTGAGCACTCTCCCCCATTGTGATTGATAGGGCCTTTGACCAGTCCCATCACATTTCCTGCACTTCTGCCCTCACCCCTTCCCACTCCCAGAACAATGATAGGGTTCCCCATTTCCTCACCTCCCACCCCACCAGCCTTTATATTCAATGGTTCAATGGATCATCCTCTGTCAGTTCCCCCACTTTCAGTGTAACGCCTCCACCAAATACACCTTCCCAATCCCTTCTCAGCATTTCAAAAGGCTCGTTCCCTCAGCAACACCATGATCTACATCCCCTTCCCACTGCCCCTTTCATTGTAAACAGAGGACATGCAACACCTGCCCTTTTGCTTCCTCTACCCTCAGTTGCCCAAACACTCCATCTAAATGAAGTTGTGATTTATGTGTACTTCAATCAAATTAACATACTGTGTTTGTTGCTCATAATGTGGCCTGCTCCACACTGGGAGAACAAAGCAGATTGAATAATTCATTGAACACCTCTGTTCAATCCACAAGCATGAGTGACCATGAGCTTCCAGTCACCTCCTTGCTCTCATGTTGACCCTTCTGTTCTCAGCCTCCTGCAGTGTTTCCCCATGTCCAAAACTCAATGTTCACTCGAGAAACAGCAGCTCATCTTTTGATTAGGCACTTTACAGTCTTTCAGCCTCAATACGTTCAACAACTTCAGACTGGAACCTCTGTCCCCACTTTGTTTTCTTTATCTTGGCTGGTTTTGGTTTTACTCTCTTGATTTTCATTTTATTTTGCTTTCGGATGGTAGATAGCCATTATTTTGTTATTCCCAACTCATTAAGACCTCAGGACGGGATACTCCTTCCAGCTACGCAGGAATCGCGAAACCCGATTGGGCAGAGAATCACGCGTGTGCCAAAAACCGTGGCCAGCGCTGGGCGCCTGACAGAATGCCATGCTCCGGTGCCTCGACAGCAGCGTCAATGCATTCTACTCCACATGTACAGTAAACACCGCTGGCACATCAGTCACGGGCCTGACCCGGTATTCTCTGGGGCCTTCGCGATGTCCAGCAGGTATTGAGCTCTGCGTCCGCTCTTCATGCTGCCATCTTGTTGGTTGGGATCAGTCTGTTTGGGGAGTGGAGTGCTAATACCTGGCTGCAGTTTATCAGCCTCTCAAGTGGCAATCCCGACCCCAACAAATTGGACACCGTTTTTCATTGGAATCACTTTAGTTCCACGTGGTGCCGGTGAAAACGCTAGCCAATTAATTGCTCTGGCCCCGGAGCCAATTTAGTTGTCGTAGAAGTCCACCGATTCAGTCCCGGCATTAACACTTAGGGTGCGATCCACCGGCTGTTCACGCTGGCGGAATAATAATAATAATAATCGCTTATTGTCACAAGTGGGCTTCAATTAAGTTACTGTGAAAAGCCCCTAATCGCCACATTCCGGCGGCTGTTCGGGGAGGCTGGTATGGGAATTGAACCCGCACTACTGCCTTGTTCTGCATTACAAGTCAGTTGTTTAGCCCACTGTGCTAAACCAGCCCCTGTATTCCAGTCCTTCGTCAGTGCATGGGTTTCCCGGCGACAAGGGGTGCAGTCGGGAAATCCCATTGACAATGGCGTGGTCAGTAAATCCTGCTGGTGAGCTGCCTCCGCCACCGGAAAACATACGGCGGGGATGGTCGGTAAATGTTGCCCATGGTCTCTGAAATGAAGAATCCCGTACATGATCTTTGTTCCTTTACTTGTCCCTTTGCTACTCCCTTTGACCTTTCATCACCGACCTTTTGGTTATTTAATCTCTGTCTTCCACCCTATCGCAGAACTTCCCGTT
Organism: Scyliorhinus torazame; assembly: GCF_047496885.1. Taxonomy (NCBI): domain Eukaryota; kingdom Metazoa; phylum Chordata; class Chondrichthyes; order Carcharhiniformes; family Scyliorhinidae; genus Scyliorhinus; species Scyliorhinus torazame. Next base: position 330,176,245 of record NC_092707.1, on the reverse strand, counting down.
GGTTCTTTTTCTTACTTCCTACCTACACTTGCTTAAAATTGATTATATCTCACACTTTTCCCAATTCAGATGAAAGGTCACTGACGTGTAAAGTTAACTGTTCCTCTCCCTACAGTTGCTGCCTGACCGCCTGAGTATTTCCAGTATTTATTTTATATGAGCGGGACAATGTTGAACTTGACAACTATTTCAGTTTCACTATCTAGGCAGCATGATGGGATGCATGGCAGAAGAAGTATCAAGCACCCCATTATCCCACACACAAATTTAGCACTTGTGCCTGGAAATAGATGCCACAAGAGGATTAAACAACAATGCATAGCACTATAGGTTAAGATATGGAAATGAGCAAGAAAAGACTGCAATCAATTAAATGAGTAATGGTAATAATAATATGACAACGTAATTTGGCTTTAGATCTTTTTAAAATTACTTTATCAGAGTTACAAAGCCAGAGCTCAGGGTGTGGACAGGGACAAATCCCTAATCCAGCTCCTTGCCTGCTCCAAAAACCAATTCAAATTGAATCCAATTCATGGTCCCCACAAGAGAGACATACCAGATCCAGGCATTACACCTAACCTCTCGCTCATCTTAGCCAAAAGGCCGAGAAGCGATCATTTGACCTTAGATATTTCTGTTTATCATTCAGGCCTAATGTTTTGTTCCCAAGTCTCTTGAGTGCCAAGGCATGTTGTTTAAAAGGCTCTGGAACGTCATCTTAGTTATAATAAAAACAGTAAAGCCTGGTAAATCCTCATCTCTCATACCTCCTCAACCCCCAGAGACTCCCCATGCCCCACCCATGCCAACCTATGCCCCTCAACCATTCCCCTTGGCTCCTCATGCCCAAACTATGTCCCTCTACCACCCCTTATAGCCCCAATGCCCCTCAACCCACCTCAATGGCTCCTTGTAACTTTTTTGCCCCTCTACCTACCCCCTTGACCCCTTATAGTCCTCATGTCAACTTAGAGCCAATGCTTGCCAACCCCCGCCCACCCACCATTCTTTGCCCTTACATCCTCCATGCCAACTAACCCAGAATATATCATGGACATGTCTCAGAAGACATGCTAAGGTGAAATAAACTGAAGTGCTAAGCATCTATTACAGACTTCACTGTATTGAAAACACACTCTCATTGAGAAGAACCCACTCGATACATTCAAATCCCTTCAAACACTTAATCCCTTAGAAAAACCAAACTGTATTCATGGAATCATAGAATCCCTACAGTGCAGAAGGAGTCCATGTGGCCCATCAAGTCTGCAACGACCCTCTAACAGAACACTTCCTGCCCTATCACAATAACCCTTTAACCTAACCTACACAACTTTGGATGCTAAGGGGTAATTTAACATGGCCAGTCCACGTAATCTGCACATCTTTGGTCTGTGGGAGGAAACCTACACAGACACGGGGAGAACGTGCAAACTCCACACAAACAGTCACCCAAGGCTGGAATTGAACCCAGGTCCCTGGCACAGTGAGGCAGCAGTACTAACAACTGTGCCACCCCTATATAGACCCATATCAAAGACAGTTAATCTTTTTATAATCACTGTGAACCAGTAGGTCCTCTCACTGTGATAATGATAGGTTGTGGAAGTAGTCAAGCAGTGGTAAGACTATAATGATAATCCTCAGGTCAAGGTCAACAAACAGCCACTGAAATTGATAGCACCATTTTTTTTAAACTGCAGGCTATTCTTTTCAAAATTTAATGAGCAGGGGTTTTAAATAACTTGATAGTTCCAAAGAACTTATTCACATTCATATCCACTCTTTTTTTTCTTTTTTAAAATAAATTTAGAGTACCCAATTCATTTTTTTCCAATTAAGGGGCAATTTAGTGTGGCGGATCCACCTGCACATCTTTGGGTTGTGGGGGCAAACATAGGGAGTATGTGAAAACTCCACAAGGACAGTAACCCAGAGCTGGACTCGAACCTGGGACCACGGTTTCACATCCACTCTTAACAATCATAAGTCGCACAAGGGAATTGGACCTAGTTCCAGTGAAAATGGGGTCTGTTTGAACTTAGCACTGAGTTCAAATGGCCTTGCTGAGTTTGGGATTCTTATATGTAAGAATCACATCACGGTCCACTCCCCCCCGCCCCCCCAGCAAAAACAGCACCTGTTCGAAATATGGGTAGAACTTCCAGATTTGGGATTTCATCGCCATTGTGGCAAAGGCGCCAAGCCTTAATCCAGGCTTCAATATGCAGGTGACATCTACAAAACTGAAAATAAGAAATTTAAAATTTAGACCTTGTTCCTTTAGAAGATTGATGGTCGGACGCCCAGCAGAGCGAGAATGTACATTTCTATAAAGAAAAAAATGAATAATTAGAATAATACAATGCGAGCAGCATACTGAATGAAGCATTGGAATAAATTTAAAATGGTAATCTTCAGCTAAAAAGCTGATATGATATAATTACACAGTTTTCAATACCATTCACAGCTCTTCAGATATTGAAGCAGTTCATGCCCTGGACAAGACCTGGACAACAATCAGGTTTGATCTGATGAGCGGCAAATAACATTTGCACCACACCGGTGGCAGGCAAAGAATATTTACAAGAGAAAATCTAACCATCTTCCCTTCACATTTTATGACATTGTCATTGCTGAATTGCCCTACCATCAACATTTGGGAGTACCTTCATAGTCATAGAGTGATTGAATTTTATAGCACAACAAGAAGCCCTTTGGCCCATCGTGTTTGTGCTGGCCATCAAGCACCTAACTATTCTAATCCTATTTTCCAGCACTTGGTCCGTAGCCTCTGCATCAAGTAACTCCCTTCCTGACTCTTCAAAGGCTGTCCACCATTTACAAGGCACAAATCAGGAATGTGATAGAATAGCCTTCACTTATCTGGATAAGTGCATCTCTAACCACATTCGTGAAGCCAACAACTGTCCAAGACAAAGCAGCTTGCATGATCGGCACTCCATTTACCACCTTAAAACAGTCATTCCTTCCACCACCAGCACATAGTGGCAGCAATGTGTACAAATACAAGATGCACTGAGGCAATGCTCCACGGCTCCTTCCAGCTTCCAACACCTTTCAAACCCTTACCCCTGCCACTTATATGATCAAGAGCAGTAGATGCATGGGAACACGATCACTTTGCAAGTTCCCCTCCAAAGCACATACCATCCTGCCTTGCAAACAGTTTTTCATTCCTTCACTTCCACTGGGTCAAATTTCTGGAACTTCCTCCCTAACAATACTGTAAATATATCATCAGCACATACATTTCAGTGGTTCAAGAAGATGACTCACCACCACCTGTTCAAGGGTAATTAGGAATGGACAATATATGCTGGCCCTGCCAGTGGCCCTCATATAACAAGATTGAATAATAAAATGTGTATGTTAAGCCATTCCAGGTTTTAAAATAATTATTAGGAAGAAATATTACGGCACTACTTCTTTCCTCATTGCAGCTAGGTATTTTGAAAATAATGATAGATAACTTAAAAGATTGCCAATCTGGTTTGGATTTTGCAGTTTTGAATTTCTTTGCTCCCATTATTGTATTAGAATCTCTCAAATCATTTACAGTCAAAACAGGACACAGCATTAAAAGTATCTCCACTCTCCTGGGTCACTGTCCGTGTGGAGTTTGCACATTCTCCCCATGTTTGTGTAGGTTTCACCCCCGCAATCCAAAGATGTGCAGGGTAGGTGGATTGGCCATGCTAAATTGCCCCTTAATTGGAAAAAATGAATTGGTTACTCTAAATTTTTTTTAAAAGTATATTGTCATGTGAGAGTCCTTTTAAGAATAGTGTGTTTTATCAAACGGCTGCAGTGATGTCATTGTGTGGGTGGAGCTGGAATGTGATTCTGCTGTTTCCTTTCATTTTGAGCTGGAAGTTCTTTTTGGCTCTGTTTGAGTTTCATTTTCAGTTGGAGAGCTGCATTCAAACCAAGCAGATGTATACTGGCCCCCTCTCTCTGTATGTTAAACAAGGTGTTTAAATCACTTGATAATTTAAAAGTAGAGAATTCAAACCTACCGTCTTTGTTAAAAAGTGTTTTGGCTTATGGATGTTGTAAGGAAAGTTACTAAGGGTTACCTATAGAGTACTGTATCTTTTTGGGGGGTTATCAGTGTTGGTAGTTGGTAAGATGTTTACTGTGTGTTTATAAAATGTTAACTGGATTTATAGAATAAACATTGTTTTGTTTTTAAAATACTTTAGATCTCTGTTGCATCACACCTGGAAAGTGGGCCCTTGTGCTCCCCATAACCAAAATCTATTAAACATTGTGGGTCAGCTGAACTCCATGATATACTTTGATGCTCTCTAAACCCTGGCCCATAACAATATCCACTAACTTCAGTGATGGCATTCCTTAAATTCCTCCACAACACATTCAGAATCACCTAAATGTTTCTTATTTTTATTCAAATGTTTTCCTTTTTATACATAACACCAAAACTACACAACACCCCAAATTACAAACCCCTCCCAGAGAAAAAAACCGAAAGAGCCATCCCCCCTAACTCCCTCCCCTCCCCCCCCACCCCAGACTCGCCCCCCCCTCCACAGCAACTAACCGTGATCAGCTCTTTGATGTGTAAGATGAATGGCTGCCGCCTTCAGTAGAATCCCTCAACTGCTCCCCTCTCGATGTACTTGACTTTGTTGAGGTATAGAAACTCCATCAGCTCTCCCAGCCACACTGAGGCACTGGGCGGAGAAGCAGACCTTCACCCCAGCAGTACTCGTCTTCGAGCAATCAGCGAAGCGAAGGCCAGGACATCGGCCACCATCACTGTCTGCAACTCTGGCAAGCCTGACACACCAAATATGGCCACTAAGGGACAGGGCTCCAGTTCAATTTTCAAAATCGCTGACATGGTGCGAAAGGAGGGGGCCCAGAACCCCACGAGCTTGGAACACACCCAGAACATGTGTTCATGATCAGCCAGACCTCTCCCACAATGCTCTCACTTGTCCTCTACCCTTGACCTCGTCAAATGAGCCCTATGCACTACTTTAAGCTATATTAAGTCAAGCCTCGCACACAAGGACATGGCGTTCACATTCCGCCGGGCCTCACTCCACACCCCCTCCTCCAACAATAGCCACAACGCCTCCTCCCACTTAGCCTTAATCCCCTCAACCGATACCGCGTCATTGGCCACGATCCTTGCATAGATACCCAAGGTACTGCCCTCCTCTGCCCCCTAAGTGAAAGAACCCTCTCCATCAATGAGATTGGTGACGGCACAGGGAAAGTCGTCGGATAGATCTGTTTCACAAAGTTGCTAACTTGTAGGTATCTGAACGAGCCAGACCACGAGAGGTCAAATGTATCGGACAACTCCGCCAAACTCGCAAATTGTCCCTCCAAGAACAGATTCCCCATTCCTTCCAATCCCTTTTCTTCCTACCCACCACCCCCCCCTCCCCCCCCGAATGAGGCATCCAACCTTGCAGTCTCAAACATATAATTTGCACGGTTCGGAGCCAGTCTCGATACTGTCCTCAGTTTAAAATGATGCCAAAATTGCCTTCATATCTTCAGGGTGGGGACAACCATCGGATTTGCCAAATATTTCACCGGTGAAAACGAAAGCGAAGCTGTCGCTAGTGCCCTCAACCCCAACCCCCGACATAATTTCACCTCCATCCGCCCCCATGTAGCCTGCTGATCCCCAGACCACCTCAACACCTTCTCCGTATTTGTTACCCAGTAATAATATACCAAGCTCGGCAATGCTAAGCCCTTGATTGTTGGTCCCTCTGAAGGACTGTCCTTCGAATCCTCTCCACTTTGCTCGCCCCACCTGGATGTTCTTTACAAGGAGTCCATGTGGAGAAATTCCAGTATTGCACCTGTGCACAACAAGCTGTTAAAACTACTCTCCCATCTCAAAGTAATGTTAAGTCTGTTCTTATACATTCTGTACCGGTTGACAAGTGACCCAACACCATTTGCTTTGGCACATGAGAGTGACAAGTGCCTGTTCTAAATCAGGTGTGCTCTTATTTTTAGTTCAGTCATGCACATGATTATCATCTTGGTATTTATGGTCCTTTTCTCCCCTCCCTTCCACCCAGTGATCTGCAAATCTTTTTATGAAATGAAATGAAAATCGCTTATTGTCACAAGTAGGCCTCAATGAAGTTACTGTGAAAAGCCCCTAGTCGCCACATTCCACCGCCTGTTCGGGGAGGCTGGTATGGGAATTGAACCATGCTGCTGGCCTGCCTTGGTCGGCTTTAAAAGCCAGCTATTTAGCCCAGTGTGCCAAGCCAGCCCCTCTGTTTATACTCTGTTTCTTTTTTTTTTAATATTTGATTGAAAATTTTTGGTCAACCATCACAGTACATTGTGTATCCTTTACACAATACTATAACCGTATAAATAACAATGACCTGTTTTATAAACAAAGAATAAATAATATATAACAAAAACGAAAACGAAAACTAAATGGCAACTGCCTTGTCTCAGATAAACACTCTCCAAAAATATGATTTAACAGTCCAATATACAATTATTTATAGCAACGACCTATACCTATTATACACATATATTAACAACCCTGAGAGTCCTTCTGGTTCCTCCCCCCCCCCGGGCTGCTGCTGCTACCTTCTTCTTTTCCATTCCCTCTATCTTTCTGTGAGGTATTCGACGAACGGTTGCCACCGCCTGGTGAACTCTTGAGCCGATCCCCTTAGGACGAACTTAATCCGTTCCAGCTTTATAAACCCTGCCATGTCATTTATCCAGGTCTCCACCCCCGGGGGCTTGGCTTCCTTCCACATCAACAGTATCCTGCGCCGGGCTACTAGGGACACAAAGGCCAAAACATCAGCCTCTTTCGCCTCCTGCACTCCTGGCTCTTCTGCAACCCCGAATATAGCCAACCCCCAGCTTGGTTCGACCTGGACCCCCACTACTTTCGAAAGCACCTTTGTCACACCCACCCAAAACTCCTGTAGTGCCGGACATGACCAGAACATGTGGGTGTGATTCGCTGGGCTTCTCGAGCATCTCGCACACCTATCCTCTACCCCCAAAAATTTACTGAGCCGTGCTCCAGTCATATGCGCCCTGTGTAACACCTTAAATTGAATCAGGCTTAGCCTGGCACACGAGGATGATGAGTTTACCCTACTTAGGGCATCCGCCCACAGCCCCTCCTCAATCTCCTCCCCCAGCCCTTCTTCCCATTTCCCTTTCAGCTCATCTACCATAATCTCCCCCTCGTCCCTCATTTCCCTATATATATCTGACACCTTACCGTCCCCCACCCATGTCTTTGAGATCACTCTGTCCTGCACCTCATGCGTCGGGAGCTGCGGGAATTCCCTCACCTGTTGCCTCGCAAAAGCCCTCAGTTGCATATACCGGAATGCATTCCCTTGGGGCAACCCATATTTCTCGGTCAGCGCTCCCAGACTTGCGAACTTCCCATCCACAAACAGATCTTTCAGTTGCATTACTCCTGCTCTTTGCCATATTCCAAATCCCCCATCCATTCTCCCCGGGGCAAATCTATGGTTATTTCTTAGCGGGGACCCCACCAAGGCTCCCGTCTTTCCCCTATGCCGTCTCCACTGTCCCCAAATTTTCAAAGTCGCCACCACCACCGGGCTTGTGGTGTATTTCTTCGGTGAGAACGGCAATGGGGCCGTCACCATAGCTTGTAGGCTAGTCCCCCTACAGGACGCCCTCTCCAATCTCTTCCACGCCGCTCCCTCCTCTTCTCCCATCCACTTACTCACCATTGAGATATTGGCGGCCCAGTAGTATTCACTTAGGCTCGGTAGTGCCAGCCCCCCCCTATCCCTACTACGCTGTAAGAATCCCTTCCTCACTCTCGGGGTCTTCCCGGCCCACACAAAACCCATGATGCTCTTTTCGATCCTTTTGAAAAAAGCCTTCGTGATCACCACCGGGAGGCACTGAAACACAAAGAGGAATCTCGGGAGGACTACCATTTTAACCGCCTGCACCCTCCCTGCCAGTGACAGGGATACCATGTCCCATCTCTTGAAGTCCTCCTCCATTTGTTCCACCAATCGCGTTAAATTTAACCTATGCAATGTACCCCAATTCTTGGCTATCTGGATCCCCAAGTAACGAAAGTCCCTTGTTACCGTCCTCAGCGGAAAGTCCTCTATTTCTCTGCTCTGCTCCCCTGGATGCACCACAAACAACTCACTTTTCCCCATGTTCAGTTTATATCCTGAGAATTCTCCAAACTCCCGGAGTGTCCGCATTATCTCTGGCATCCCCTCCGCCGGGTCCGCTACATATAACAAATCATCCGCATACAGAGATACCTGGTGTGCTTCTCCTCCTCTAAGTACTCCCCTCCACTTCTTGGAACCCCTCAACGCTATCGCCAAGGGCTCAATCGCCAGTGCAAACAATAATGGGGACAGAGGGCATCCCTGCCTTGTCCCTCTATGGAGCCGAAAGTATGCAGATCCCCGTCCATTCGTGACCACACTCGCCACTGGGGCCCTATACAACAGCTGCACCCATCCAACATACTCATCTCCAAAACCAAATCTCCTCAGCACCTCCCACAGATAGTCCCACTCCACTCTATCAAATGCTTTCTCAGCATCCATCGCCACCACTATCTCCGCTTCCCCCTCTGGTGGGGGCATCATCATTACCCCTAGCAGCCTCCGTATATTCGTATTCAGCTGTCTCCCCTTCACGAACCCAGTTTGGTCCTCATGGACCACCCTCGGGACACAATCCTCTATCCTCATTGCCATTACCTTGGCCAGAATCTTAGCGTCTACATTTAGGAGGGAAATAGGTCTATAGGACCCGCATTGCAGCGGGTCCTTTTCCTTCTTTAGGAGAAGCGATATCGTTGCCTCAGACATAGTCGGGGGCAGCTGTCCCCTTTCCTTTGCCTCATTAAAGGTCCTCATCAGTAGCGGGGCGAGCAAGTCCACATATTTCCTGTAAAATTCAACTGGGAATCCATCCGGTCCCGGAGCCTTCCCCGCCTGCATGCTCCTAATTCCTTTCACTACTTCCTCTGTTTCAATCTGTGCTCCCAGTCCCACCCTTTCCTGCTCCTCCACCTTGGGAAATTCCAGCCGGTCCGGAAAGCCCATCATTCTCTCCCTCCCATCCAGGGGTTGAGCTTCGTATAATTTTTTATAAAATGCCTTGAACACTCCATTCACTCTCTCCGCTCCCCGCTCCATCTCTCCTTCCTCATCCCTCACTCCCCCTATTTCCCTCGCTGCTCCCCTTTTCCTCAATTGGTGGGCGAGCAACCTGCTCGCCTTCTCCCCATATTGTACTGTACACCCTGTGCCTTCCTCCACTGTGCCTCTGCAGTACCCGTTGTCAGCAAGTCAAATTCTACGTGTAGCCTTTGCCTTTCCCTGTACAGTCCCTCCTCCGGTGCCTCCGCATATTGCCTGTCCACCCTCAGAAGTTCTTGCAGCAACCGCTCCCGTTCCCTACTCTCCTGCTTTCCTTTATGTGCCCTTATTGATATCAGCTCCCCTCTAACCACTGCCTTCAGCGCCTCCCAGACCACTCCCACCTGGACCTCCCCATTATCATTGAGTTCCAAGTACTTTTCAATGCACCCCCTCACCCTTAGACACACCCCCTCATCTGCCATTAGTCCCATGTCCATTCTCCAGGGTGGGCGCCCTTCTGTTGCCTCCCCTATCTCTAAGTCCACCCAATGTGGAGCGTGATCCGAAATGGCTATAGCCGTATACTCCGTTCCCCTCACCTTCGGGATCAACGCCCTTCCCAAAACAAAAAAGTCTATTCGCGAATAGACTTTGTGGACATAGGAGAAAAACGAAAACTCCTTACTCCTAGGTCTGCTAAATCTCCACGGGTCTACTCCTCCCATCTGCTCCATAAAATCTTTAAGCACCTTGGCTGCTGCCGGCCTCCTTCCAGTCCTGGACCTCGACCTGTCCAGCCCTGGTTCCAACACTGTATTGAAATCTCCCCCCATTACCAACTTTCCCACCTCTAGGTCCGGGATGCGTCCTAGCATACGCCTCATAAAATTGGCATCATCCCAGTTCGGGGCATATACGTTTACCAAAACCACCATCTCCCCCTGTAGTTTGCCACTCACCATCACGTATCTGCCCCCGCTATCCGCCACTATAGTCTTTGCCTCAAACATTACCCGCTTCCCCACTAATATAGCCACCCCCCTGTTTTTCGCATCTAGCCCCGAATGGAACACCTGCCCCACCCAACCTTTGCGTAGTCTCACCTGGTCTATCAGTTTCAAGTGCGTTTCCTGTAACATAACCACGTCTGCCTTAAGTTTCTTAAGGTGTGCGAGTACCCGTGCCCTCTTTATCGGCCCGTTCAGCCCGCTCACGTTCCACGTGATCAGCCGGGTTGGGGGGCTTTTTACCCCCCCCCTTGTCGATTAGCCATCCCCTTTTTCCAGCTCCTCACCCGGTTCCCACGCAGCTGTGTCCCCCCCAGGCGGGCACCCCCGCCCATCCCACCCCATACCAGCTCCCCCCTCTCCCCAGCAGCAGCAGCCCAATAGTTCCCCCCTCCCACCCCCCCCGCTAGATCCCCCACTAGCGTAGTTACACCCCCCATGTTGCTCCCAGAAGTCAGCAAACTCTGGCCGACCTCGGCTTCCCCCCGTGACCTCGGCTCGCACCGTGCGACGCCCCCTCCTTCCTGCTTCCCTATTCCCGCCATGATTATCATAGCGCGGGAACCGAGCCCGCGCTTCCCCCTTGGCCCCGCCCCCAATGGCCAACGCCCATCTCCTCCACCTCCTTTCCTCCCCCCACCACCTCCTGTGGAAGAGAGAAAAGTTATCACATCGCAGGATTAATAACATAAAACTCCTCTTTCCCCCCTTTTTACCCCCCTCTTCGCCCCCCATACTCGCCCCACCACTTTGTTTCAAACGTTCTTTTTTTTTTAATAACCCGCTCATTCCAATTTTTCTTCCACGATAAAAGTCCACGCCTCATCCGCCGTCTCAAAGTAGTGGTGCCTCCCTTGATATGTGACCCACAGTCTTGCCGGTTGCAGCATTCCGAATTTTATCTTCTTTTTGTGAAGCACCGCCTTGGCCCGATTAAAGCTCGCCCTCCTTCTCGCCACCTCCGCACTCCAGTCTTGGTATACGCGGATCACCGCGTTCTCCCACTTACTGCTCCGAGTTTTCTTTGCCCATCTAAGGACCATCTCTTTGTCCTTAAAACGGAGGAATCTCACCACTCTGGCTCTAGGAATTTCTCCCACTCTCGGTCCTCGCGCCATCACTCGGTATGCTCCCTCCACCTCCAGCGGACCCGCCGGGGCCTCCGCTCCCATTAACGAGTGCAGCATCGTGCTCACATATGCCCCGACGTCCGCTCCCTCCGCACCTTCAGGAAGACCAAGAATCCTTAGGTTGTTCCTCCTCGCGTTATTCTCCAGCGCCTCCAACCTTTCCACACATCGTTTATGGTGTGCCTCGTGCATCTCCGTCTTCACCACCAGGCCCTGTATGTCGTCCTCATTCTCGGCAGCCTTTGCCTTCACGACCCGAAGCTCTCGCTCCTGGGTCTTTTGCTCCTCCTTTAGCCCTTCGATCGCCTGTAATATCGGGGCCAACAGCTCCTTCTTCATTTCCTTTTTGAGTTCTTCCACGCAGCGTTTCAAAAACTCGTGTTGTTCAGGGTCCCATATTAAACTGCCACCTTCCGACGCCATCTTGGTTTTTGCTTGCCTTCCTTGCCGCTGCTCTAAAGGATCCACCGCAATCCGGCCACCTTCCTCTCCTTTTTTCATCCGTATCCAGGGGGGATTCCCTTCTGGTTCACCGCACAGTGCTTTTAGCCATTAAAATTGCCGTTGGGGCTCTTATTAAGAGCCCAAAAGTCCGTTCACCGGGAGCTGCCGAAACGTGCGACTCAGCTGGTCATCGCCGCACCCGGAAGTTATACTCTGTTTCTTGATAGTTATACAAACACCTTTAGGTTACAGTTTGTATTATTAGAAATGAAATGTCAAAAGGCCAAGCCAAACAACATCTAGATTGTTCCCTGTAATCGGGAATACAATCCCTACAGGGCAGAAGGCGGCCATTCGACCCATCAAGTCTGCACTGACCCCCGGCGAAAGAGCACCCCACCTACAACCCAATTTCTAAGCTATATCACAAGGCAACGTTGCCACCAATCCAGGGTGCTTTCAGCTTTGCTGATAACCTCTTGTGTGGGATTATGTCAAATGCCTTCTGGAAGTTCAAATGGATAAGATCATTGCAACACTCCTGTTGCAAACCTCACGAAGACCATGGGGATCGCTGATTGATCTACCCGTCAGCTTTGTAGAATATGAGTGCCTGTTTGAGCGAGCAGAGGCTTTGTCTTTTAGCCCGCGCCTCCTGGAATCATTACAAATCCCTCCCCATCATTTTATTGACACCAAAAAATTCCATAAAATTCAACACAATTTACCCATCACAAATTCACACTGACTATCTCTAATCAGTTCACATTTTCTCAAGTACCCAGTTACTCTGTTCCTGATGACAGATTCTAATCATTTCTCCACAACTTGTGTTAGATGAACAGGCTTGTAGCTACCTGTTTCTCGCTCTGATCTTTCTTAGATAATGGAGGGATGTTTGCAGATTTTCCATTCAATGGCGCAACTTCCAAATCAACAGAGCTTTGCAAGATCTGCAATTTTCTCAACTATTTCTTTTGATACCACATCAGGTTCTGGAGAAAGCAGTTTATGAATGCATGGCAGGAAACAGCACCAAAGTAAGTTAAAAGTGTGCTCTAAGTTTCCACCAATGATGCAGGCACCATTACTTTGGAGGCAGCAGTTTGAATGAACGTCAAGGGGTAACTTTGACTATGTGCGATAAATTTGGAAACAATGGAAAACAGGTAATATTGGATCAGCCTAATCTATACCATTCTTGCTTTTCCAAAATTCATAATTACCCCACTGATTTTCAAGATTGAAACAAATGCATTGACCTCTGGATCCACATCAATTACAAAGACTGAGCGCAGCACGGTGGCGCAGTGGGCTAGCCCTGCTGCCTCACGGCGCCGAGGTCCCAGGTTCGATCCCGGCTCTGGGTCACTGTCCGTGTGGAGTTTGCACATTCTCCCCGTGTTTTCATGGGTTTCGCCCCCACAACCCAAAAGATGTGCAAGCTAGGTGGATTGGCCACGCTAAATTATGCGCTTACCTTGTCCCTGACTTGTCAAAGACTTTTAAATCCGGCAAGTCCTTTAAATGTACCTGGTTTATGCTAGCTACTGTACAGACCCAAACCAAAGCCCCAAAGGCCCCTCCAAACCCCAAATCCCTAGGCAACTATCCCACCCCCACCCAACGATGGGTCTCCCCATCCCCCACAGGAATTCTCTGTCCCGTGGGATTTTCTCCCCACTCAGGGACTTCTCCCACCTCCTTACCTGGGGAAGGTCCAGTGGGTGGGGTGGGCATGGGAGGTTGGAGGGATTGCCCAACACAATTTTAGGGCATCCCTCAGTTACACTGCCTTGGAGCTCAAATGTATGACCTAATAGAATCATACCTTAGAATTTGTCTAATAAAAACCTTTACAGAAGGTGTCCAATATACTTTGGGCCCATAATTGCTGATTTGGAGAAATGCTAAAATGAGGGACTGAAAGGTGCATAAATAAGGGGCTGTGGCTTACTGAGTTGCACTCAACAGTATGTCCCTGGAGCTAACTGCACTACACAGATCTTGCCCAGCCTGAGTTGGCAGGTCGGCAAGATAGGAGCGGTAGCATTTCAAGCTAAGTACGCAGCTGCCACTCTACCGGACATTACAGCCCAAATGTCTGCTCAACGGAAATTGCAACATGATGAGGCATAAAGTAAATACCATTATTTCCAACAGTGCTATCACTATATAGGGCAGCATGGTTGCATAGTGGTTAGCACTGTGATTTCACAGTGCCAGGGACCCAGGTTCGATTCCCGCTTGGATCACTGTCTGTGCGGAGTCTTCACGTTCTCCCCGTGTGTACAGGGGTTTCCTCCGGGTGCTCCGATTTCCTCCCACAGTCGAAAGATGTGCAGGTTAGGTGGATTGGCCATGCCAAATTGACCTTAGGTTAGATGGGGTTGCAGGGTTACGGGGATAGGGTGGAGATGTGGGGTTAAGTAGGGTGCTCTTTCCAAGAGCCGATGCAGACTTGTTGGGCCGAATGGCCTCCTTCTACACTGTAAATTCTATGATTCTATCAAAACTATGATGGGTGAGTTTAGGGAAAACAATTAGTTTATTTCATGATACTATTTAAGTGGATAGCTGTAGAATCAAATAGTTGATTTCCTTGAACTGTCAGCCTGTCCAAACATTTCTTCTTGCCATAATTAGATAGCGAGTAGCTTGGACTTCCCTATGCCCATCTCCCAATTCCCATAGAAAAGAGGGTTTACATTACAAAGGTAAATCCAGCCGCTTTGCAATTTCAATCTGTTCAATGAAGACCTGTCTCTGTTCACTTTTTTGTGCCTCCGTGCTGGCAAATCGTGGAGTGAAATCCAATCCAACCTGGAATAAAATCAAAGAACAACATATAAGACTGTTGATTCAAAATTACATATTTACAATTATATGTATTAATACACTATATTAATGTAAAATGACTAAAAACAGTATTTTTCATTCCATTGATCATGAATGGTCACTTTCCAATCGTGTAAATTTGAGGTTTTGACATCCATGGAGCTACCTTTGTCTACCCTGTAAATACATTTTAGGGACACTCAAACCACCAATTTGCAACTATTTGGCTGTCTATCCGCCCCGAACATCATTTTCCAATTTTCACTAGGACTCTCATGCTACCAAGAGAACTAGAAAACTGCTAACTATTGTTTAAAAAGAGAGAAAGGGAAAGATGGTGTAATTACTGGCCAGGCAGCCGAATGTCGGTAGCAGGCAAATTATCAGAAAAAAAATCCTGAGAAGTAGTGGTTGGAATTTTCCATTTGGGCGATTAAGGGCACGATCTATATGCCTTGTTGCACTCGATTTAGGACGTGACAAGGCCAGTAAATATTGTGAGAGGCCTCTTGCAAGATTTATCGGCCTCGCCATGCCTCGCAAGATCTAATGGGTGGGGTTCAGATCACGACGCCTCACCTGGATGCCACACTGGCAATACCAGGATGCCCACATGGCACTGCCAGGGCACTTCCAGGGTGCCAGGCTGACAGTGCCAAGGTGCATGGGTGGCATCTTGCCCGAGCCGGGGATCAGGCCCTGGGGTGCCCTGTCCTTATGAGGTGAGATGCGGGGAACTTGATGACCCCCTAATTGGTGAGTTGGGGCATAGGGGGATCCAGAGGCCACAGTGGGGAGAGGAGGGGGGTAGAGATCAGGGTGCCATTTTGATCTCTTCCTACACTGGAGAGCGGAGCTAGTTAGTGCAGGAAGTGGGACTAAGTGCGTCTGCAGTGGATGTTCCTCGCCGAGGCCCAGAAATGAAGCAGAGTCCCGTTTAATAGCGGGAAATAGCAATTTTCTTGGTGCTGGAAGTGCCGGGAATTACCTGGCTAAATGCACCTGACACGAGACTCTGTTTCATTTCCATTAAACCCCCCCCCCCCCCCGCAAGTCTGACAATTTCTGAGGCTTTTTGAGAGTTGTTTTAGCTTCCCGGAGCTCCCCCTCCGCAGCCTGCCGCCCAGGCCCTGCTTGCACAAATTCGCATTTGTGGAGCCTTTGCCTAATGGGGTGGGAACATCAGGATGGAGGAGAGCTTGAAGTGGCCAAGCCTTTAATTATATTAAAACTCATGCAAATCACAATTTTGCATGGATCTGTTGGCACGGAATGCAAATCTCGATATTGCCGCCAGCAAGGGACCAGAGCATGGCACTGGAATGAGCATCGGGATTTTTTCCATTTCGTGTAATTCTCTGCCTGAACGCGATTCTCGCTTCTGGCCTCGCGCCGTGGAGAATCCAGTCCAGTATTAATCATCATTCAAAAAGGTTTGGGTTAATCAAGAATGGTCAGCATAGACTTTTTAAGGAAAATGCCTGATTGATTTAATTGAAAATTTTGAGTGGGTAACGACAAGTGTGCATGAGGGTCGTATGTTTGATGCTGTCCACATGGATTTTAGCAAAGCCTCTGACAAGGTTTCACATGGGGGTTTAATCAGAAATATAAAAGTCCCTTTGATCTGAGGGAAATTGGCAAGTTAGAGCCAAACAGTGTTAGTGACTGTTAAAAGCAAAAGGGTAATGGTTAATGGGTGCTTTTGTGACTGGAAGGCTATTTCCAGTGGGATTCCACAGCCCTCAATACTAGGTCCCGTGTTTTTCATGGTATCTATCAAAGATTTGAACTTAAATGAAGAGGCATGATTAAGAAGTTTGCGATGTTACAAAAACTGACCATCTGGTTGGTATGGGTGGAAAGCTGTCGGCTGCAAGAAGATTTCAATAGACAGGCCAGTGGGTAAAAAAGTGTCAAGTGGAATTTGTTCCAGAGAAGTGTGGGGTTATGCATTTGGCGAGGGCAAACAAAGCAAGGGTATACAGAATAAATGGTAGGATATTGAGAAGTGTTTGCATGAATGTTCACAAATCTCTGAAGGAACAGGTATATATTGTGTTCAAGACTGCATACTTTACTGTATGGGCTGAAGGAGAGAACATTAGAGCAAGGAGGTTATATTTGAAATGTATAAAACATTAGTTAGGCCACAGCTCGAGCATTTTGTACAGTTCTCGTTAGCACATTATAGTAATCATAGATTATCATAGAATTTACAGTGCAGGAGGCCATTCGGCCCATCGAGTCTGCACCGGCTCTTGGAAAGAGCACCCTACCCAAGGTCAACACCTCCACCCTATTCCCATAACCCAGTAACCCTACCCAACACTAAGGGCAATTTTGGACACTAAGGGCAAATTATCATGGCCAATCCACCTAACCTGCACATCTTTGGACTGTGGGAGGAAACCGGAGCACCCGGAGGAAACCCACGCACACACGGGGAGGATGTGCAGACTCCGCACAGACAGTGACCCAAGCCGCAATCGAACTTGGGACCCTGGAGCTATGAAGCAATTGTGCTATCCACAATGCTACCGTGCTACTCACAATGATGTGAGTGCACTAGTGAGGGTACCGAGGAGATTAATGAAGACGTTGGCAGGACTGGAAAATGTTAGTTGTGAGGAAAGATTGGATAGGCTGTAGTTGTTTTCTTTGGAATGCAAAAGGTTGAGGTGTAAAAACAAATTTTGGGCCTAGATAGAGTGGACAGGAAGGATCTATTTTTCTTAGCAGGGAGATCAATAACCAGTGGGGATAATGCAAAGTAATTGGTAGAAGGATAGGAGGGGAGTTGAGAAATGTTTTCATGTAGAGAGTGATTAACTGATTGTTGAGAAAAGGACTTTTATACAACTACCTATGACCTGCTAGATCTAGCGTTTTTCAGAACGGTTGTTTTCATAGTTACGAATGCAATGAAAAATGACATTGCTGGTTCCACTGCTGTTCTGTGCTTTGCTGCTGTTTTAGTCAGTAAAAGAGTAATCTTATGCACCCACAAGTTTGGGGGAGGTACTGGGAGCACAGGGGAGGGGCTGGGAGCACAGGGGAGGGATTGGGAGCACAGGGGAGGGGCTGGGAGCACAGGGGTGGGGCTGGGAGCACAGTGGAAGGGCTGGGAGCACAGGGGAGGGACTGGGAGCACAGGGGAGGGGCTGGGAGCACAGGGGCGGGGCTGGGAGCACAGGGGCGGGGCTGGGAGCACAGGGGAAGGGCTGGGAGCACAGGGGCCGGGCTGGGAGCACAGGGGCAGGGCTGGGAGCACAGGGGAGGGACTGGGAGCACAGGGGAGGGATTGGGAGCACAGGGGAGGGGCCGGGAGCACAGGGGTGGGGCTGGGAGCACAGGGAAAGGGCTGGGAGCACAGTGGAAGGGCTGGGAGCACAGGGGAGGGATTGGGAGCACAGGGGAGTAGCTGGGAGCACAGGGGCGGGGCTGGGAGCACAGGGGAAGGGCTGGGAGCACAGGGGAGGGGCTGGGAGCACAGGGGCAGGGCTGGGAGCACAGGGGCAGGGCTGGGAGCACAGGGGAGGGACTGGGAGCACAGGGGAGGGATTGGGAGCACAGGGGAGAGGCTGGGAGCACAGGGGTGGGGCTAGGAGCACAGGGGAAGGGCTGGGAGCACAGGGGAAGGGCTGGGAGCACAGTGGAAGGGTTGGGAGCACAGGGGAGGGGCTGGGAGCACAGGGGAGGGGCTGGGAGCACAGGGGCGGGGCTGGGAGCACAGGGGAAGGGCTGGGAGCACAGGGGCGGGGCTGGGAGCACAGGGGAAGGGCTGGGAGCACAGGGGAGGGACTGGGAGCACAGGGGAGGGATTGGGAGCACAGGGGAGGGGCTGGGAGCACAGGGGTGGGGCTGGGAGCACAGGGGTGGGGCTGGGAGCACAGGGGAAGGGCTGGGAGCACAGTGGAAGGGCTGGGAGCACAGGGGAGGGATTGGGAGCACAGGGGCGGGGCTGGGAGCACAGGGGAAGGGCTGGGAGCACAGGGGAGGGGCTGGGAGCACAGGGGCGGGGCTGGGAGCACAGGGGCGGGGCTGGGAGCACAGGGGAAGGGCTGGGAGCACAGGGGAAGGGCTGGGAGCATGTGCATGTCTGGCTTACGTTGCCAATTAGCGAGGGCCGGCCTGGAGCTCGGGAAGTGAATCCGCTTATCTGGCCCAAGTCACTTGGCACAACAGGATTGCTGAGCCGGGAGAAACTAATGGGTGTGGGGTGATGGGGGCTAGTGGAGGCTGGAGAATGGTGGGATGGGGGAATATAGTGGGATCTATAAGTGGCACAGTGGTTAGTACTGCTGTCTCACAGTGCCAGGGACTCGGGTTCACCCGTGGGTAACTGTCTGTGCGGAGTTTGCACTTTCTCCCCGCTTCTGCAAGGGTTTCCTCTGGGCCCTCCGGTTTCCTCCTATGTACAAAGATCTGCAGGTTAGGTGGATTGGCCATGCCTAACTGCCACTTAGTGCCTAAAGGTTAGGTGAGGATACAAGGGTGGGGTTGCAGTGGCCCTGGATAGAGTGCTCTTTCGGAGGATCAGTGCAAACTCAATGGGCTAAATGGCCTCCTTCTGATCTGTAGGGATTCTATGATTGACAAGTAGATCTATCTCTCAGCACCACAATTCTTCCTCAGTGGATGACTGAACACTTAAAAAATGTGTTTCTCAAAGTGATTCATTAGCATTTGTGTGGTTGCTAGACCAACCTAGGGAAGCATTATAAACAGATAAACACATTTTATTGAATAGAAGTCAGGCTCTGAAGGTTTTTTTCTTCTCTTCCACCGACAAACAATGTCAAATAATGAAGTATTTCTAGTGCACCATTGAGACAGCTGAGGCTATATTAGTACAAGTACCTAAAATATCACTATCGTTATAGATTTTAAGCTTTTATTCCTCATACAGATAACTACCTGGTGGTTAAAAAGGAACATTACATATGACAATAGCAATAGTCCCAGATGATTTATTTATTAATATTACTGTTTTATTGTCAACAAAGACAGCGCCTTCCTTCTGCTCTTACTAAGTTCCAGGAACCATTTCATGCTCAATATATAAATCAATTCTAAAGGGCAATGGAAGTTTACATGTTCGTAATCCTTTTATAGCAGCATGAAATAACATAATGCGCTGTTGAATAAAACAATATTTTGAGGGAAAGACTGAGGAAAGGCGACATAAAATAAATAGTGCTATTATAAAGAGTGTCAAAACAGAGAGACTTGGCATTTCACATTAATACATAGTTGAAGTTGAAGGACAAGCTGAGAAAGCTATTTAAAGAGCTTGTGGAATTCATGATGAAGCCATAGGCCTGAATCTTTCAGGCGTGCGCACTCAGCAGGCCTGGAAGCGGGCACAAAATGGGTTATCGGCCATGGTTGGCCCCGGAATATGATTTCATGCTCTCTTGCCAATCACCAGGCAGCCCGTGTGAAAAGCATGCTGGGAAAGGCTCAGCGACGCCTGGAGGACAGGAAGAGGGCAGGTGCTGAGAAACGGAAGGTGCGGTCTGGCGATTTGACTGTGCTCCCTCTGGGGGACAGCTGCTGTGCAGCTAGCTGTCTCAGGGAGGTGCAGACTTGTAAAAAATAAATTACAATGGAAATACTATGCAAAGAGTGACTAGGCATCATATTATCAAATATGAACCTCGGTCTCAAACACCTTTTAAAATTTTATTTCAGCCTGAACAGTTCATCCCACCCTGGATCAAGGTTGAAGCTAAAATATAAAGGCCGCCTGGCCAATGGGCCCAACTGTAAAAGCAGACAGGCCATGTAAAACTGCGTTCAATTGCATGGGTCCACGATGACATCAGGATGCGTGCTGACATTTCTTTGTGTGATTTCACATGCTCCTGGGTTGGGCCCGTGTCCACCGGAGGAATGCAAAACTCTGGCCATTGAGTACAAAAGCAAAGAGCATACAAAAAGGATTACGCCATTCAGCACCTCAAGCCTGCTCCGCCATTTAATAAAGTAATAGTTGACCTGATAGTAATCTCAAATCTGGACTTCCGGTGTCTGCATTTAGGAGGAAGTCGCGCGTTGGGTGCCTCCTGATTGAGGCTTGATTTTTTTTAGAATTAATTGCCCGGTCCCAGGGGCAATTTTTAAACAAATAAGTGCAGGAAGACATAAGGAATAATAGTAATAATAATTGCTTATTGTAAGGAGGGTAATGTCCAAAAACTAAAAGAAAGACGCTGTGAAGAAAGAGGTGAATGAAGCTTCACCGTCGAGCGAAAGGATCAGCCCGACAACTGGAAAGTTGCGGAGGCTGTGTCACTGGGTGGGGCCACACTGTTCACGGCAGAAAAGATAACCGAGGTGACGGTTGTGAAATTTGAAAAACAGTTCGCAAAGCTCATGGAGGTGACGAGGAAGGAGATGATGGAGGAGGTGACTGCCCCGGTGAAGGCGGCATTGTCGAAGATATTAGCTGAGGTGGGGTATCAGGGTGAGAAACTGAAAGAGGTGGAGGAGGCCTTGTCGCAACACAGTAATCAGCTCACCTCGATGGGTGAGGAGGTGCAGAGGGTGATGGAGGCCAACAAAGGTCTGCGAGCGAAGGTGGAGGACCTGGAAAACAGATCTAGGCGGCAAAATATGAGAATCATGGACCTGCCCAAAGGGGTGGAGGGCCCGAGGCCGACTGAGTACTTTGCCAAGATGTTGGCAGAGCTGTTGGGTAGGGGGAGGATCCCTCCCGGTACGAACTGGATCGGGCTCATCGGTTGTTGAGGTCTAAATAGAAGGCGAACGAGCCGCCAAGTGCAGGGCTTATTTGTTTCCATAGGTACCAGGTTAAGGAGAAGGTCCTGAGTTGGGCGAAGCAGAAGCGGGAGGAGCAGTGGGCTGGAGCTAGTATACGTATATACCAGGACTTAACCGTTGAGTTGGCAAGGAGGCAGGCAGCCTTCGGCCGAGTGAAGACGGCACTGTATAACAGCGGGGTGCGGTTTGGCGTAGTGTATCCAGCTAAGTTGAGGGTGATCTACAACTCCAAAGACTTTCACTTTGAGACGGTGGAAGCAGACGAGGCATTTGTGAAGGCAGAAGGACTGGGGCAGATGTGAGAAATGGGACTGCAGATTGGTCTTGGACTGAGGAGGGTATGAAAGATTGGATATAGTTCTATTTTTTATTTCATATTGTTATATGTGTTAAATGGGGTGAAGTTGCTTATTTGGATAAGGTGGGAGTTGGGATTTTTTGCAATGACAGTTCTCTGGAGTTTGTGTTGGCTCTGGGTTGTTTGTTTGAAGGGGGTTTCTTTGTTTTCATGGGACTGGGTAGGGAGGAGGAGATTGGAGGGGAGTGGGGTCTGGGCAGGGGCGTCCATACTAGCAAGCTCAAGCTGGGTAGTGAACGGGAGTGTGGTGGGGGGAGGGCCTGCGGTCTTTGTAGTGTGGTCGAACAAGTCTTGATGGGCCTAGGAGGTGTGAAATGTGGGGGAGGGGTTCGATACTGGTGAGGTGTTTTCAAGAGGAAGTGGATGGGGGGATTCTGGGAGGGGGGAGGGGTTGATGGCAAAAAAGGGACGGGATAGGCCAGGCCCAGTGGGCAGGGTTATGATGACGGGGAGGAAGGGCGGTGGGGAATAGTTACGTGGAACGTGACAGGTTTGGGGGGGGCCAATGAAGAGGTTGAGGATGTTTGCATACCCGAAAAGCTTAAAGGCCGACTCATCTGAAGGTGAAAGATGAGGTGAGGCGCAGGAAGGGCTGGGTGAGTCAAGCATTTAATTAGGGATTCGACAGTAGGGCGCGGGGAGTAGAGGTTTTGGTGGGTAAGAGAGTGAGGTTCCAGATGGAGAAGATGGTGGCGGACCAGGGGGGTAGATATGTGATAGTAATAGGGGCATTGGAGGGGAGGTTTGGTGGTGTTGGCAAGCGTGTATGGCCCTAACTGGGAAGATGCAGGATTTGTGGGGAAGGTGCATGGGACCATTTTGGATTGGAATCTGGTGCAAGAGCCAAGGATGGATAGGTCGCGCCTCTCCATGTCCTACTTCCTTTCTCTACCTCATCAGCCACGACGCCGCATTTACGATTTTTAGAAGCTTGCCATCGGGAATTCGCCCCAGTGGAGGTGTAAAATTGCAGAGACCCTGAAGAATATCAGGTCGGGCCCGTGAATGATATGCCAACAGCGTTCTGGAATGCATTGACACTGCTGTCAAAGTGATGGAGAATTGTGCTTTGGCGTGAAATTGCGCCCATCACAATTTCGGCCTCGGAACAAATTCTCCGCCCAATCGTGTTCCCTGATTTGGGTGTTGGCCGACGGAGAATACCACCCCAGGTCTGTGCTCTTAAGCTCCCTGATCCACACTGCTCAGGGCCGCACGCAAACTCCCCATTGGCCGTGGTTCACATGCTCCTGCACGATTGGCCCCCGAGCTGGTCATGTGGTCCGTGGAGCCCACCCCCTTAAAGGGGCCACGCTACCATACTAGCCTTTTGTGATTCATGCACTAAGACCCCCAGATCACTCTGCATATCACACCTCTCCAATCCCTCACCATTTAGATAATATGCTTCATTTTTATTCTTCCAGCCAAAATGGCCAATTTCACATTTCACCACATTGTGCTCCATTTGCAAGATCTTTTCCCACAGCCTGAACCTGCCCACAGCTTTCTGTAGTCTCTTCATGTCCTCTTCCTACCTATCTTTGAGTCATCAGCAAATTTGGCAATCTTCTCTTCATCCAAGACATTTTTATGAATTGTAAACAGTTCAGTTCCCAGCACTGATCTATGAGGCCTAGCACACGTTCCATCTTGACAACCTGGAAAAGACCCATTTATGCCTATTCTTAGCCAGTCAACCTTCTATCCACGCAAAATGTCACCCCTATATCATGAGCTTTTATTTTCTGCAATAACCTTTGACGTAGTACTTCAAACGTCTTCTGGAAATCCAAGTTTAGTACATCCACTGGGACTCTTGTAATTGGGATGAACCGACCATTTTCAAAGGGCTCATCTCGAATCATTGAAAATCTAAACCCTTGAGTCAGTATGTGACCTCTCCAGAGCACAACTTCCCATTTTTCAGTGTGAGCGCTTTCACGCATAATCTAAAAGTGACAAATTGACAGTTTTCAGTGAAACTAATGATCATGTTTTGCAGTCCAGCCTTGACATTACGGGTGTGATTTACCAGGCCCCTTCACCGCGGGCATAAACCCCATCATGGCGATTAAATACCATGAGAGGCCAAAAACGGAATTTGCGCCGACGAGATTTCGGAACACAATCTTCCAGGGCCTTCTCTGATGACGCGATCAAGTTCCACACCCGGGAAGGGTGTGAACTTGATTAACATGAATTTGAATCCATTAGCTTCTACTTCGTAGGGTTACCGTCACATCTTCAGCCATCATCGAATCTTCCCACCCACCAGACATGATGTCACGCAGGCGTGAAACACTACCTTAAAAACAGGAACCAGGTGCTATGACCTCCGAGGGGGGCACGGTAGCACAGTGGTTATCACTGTGGTTAGTGATGTGCTGCATTATCCTACAACACAGCAAGACATTGTAGCAGGAGATCATATGGCCCTTTGAGCCTACTTTTGATTCATTCATTCATGGGATGTGGGCATCACTGGCTAAGGCCAGCATTTCTTGCCAATCTATAATTGCCCTTGAGAAGGTGGTGGTGAGCTGCCTTCTTGGACTTCTGCAGTCCACATGGTGTACATATACCCACAGTGTTGTTAGGAAGGGAGTTCCAGGATTTTGACCCAGTGACAGTGAAGGAGCGACGATATATTTCCAAATCAAGTTGTGAATGGCTTGGAGGGGGAACTTCCAGGTGGCGGTGTTCCCATGTATCTGCTGCCCTTGTCCTTCTAGATGGTAGTAGTCATGGGTTTGGAAGACATTGTCTGAGGAGCCTTGGTGAATATCTGCAGTGCAACTTGTAGACGGTACACATGGCTGTCACTATGTGTCAGTGGTGGAGGGAGTGAATGTTTGTGGATGGGGTGCCAATCAAGCAATCTGGTTTTTCCTGGATGGTGTCAAACTTCTTGAGTGCTGTTGGAGCTGCACAGATCCAGGCAAACGGAGAGTATTTCATCGCATTCATGACTTGTAAAGTAAGTAAAAGTCTCCATATTCCCAACTGACCATAAGCTACTTTCCCCTTTGAAGGGGAGAGCTGACTGATGGTGATTTACCGAGGATCACCACACCTCAGACGAGGGACAAGATTGAGAAGACGGGGACTTCGTGAATAATCTCAGCCGTTGGGGAATTGAATCCACGCTGTTGGCCTTGCTGTGCATTATGAACCAGCTGTTCAACGAACTGAGCTAAACTGGCCCCCATGTCTTGTGCCTTGCAGATGGTGGACAGGCTTTGGGAGTCAGGAGGCACTCACCAGAGGATCCCTAGGCTCCAACCTTCTCCTGGAGCCACAGCATATATATGGATTATCCAGTTCAGTTTCTGGTCAATGGTAACCCTCCCCCAGGATGTTCATAGTGGGAGATCCAGCGATGATAATGCC
This sequence comes from Scyliorhinus torazame, assembly GCF_047496885.1. Taxonomy (NCBI): domain Eukaryota; kingdom Metazoa; phylum Chordata; class Chondrichthyes; order Carcharhiniformes; family Scyliorhinidae; genus Scyliorhinus; species Scyliorhinus torazame. The sequence goes on along the minus strand of NC_092707.1, from coordinate 330,151,119 downwards.
ATGGAACTGACAAGGGGCCATGATTAGATTTTCTCTTGTTTGAGATGGTCATTGCCTGGCACTTGCAGGATGTGAATGTTACTTGCCACTTGTCAGCCCAAGCCTGGATATTGTTCAGGTCTTGTAACATTCGGACATGGACTGCTTCAGTATCTGAGGAGTCTGAATGGTGCTGAACATTGTGCAATCATCAGCGAACGTTCCCACTTTTGACCTTATGATGGAAGGAAGGCCATTGATGCAGCAGCTGAAGATGATTGGGCCGAGGACACTACCCTGAGGAACTCCTGCAGTGAGATCTTGGAACTGAGATGTTTGAACTCCAACAAACATCTTCTTTTGTGCCAGGTATGACTCCAGCCAGCAGAGAGTTCTCCCCGATTCCCATTGACTCCAGTTTTGCTCGGGCTTCTTGATGCCATGCTCGGCCAAATTCTGCTTTGATGTCACCACACCTCTGGAATTCAGCTCTTTTGTGCATGTTTGAACCAAGGCTGTAATGAAGTCAGGGGCTGAGTGACCCTGGCGGAATTCAAACTGAGCGTCAGTGATTAGGTTATTTCTAAGCAAGTTCCACTTGATAGATTGTTGATGGCACCATCCATCACTTTGCTGATGATCGAGAGTAGACTAGGTTGGATTTGCCCTGCCTTTTGCGTACTGGACATATCTGAGCAATTTTACACATGGCCAGATACGTGCCAGTTTTAGCTGTACTGGAACAGCTTGCTAGGGGCACAGCACTCTGCTATTCAATAAGATCATGGCTGATCTTTGGTTTGAACTTTACTCCCGCTTCCCATATCCTTTGTTTTCCTGAGACCAAAAATCTCTATCTCAGCCTGAAATATATTCAATGATATTGTTCTCTACCCTCTTGAGGTAGAAAATCTCAAAAATTCACAACCCTTTGAGTGAAGAAATTCTGATCTTAATCCTAAATGATCAGATCCTGAATCTGTGATCCCCGTTCTAGATTCCCCAAACAGGAGAAATGAACGCTCAGTGTCTACTCTGTCAATCGCCTTCAGAGTCTTAAATGTTTCATTGAGATCACTTCTAATTCTTCTAATCTCCCGAGTGTATAGGTCCAATTTACTCAGCCTTTCGTCATTAAAAAAACTCTCTCAGCCAAGGGACCAATCTAGTGAACCTTCATTGTGTTGCTTCCAATGCAAGTATATTCGTCCTCAGATCTGGAGACCAAGACTGCCCTTAGTATGCCCGGTGTAGTCTTAAAGTCCTGCACGATTGTAGTAAGTCTAATTTATTCCTTCCTCCAATCCCCATTCAAAAAAGGCCATTTGTCCTCCCAATTGTTTGCTGTACCTGCATGCTTTCTGTGTTCCTGTACAGAGGATCCCAAGTTTCTCTGAATATCAACATTTCCTAGTTTTATACCTTTTAAAAAATATTCTGTTTTCCTATTCTTACAACCAAAGTGAATAACATCACACATCCCAACATTATACTTTCTTTGCCATCTTGTTGTCCACTTACTTAATCAATTGTGCCTCTTTGCAGCCTATTTGTGTTCTCACAACTTTTAGTGTTTATATCAAGCTTTTTCGCGTGAGGGGCCACATTTCAATTTTGTTTACACTCAACGAGCCTATGAGCAAATTTTGGAAAGTTAAGGGACAGGATTCTCCATTTCAGAGACTAAGTGCGACGCCGACAGCAAAACTGACGTCGCTCCCGGAGCAATTCATCAATCGTTAATTGGCGAGCACCAATGCCATGTGGGATTGGCCACATGAGATTCCAATGAGAAACAGTGTCGGATTCGCCAGAGTTGGGATTGGCTATCGAGAGGCTGGCAAGCTGCAGCCGCAGATTAGCACTCCACTCCCCACACACACTCATCCCAGTCAACAAGATGTCACTGATGCGCTGGAGCACGCCCATCCTGTTGCTGGATTGGCTGGGGCCAGAGGATACCTAAGAGGGACATCCATACGACCTGTGGCACTAAGTTCACAGTGGGCAGTCAGCAGTGTGCGACGCTGCATGGCTGCCTTGCAGGTTGCGGCAATGGTGTTCCATGCCCGCCTACCCTGTCCCCATGGCCCACCTCCTGGCTGCCCCCTGCTACTCTCCCCGACCCTGGCAGAAGCCTCCTGCCAGTAACACAGTTGTCAGAACATTGCAGTGATTTTGGATAGTTTTCATACCCCCTCTCTTTCCCTCAGCAGCCATGGTGCCGGTTTCCCGATTTTTGAGACCACAAGTGAAACTTGCCATTGGTAACTCCTCCCAGGCGGAGACAAAGCATTGCGGAAGCCCTGGAGAACGCCGGGTCAGGCCCGCTAATGATTTGTGTGGACGGTGAATACTGTATGTGCGGAGTAGAGCGTACTGATGCCGCTATCACGGCACCAGAACATGGTATTCTGGAGGGCGTCCGGCGCCAGCCACGATTGTGGCCTCACGACCAATTCTCCGCCCAATCGCCTTTCCCAATTTCGGAGTCGACCGACGGAGAATCTCACCAAGGTTTTGCACAACATCAAATGTGAATTTTTTAAAAAGCTGATGTTTGAATCAAATAAACTACTTGCTAAACAAAGGAAACAATGTCAAAGCATTAAATTGATCTTTTAAAAATGAGCAATTACTCAAGATGTCCATTAGAGGGGGAGAGGGTGTATGTCCGACTCACTCCCAGACTCAGGGTAGTCACTCACCCTCACACTGTGTGGGTGAGCGTCTATGTTGGTGTGTGGGGATGAGGGTGATTGAGAGCCCTGAGACTGGGAGTGAGCCAGGCACACACATCACCCACACTTACTCTCTCACACACATACTCATTCACTCTCACATACACATATTCGCTGGTCCTCCTTGAGGTGGGTAGGGGGAGTTGACAAAGTTCCCAGCCCAGCCTGCCTACCTCGGGAAAAAGTGTCCACAAAGACAGGAGCTTCATTGCTGGGAGCTGAGTGCAGTATGGAGTCAGGTCAGCCGATCTAGGGAGAAGTGTGGAGGCAAAACAAGGGTTACCGGGTCTAGGAGAACGCCTGGGCCCTCTGTCCCTCACCTCTCACACCCCTTTCACTTTCCAAACACTCTCCAAGTCCCAATCACACCACCTCATCTGCCCCTACACTGACCCACCATGTCTTCTCATACCCCCTCTTGCCCCTATACCTACCCCTATGCCCCCTCATGCTCCTATGACATTTGAATGACTATTAACCCACTGTACACTTTCGAGAACCCAATAGTGTATAATGGATCTGTAAAAAAAACTTTGGAAAATTTTAATTAATTGAGAAATATTTAAATAAAAAGATTTCCCTACAAGCCAATAAAAGTATGAATCAGTTAGGCTCTTTTAAGTGTTGAAACCACAAACAGCAAAGCCTTGAAACCACTTAACTTGTCGAAACAAACATTATGAAATTCAGCGCAGAGATCAGAGAGCCTGCACTGTCAATAAAACAATTTTTCCTTTGAGGAGCAGGTGTTCTGGTATTCTAACAGCTATCTGGGCTCTCAGCCAACCCTTATTAGGCCTCAGTGCCAGGTTGGTTATATTTTCTCTACAGATTGATGGGTTGGTCACATATAGGCTGCGCCAGCTTGCTGCAAGGGCAAAGATAACAGTGCAGAAAGTGGCAATGCAGTGACTGCCATGGACCAAACGTCTGGCTCGCACCCCCCACTCCGAGGGAAGCAACTTCACCCTGAAGTCCACTGCTAGTGGGCAGTGCCAACATACTACCTTTGTGTATCCTGAAGGGTTCACTGTATGCTAGGTGTGACCCCTAGAAACTCTACTTGTGCTCAGAAGGGTGTATGGGCATCTGAGCCCCACTGGAGCATCTGCAGGAGCAGCCAGTAACGTTTGCAGCACTGCCATTTTCGCAATGAAAGCGGTTTGAGCTGTGAATGTGGATAACAGCTAGATTTAATAACCTTTTATAATAATAACCTTTTATTGTCACAAGTATGAAGTTACTGTGAAAAGCTCCTAGAAAAGCTGGATTTGGGCTGGTGCGAGGCTGAGTGATGGCACCTTTGGGCAGAGGTCAACAAAAAGTTAAAAGGATGGAATCTACAATTCAAAAGTCGGAACTCGGCTAAATGGCGGAAATCTTTCACATGTACAAGGTGGTAAAGAAGGCATACTTTCCTGTATCAGCTGAGAAAGAGAATATAAGAGCAAGGAGGTAATGCTAGAACTTTATAAAATACTAGTTAGGCCACAGCTAGAGTACTGCGTACAGTTGTGGTCACCACGTTACAGTAAGGACGTGAGTGCACTAGTGAGCATTAATAAAGATGTTAGCAGGACTGGGAAATGTAAGTTATGAGGAAAGATTGAATAGGCTGTAGTTGTTTTCTCCGGAACACAGAAGGCTGAGGGGAGGTTTAGTTGTGGTGCATAAAACTATTTTGAGCCTAGGTCGAGTGGACAGGAAGGATCTATTTCTCTCAGCAAAGAGGTCAATAACTAATGGACATAATTGGCAGAAGGTTAGAGTGGAGTTGAGAAATGTTTTCACCCAGAGAGTGATGAGGGTTTGGAACTCGCTGTTTGAAATAGTGGTAGAGTTAGAAACTCTCACGGCATTTAAAAAGTACTAGGATATGCACTCAAAATGCTGCAATCAGCATGGCTTTGATCAAGAGCCGGGAAGTTGGATTAGGCTGGATTGTTCTCTTTGTCTGGCGCAGACACGATTAACCAAATGGCCTCCTGTGCCATAAATTTTTTTGATTTCACAAGGTTGACTAGCTTATTCATATCCTGCTTCTTTTAATGTTATTGTACAAACATTGCTCAAAATTCAATTATTTAATTGTCTGACTGATGGTGAAATCATAATAAACAGAAGCTTTATTGTGAATGACAGATGACTTAATGGGTAAGTGTGTGGGTTTGTCTACTGTTGACCATAAAAGCCAACAGCTCATTGTTTGGTTCAGACGGAACCACAATGGAAATATTGTCCAGATCAACTGCAGCTTCTTTTGTCAGTTTTAAACTTAAAATTATTCTTCACTTGATACAGAAATGACAATCCTAGCAGTGAGTGCACTGAAAACCTGTAACAGAGTTACTACTGATAATAGCTACAGAAAATTATTTTAAACACACCAAAAAAAAACAGGAAAAAAACACAGCATCACTTTTTTTTTCAATGTTACTCCCTAAACCCATCCTCATGGAGCAGTTTTCCATGTATACTTTAAGCATTAAAGCATCACGGTAGCTGGGTGGCACAGTAGCACATTGGTTAGCACTAGTGCTTCACAGCACCAGGGTCCCAGGTTCAATTCCTGCTTGGTTCACTGTCTGTGTGGAGTCTGCACGTTCTCCCCGTGTCTGCGTGGGTTTTCTCTGGGTGCTCCGGTTTCCTCCCACAAGTCTCGAAAGACGTGCTTGTTTGGTGAATTGGACATTCTGTACTCTCCCTCAGTGTACCCAAACAGGCGGCGGAGTGTGGCGACTAGGGGATTTTCATGGTAACTTCATTGTAGTGTTAATGTAAGCCTGCTTGTGACAATAATAAAGATTAAAGAACCTCTGAGTTGTCAAAGATAGGGTAGCAAACAGAAACACTGGTTTAACCCAGGTTAAGTGCAGGACACCATCTAATAAAAGAGTTGATGCATGTTGGGAATGACCACCGGAGGATCAGTAAGCGGTTAATTACCTGTTAGCACTCACTAAGAAGCCTGCATGGCATTTTGGTGGACTGTTCTTGACCTAACTCCTCTACTAACTGTGACCAGCTGGTTAGGAGTAAACTAGTTATTGAAAAGAATTTTAAGCGCTACTTAAAGATATACTAGGCTGGGCTTTCATTTTGGGAGAATATGTTCACCAACCGGAGCTGGATTGCACCAGTTTTACGATTCCCTCGGGGTCATAAAGTTGGATACTATTCAGTATTCCACGGCGTGCAAATTTATGCATGGAGTGGAATACATGGGATTACCAGGGAATCCCAGTATCGGGCCGGCATCTTGAGCGGAAGGCCCGATAGTGAGGTCCCTCGGCTGACCACATCCTACCCCTGCATCGCAAATCGCACGTGAGGGGTCTGTCTGTGGACGGAGGTCTGTGTGTGGAGGGGGGGAATCTGTGGAAAGGGTTCCTTTAGACAGAAGGTCCCTGTGGGGGGTCCCCCTATTACAGGGGTCCCTGGTTGGTCAGTCCCCTTATTATGGGGGTCCCCTCATTACAAGGGTCCTGTGGGGGGTCTCCCTATTTTAGGGATCCCTGTGGGAGGTCTCCCTATTACAGTGGTCCCTGTGGGGGTCTCCCTATTACAGGGGTCCCTGTGGGGGTCTCCCTATTGAAATGAAAATCGATTATTGTCACAAGTAGGCTTCAAATGAAGTTACTGTGAAAAGCCCCTAGTCGCCACTTTCTGGCGCCTGTTCGGGGAGGCTGGTACGGGAATTGAACCGTGCTGCTGGCCTGCCTTGGTCTGCTTTAAAAGCCAGCTCTTTAGCCCTGTGCTAAACCAGCCCCATCTTGCAGGGGTCCCTCGGGGTGTCCTCTAATACATGGGGCACTGGGGGGTCCCCCCTATAATAGGGGTCCCTGATCCCTGACAAAGAGTCATCAGACTCGAAACATGAGCTCTTTTCTCTCCCTACAGATGCTGCCAGACCTGCTGAGATTTTCCCGCATTTTCTCTTTCGTTTCAGATTCCAGCATCCGCAGTAATTTGCTTTTATATAGAACAGTGTCATTGTTCTAAAACCAGTGAGTGCCTGGCACACATTTGCTGAAAACATGAAATAATTTTGAATCTACAGAGAAAGTAGACAACCTTCCCAGAGAAGACCATCTCAAGCCTAGAAGGAAAAAGTACCGAATCGAAAGCTGAACTCAGAAAGACACTAACTAGAAGTCATCCCAGTGTATCAAAGATCCTTTATCCTTTTATCTATATTAGCAATTTCTTTATCTCTCAACCACCCTTTCCCCTCTATATTGTTTGTCTGTGTGTATGTACAGAGTGGGGGTAGTTAGAAAGAGGGGGGGGGGGGGTGTTGGGACAGGGGTATTAGTTAGTCAGTTATATTTTTCTGTCCATTTAATTATAATATTGTACATAATAAAAGGTTATTTGTGTAGAGTTACAAACCTGGTGACTGCAGTTTATTGGGCATCCAGGACCCAGGGTTGCTAGCAGCCTCCATCCCAAACTCTTGAAGCATTGTTCTGACTTCTGCATGTCACATTATTCCAGATATGTTCTGTACCGGCATGTTTTCCTGCTAGCGTCGTGGAGAATCAGGAATGGGGGCGAGATTCTGGTCGGGGCCTTCATCTGAATTCCATTAGCAGGATCAAAATCAGTTTCACAATAACCTCCAGCAGGATTCCCGATCCACGGTTGAGCACCAGCAGAAGATTCTGTGGGAAATTCAAGCTGGCGCAAAATCGATTGTTGGACTCCCACCAAATTCTCCCCCTCCCGCCCACCATTAAACCTGTGACAGGGGCATGGGAGAATTCCATCTGTGGATCAATGCCGGATCACAGAAAGAAGGTCCCAAACCCCAGACCCCGAATCCCAGCACTCAGCCCCATGGAAGGCATCAAACCCACATTTGCCAAGATAAAACAATGAATGTCTGTTTTATACAGATAGGAGCTGAGCAGCAATGAGCAAAATAGTGGGCTGCATGGCAGCACATCATTGCTGCTTCATCTAATTACACCTGCCAATGTTAATGTGGACAATGTTACCAACACAAAACAATAGCAGAGCATTGGGCATACAAAAATGTGAATGGGGATCGACTGTAACAGAAAATCCTGACTAGGCTGTCATAGTACACCATTCTTCTGAAAAAAGATTAAAATCTGACACTTGCAGCAAGTTCTGTCACCAGGGGCAGTCCAGTCAGCCCCCTGCCCCAGTCTCTGCTCTCGGCACTCCACAATAACAATAACCTTTTATTGTCACAAGTATGAAGTTTCTGTGAAAAGCCCCTAGTCGCCACATTCCGGCACCTGTTCGGGTAAGCTGGTACGGGAATTGAACCTGCGCTGCTGGCCTTGTTCTGCATTACAAACCAGCTGTCTAGCCCACAGAGCTACCCCCTCCCTCTATTATTTTAAACCAATACAATGGAATGAATTCTAACCTTTAGAATATTAATCTGTATGGCACCACCATTGTGGCAAATGTAGCAAGTTTAATTTACACAGCTATCACGGGAGCAGTTCTGGGTAGAGATCTTGCGGAAAGGTGCTTTTTATAGTTAATATTGACATTTTTTATCAGCTGTCAATTTTTATTATTTAGACTGACAGTAGAATGAGCTATTATATCAAATTCTTTTTGATTTACATCCTCCAATGTTAACATCAATGATATGAATAAATGGGACTTTTGCGCAGCTTTGACTTGAAGAGGATTTGTGGTCCAACGTTGCTGCGATTGACACAGGCCTAGGTTATTTGTGACATGTTGGATCAGCATTCTTTCGATCCCTTTTTTTCATACTGAGGAATGCTCAATGGCTGGTGTGGTAGGAGTGGGCACTGCACCACTGGGGAAAATGGGGGCTGTATCGTTGGGATGGCCTACACCTGAACAGTTCTTGGACCAGTGTTCTAGTGAGTCACATAACTAGGGAAGTGGAGAGGATTTTAAACTAAATAGCGGAGGTAAGGGATCAAATCTGGGAAGATGTGGTAAATCAAAGAGTAGAGACAAGGCAGGAGAAGAAGGTACTAACTAATATGATAAATGATAAACAGACCATGACAGGAAGGGATACAGCGTAAATCAGCAAATAAGCCTAGTTACAAAAATAATAAACGGACAAAACTAAAGGCTCTGCATTTGAATGCATATAGCATTCAACACAAAACAGATGAACTGTTTTGCAAGTACAAGTAATTAAGTATGATCTGACAGCCATATCAGAGACATAGCTGCAGGATGACAGAGGTTGAGATCTGTATATTGAAGGGTACATGACATTTAGAAAGGCCAGAAAGTGAGGAAAAGGTGGAGGGGTGGCTTTGTTAATTAATGATTGAATTAGCACAATGAAGAGGGATGACCTAAGTTCAGGAAACCAGGATTTAGAAGCAGTTTGGGTAGAGATGAGAAATGATAAAGGCAAGAAGTCAATTGTGGGGAGTGGTGTACAGGCCTTCTAAAAGTACCCAATGGTAGGAAGGAGAATAAAGGAAGAAATAATGGAAGCTTGTCAGACAGGTAGAGCGATGGCTTCCAATGGTAGGCATGGAGTGAGTGGTTGCACATTTGGTGGCTCCCACTCAAGGTGGATCTTTTTGGTTCTTCCCCACCGGAATGGTGTGGTATTTGAGGGTAAAGGGTGTATGAGTGCCCAGGGAAGGTAATACTCCTCTGCTGAGGTTGATATATGGACCAGCGGACGAGAACCCCCCACCCCCTGCTGACGCTTACTCCTCTGCGAAGAAGTCAATAAATGGCTGCCACCTTCGGGCGAACCCTAGCAGCGAACCTCTCCAGGCAAAATTGACTTTCTCTAGGCCAAGAAGGCTCGCCATGTCCGATAGCCATACCTCAGCCCTCGGGGGCTTTGAGTCCCTCCATGCTAACAGTATTCGTCGCCGGGCTACCAGGGAAGCAAAGGCCAGAACGTTGGCCTCTCTCTCTTCCTGGACTCCCGGGTCCATCGAAACTCCAAAGATTGCCACCACAGGGCTTATTACCACTCCAGTTTTCAATACCCGGGACATGACATCTGCGAATCCCTGCCAAACCCCCTGGGTTTAGGGCATGACCAGAATATGTTTACATGGTTAGCCGGCCCTCCGGCTCATCTAGCACACTTGTCCGCCAGCCCAAAGAATTTGCTCATCCAGGCCACCGTCATGGGGGCCCGGTGCACCAACTTAAACTGGATCAGGCCAGGCCTGCCGCATGTTGCAGTCATGTTTACTCTGCTCAGGGCTTCTGCCCAGACACAGTCCTCCATCTCACCGCCCCCCCCCCCCCCCCCCCCCCACCCCGAGCTCCTCTTCCCACTTAAGCTTCAGGTCCTCGGTCTGTGTATCCTCAGCTCCCATTAGTTCCTTGTAGATGTCTGAGACTCTACCCTCTCCCCTAGAAACTACCCTGTCCTGCCACCCCTTCGGCAGGAGACGTGGGAAGGACGGCACCAGTCTGCGTACAAAATCCCGCACCTGTAAGTATATAAAGTCGTTCCCTCTCGCCAGCCCAAACTTCTCCTCCAGCTTGGTGCTACCCTCATGCTTGGAAAGCTCCCTTCTAGGAACAGATCCCCCATTCTCACAATCCCCGCTCTCCTCCACAGCCGATACCCCCCGTCCATGTTTCCCGGGGCAAATTGATGGTTGCCGCAGATTGGGGTCCACACCGATGCTCTTACCTCCCCTACATGCCTCCTCCACTGGCCCCAGATCCGAAGAGCCGCCACCATTATCGGGCTGGTGGAGTACCGTGCCGGCGGAAGCGGCAGAGGCGCCGTGACCAGGGTTGTTAAGCTAGTGCCCCTGCACGAAGCAGCCTCCATCCGCTCCCAAACCGACACCGCACCCACACTGACCCCGCACCCACCATCCATTTCCTTATCGCTATGTTGGCTGCCTTGTAATAGTTGCTGAAGTTCGGCAACGCCAGCCCCTTCTCCTCTGTTCCTTTCAAGCATCGCCCTCTTCACCCGCGGGGACTTTCCTGCCCATACAAATCCAAGAATAATTTTATTCAGCCTCTTAAAGAAGGACCGCGGGATAAAGATGGGGAGACACTGAAAAACAAACAAGAACCGCAGGAGAATCGTCATCTTAACAGTCTGCACCAATCCCCGCCAACGACAGCGGGAGCGCATCCCACCTCCGGACCTCCTCCCTCACTCGTTCCACCAGTCGGGACTGGTTGAGCTTATGCAACTTGCCCCAGTCCCGTGCCACCTGAATCCCCAAATCTCGGAAACTCTCCCCCACCAGCCTGAACGGCAACCCCTTCAGCCTAATCCCCTGCCCCCTCGCCTGAATTACAAACAACTCGCTCTTAGCCATGTTCAGTTTGTATCCGGAGAACCGGCCAAATTCCCTCAGGGTTTCCATAATACCGTCTATCCCCACCATTGGGTCTGATACATATAACAGCAGATCGTCTGCGTATAACGAGACTCTATGTTCCACTCCCCCCCCGGACCAGCCCTTTCCAGCCCCTTGAAGCTCTCAGTGCAATTGCCAGCGGCTCTATGGCCAGCGCAAACAACAGTGGGGAGAGAGGGCAGCCCTGTCTTGTCCCACGGTGCAGTCTAAATTAGTCCGATGTCGTCCTGTTCGTCCTTACACTCGCCTCCGGGACCTGATACAAGAGCCTAACCCAGTCGATGAACCCCGCCCCGAACCTGAACCGTCCTAGTACCTCCCACCGATAATCCCACTCGACCCGGTCAAAAGCCTTTTCAGCATCCATGGCTACCACTATCTCTACCTCCCTACTCTCCGGGGGCATCATAATCACGTTGAGCAGCCTTCTTAGGTTGGCCACCAGCTGCCTCCCCTTTACAAACCCGGTTTGGTCCTCCCCAATTACATCTGGTACACAGTCCTCAATTCTAGTCGCCAAGATCTTAGCCAGTAACTTGGCGTCTACGTTGATCAAAGAGATCGGCCTGTATGACCCACAAGCCTCTGGGTCCTTATCCCGTATCAGAATGAGCGAGATGGTGGCCTGTGACATCGTCGGGGGTAAACTCCCGCTGTCTCTTGCCTCATTAAAGACCCTGACCAGCTCCTGCCCCACTATCCCGGCAAATGTTTTGTGAAACTCCACCGGATACCCGTCCGGCACCGGGGCTTTACCTGACTGCATGACCTTCAGGCCCCCCAACACCTTTTCAATCCTGACCAGGGCCCCCAGTCTGTCCACCAACCCCCTCCCCACTCTTGGAAAGGTCAGTCCATCCAGGAATCGCCTCATCCCACCCGGTCCCCCGGGTGGTTCCGAAGTGTACAGCTTCCTATATAAGTCCCTAAAGACCTTGTTCAGCCCTGCCAGGTCACCCCTAGATTACCTTCCCCATCCACTACCCTCCCTATTTCCCCAGCCGCTTCCCTTTTCCTTAGTTGTTGCACAAGCATTCTATTGGCCTTCTCTCCATGCTCATAAATCACACCTTTTACCTTTCTAAGCTGCTCTACAGCCTTGCCTGTAGTCAACACCCCAAATTCGGCCTGCAGCCTCTGTCGTTTCCTGGGTAACTCTGGCCTCGGGGATTCCGCGTAACTCCTGTCCGTCCGTAGAATTTCCTTAATCAGTCGGTCCGTCTCTACCCTATCTGTCCTGTCCCTGTATGCCCGGATTGAAATCAGCTCCCTTCTCACCACTGCCTTCTGTGCCACCCAGAGCACTGCTGCCGAGACTTCTCCAGTATCGTTCACCTGCAGGTAATTCTGCATGCATTTCCTCAGCCTCTCACACACCACCTCGTCCGCGATTAGTCCAGCCTCCAGCCTCCATGGTGGGCGCTGAAAGCTGTCCTTACAAAACTGCAGGTCTACCCAGTGCGGAGCATGGTCCGATATGGCAATTGCCGAATATTCTGTCTCCACCATTCCGGCCAGCAGATCCCTACTCACAACAAAGTAGTCAATTCGGGAATACACCTTGTGGACGTGGGAGTAGTACGAGAACTCCCTCGCCGTTGGCCGGCTAAATCTCCACGGATCTGCTCCCCCCGTTTGCTCCATGAACCCTCTCAGTTCCTTTGCCATCGCTGGCAACCTGCCTGTTCTTGAACATGACCGGTCCAGGCTCGGGTCCAGGACTGTATTAATGTCCCCGCCCATGATCACCTTACGCGAGTCCAAGTCGGGGATCTTCCCCAGCATCCCCCTAATAAAATCCACATCGTCCCAATTAGGGGCATACACACTGAACAGGACTACTCTCACCCCTTCGACCTTACCCCTCGCCATAACGAACCTGCCACTACCATCCACGACTGTGCCCTTCACCTCAAATTGAACCCTTTTATTAATCAGTATCGCAACCCCCCTCGTCTTAGAATCAAGCTCCGAATGAAAGACCTGACTAACCCAGCCCTTCCTTAACCTAACCTGGCCTGCCACTTTCAGATGCGTCTCCTGCAGCAAGACTATGTCCGCCTTCAGAACCCGCAGATGCGCAAACACATGCACCCTCTTTACTGGTCTGTTTAACCCTCTAACATTCCAGGTGATCAGCCTGGTTGGGGGTCACTTTGCCCCCCCCCCCACCTTTGCTGGTGGAGTTTTTAAATATTAAATTCCAGGCACAGAGGAAATTGCTTGGAGGAATTGGCCAAAGTGGTGGAGTCGCTTAGAAGAGGAGTCGGTGTTGGAGCATGAGGATCGGTTGACCTCATTGAAGGTGGAGATGGGGATGGTGATGAGCAGCCAGAAGACGCTGAGAGAGAAATTAGAGGACCTCGGGAACCACTCTAGGAGGCAGAATTTGAGGATTGTTGGGATGGCCCAGGCATCGAGGGAGTGGAGGCGGCCAAGTTTGTGCCAAGCATGCTGGAGAGGCTGATGGGGGAGGGAGCTTTTGACTGCCCTCTTGAGGTGGATCGGACGCACAGGGCGCTGAGGAGGAGGCCACAGGTGGAGGAGGCCACAGGTGGGGGAGCCGCTGAGTGGGATAGTGGTGAGGCTGCACCAGTTCCTGGATAAAGAAAAGACCAAGAAATGCACCTGGGAGGGGAGTGTGCTGTGGATTTACCAGGACCTGGGTGTGAAGCTGGCTAACCGGAGGCCCGGGTACTACCGGATAAAGGCAGCCCTCTTCAAGAGGGGGTGAAGTTTGGGGTTTTGTACCCTGCCCGCTTGTGGGTGGTGCATCAAAAACAGGAATTGTGTTTTGACTCACCAGAAGAGGCAATGGACCTCATGAGAGACAATGGGCTGGGAGGAGTGTGAGGACATTGAACTTTGGAGAGGAGTTCTGTGTAAATTGTGGGGTACATTGGATGAGTAAATTGGGGTAGGTTTCAATGGGGGAGTGAAGATGGTGAGTGTACCTTTTGTTTCTCTTTGTTGGTGGTTTGGAGGGTTAGGGGGAGGGGTGGACTGGAAAGGTGAGGGGAAATCAGAGACTTTGGGCGGGGGCCACCATGCTGGCTGAGTAGGCTAGTTAACAGGAGTAAAGTAGGAGGTTGCCAGGTGGAAGGCATTGTGGGGGGTGGATGGGGTTGTTTTTTTGTTTGGTTGTGAGGGGGAGAAGGTTGCTGACATGGTTGTGGTTGGTGTGGTGCAGTTGGGAAGGGAGAGGTGTTGGCGGACATTCAAGGGCAGGCCCGGAGGGGTGTGTGACGCGGGCCAAGAGCTAGCTTAAAAAGGGATATGGCTGATCGGCAGGGGAGGGGGGCGGGGAGCCCCCTGACCAGGCTGGCCACATGGAACGTGCGAGGGTTGAAAGGGTCAGTTAAACGGTTGGGTGTTTTTGCGCATCTGAGGAGCCTGAAGGCAGACGTTGCGTTCTTGCAGGAGATGCACCTGAAGTTGGGGGGTCAGACAAGGGATGGATGGGGCAGGTGTTCCACTCACGGTTAGACATGAAGACGAAGGTGGTGACGGTGTTGGTTCATAACAGAATGGCTTTTAAAGTGGATGTATTGTGGCCGATCCTGTGGGATAGGTATGTGATGGCCATTGGGAAGTTGGAAGGGATGACGGTAATCCTGGTGAATGTTTATGCCCCAAATTGGGACGACGTGAACTTTATGAGGCGGGCGTTAGGGAGGATCCCGGACCGAGGCACTCATCAGCTGAATATGGGGGCCGATCTCAATATGATCCTAGATCCGAGTTTGGACCTGTTGTCCTAAGTCGTCAAGGGTGTCTGCAATGGCGAGAGAGTTGGGGTTCATAGAGCGCATGGGGGGGAAGTTCCGTGGAGGTTTGGGAGGCCGAGGGCGAAGGAGTTTTGTACTTCTCCCAAGTGCACCGGATGTATTCCTATATCGACTATTTTGTTATGGACAAGCCGCTGCTGGCGGATGAGGGTGTGTGTGATCGGGTGAGGGCTGCTATTCGGGGGTTATGTGGAGTTGAACGGTACGGGGCAGGTCACAGCTGCCACGCTGTGGGAGGCACTCAAGGCTGTAAGTAGTTAGGGGGGAATTAATTTTGATTCCGGCACATAGGGAGAGGGTGGAGCGTGAGGAGAGGGCGAGGTTGGTAGAGGAGATTCTGAGGGCAGATCGAAGGTACTCGGTGGTGCGGAGGAGGGCTTATCAAGGGGAAGGCAGAGACTCCAGATAAAGTTTGGATTAGTGTCCACAGGGAAGGCGGTGGGGCAGTTTCTGTTTTTATCCCCAAATACTAATACAGATAACTACCTTGTATTTCAAAAGAAAATCACATATGACAATAGCATTAGTTCCATATGACATATTTATTAATATTATTGTTCCTTTGTCAACAAAGTTAAAGCCTTCTGATTCTTACTAATTTCCATGAACTATTTCATGCTCAATACCGAAATCAATCCTTTTTTTCATTTTTAAAATAAATTTAGAGTACCCAATTATTTTTTTCCAATTAAGGGGCAATTTAGCGTGGCCAAAGGGGGGTGTTAATAGTGGCATTAAGGACTGGGAAGTGTTAATAGTGGCATAAAGGTAAGATAGCAGAATGTGTTAATATGAGAGTACAGGTCAGTGCTCAGTTAAAACAAGACAGAAAAACAAGGGAGAACAAGGTAGCCCTGTAGGGGAGGGGGGAAACATATTGTGACAAACCAAGGAAAACAAAAAAGCGATCACAATGGAGGAGAACATTCACAGACTAAAGTTGTTGTACTTAATGTTGAGTCCAGAACTCTGTGACATACCAAATTGGAAGTTGAGGTGCTGTTCTCCAATTTGCATCGGGCATCACTGGAGCATTGCAGCAGGCCAAGGACGGACATGTGGGTGTGAGAGGAAGGTGCTGAGTTAAAATGGCAAGTGACTGTAAGGTTGGGGGTCATGCTTGCGGATAGAGCGAAGGTGTTATGCAAAGTGGTCACCCAGTCTGCATTTAATCTCCCTATCGTAGAACAGACCGCATTGGAGCATCAAATACAATAGACCAAATTGAAGGAGGTGTAAGTGAAATGCTGCTTTGCCTGAGAGGAGTGTTTAGATCCTTGGGCAATAATGAGGGAGGAGGTAAAGGGACAGATGGTGCACCTTCTGCGATTGCATGGGAAGGTGCTGTAGAAAGGGGGTGAAGGGTTGAGTGCAATGGAGGAGTGGACCAGGATGTCACATAGGGAGTGGTCCATGCGGAATGCTGGCAGGGTGGTGAGGGAAAGGTGTTCTGCAGGAGGAGCGGAGAGATAGACCTGTGGGAGATACTGGCAGGGATGGCGAGAGGATAAATACAGCTTGGAGAGCGTGGCCTACTTCACTCATTCAGGAGGAGGAGAGGAGAGGCAGACTTGCGGGAGATACTCATGGGAGCGGGGAGAGGAGCCCTCAAGAGTCTGGGAACATGTTGAGTTTGAAAACAAAGTGTGCAGTGTCATCACAGAAAAGCTATAAGTTGATTGGTTGAGAATGGTCTTGCCCTGCTGTAGGAGTAGAGGCTACAAGGGAGAGAGCTGATTGGTCAGTAATGGATAGGTTGTACATGGGTAAGTTGTTTCTCTCCAATTTAAAGCTACATTTAGGAAAGGTAAGAATTCTAGCTTTTTAACTTAATAATTTTCTACTTGACATAATTAATTATAGTAAATAATACACAAATAAGTAGGATTAGACAAAGAGACTAAGTTAAGGAGATATTAGTATCTTTCAAGACTAAGTAATTTGAAAGGTTAGCAATAAAGATGATGTTTAAGCTATGGTAGGTGAGATCAGCTGAGTGGAATGTGTGATCTGTCATATGTGGGAAGTCATGAACCATATCAGCATCCTAGATGACGACGTGGGCTCCCAACTGCAGAAACTTGGCCTCCAGGTTTCACAACTTGAGTGGTGGTTGGGGACACTGTGGCTCATCCACAAAGAGGCCGAGAGTTACGAGGATAGCATGATTAAAGAGGATGTCAAACCACAGCTGAAAGTACTGGAGGAAGGAAGGGTGGCACCAGGCAGCCCAAGAGAAACAGGCAGGTAGTGCAGGAATCCCCTGGGGTCCTGCTCTCAGATCGGTTTTCCATTTTGGAAGCTGATGAGAGCGCTAGTTCCTCAAGGGAGTGCAGTCAGAGCCAAGCTTCTGGCATCATAAGCAGCCTGACTGTACAGGAGGGGAGGAAGAAGGAGCGGGAGTGAGAGGGGTTTCATTAGTTAGGGGAACAGACGGGTGTTATTACAGCCGCAGACATAACTCCAGGATAGTATGTTGCCAGGATCAGGGATGTCACTGAACAGCTACATGGTGTCCAAAAGGGGAAGAGTGATAGGTCTGAGGTCATGGTACACGTTGGTACCAACATATAATGAAGGACGAGGTCTTGCATCAAGAAATCAGGGAGTTGGGCACTCAGATTAAAAAGCAGGACCTCAAACGTTGTAATCTCTGGATTACTCCTGGTGCCACATGCTAGCAAGTATAGAAATAGGAGAATGGGGCAGATGAATGTGTGACTCAAGGGTAGGTGCAGGAGAAAGGGTTTTAGATTCATGGATCACTGGGACCATATCTGGGGAAGGTAGAACATGTACAAATGGGACGGTCTGCACTTGAACCAGAATGGGACC
Organism: Scyliorhinus torazame; assembly: GCF_047496885.1. Taxonomy (NCBI): domain Eukaryota; kingdom Metazoa; phylum Chordata; class Chondrichthyes; order Carcharhiniformes; family Scyliorhinidae; genus Scyliorhinus; species Scyliorhinus torazame. The sequence continues at coordinate 330,133,437 of NC_092707.1, read as the reverse complement.
AACATCCTTGTGGCTGGGTTTGCGAATGCTGTTGCGAGGAGTTTAAACTATTCTGCAGGAAGAGGGGATACAGAGCATTGGTACAATAGGGATACAGCACACTATAATAAAGGTACCAAGATGGAGGAAGTTCAGCCATGTTGGGGACAACTGATGAGTTAAGGGCATAGATTGACATGTTGTGATATTGTTGAAATCACAGAGACATGGGGCTGGATTCTCCCTACGCCGACGCCAAAATCGTGTTCGGCGACAGGCCGGAGAATCCATTTTCCCGCACAAAATCAGGACTGGCGCTGGTTCCTCGATTCTCCGCCCCCCGAAAAGCGGCGTACGATTACACCCCGCCGAGTATCCACCGTCTCAGGCCATTGCCTGAAGCCCGCCCGCTATTCTCCATCCCCGACCGGTGGAATTCTCCCGGACTCAGTCCAAGGCCGCCACAGTTGGGAGCGTGCAGGTCGGAGGGCAGGGGTCCGCATTCGGGACTGGGGGCTATGTGTGCGGGCAGTCCGGGTCGGCGAGCGGCCGATCGGTGGCATTATTTCAGCGGTCCAGGTCTGCGGGCTGAGTCCGCCATGGAGCACGCCATGGCCGCTGGAGGCCTCGCTGTGCGCATGTGTGGCCTCTGACTCGGACGTGCGGGGGTCTGTATCGGCAGCTGGAGCTGCGAGCTCCACGACAGCTTGCCTGCTAGCTCCATGCAAGACTGTGAATCTGCGGCCTTTGGCGCCAGTTTTCCTGGCATAAAAGACCACAGTTTTCACGACGGCGTGGGGACATAGTCCCAAAAAATGAGAATTTGGCCCATGGTGAGGGAGGGACAGGACTAGCAACTTAACATTCCGGGGTATAGGATCTTCAGGGGAGGGTGTAAAAGAAGAGGTGCCGTTGCATTCTTAATTACAAAGTCAGTTACTGCAGCAAGGAGGGACGATCGCTTGGAAGGCTTTGTGGGGTAGAGCTTAGGACAAATCATCACATTGCTGGGAGTGCATTATAGTCCTCAAACAGTCAGCGGGCAAAAAAAGGAGCAGATTTGTACATTTCCAGATTTGAAAGGAGGTGATTTGTAATCACCTTTTTCAAGGAGGTGATTGGGTGTTTAGATGGGGATAGTGCAGTTGATGTTATTTATATGGATTTCAGCAAAGCCTTTGACAAGGTCCCACATGAGAGATTGATAAAGAAGGTAAAAAATACATAAGATCCAGGGTAACTTGGCAAGTTGGATCCAAAACTGGCTTTGTGGTAGGAGACAAGAGAATGGTGGTAGAAGATGTTTGTGTGACTGAAGGCCGGTGTCCAGTGGCATACCACAGGGATCAGTGCTAAGTTCCTTCTTGTTTGTGATACATATATAAACAATATAGATGAGAATGTGGGGGAATGATAAGTAAGTTTGCGGATGACACGAAGATTGGCAGAGTGGTTAATAGTAAGGAAGAAGATCTTAGGTTGTAGGAAGGTATAGACAGGTTGGTCAGATAGGCAGATCAGAGGCAGATGGTTTTTAACCCAGAAAAGTGCAAGGTCATGCACTTTGGAAAGAGTAACAAGACAAGGGAATTCACTCAATGAATGGCAGGACACTAGGAAGCTCAGAGGATCAGAGGGATCTTGGGGTGCATGTCCCACAGATCCCTGAAGGCGGCAGAACAGGTTAATAGGGTAGTTAAAAAGGCATACAGGACATTTGCTTTTGTCAATTGTGGCATAGGTCAGTGTTTAAAAAAAAAAAAAATTCCGGGACACACTTCCGTCAACCAGCCATGCTTTGTGACCCATACTGGCCGACCTTCACGGTAGCACAGTGGTTAGCACCGTTGCTTCACAGTGCCAGGGTCCCAGGTTTGATTCCGTCTTGGATCACTGTCTGTGGGGAGTCTGCATGCGCTCCCCGTGTCGGCGTGGGTTTCCTCCAGGTGCTCCGGCTTCTTCCCACAAGTCTCAAACGACGTGCTTGTTAGGTGAATTGGACATTCTGATTTCTCCCTCTGTGTCCCTGAACAGGTGCCAGAATGTGGCGACCAGGGGATTTTCACAGTAACTTCATTGCAGTGTTAATGTAAGCCTGCTTTTGACAATATTAAAGATTATTATTATTGTGCCACGTTCGTTTACCTTTAATGCAAAAGGGGAGCCTGCTTAGTCCTCATGATCTCACTCCAATATGGTTCACAAGAGGAGAGGACAATGCGCATATCAGGTGCATACTTCAGGAAGATCCTTTGTGCCATCTTCATCTTTGTGAGAAGAGAAAATCCACTTGTAGGTCGTTGTGAAGGACAATAGCAACAAAATGCTTTTTTACTCAGCACTGGATACTCCTGGGAATTGCTAATCCAGAATGCTGACAACCTAATGGGTTTTTGGTGTGTTTTTAATGCACTATCACAGGTTAGGTATAGGAGTATAGACTTTTCATTTAGAGTCAGCTGTAAGTTAATGACTGACTCTGGGGTCTTAACCTAAAAAGGAATTTTTCACCCACCGCTTCTCTTTCAAAATCTGAAACTTCTCTCCTTTGCGAGTATTTCCCTGCATATAACATACATGGGCTTTGCAACCTTATTTGCACTGGCACAATTGACAAAATCATACCTCAAGAAGTCATCTTTATACTGCTTTGCTCCTGAGTTAACTTTTTTCTTTTAGGCTGTTAACCAGAGACCCTGGAGCTCTGTACAGAGCTAACAATAGAACTGCTCAGTCCTGTCTTAGACTCTCTTGAGCAGCTTTCTTCAGCAGATTCAGATGTGAGATCCTGGCCAGCAGGCACACTGCCTATTTGTGACTCTGGCCATCTCTTACTTGTAAGGGAATGATTCAACTGCACCATTCTCTTGCCTTGCATGCCAGCAGCTAGAAAATGGAAGAAGCTCTCCTCCGTGATTTGGCGTCAAAAGCACAAACATACAGGGCTCTTGATGTCAAATGTACATGCAGGGCACCTGTCCTACTCACTGCTGCCACTTCTGGCCGGAAGACTGCACACAGCCTGATTTCCTTCATTTAAAAGGCGGCAGCGGCCGCCATTCTCAATAGAAATGCCTGTGACTGTCATTGGCCGCTTCTCCCGCGATTGGGACCACTTTGACCGATCACTCCATGACTTCCCAATACCCACCCACGACCCACCCCGGGTCACGACCCACACTTTAAAAAACCCCGGCATAGGTTATAAGAGCAGAGAGGTTATGCTGGAACTGTACAAAACTTTGGTTAGGCCACAGCTGGAGTACTGTGTGCAATTCTGGAGTGTCACGATAGGAAGGTTGTGATTGCACTGTAGAGGGTTCAGAGGAGATTCATCAGGATGTTGCCTGTCTTGGAGCATTTGAGCTATGAAGAGAGGCTGGATAGGCTTGCGTTGTTTTCTTTAGAGTAGAGAAGGCTGAGAGGGATCTGATTGATGTGTACAAGATTATGAAGGGTATGGACTGGGTAGATGTTCTCTTTAGTTGAAGGGTCAATAACGAGGGGGCATAATTTTAAGGTGAGGGGCAGGAGGTTCAGATGGGATTTGAAGAAAGTTTTTTTACCCAGAGGGTGGTGAGAGTCTTGAATGCATTGCCTGGGAGGCTAGTAGAGGCAGGAAACCTCACAACCTTTAAAAAGTATGTGGATGGGCACTTGAAATGTCAAGTGCCCATCCACATAGAAAGCATCCTATCTGGCTGCATCACAGCCTGGTATGGCAACTGCTCGGCCCAGAACCGCAAGAAACTTCAGAGAGTTGTGAACACCGCCCAGTCCATCACACGAACCTGCCTCCCATCCATTGACTCCATCTACACCTCCCGCTGCCTGGGGAAAGCGGGCAGTATAATCAAAGATCCCTGCCACCCGGCTTATTCACTCTTCCAACTTCTTCCATCGGGCAGGAGATACAGAAGTCTGAGAACACGCACGAACAGACTCAAAAACAGCTTCTTCCCCACTGTCACCAGACTCCTAAATGACCCTCTTATGGACTGATTTCATTAACACTACACCCTGTATGCTTCATCCGATGCCAGTGCTTTTGTAGTTACATTGTATATGTTGTGTTGCCCTATTATGTATTTTCTTTTATTCCCTTTTCTTAATGATCTGTTGAGCTGCTCGCAGAAAAATACTTTTCACTGTACCTCAGTACACGTGACAATAAACAAATCCAATCCAATCCAATCCAAGTGCTGGAAAGTGAGATTAGTGTAGGTTTAGTGTAGTTTTGTTGGTGAATACTTGATAGGCTGTACTGTACTGTATGACTCCATGTGTTTAGTGGTGGCATGATGCTGAAGTTGGTGGAAATGGTGGAGGATGATTCTTTGAATCCAGAGGCTGGTGGGTAGAAAGGAGGGCAAAAGGGACCCTGTCATTGTCTGGGAGGGACGGGAAGGGGTGAGAGCAGAGGGGTGGAAAATGGGTCAGACAGGTTTGAGTGCCCTGTCAACCACAGTTGGTTGAGGAACAAGACAAACATGGTAGAAGCGCTGTTTTCGAAGATGGCATCATTGGAACAGATGCGCCTGAGGCAGAGAAACTGGGAGAATGTGATGGAGTCCGGGGTGTGAAAAGCCGGAGACAAGGAAGCTGTAAGTCGGTGGGTTTGTGATGGATATTTGTGGCCTGTCTATAGCACGAAATGGAGATAGAAAGGTCAAGGAAGGGGTTGGAAGTGTCAGCAATAGACCATGTGAAGGTCAGAGAGGGGTGGAAATTGGAAGCAAAATCAATAAATTGGTCCCAGGTCCAGACGAGAGCCTGAATAATAATAATAATAATAAGTGACATCAACTAATGGAGAAAGAGTTGTGGGAGAGGGCCTGAGTAGGACTGAAACAAGGAACATTCCACATACCCCACCAAAGACAGGCAAAGCTGGGGCCAATGCAACACCTTTTCATAGAATCCCTACAGTGAAGAAGGAGGTCATTTGACCCATCGAGTATGCACCGGCCCTCCGAAGGACCACCCTACTTAGGCCCACTCCCCCACACTATCCCCATAAATCCACCTAACCTGCACATCTTTGGACACTTAGGGACAACTTAGCCTGGCCAATCCACCTAACCTGCACATCTTTGGACTTTTATTTGCAGGAAGTTATGCTGAACCTTTGTAAATCATTGATTATGCATCAGCCAACATTTTGAGAGGCGATGAGGACATTTACCTGAATTATCCCAGGAATTAGAGATTTCATTTATGTGAAGAAACTAGGGAAGCTGGAGTTTTGTTTATATGTTCTTTCATGGGTTGTGGGCATCACTGTCAAAGCCAGTATTTGTTGCCCATCACTAATTGCCTTTTGAGGGCAGTTAGCCGTGAACCACATTGGGGACATTAGTGAACCAGAGTGGTTCTTTACAACAGAGTGGATAGTCTTCATAGACAGAGTGGATAGTCAGAGGCTATTCACCAGGGAGAGGGGTCAATTACTAGGGGGCATAGGTTTAAGGTGAGAGGGGCAAGGTTTAGAGTAGATGTACGAGGCAGGTTTTTTACACAGAGGGTAGTGGGTGCCTGGAACTCGCTACCGGAGGAGGTGGTGGAAGCAGGGACGATAGTGACATTTAAGGGCATCTTAACAAATACATGAATAGGATGGGAATAGAGGGATACGGACCCAGGGAGTGTAGAAGATTGTAGTTTAGTTGGGCAGCATGGTCGGCACGGGCTTGGAGGGCCGAAGGGCCTGTTCCTGTGCTGTACTTTTCTTTGTTCTTTGTTCTTTGATCGATGCTAATTTCATGGTCACTATTCCAGATTTCTTTCATTATTATAATTAAGTTAATTGAGTTTACATTCTACTAGCTGCAGGTTCCCAAAACACTTGCACAGGTTTCTGTATTACCACAATGCTACCATCTCACAGCAGAGAAGGTTAAGGTGAGATTTAATAAAGAGGCTTGTGGCCATCTAAAACGGCCACCCGCAAAGGATACGGGGAATTGTGGTTAGGTTGGGACACAGACGATACACAGCCCCTCTGTATTGTGCAGAGGAAAACCAGACCAGAAGCTCACACCTGCTAAAGGTCTATCACCAATTTCCCCAGGACAATGGGACACAGATTGAAACATAGCAGCAGTAACAGACTCAGGGGCGCCGATTTACCTTATTTGGGAGTGCATACGTGCCTTGGACAATAGCAGCTAGGACCTGCCCAGCCATCGAGGTACCCGCCCCTAATTGGCCAGAATCGATTAGGGTGATCGAAACCCTATTGATCCATTGGATCCCGAGTTGGGACCTCCCAAAAGAGTGCGGAAGATCAAGGATAAGAAGAACTACGCAACCAATGTTCTGTCTCTTTTGGGACCGGCCTCTGCCCCTACCAACTGCAGCACATCGACCAGTCAAGTTCAAGGACCCGCGATCGCTACCTGAAGGACCAGTCACAGCCGAGACGAACCTGACGACTTCCAGTCGCCACACGTGAGGATTCAGATAAAGGCCTTATCTAACCTGCACAGAGCCGGGTACTTGGAAGTTAAGTAAAGGTAATTTAAATTGTTAGGTATAGTTTAATGTGTAGCCGCATGTACATTATTACGCATGGAACCAAGCCTGTGTTTAATAATAAACAATAATTGAACTAATATACTGGTTGTGTGGTCATTTGTCCAGTACAAGGAACATACTCGTATCTTGTGGTTCTGATAAAAGAGCAACAGGTTCAAAATTATTAGGGACTTTAATCAATTAATTGAGGGAAACAATTTCCTCTGCCAAGAGGAAAGCACAGGGGGAAATAAGGAGAATTTTGTTCACATAGTGAGTTGTGAATGTCTGAAATGCACTGTCTAAAAAGATGGTGAAAGCAAACTGGATAATTCTCAAATGGGCATTGGATATATACTTCCACAGGAAAAACATTCCAGCCGTATGGGGAAAGAGCAGGGAATGGGTAATTAGACAGCTCTTTCAGGCATGTAGGGCAGAACGACCCCCTTCTGTGCTTTATGATTTTATGAACTGTTTTTTCTGTGCAAAATATGTGCTCAAATAATGCGGTATTAAAATATTTGGGGATCAGTGCTCCAGATGTAGCTTTGTATGTGTGTATTTTTAGGTTCAAAATTCAATACCATTTTCACATGATTCTGTTATTTAGGTATTACTCCAACCTGAAATTGGGCCGTTTAAGGGCTTATATACTTTAACTGATGAAGACAGAAAATGTATCTATCTGATTTGTCTCAAAGTCATCGATTTTGTTTTAACAACGACCATGTCTTGGGCCAGAATTTGCTGCAATGAGAGGCTTGGCAGTAAATAGCTTGAGTTGGACTTTTATGTTCAGTATTCATATTGCACTATATTTAAAACCATAACTTATATTTGTAGAGCACCTTCACCATCATAAAATATCCCACTTATAACCAAAATTTGATACTAGTCACAGAAGGATATATTAGATAAGATAACCCAAAGCTTGGTTAAAGAGATAGGTTTTAAGGAATTTCCGAAGGAGAGGTAGGGCGGCAAAGAGGTTTAAGGAGGGAATTCTAGATCTTGGGCCTCAGCAACTGAAGGCACTGCTACCAATGGTGGAGCAATTAAAATTGGGGATGTTCACAAGGTCAGAATTAGGGGAGGGCATATATTTTGGTGGTCTGTGGGACTGGAGACGGTTACATAGACATGAGTCCATTGGCAGGATTTGTGTACAAGAATGAGAATGTTAAAATTGAGACATTGCTTAAACTGGAGTCAATGTAGGTCAGCAAGCCGTGTGGCAGCCATGTGTACCATCTAGAAGGTGCACTGCAGTAACTTGCCAAGGTTCCTCAGACAGCACCTTCCAATCCACAACTACTACCATCTAGAAGGCCAAGAGAAGCAGATACCTGGGAACCTCACCACCTGGAGGTTCCCCTCCAAGTCACTCACCACCTCGACTTTGAAATATATCGTCATTCCTCCACTATCGCTGGGGCTAAATCCTGGAGTTCCCTTCCTAACAGCACTGTGGGTGTACCTACACCTCAGGGATTGTAGAGGTTCAAGAAGGCAGCTCACCACCACCTTCTGAAGGACAACTACAGTTGCGCAATAAATGCTGGCCTAACCAGCGATGCCCACACCCCATAAATTAATTTTTAAAAAGCAATGGGGTGATAGGTGAACAGGACTTGGTGCAAGTTAGGGCACAGCTAGCAGATGGATGGCCTCAACATCATGGCGGATAATGCATTAGAGGCAGGCCAGGTATGTGCTGGAATTGTCAAGTCAACAGGTAATAAAGGCCTGAATGAGGGTTTCGGCAGCAGATTGGCTGAAGCAGGGGTGCAATCAAGCAATGTTACATGGGTGGAAATAGACAGTTGCAGTGATGGTGCAGATATAAAGTCAGAAGCTCAATCAGGCTAGGATGTATACGGTTCTCTAATTGATGGAGTTAAACTCTTCATATGGCTTCCCCAGAAAAAGGTGCGGTTTGGGAATTGAAGATAATTAGTTTAAACGTCTATCTGGGGCATCCCAGGGGGCTACGTTACCATGTCGATAGATTGCCGGGAGCTTTTTTTTGTGGTTTTGGGTTTCACCTGTTGATTCCTCACAGAAACAATTAGTTGAAGTGTTGGTCAGCCTGGAAGCATCTTTGAGACAGCAGAGAGATAATCTGCCAGGAGTTGTGGGGCAACGACAGAGGGCTATCAGGAACCAAGGGTGTCTCCTGATCCGAAGTCACTAAGCAAGAATGCACCGAGACCCATGCTTGAGCTGGGGAGTCCACAATCGGTTGAAGGAGAGTTGGAGGGTCACCTAGCCTGATGCAAGTGAAAGGGCCTCAAGAAATTCCATACATCAGACAACAGCAGGAACACCAAGGAGAATCAATGTGAATCAATATCATAGATTATCATAGAATTTACAGTGCAGAAGGAGGCCATTTGGCCCATCGAGTCTGCAGCGGCTCTTGGAAAGAGCACCCTACCCAAGGTCAACACCTCCACCCTATCCCCATAACCCAGTAGCCCCACCCAACACGAAGGGCAATTTTGGACACTAAGGGCAATTTATCATGGCCAATCCACCTAACCTGCACATCTTTGGACTGTGGGAGGAAACCGGAGCACCCGTAGGAAACCCACGTACACACGGGGAGGATGTGCAGACTCTGCACAGACAGAGACCCAAGCCAGAATCGAACCTGGGACCCTGGAGCTATGAAGCAATTGTGCTATCCACAATGCTAATATGTGGTGCGGATAGCCTTGGTTTGGTCCCGGGATAAGCGAAGGAATCCTCAAGATCCTGTAAAGTACAGGGGAACTCATGGGTGGAAATAAAGGTAGAATGAGAAGTGTGTTGTTCAAACATTTGGGTTTAAAGTATAAGTGTTTATGAAATATAGCACTGTTCATAGTACATGCGTTGTTTAAGTCTTGTAACATTTTTTATTTAAAACCTGAAGTCATTTGGGGTAATTCGTCCAGTTAATAACTGGTATTTCTTCTTAAAATTTACTGGTTTCCACCAAGATCATAAGAACGACAAGAAAGCAGTGAGCTCAGAGGAGTTTGAAATCATTTAGAATAAGAAGACACTCGGTACAAAAAAAGAGTTTAACACAGCTGTGTTTGGGAATTGCTGTACTGGTCTTCAAGAAATTATGGATTGAATGGTTGGGTAGTCATATGAAATATACAGACGCTATTGATCCATGAAGTAAAGAACATGGGGCTCATTCATCGGTAACAGCGGAATGCCCACTGGGTATGTTATTGTACTGCTTTCACAGGAACAAGTTTGTCTTCTACCATCTGTGACATTATCATAAATGTAAGAACTGCAAGGGTTAATGAAATGTCTAAATCAACCACTAGAGGGAGCTAGGTATACAAGGATATAAGATATTGATGCTAAGCCTTATGAGTGAGAGGTTGAGGAGAAAGCTAGAGAACAGACTGAAAGATAGTGTGAGTGAGAGCAGATCATAGTTAATGTAATAGTGTAGAGATTAGTACTAGATGAGTTTAGATCGTATGTTAATTATCAACTGTGTATTATCTAGGAGTAAGTGTCGAATCCAAATTAGTAGTGTTAATAAATTCATAGCTTTGTTCAATTTAAAGCTATTAGTGGTCTTTGTGAACACTACGTCAACCATCCTAAAATTAGCAACACAAAGACCACCACACCATCCTGGTAGTTGCACGATACAATGATAATTGAGTTATTGACCAATATAACTGTTAATTAGTCTATAAAAGCCCTAAGATATTACAAAGAAAACCCAAAACTAAAGATCCAAAGTCAACTTTTTCTTCCCCAGTATAATGCACATATCACAAGTCATGCCTCAAAGTACTAATTTAGCATATACCAAAATGTTATCTTATGAAAGAAATCTTAATTTAAAAAAATGAATTACAGTAATATCAGTTATACAATGAGATTATGTGATTCAATTATATCTCATTTAATTTACACATGTTATATAAATGCAAATTGTTCTTATGTAAAAATAAACCACTAGTGAGTCTGGCCTGTGTAACTCACGATTGTATCCTCTGCATGTTTTGCTTTTTTGGGGACAGTAGTACACTGCGCCATTGATGCAGCAACAATGTATAATAGTCACAACAATAAACTTCATTTTGATCAGACATCTTACTTCTAGTGGATACAACATGATCGTCCGCTTTCCTTGTAACCAAGATTGGAATTCCAAGAATAGAACAGAAAATTTGAAATGCTAAATTGAAATTACCTCTCCAATTGCCAGTAAATGTTCTTTATATTTCTCTATTAATGGAAGTGCAGTCTGCAAATCCTGGAGGAGAGATAATGATTTTTAATAAAGAGAAAGTAAATGGATGAGATCAATGCATGTTTCTGAAAGAGATGATCAAACATGAACACAATGGATTTTGTAGAAGAGAACATTTCATGGTGTGTCCAGTTAGCTAGGTTTACAATTGCACTCCCAGGTTTTAATATTTTTTGCCCTCTGACTTGCTGGCAGTTTGAGCACCGTATGGGCACAGGACAACTGGGACCTCAATAAATGACAGAACAAAGAGAGTAACTCCTTAACCAATGAGATAAAAAGATTGGGAAATAAACAGAAGAAGGACTGTGGAGGAGGGTAAATTAAAGTGGGTGAATTCAATGTCACAACAGGCACAGAAAGAAATAGAGAGGGAAGGAAAGGTTGGATTAAGAGACGGAAACAAACAGGTAGAAAGAAAAAATGTTTCTAAAATTTAAAAGTAACACTGTCAAAAATTAATTCACAACCTAAAGCGACTGCATACTTACAATTATTTACTTTCTGAATAAGGGATGTTATTTGGCAGTATATAATGATGGACACATCTATAATAGGAATTTTTATTTTACTCTCTTATTTGAAGATTAATTTGTGCAGAATCTTGAATATTTGGCTACTGCCTCTGAATTGTTCTGGCTGAAGAATCAAATCCAAATTCCCAAATAACATATGTGTTTCATATGGAGTTAATCGCTGTGCACCAACTTATTTCAAATAAAATCTTCATAGTAATTTACCAGAAATTCTTCCAATGCCAATTAGGCAAAAAATCTTGAAAAAATTGATTTTGCCTTGAGGTTACCTGAAGAGTGGCTGCACGCTGTTCTTGTGGTGGATTTCCTTGTACTGGATGAACACCAAGACATGGTAGCACAAACCCAGAATACCTAAAAATAGGAGTTCAAAGTGATATTATCAATAAGAAGTATAATAATAATAATAATAATCTTTATTGCCACAAGTAGGCTTACATTAACACTGCAATGAAGTTACTGTGAAAATCCCATAGTCGCCACACCTGTTCGGGTACACATTCAGAATGTCCAATTCACCTAACAGCACACCTTTCGGGACTTGTGGGAGTAAACCGGAGCACCCGGCGGAAACCCACACAGCCACAGGGAGAACGTGCAGACTCCATATAGACAGTGACCCAAGCCGGGAATTGAACCTGGGACCCTGGTGCTGTGAAGCAACAGTGCTAACCACTGTGTTACCGTGCTAGCTACATAAAGGAACAAAGAAGGTAATGGAAGGAGTCACCTAATGTTTTCAGTCATGAAATCTTCACAATGACATGACCTGCATTTAGTCCATTTTTACAGAGCCTGGTATTGTTTCGGCTGTTTAGACATTGTCTTTTTTTACTTTTGTTACTTAGAATTAATAGCGGCAGATGTGGTGCTTTTGCAGGGCCAGATGTGGTGCTTTTGCAGGGCCAGATGTGGTGCTTTTGCAGGAGACTCATTTGCGGGTGATGGCCCAGACCAGGCTCCGGAAAGGGTGGGTGAGCCAGGTATTTCATTCGGGCTTCAACAGTAGGGCCCTGGGGGCTTGGCAATTTTATTTAAATTCGCTTCTTAGTGGATAAGGTCGTGGCAGACCTGGGTGGCAGGTATGTGATTGTTACTGGGTCATTGGCAGTATCGGTAAATGTATATGCTCCCAATTGGGACGATGTGGCATTTATAAGGAAGCTGTAGAGAAGGAGAGCCACACGAGGATGAATGATCTCCTCTGTTTTGTAAGGGTGAGTTACTCCTCCCATCATTCTCAACTCTCACAGTCACCCACCCATTAAACATCCACAGGGAGCTCACTCACTGCCGCCTCAAGGGACTCCACCATTCACTCTGCGACACACAGGCATTTTCACACTGTAACTTCATTGCAGTGTTAATGTAAGCCTACCTGTGACAATAATAACGATTAACATTATTATCTTCATCTCCCCAGCAGTTAGTCTCCTCATCACAGAGTCGCTGATGCACATCAGATGGAGGCAGGAACACTCAGGCGAGACTACAGTCGGAGGGCTGCTGATCCCAGGACCCAACTGGGTCCCAGCCAGACACTGAGCCTCAGGAACAGGTTTACCCGGTGCTGATGGAGACATTAGGGAGCAGCCAGGACATCCAGAGTGTGTTTTCAGTGACACTCCAGCAGGTCCATAGCCGATTTCATAGAATTTACAGTGCAGAAGGAGGCCATTTGTCCCATCGAGTCTGCACCGGCTCTTGGAAAGAGCACCCTACCTAAACCCACACCTCCACCCATATCTCCATAACCCAGTAACCCCACCCAACACTAAGGGCAATTTTGGACACTAAGGGCAATTTAGCATGGCCAATCCACCTAACCTGCACATCTTTGGACTGTGGGAGGAAACCGGAGCACCCGGAGGAAACCCACGCACACACGGGGAGAACGTGCAGACTCCGCACAGACAGTGACCCAAGGCGGGAATCGAACCTGGGACCCTGGAGCTGTGAAGCAATAGTGCTAACCACTATGCCACTGTGCTTCCCTACGGAGGAGGAGTCACTGAGGCTACAGGTGCAGGAGATGTCGGCAGCAATGGGTGGCACTGGGGCCAACACTGCTAGGGTGGCGAACGCAATGGAGAGCTTGGTGCATGACGTCAGCAGGATGAGTGAAGGTGTCCACGGCATTGTTCAGGTGGTGACCGCTATAGCTGAGGGCCTTGGTAGACTGTCCAACTCAATGGGGGACGTGACCCAGTACCAGGTTGATGTTGATGAGGGCCATGTGCTGGTCTCAGATGGGAATGGCTGGGGCGCTGCGGAGCTTGTCTCAGTTGCATGTGAGCATTGTCAAGTTACGGCAGAGCATGGCCCAATCATTGAGGAGCATCGCCGAGGGCGTCGGCACCATGATGTAGACATTGGGGAACCGTCAGGGCTGGCAGAGCCAGATGACACAGGAGCAGCTGGGCTCAATCCAGCTGCCAATTCATCCTGAGGTGAACCCCAGGGCCCGACGAGCACTGCGTAGGAGGAGGGAATGCTGGATACCAACCCGGAGAAGTCCAATGAACTGTTGACGGTGGCCACCAGCTCCCTCTTGATGAGGCCGTGTCTCCACAGCGAGCACCTGGAACAGACCGGCATGGCTGTACATGTGCCACCCTCCGCCCTCAGAGGATGCCTGCAAGGGGCATCGAAGGCCACAGACCGTAGTAAGTAGCTGTCTGTCTCCACCTCTGATGTGCATCCTGGGGATACACCTAGACGTAGCGATAGGGCAAGGAAGGCCAAGCACTTTGAGGATCACTGAGGGCACTGTGGGGGGGAGGGGGGGTTGAGGGCAGAAAGTTGGAGGGTAAGGAGTGGCGTGTGCATTTAGGGGGAGAGGTCGTCTTGGGCATTTGGGGTGGTGGGGATGGTGGGGCGGCACCATCGGGAGAGTGGGGCAGTGGTGTAATACTTGAATGAGGAACGTTAAAGAAGTGCATACTTGATGCGACCATCAATTCATTCGAGACAGGAGTAGAAGTAAACCGTGGCTTTAATCAACTTAGAACAGTGCCTGCCTGCGACTGGTCCAATACTGAGAACCGCCTGCAGGTCGACTGCTCTTTATACCTCCCTTCAAGGGGAGGAGCCATAGGCGGAGCCCATACAGGCCCTAACATGTTCCCCTATGGATAATGCCATACAATGGCCCATAGGAGGAGCCCACAAGGGCAACAGCATAGCACAGATACAAATACAAGGGCAACAGCACAGATACAAATACAATGAAATGAAATGAAATGGTGGATTATTGGCATAATACATTCACCACATTCACCCCCTGTTAAAAAAATGAAGTCCAGCGGGGGTGACGGGTTCATAAGTTCAGCCAGTCCGGCACACCGATTGTGTGCTGTGATCGCCGAAGCTCTGGCGTTGTTGCTGGCCCGGGTGTCGAGCTCATCCGTGCTGGCATTGGTAGTGAGGGCGCCGGAGCGGGTACAGACGTGGACTCCGGGAGCGTCTCTTCTGGAGCTTCATTCCTGTGGATCGGTGAAGGGGGATGGCGGGCGAGAGGGAGCGTGGGAGCCATGTAGGGGCGGGGGCGCTGGTCATGGTAGGTTGGGCGGGATATGGTGGAGGGGCAGTGGTGGTGGTGGAACCGGCGGGCGCCAGGTCCCGGAGGGAGACCGTATCCTGTCGGCCATCGGGGTGTTCGATATAAGCGTACTGGGGGTTGTAGTGTGGGAGCTGGACCCTCTCTACCAGAGGATCGGACTTATGGCTCCTGATGTGTTTTCTGAGTAGAACTGGCCCCGGTGTCTTCAGCCAGGACGGAAGCGAGGCCCCTGAGGTGGATCTCCTCGGGAAAACAAATAGGCGGTCATGAGGGGTCTTGTTTGTGGCCGTGCAAAGTAGGGACCTAATAGAGTGGAGCGCATCGGGGAGGACCTCCTGCCAGTGAGAAACTGGGAGATTCCTGGACCGCAGGGCCAGTAGGACGGTCTTCCAGACCGTCGCGTTCTCCCTCTCCACCTGCCCGTTTCCCCTGGGGTTATAACTGGTAGTCCTGCTCGAGGCGATGCCCTTACTGAGCAGGTACTGACGCAGTTCGTTGCTCATGAACGACGAGCCCCGGTCACTGTGAATATAATTGGGGAAACCAAACAGGGTGAAGACACTATGTAGGGCTTTAATGATGGTAGACGTGGTCATGTCGGGGCAAGGGATTGCAAAGGGGAAGCGGGAGAACTCATCAATAATATTGAGGAAATATGTATTGCGGTTATTGGAGGGGAGGGGCCCTTTGAAATTGATACCGAGGCGCTCAAAGGGCCGGGATGCCTTTACCAGGTGGGCCTTATCTGGTCGATAGAAGTGCGGTTTACACTCCGCACAGATCTGGCAGTCCCTGGTCATGGCTCTGACCTCCTCAGTGGAGTAGGGCAGGTTGCGGGCCTTGATATAGTGGATAAGCCGGGTGACCCCCGGGTGGCAGAGGTCATCGTAGATAGCCCGTAGTCGGTCATCTTGCGCGCTGGCGCATGTGCCGTGGGACAGGGCATCTGGGGGCTCGTTAAGCTTCCCAGGACGATATACTATATCATAAGTATAGGTGGAGAGTTCGATCCTCCAGCTCAAGATCTTATCGTTCTTGATTTTGCCCCGCTGCGTATTATCGAACATGAAGGCTACCGATGGTCGATGACGAGGTTAAACCTCCTACCAGCGAGGTAGTGCCTCCAGTGCCGTACGGCTTCCACGATGGCTTGGGCCTCTTTTTCGACTGAGGAGTGCCGAATTTCGGAGGTGGTGTGGGTGCGCGAAAAAAACGCCAGTGGGAAGATGGTGGCCTTGATTAGTGGGCGGGCTTTGTCCGCATAGTTGGGGACCCACTGGACATAATATGAAAAGAACCCGAGGCACCTCTTCAAGGCCTTGGGGGAGGGGGAGTTGCAGGAGGGGGCGCATACGGTCAGGGTAGGGTCCTAGAACCCCGTTTTCCACGACGTAGCCGAGGATAGCTAGTCTGGTTGTGTGGAAAACGCATTTCTCCTTGTTGTACGTGAGGTTTAGGGTTTGGGCGGTTTGGAGAAATCTGTGGAGGTTGGCATCGTAGTCCTGCTGATCATGGCCGCAGATGATGACATTGTCCAAGTACGGAAATGTGGCCCGCTGCCCATACCGGTCCACCATTCGGTCCATTGTTCTTTGAAACACCGAAACCCCGTTTGTGACGCCAAAGGGGACCCGGAGGAAGTGGAAAAGGCGGCCGTCTGCCTCAAAAGCCGTGTAGTGGCGGTCCTCCGGGCGGATTGGGAGCTGGTGGAACGCAGACTTCAGATCCACCGTGGAGAACACCCGGTAGTGTGCAATCTAGTTTACCATGTCTGCAATCTGCGGAAGGGGGTACGCATCGAGTTGCGTGTACCGGTTTATGGTTTGGCTGTAATCTACAACCATCCGGTTCTTTCCCCCGATCTTGACGACCACCACCTGAGCTCTCCAGGGGCTATTGCTGGCCTCGATGACTCTCTCCCGCAAGAGTCGCTGGACCTCGGACCTGATAAAAGTCCTGTCCTGTATGCTATACCGCCTGCTTCTGGTGGCGACTGGTTTGCAGTTGGCGGTGAGGTTTGCGAAGAGTGGGGGAGGGTCAACTTTTAGGGACGCGAGGCTGCATATGGTGAGTGGAGGTAGGGGCCCCCCGAACTTCAGGGTTAGACTCCTGAGGTTGCATTGGAAATCTAGTCCCAATAGGAGAGGAACGCAGAGGTCTGGGAGCACATATAATTTAAAATTGGTGTACCCGGCGCCCTGTATTGCTGGGGTTGCGGCAGTGCACCTTCGGATTTGCACCGAGTGCGACCCAGAGGCGAGGGGGATGGTTTGGTGCGCCGAGAAAATTGTGAGCGAGCAACGTCTTACCATGTCCGGGTGAATGAAGCTCTCTGTGCTCCCGGAGTCGAAAAGGCAAGGCGCCTCGTGCCCATTTACCCGGACGGTCATCATGGAGCTCCGGAGGTGCTTGGGTCGCAACCGGTCCAGGGTGACCGCGCTAACTTGCGGGGAGACAGCATGGTCGGAGGTGCTGGGGCGGTTCCGCGATGGCTGCCCTTGTTGATCGTACGCGTCGAGCGGTGTAGCAGATGACGGCCAAGATGGCGGCTCCCGTTGGTTGAGCGTGGCGGGCGTTGAGGAAGATGGCATTCAAGATGGCGGCCCCCATGGATCGCACGTGGCCGGCCGTGTGGGGGACGATGTCCAAGATGGCGGGTCCCATGAGTCGCTCGTGCTGTGAGGGCTGGGAGATGGCTGCCCCCACGGATAGCAGGAGGCTGGTGACGTGTCTACAAGGGGCGGAGTCGGCAGACACGCTGCCACACTGCGGGGTCTGCGGGCCTGTGAGTCTGAGGATCGGGCCTGTGAGTTAGAGTTCTTGGATCTGGTCAGGCAAACTTTAGCGAAATGTCCTTTTCTCCCGCAGCTGCTGCAGTTCAGGTTACAGGCCGGGCAGCGCTGCCGAGGGTGTTGGGACTGGCTGCAGAATAGCAGGGTAGCCTCCCATGGTGGGCGGGCAGCCGCGCGGCACAGGCCTGGGGTAGTCTTTGGTCGGGGGTCCACAAGGGGGTCGCGTGGTCAGCCGGGAACGCGTTAAGGCTCTGGAACGCTACTTCCAGGGAGCAGGCTAACTTTACCGTCTGATCAAGGTCCAGGGCCCT
The DNA here is from genome assembly GCF_047496885.1 of Scyliorhinus torazame. Lineage (NCBI taxonomy): Eukaryota > Metazoa > Chordata > Chondrichthyes > Carcharhiniformes > Scyliorhinidae > Scyliorhinus > Scyliorhinus torazame. The sequence goes on along the minus strand of NC_092707.1, from coordinate 330,115,462 downwards.
TTTCGAGTAGGCGCTGTCTCACGTAGTTGGACCGGACTCCCGCCACGTAGACATCTCGGACGGCGAGTTCCATATGTTGAGTGGCACTAACTAGCCTGGTAGTTGCAGCTGCGTGAGAGGACTTTGAGGTCACGTAGATAGTCTTCTAGCGATTCCCCGGGGCCCTGGCGGCGAGTGGTGAGGATGTGTCGCGCGTAGACCTCGTTCACGGGCCATTCATAGAGGAGTTCGAGCATCGCGATGGCGTCTGCGTAGGAGGAGGCCTCGTCGAGTTGAACAGAGATTCGATGGCTCACCCGTGCGTGGAGGAGGCTCAGCTTCTGTTCGTCGGTGACGGAAGGCGTGGAGGAGGCTGCGAGATAGGCCTTGAAGCAGCGGAGTCAGTGCGAAAAAATTTATTCCGCCTTCCCGGCCTGCGGATCGAATTCCAGTCGGTCAGGTTTGAGGGCCGATTCCAGAGTTGCAGTTAAGTTGATTAAATTGATGCCACCATCAATTCACTCGAGACGGGAGTAGAAGTAGACTGTGGCTTTAATCAACTTAGAACAGTGCCTGCCTGCGACTGATCCAATACTGAGAACCGCCTACAGGTCGACTGCACTTTATAACTCCCTTCAAGAGGAGGAGCCATGGGCGGAGCCCATACAGACCCCAACATGTTCCCCTATGGATAATGCCATACAATGGCCCAAAGGAGGAGCCCACAAGGGCAACAGCATAGCACAGATACAAATACAAGGGCAACAGCACAGATACAAATATAATGGTGGATTATTGGCATAATACATTCACCATAATACTTAAACACGATTGCCAATTCCCTATGAGCAATAGCTTTCAACTGCAAGGCCAGAGGCCTCCGTGGTCATTGGGAGTTATGGGTGGTCGGTGGAGCAGACAGACAGGGACTAGGGTTGCCCCCGGAACAGGAACACACGTTCCAAGGGTTAGCATGCTTGAATCCCTCAAATCCATTAGCTGCAAGCCAATCATTCATTTCTCGTAGTGGACTGTGATTGACAGTTTCCACAAAAACAGCTGCAGCCTTGATTCATTCATCTCCCTTCATGATTGAGTGAATCTAAGTGCTGAAACCCCATTGTTTACAAACATCAACCACATCAAAGAGAGGTAAGTACATTCCAAGCACTAAATGATTCCAACCACTCAAGCGTATGATTGCATGAAAGGAGATGAATGAATCAATGATGCAGCTGTATTGTGGAAACTGTCAATCACAGCCCACAACTAGAAATAGTTTCCCTACCACTGATGTGATACTCACTGGTCTGTAATTCCTTGGTTTAGCTCTACCACCCTTTTTGAAAAGTGGAACCAGATTAGCTGTCCTCCAATCTTCTGGCATCTCCCCTGTGGCCAGAGAGGAATTACAAATTTGGACCACAGCCCCTGTAAATTCCTCCCTTGCTTCCCACAGCAACATAAGAACATAAGAACTAGGAGCAGGAGTAGGCCATCTGGCCCCTCGAGCCTGCTCCGCCATTCAATGAGATCATGGCTGATCTTTTGTGGACTCAGCTCCACTTTCCAGCCCGAACACCATAACCCTTAATCCCTTTATTCTTCAAAAAACTATCTATCTTTATCTTTAATGAAGGAGCCTCTACCGCTTCACTGGGCAAGGAATTCCATAGATTCACAACCCTTTGGGTGAAGAAGTTCCTCCTAAACTCAGTCCTAAATCTACTTCCCCTTATTTTGAGGCTATGCCCCCTAGTTCTGCTTTCACCCGCCAGTGGAAACAACCTGCCCGCATCTATCCTATCTATTCCCTTCATAATCTTATATGTTTCTATAAGATCCCCCCCTCATCCTTCTAAATTCCAACGAGTACAATCCCAGTCTACTCAACCTCTCCTCATAATCCAACCCCTTCAGCTCTGGGATTACCCTAGTGAATCTTCTCTGCACACCCTCCAGTGCCAGTACGTCCTTTCTCAAGTAAGGAGACCAAACCTGAACACAATACTCCAGGTGTGGCCTCACTAACACCTTATACAATTGCAGCAGATCCTCCCTAGTCTTAAACTCCATCCCTCTAGCAATGAAGGACAAAATTCCATTTGCCTTCTTAATCACCTGTTGCACCTGTAAACCAACTTTTTGTGACTCATGCACTAGCACACCCAGGTCTCTCTGCACCGCAGCATGTTTTAATATTTTATCATTTAAATAATAATCCCTTTTGCTGTTGCCTACCAAAATGGATAACCTTACATTTGTCAACATTGTATTCCATCTGCCAGACCCTAGCCCATTCACTTAGCCTATCCAAATCCCTCTGCAGACTTCCAGTATCCTCTGCACTTTTTGCTTTACCACTTATCTTAGTGTCGTCTGCAAACTTGGACACATTGCCCTTGGTCCCCAACTCCAAATCATCTATGTAAATTGTGAACAGTTGTGGGCCCAACACTGATCCCTGAGGGACACCACTGGCTACTGATTGCCAACCAGAGAAACACCCATTAATCCCCACTCTTTGCTTTCTATTAATTAACCAATCCTCTATCCATGCTACTACTTTCCCCTTAATGCCATGCATCTTTATCTTATGCAGCAACCTTTTGTGTGGCACCTTGTCAAAGGCTTTCTGGAAATCCAGATATACCACATCCATTGGCTCCCCGTTATCTACTGCACTGTTAATGTCCTCAAAAAATTCCACTAAATTAGTTAGGCATGACCTGCCCTTTATGAACTCATGCTGCGTCTGCCCAATGGGACAATTTCCATCCAGATGCCCCGCTATTTGTTCCTTGATGATAGATTCCAGCATCTTCCCTACTACCGAAGTTAAGCTCACTGGCCTATAATTACCTGCTTTGTGCCTACTTCCTTTTTTAAACAGTTTTTTAAACCTGGGTTACAACTCATCCAGATTTGTACACTTTTAAGCTTGCCAAAACCTCCAATACCTCCTCACTCCCATGTCAAACGATGAAGAACCTCATAGTTCTTTGTCTGCATTATGGACCGCCTGAGTGAAGACAGATGTGAAGTACTCATTTAATACCCTACCAATGTCTTCCAGCTCCATGCAGAGATTTCCCCTTGGTCCCTAATGAGCCCTACTCTTTTCTAGTTATCCTCTTTCCCTTAATACGCGTATAGAATTTCTTGGGACTCTCTCTAATCCTATCTGCCAGTGCTTTTTCATGCCCCTTCTTTGCTCTCCTAATTGCTTTCTTAAGTTTCCCCCTGCACTTTCTATACTCCACTGGGGTCTCCACTGATTTGCTCCCTTTGCACCTGCTAAAAGTCTCTCATTTCATTCTTATCCAGTCCTGAATAGTTTGAGACATCCAGGGTTCTCTGGGTTTGTTTCTCCTACATTTCACCCTGAAGGGAACATGTTGGGCCTGAACTCTCCTCATTTCCTTTTTGAATGCCCCCCACTGCTCCGCTGTAGGTTTTCACAGGAAGTTGTTCCCAGTCTACTTTAGCCAGATCCTGCCTTATTCTAATAAAATCTGCCCCCCAATCCAAAACCATTTTTTGCAGGACATCTTTTTCCTTTTCCATACCAAACATAAATCGTACTGTGTTGTGGTCGCTATCACTAAAATGCTCCCACACTGCCCCAACCTTTGTTGGACCTCCTACATAGTGATATAAAAAGTTCTCCTGAATACATTTCAAGTAATGTACATTATGACTATCCAAATTAATGTTGGGGAAGTTGAAATCTCCTAATATAATTACCCTAGACATGCTTGTACGGTGAATTGGACATTCCGAATTCTCCCTCAGTGTACCCAAACAGGCACCGTAGTGTGGCGACTGGAGGATTTTCACAGTAACTTCATTGGAGTGTTAATGTAAGCCTACTTGTGACACTAATAAAGATTATTATTATTTTACACACCTCAGTAAATTGTCTACTCATCTGCTCCTCTATTGCCAGCTGACTGCTTTGGGGCCTATAATACAGTCCCAGGAATGTGACTGCCCCCTTTTTATTCTTAAGATCTACCCACAAAGCCTCATTTGAAGACCCTTTTAAAATATTGGCTCCCCTTACTGCAATAATTGACTCCTTAAATAAGAATGCGTTACAACCTCGTCTTACACCCTTCCCTGAAGATCCTATACTCCGTAATGTTGGGTTGCCAGTCCTGCCCTTCCCTCAACCACGTCCCTATGATGGCAACAATATCACATGTCAATCTGGGCCCTTAAGTCATCAGTCTTGCTTAATATTCCCAGCATCAAAGTAGAGGCCATCTAGCCTCACCTCTCTTGGAACTCAACGTGGCTGAACTCCCTCTGACTGTATCTGTTCACAACGTTGATCTGGTCAAGTCAGTACAAGTTTAAATATCTCCAGACATTATTCAATAGTTTGCAAGTACTGACAAGAATATATGGGTGTGTTTTCTGCACTGATGAGAAAGTAGCATCTTCACAACAGAGGAGTGTGAATCTACATGCAATTTTACAAAATGTGCAACAGGCCGCTAATTAACACGGTGAAATGGGATGGAACAGGACAGGGAGGAATTGTGAGAACAAGCTGTCCAAAATGATCACTGATGTTAGAACCAAAAGAAAAACCACAGGTATATGAGTTTTGCAGGAAACAATTGCCAGAAATAATAAAACACCGCTCTATTACTCATGTTGTCAAAATAAAATTCTACAATAGGGCAGCACGGTAGCACAAGTGGATAGCACTGTGGCTTCACAGTACCAGGGTCCCAGGTTCGATTCCCCGCTAGGTCACTGACTGTGCGGAGTCTGCACATTCTCCCCGTGTCTGCGTGGGTTTCCTCCGGGTGCTCCGGTTTCCTCCTACAGTCCAAAGACGTGCAGGTTAGGTGGATTGGCCATGATAAATTACCTTTAGTGACCAAAAAGGTTAGGAGGGGTTATTGGGTTATGGGGATAGGGTGGAAGTGAGGGCTTAAGTGGGTCGGTGCAGACTCGATGGGCTGAATGGCCTCCTTCTGCACTGTATGTTCTATGTTCTATAACAGCTGAGGATCCTTCAAATCAAGTGTAAAACTATCAGAGATTATAAATCATGGGGAAAATTGTTAAATGATTTTATTGAACACAAGTTTGTTCAAGCCCTTTGAGTCTGCTTGAAGTCTTTCTGCTTTAAAAATCAGTGGTTCAAACTAGGTACGGTTCCATGAGCACCAACAGCAAATTAAAATCATTAATGTGAAACATGAATGAGTGTTCGGAGTGGGTCATCAGAACTAAGTTTGATCCTTTCTCCCCCCTCCCAACATTTATATATGAATACTCTTCCAGCAGGAATCAGACTTTCCTTTCTACACCAAGAACACCAAAGTCAGATGTAGAACTCCCACTGTCATCAATGATTTATAGAACAGAAATCAAATCTACGAGCTTCCTTTGATATACAGCTCAATACATATCACACCGTGCTTTCACCCATTCAATTTCTGTTCAAATTAGAGTCAAGCAATTTGTGAAATATAATCATGGCACGCAGGTTAAAATAATCTGCCAGAAAACAACAAAGAACTTCAGCCAGACCCGCAGCTTCAGTAAATTTCCTTCTTGTCTGAAATCAAAGGAGCAATTTTTTTCTCCATTGGGTGGGGCTGAGTACGCACTTAGATTGTATTTGTGAACTTTCTAGATTCGGTGACTGGATTAGTTGACAGTGATAATATACGTTTGGTATTTCTGAACAATCGGCATCCAAATGCATCATTCAAGTTCTGACATGACCTATATGGACTGCTCTCACCACACAAGTCAGAAAGGAGCATCATCAAAACAAAGGAGCTTGTATCTATGTTTATTTCAGAGAATGAGCAAACAACGATAAAGGAGTAATTAAGAATGTTTATGGTATATGGGGAAACAATTAAATAGGCAACCTGCATTAAAAAAATGCGTGGTTGGAGACAACGCCTGGTTGGGAGGAACTATGTGATTGAATAATATTGAAAGAATTAACACTTAGGGGAGACGATTAGATAGGCGCCTTGTGTTAAAATGTGGGATTGGTGACAACACATGGTGGGGAGGAACTATGAGACCATATAACCATAAAAGAACATTTCAAAGTATTTGTAACACTGGGTGAGACAATTAAGTGGAAACCTCGTACACAAATGTGTTATGTGTGATAACACAGAAAGATAGAAACAGAGAGTGGAAAACTACTGTGAGGGCAACATATTAGTCATAAAATTAGGAGACAGGAAATAATGAATCCCTGTACTAGTTGGTACTGGGAAATCACAGCACTAAATTGTAGATACACCTACACTAGATATGCCATCACTTATTTTATTGAAAAAACATTTCCGCTGTCAACATTCCCTCCAAACTGCGTTAAGAGCACAGTGTAACCTAATAGCTCTTTAGGCAAATATACCAATGGGGTGCCAATGAGCTAAACGTAACCAGGGCGATCCCAGGTTGAATTTTACCTTTCTTCCAGAGGGAGGGGTGGGGAATGCATAACTGTGGGTGCCATGGCAGCACTGTCATGCTCACCACCTATCCACCCGCCCTCACTCACATATTACGCATGGCAGAGGAAGTCAGGTGGCCCCCTCACCCTTGGGCCAATTGAGACGCTTAAATGTACAATTAATGGTCACTTAAATGCCTCCTAATATTGCCACAAAGATTTTACCTACAGTAGGGGAAGCCTGCACCGAGTGCTCAGGCTACCCAGTAAAACATGGAGAAACTTGTAGTTGAGCTAGGCTGGTGGGGTGCCTTCTCATGGGACACCTATGTTCATCGGAAGCCCTCCCCCAACAACATATATCAATCTCCACCATCACATTTCAGCTGCACCCTATCCCTTCGGTCCTGCCCTCCAACCCTATTGCCCTGACACACCAGCCTGGTCTCGACAAGACCCTGGACTTACCTGTCTGGGCTTCAAGCCTCCCATCCATTGACCCAATTATACCTCCCGCTGCCTGGGGAAAGGGGCAGCATAATCAAAGACCCTTCCCACCCGCTTACTCAATCTTCCAACTTCTTCCATCGGGCAGGAGATACAGAAGTCTGAGAACACGCACGAACAGACTCAAAAACAGCTTCTTCCCCACTGTCACCAGACTCCTAAATGACCCTCTTATGGACTGACTTCATTAACACTACACCCTGTATGCTTCATCCGATGCCAGTGCTTATGTAGTTACATTGTATATGTTGTGTTGCCCTATTATGTATTTTCTTTTCTTCCCTTTTCTTCCCATGTACTTAATGATCTGTTGAGCTGCTCGCAGAAAAATACTTTTCACTGTACCTCAGTACACGTGACAATAAACAAATCCAATCCAATCCAATCCAAGCTGTTCATCTTTGGGACTGACTGTAGTCCCAGAGGTGGCCATTGCTCCTGGTGGTGCTAGTGAGACAAGAAAGTTACCAGCCATTTGATCGTCTGGCATGTCTCTCATGCGGGGCATCCTCTTCTATGGGGGGGTAAACGCCTGTCTTGAGACAATTCAAGGCCTGACAGCCATTAAATAGCTGTGTGGTGAGCCAGCCAAGCACAGGTAGGATTGACACCAACTTTTAAACTAGAGGGAGGATGAAATCCTGCTGTGATGTGTCAATGGTTTAACAGCCTTCGAACAGCAAATGTCAAGATTCACCTATGAAAAATGGTCAACAAACCTCCGGTTGTGACCATGGAGTGAATGGTCACATACAGGACTGCTCCTGCTTAAAGTCACAGAAAAGGGCTCTTTTTACCCAGAACCAGGTGGAATTTTGATGAAAAGGCGTAGGTGAATGTTAGAGGAGTAGTTTACCCCTGGAGTGGTTTGTCTTCTGATCACCGGACCCGGGAGAAAGCAGTGAGAGATTTGGCTGGAAAGTTGAAACAGTCTTGTGCTTCACAGACAGTCTCTTCCAGCATGCAGGCGGGGAGGGGTAGGCTGGAAAGCCCCAGATACAGGAATTGATGACTTTTATCAAGGAGGAATTCCATAAACAGAGGAATGAAATGCGTGAGGATCATGCAAAGGCCATTGTATAAGCTGTGGCACCCCTAAAGAGTACTCTGGAACGGATGGAGAGGTGTTTGGAGGTGCAGGGGTCACAGATTCGGGAGATTGAAGGAGAAATCTCGGACCACAGCGATCGTGTGGTGGCTCTGGAGGCGGAGGTGGGGCTCCTAGGAGACCTCTGTAAAACATTGAGGGCAAAGATGAAGGAGCAGGAGAATGCCTCGAGAAGGCAGAACCTGTGAATAGTGGGCCTGCCTGATGGAGTGGAAGGTGAGTGCCACGAGGTACGTCTCGAGGATGCTGGTGGGGCTGGTGGCAGAAGGGGTGCTAGATAAGGCACCTGAAGTGGACCGAGCGCATAGGTCCCTGAGGCAAAAGCCTAGAGCTGGGGAGCGGCCGCGGGCGGTGATCGTGAGACTCCATAAATTTGTGGAGAAAGAGAAAATTCTGCGGTGGGCCAGGGAGAAGCGTAGCTGCGACTGGGAGGGAAATAACGTCCGAATTTGTCAGGACATCGGAGCTGGGTTGGCAAAACGGCGGGCAGGCTTCAACAAGGTCAAGGCGGTGCTGTACCGGCGGCAGATCAGGTTTGGGGTGCTCTGCCCGGCGAAATTATGGGTGACGTTCGGAGGCCGGGAGTATTATTTCGAGACCCCAGAAGCGGCCGAAGACTTCATTAAGGAGCATAAACTGGGGGAGAACTGAGTGGACAATGCTTGGGAACCGGGGTGCTGGCACTATGTAATGGTCGGGAGCATGTTTGAAGTGGGTGTAGGGATTGGGGGATTTTCACCTTATTTTGTGGGGGGGGGGGGTTCTGTTCAATGTTGAGATTGTAAGGAGTTGTAGGGGTGAAATGTTTATGTGGGGATGGGTGTTCCCATCCCCCCTCCTGTTTTATGGGACTGTTTGTGTTTAACATTTGTTTGTTTGGTTTTGGAGAAGGCTGCCTGGAGTTCAGGAGAAGTCCTTATTTGGGTGGGGGAGGGTAAAGCCAGCAGGAGGCCTTCTTCCTTGAGGAGGGGGGGGAGAGAGAGAGAGAGGGAGGGGGAGGTCATTAGTAGGTGCTTTTGGGCAGGGGCAGCCGTGCTAGCAGGTTATGCTGGTGAACGGAAGTGAGGTGGTGGGGGAGAAGGCCAAGAGGGGTGGCTGGGGGGAGGGGCAAAAGAGGAAGTGGGGGGGGGAAAGAAGGGGAAAAGCGGGGGGGGGAGGGGGTTTCTGCGACATGGCAGGGGATGAGAGATGACATGGTCAAGGGTGAAGAAAGGGGCCATCTGGGATGGGCTAGGTACAGAGTGGAATTAAAGGGGCGGGAGTAAAGTGGGGATGATGACGGACGGTAGAGGGGATTGGAGACGCAAGCCTCCGGTAAGGTTTGTAACGTGAAACAGCCGAGGACTAAATGGGCCGGTTAAAAGGTTGTGGGTGTTCGTGCACCTCAGGAGCTTGAAAGCGGGGGTTGTCTTTCTGTAGGAGACGCACCTCCATGTGAAGGACCAGGTTAGGTTAAGGAAGGGGTGGGTCGGGCAGGTTTTTCACTTGGGGTTTGATTTGAAATCGAGGGGTGTGGCGATTTCAATGAGCAAAAAAATGGGATTTGTGAGTGTGAAGGAGGTGAGGGATCCAGGAGGGAGATATGTGATTGTGAGTGGGGTATTGGAAGGGGCACCGGTAGTGTTGGTAAATGTGTATGCCCCAAATTGGGATGATGTGGGTTTTATGAGGGGGTTGCTGGCAGCAATCCCGGATTTGGCCACACACCAATTGATCATGGGAGGAGATTTTAACTGTGTCCTGGAGCTGAGGGTGGATAGATCGAGCCCCAGGTCGATGGGTAGAGTACGAATGGCAAGGGAGCTGGGGGGGGGTTATGGAGAGGATGGGTATGGTGGACCCATGGCGTTTTCAGAACCCAGGGGGAAGGGAGTATTCCTTTTTTCACACGTCTATAAGGTGTATTTGAGGATTGACTACTTTGTAGTGAGTCGGGAGATTTTGGTTGGGGTGGAGGGGGCAGAGTATGCGGGAATAGTTATCTCGGACCGTGCACCCCACTGGCTGGAGATTTGGTTTAGAACGGGACGAGAGCAGAGGCCGGGGTGGAGGTTTGACTCGGGGTTGTTGGCGGATGGAGGCTTTTGTGATAAGGTGCGGTTGGCGATTAGGGATTATGTGGAGTTGAATCAGAATGGGGAGGTGTCGGCGGGCATTTTCTGGGAAACACTGAAGGCAGTGGTCCGGGGAGAAATTATTTTGTTTACGGTTCATGCGAATAAGGAAAGGAGGGCGGAACATGACCGCCTAGTGAGCGAGATAGTGGAGGTGGACAGGGAATATTCGAGGGTGCCCACCGTGGAGGGATTGGCGAGGAGGAAAAGGTTGCGGGGGCAATTTGACAGGCTGACAATGGGGAGGGCGGTAGGGCAACTACGGAGGGCAAGAGAGGTGCAATCCGAGTATGGGGAGAAGGCGAGCCGCATGCTGGCGCAACAGCTGCGGAGGCAGGCTGCGTCCAGGGAAATTTTGAATATCCGGACTGGGGGTGGGGACGTGGTGTCAGAGCCAGGGAAGATAAATGAGGCATTTAGAGAGTATTACCAGGGACTTTATGAGGCAGATCCAGGAGGAGAGGAGGGGGACATGTGGCGGTTTCTGGACGAGCTGGAATTTCCCCAGGTGGAGGAAGCAAAGAGGCAGGCGTAGGAGGAGCCCCTGGGGCTGAGGGAGGTGCTGGATAGTATCAGGGGTATGAAGTCGGGGAAGGCTCCTGGGCCGGATGGGTACCTGGCAGACTTTTATAAGGAATTTGCGGCGGACCTGGCACCACATCTGTTGGAGGTGTTTAATGAAGCACTGGAGAAGGGGGAGTTGCCAGAGATGATGGCGCAGGCGACAATCACACTAATCCCCCAAAAAGGGAAGGATCCGGTGGAATGTGGGTCGTATAGACCCATATCACTATTGAACACGGATGTGAAAGTATTGGCTAAGTTGTTGGCTGGGAGGATGGAGGACTGTGTCCCGGGGGTGGTTGCAGAAGATCAAACAGGCTTTGTGAAGGGCAGGCAGCTCGCAAGTAATATAAGACGGCTGTTGAATGTGGTGATGAATCCGTCGAGGGCTCTGGTACCGGAGGTGGTGGTGTCCATGGATGCGGAGAAAGCATTTGATCGGGTGGAGTGGCGGTACTTGTTCGAAGTTTTGGGAAGGTTTTGGTTTGGGCCGAGATTTGTGGCATGGGTGCGGTTGCTGTATGTAGCACCAAGGGCGAGGGTGAGGACGAATGATATGAGCTCACAAAGCTTTGACTTGCACAGGGGTACGAGGCAGGGGTGCCCGCTGTCACCGCTGCTGTTTGTGCTGGCCATAGAGCCATTGGCGATGGCTCTCAGGGGGTCGGCAGAGCGGCAGGGGATAATGAGGGGACAGAGGGAGCATCGGGTGTCGCTCTATGCCGATGACATCGTGCTGTATGTTTCGGATCCGTTGGAGAGTATGGAAAGGATTATGGGCCTGTTGGGAGGTTTGGAGGGTTCTCAGGGTATAAGCTGAATGTAGGGAAAAGCGAGGTATTCCCGGTGAATGAGCTGGCACAGCGGGCTAATTTGGGGGATGCCATTTACGGTAGCGAGGGATAGGTTTAGGTATTTGGGGTTTCAGATAGCGAGGGAATGGACGGGGCTCCATAAGTGGAACTTAACGAAGCTGGTGGAGGAGGCCAGGGAGGATGTTAAGAGGTGGGATACACTGCACTTAACGTTGGCGAGGAGTGGTGAAAATGAATATTCTGCCGAGGTTCTTGTTTATCTTTCAGGCTCCCCCGATCTTTATACCAAAGGCCATTTTTCGGAGAGTGGACACAATCATCTCTGACTTTGTATGGGCAGGGAAGGTGCCGAGGATGGGGAGGACACTGCTACAGAGGCAGAGGCAGCAGGGGAGGTTGTAGTTGCCGAACTTGCTTCATTATTATTGGGCGGCGAATGTGGACAAGGTGCGGCGGTGGTGGGAAGGAGAAGGGGTAGAGTGGGTTAGGATGGAGGAGGAATCTTCTAAGGGGTCTAGTTTGAGGGCTATGGTGACGGCAACATTGCCAATGGTTCTGAGTAGGTATTCAGGGAGCCCAGTGGTGCAGTCCACGGTGAAGATATGGAATCAGCTGAGGAGGCATTTTAGGGTGGAAGGGATGTCGATGCTAACGCCGCTGTGCGAGAATCAGAGCTGGGGGGGTTGGATAGTGTATACAGGAGGTGGATGGAAGTGGGGCTGGTCAAGGTGAGGGATTTGTATTTGGAGGAAGGGTTCGCCAGTCTGGAGGAGCTCAGGGAGAGGGTAGAGATGCTGAGGGGGAGTGAGTTCAGGTATCTACAGGTTAGGGACTTTGCACAAAAGGTCTGGAAGGGTTTCCCTAGATTGCCGGGATACACCCTGCTGGAGCGACTGCTGCTTCCGCATGTGGAAGGGGAGGGAAGAATTGGGGATATATATAAGTGGCTGGGGGAGCAGGGAGGCAAGCGGGTGGTGAAAATCAAGGAGAAATGGGAAGCGGAGTTGGGAATGGAGAACAATTGAGAAGTATGGAGTGAGGCACTGCGAAGGGTAAACGGGACCTCCTCTTGTGCAAGGATGAGCCTGATACAGCTTAAGGTGGTGCACAGGGTGCATATGACTCAGGCGAGAATGAGTGGGTTCTTTCAGGGGGTAGGAGACGAGTGTGAGAGGTGTGGGCGGGGGCCAGCGAATCACACGCACATGTTTTGGGGTTGTGAAAAATTGGGAAGATTCTGGGCAGGAATGTTTGTGGTCTTAGCCAGGATAGTGGAAGAGGAGGTGCACCCGGACCCTTTGGTGATGATATTTGGGGTTTCAGAGAAGCTGGAGCTCATGGAGAGGAGGAAAGCCGATTTCATGGCCTCCATCGCTCTGATTGCACGGCGACAAATTTTGCTGAAGTGGCTGTCGGCATCGCCACCGGGGGAAGCAGCATGGTTGGGTGACCTGTACGACTTCCTGCGGTTAGAGAAGATAAAGTATGAGTTAAGTGGCTCAGCAGGGGAGTTTGAGAAAAGGTGGGGGATGTTTGTTACCGTGTTTGAGGAGCTGTTCGTCGCAGGGGAGTGGGTGATGGGGAGGGGGTGGGGGAGAAAAATCTGTACAAACTGTACAGCTGATTGTTGGGAAGTATGTTTCCCGGGTGTTTATTTGCTGTAACATACTTTGAAATGCGTTTTTTTTTAAAAGAAAAATGGTCAAAAGGAGCTACCAAATCCATTTTTGACAGTTAACAAACATGCAAGTTCCAAAAGATATTCAGTATTCAAAAGGGTTATTCAAATCTGTTTTATTTCAGTGCGCCAGTGACAAAACACTTGCTTTGGCAGTTGTTTTTGGAGGTCACTGCTGTTGCGATTCGTTTACTATGAACATTCACCCTTTTGGTGAATCTGATTCCATGAGCTGCCAAAGCCAATGAGAGAATCCTAAAGATTAGTGTCTGAAAGTGTCAACAACTTCAAGAGGAAGAAAATCAAAAGAATGCAGAACATTTGTGAATAGGCTATTATTTTTGATATAGCTGCCATGTGCTGGTAATTTAAATAGTTTTCTCATAAAATTTGATTCAATATTTTGCTAGCTTGCTTTAAATATGTCTTTGTTTCAAACAGATTGAGCTCACCAAGATGCAATTCAAGGAGACACAATACACTTGAATTGTCAAATGAAATAGTGTAACATTCCTTCTATCAAGTAGGTCATTTTGCTCTTGTGGTACTGTTGTTACTTATTATTAAACCTCATTTTATGGCCTTGACCTGTTTTCATAAGTCAGTTTGAAATGCAAAGGAATTTAAATCATGCTGATAGACTTGTAGTTTATTTGAATTTTTACAGAATCCTTAAGGAGAACCTGTAAATTTAAATTTGCATGATTCCATTCAAGCATTTCATGACAAGAAAACAAAGTATTTACATTGAACTTTGACCATAGAAAAAGTCCCAGAGCTGTAATTCTAAAAACTAGAATGCTGAATCGTAAATAGGATGCTTCTAACGGGGAAAATATGTTGAACCAAAGAAGAAGATAATAGATGGAGAGAACACTTGGTCAAAAAGGTGGATGTTAAACAAGGTCATAAATGGGAAGAGGAAGGTGAAAAGATTAGGGAGTGAAGTATAGGCAATTTCAATACTGCAGGTGTAGTTTTCAGCACTGATTCATATATGGTTTAGATATATATTCACTATGAATCGTTAGCCCAAGTGGTTTCCTTCAAGTATGGGCTGAACACTATCTAACTGATCCCCAAATGGTTGAATGTTGTGTTATTTTGGGTCTGGATTTTCCCACCGGGCTTGAGACAGGAGAATTCTGAGCTCTGTGAGTCTGATCTTTGAAAATGGCTGCCTGCAGGTCCAATTTTTGTCAGGGGTGGGGGTGTGCATGCTGGTTTAGAAGCTGGTCCTATCTCCCCTGAAATGAATGTAGAGGGCGAGCTGAGCGCAAGGCCTGCTGCTGTGCTCCGGCACTATGTTTAAGTTATTGAAACAAAACACATCCCTCCAGCCCAAACCTCTTCAGCCCCCCACACATTCACCAGGCCGCATTTATGCCAACCTGTGCCACCTCACCCACCCCTAATGGTCCCTCATACCCTCTATACCAATCCATTCCATTCACCCACTACCCCTAACCCTTACCCCTTCCATGCAAGCTGACATAGTATTGTTTGACAGTTCTTTGACAGTTTGGCAGTTCTTTCAATCATAGATTAATTTCAGCGCAGAAGGTCATTCGGCCCATCGTGTCCATGCTTGGTCTCCTAAGCAGCAATTCATGTACTGCCACTCCACTGCCCTCTCCCCACATTCTTTCTTTTCAGATATTTAGAAAATGTAAAAAATGTAGAAAGATTGACAGCACAGAAGGTGGCCAATGTGCCCATCATGTCTGCCTTTGCTAACAAATTAACCACCCAACCTAATTTCATTTTCCACTTGGTCTGTAGCCCTAGAGGTTATGAGCCTTCAGGTGCATATCCAGACACTTTTTAAATGAGTTGAGGATTTCTACCTTTTCTACCCTTTCAGATAGTGAATTCTAGAACCCTACAACGATCTGGGTGAAAATATTTTTCCTTATGTCTCCTCTAATCCTTCTACAAGTCACTTTAAATCTCTGCTCCCTCATCATTGGGCTCTCTGCTAAGGGAAATAAGTCCTTCCCATCCACTCTATCCAGGCTGCTTACAATCTCAATTGCACACCTCAATTATACCTCCCCTCAGCCACCTATGTTCTAAAGAAAACAACACCAGTCTATCCAAACTTCCCTCATAGCTGTAATTTTCCAGTCCTGGCAACATCATCGTAAATCTCCTCTGTATCTTTGACATCCACGGGCTTCTAGATTTGGCTGACCCATCCTTTTTTGTTGCAGGAACATATTTACTCTGAACCTCTTGAATCTCTCCTTTGAATGCCTCCCTCTGCTCTAACATTGATTTACCTTCAAAGAGCTCCAGTCCACTTTTGTAAATCACTTCTCAGCTTAGTAAAATTGGCCTTGTCCCAATTCAGAACGTTAACTCCTGTTCTATCTTTGTCCTTTTCTATAATACATTAAAACTAACTGCATAATTATCACTGACACCAAAATGCTCTCTCACTGGTACACCTTCCACCTGTCCAGCTTTGTTGCCTAAAACTAAGTCCAGAGCCGCACCCCTCTCTTGTTGGACTTGCGGCATACTGGCTAAAATGTTCTTCAAAATGCATCTCCAGAATTCTGTTCTCCCCATTCCTTTCAAGCTAAAACTATCCCAGTTGGGGTAGTTGAAATCCCTGACTATTAATGCCTTATTGTTTTTGCCTTTCTAGAGATTTGCCTACATATGTGTTCTTCTATTTCCTTCTGACTGTGGAGCGACATTCTCAGTAGTGTGATTGCCATTTTTTGTTCCTTAGTTCAATCTATTTAGCTCCATTTGATGATCCTTTGAACACATCATTCCTCCTCACAGATAATTGCCACCTCTCTCCTTTTTTATCTCCCTCTCTATTTCATCTGAAAACCCTGTAACCAGGAACATTGAGCTGCTGTCCATGTCCCTCTTTAAGTCAGATTTCTGTGATAGCTATATCATACTGGGGTGCCACGGAGGCACAGTGGTTAGCACTGCTGCCTCATAGCTCCAGGAACCTGGGCTCAAATCCGGCCTCGGGTGACTGTCTTTGTGAAGTTTGCACTTTCTCCCTGTGTCTGTGTGGGTTTCCTCTGGGTGCTCCGGTTTCCTCCCACATTCCAAAGATGTGCAGGTTAGGTGGATTGACCATGTTAAATTGCCCCTTAGTGTTCAAAAAAGTTATGTGGGGTTACTGGGTTACGGGGATAGGGTGGAGGCATGGTCTTAAGTAGGTGCTCTTTCCAAGGGTCGGTGCAGACTCGATGGGCTGAATGGTCTCCTTCTGCACTGTAAATTCTATGATTCTACTGCTACATTTCTATCTGTACGCTCAGCTCATAGCTTTATTTGCAATACATCTTGTGTACCCTTGAGCACTTTTTAACATTTTCTAACCTCTTCTCCTCTGCCTTCCAGACTCATCCACTAATTTTCTCTTTTTCATTTCCATTTCTGATTTTGTCCCATCTGAATTCACCCTCAGGTTCCCATTTCCCTGCGGAGCAAACCTCCCACAAATATAATTGTCCTGGCCCTGTTGTGGTGTGAACTGTCCAACTTGTACATTCCCACCTCCCCCAGAACAGGTCCCAATGTCCCAGGAATCTACAACCCTTCCTTCTGCACATCTCTTCAGAGACGCATTTGTCTGCTCTAACCTCCTATTGTTATGCTAAGGAGCACTTGGCACTGGGAGAAATACCTTTAAGATCCTGTTTTTTAATGTCTTTCCCCACAGGACATGATCCCCTTTCCTAACTATGTTATTCAAATCAATAGGGACTATGACCTGTGGCTGTTCACCCTCTCCTATTGCTCTTCAAATCTTCCTTTTACCCCTCTGTACAGATGAACCACCCATGGTGCCATGGACTTGGCTCTGGCTGCACCCCCAGATGCAGCCTTGTTTGCACCCCTTAGCACAGGGCTAAATAGCTGGCTTTTAAAGCAGACCATGGCAGGCCAGCAGCGCAGGTTCAATTCCCATACCAGCCTCCCCGAACAGGTGCCGGAATGTGGCGACTAGGGGCTTTTCCCAGTAACTTCATTTGAAGCCGACTTGTGACAATAAGCGATTTTCATTTCATTTTATTTCAGATGAACCATCAGCCTAATCAGTATTTAGAACTGAATATTGGTTGGAGAGTGAACCAATAATTCAAGTAAGCATTACTTGAAAATAGAAGATGAGGCTCAGCAGTTACTCATTTGTTACTTGTTATTTATAATTAATATTTTTAACATCTGTTAAACTTCCAATTATTTCAACTCAGTCCCTATGCAGCAATTCTCACCAACAAATCACCTTATGATTTGCCTATGATCTCACTGTTTGACATTTGTTTCAAACCTGACATTGTCCAGCAGTTGTGACTGTCCAGGTCCGCTCCTGCCTCTATTCTGCACTCATGTAAGTAAAAGGCCTTCAAGCCTGGGCCTCAATTTATTCTGCCCCCCCAGGTCTCGCGATTCCCTTCTAGGTACACTCCTGCCTCTGCCTTCAGGTGAGTCTAAGTCTTGAAAACCCTTTGAAGGTTTTTGACAGTTCTTCGATAGCTTAACAGTTGTTTGACAGTTTTAACAGTTCCAATGAGTTTGTGTACTTTCTATGCACAATCATGTTTATTTTTAACAATCCCAAAGTGTCCCTTACCTAACCCAAAAGGTACCTTACCTATCCCAAGGTGTCTCAGGATCATACCCAAAGGAGTACCATACCTCTCCAAAGGGGTATCCTGGCTATCCAAATGAATCCACCAAGTTCAGACCAGTTCTTACCTGGTATAATTTGCTTTCTTCAGGTTTTACACACCTGGCCTGGGGATCAGGGGTTATGAGGAGAAGGCAAGAGAATGGGGATGAGGAAAATATCAGCCATGATTGAATGGCGGAGCAGACTCGATGGGCCAAGCGGCCTAATTCTGCTCCTGTGTTTTACGGACTAGTCTAACTCCAGTTCCACCCATGAAAACAGGAAATGCTGTGTTGGGAGGCAGGACAGGATTTTCAGCCATTTCTATCAGGATGGAGACCTTCTCCATCATGCTGAAAATCTGTGCCTTGGGGCACCAGAGTCCTTTGAAAAAATAAATTGTGTCTACCTTCTATTAACTGTAGAAATACAGGGACTATGACCATGGGTCACAATTATTACTTTAATCAACAGATTCCAACTAAAGTTATTCTTCCGCTCCCTTTAAGGACCATTGCTTCGAACAGATCTGAATTTACAGATGCAGGTATGTAGTACATAGTGGCGTTATACAAGTTTTAAATAAATTATTGCATAAATGAAAGAAGCATAATAATGTGGAGATTTTCTGCTGGCTGAGTTCCACAGATGGTACAATCCTCTAGTTATTCAGTTAAGAGACTATTCTTCATGTGAGGGCTGACTGGTCATTTGGATAAGGGGTATCTCATAATCCAATGTCCACACACATGCTTTCCTTTAGGGATTCGCTGGAAAGCAACCAAGTGAAGGGGTATTTGCTGATTAAACTTCTTCACTCCCAGCTCAATAATAATAAGGGCCAAAGTAGAACCACTGCCAAATCTCAGTTGAAATCAACTACTTCAGTACAAACTCGGGTGAAACCAAAGACCTACCTAGTCTATATTACTCAGCACATCACATGGTACCTTTACCACTGAATTACCAGGGTGCTTAGGGCTTGGGTATTTTACAAATAAATGTGCAAAAGGTCTGATAAACATACTTATCTGAAAGCTCTATAAGCCTTTCAAATTCTCCAGAATGCTCTGCTACTGCCACAAGGGCTAGGAGTCCAGTCTGTAAAGAACAAAGAATGCTGCAATGGATAATCATCCTCACATCAATAGCAGCTGTATGTATGCCCATAGGATTCACAATAGAAACCTGTTGCTCGGTTCTAATTAAAGACTGCACAATCAACAGACGTAGTAGCTAAGATGTTAATACACCTTGTCACACCTTTCTCCACATCGGCTGGAGTACCAGTTGTGATAAGGAGTCTACTACATTGTTTACCATTACATGAGCTGTGTTGTGAAGCAGCCAGAATGCATATGGGCAGAAACTTGTGGTTGCATTCTCTTCGCACTATTCACGTTGAAAACATTTCACTAGGCAGAGAAAAATTCATACATAACAGACCGTCAAATTACAGACCTGGAATTTCAAAGAACAAAGAAATGTACAGCACAGGAACAGGCCTTTCGGCCCTCCAAGCCTGTGCCGACCATGCTGCCCGACTAAACTACAATCTTCTACACTTCCTGGGTCCGTATCCCTCTATTCCCATCCTATTCATGTATTTGTCAAGATGCCCCTTAAATGTCACTATTGTCCCTGCTTCCACCACCTCCTCCGGTAGCGGGTTCTAGGCACCCACTACCCTCTGCGTAAAAAACTTGCCTCGTACATCTACTCTAAAACTTGCCCCTCTCACCTTAAACCTATGCCCCCTAGTAATTGACCCCTCTACCCTGGGGAAAGGCCTCTGACTATCCACTCTGTCTATGCCTCTCATAATTTTGTAGACCTCTCATGTCGCCCCTCAACCTCTGTCGTTCCAGTGAGAACAAACCGAGTTTATTCAACCTCTCCTCATAGCTAATGCCCCCCATACCAGGCAACATTCTGGTAAATCTCTTCTGCACCCTCTCTAAAGCCTCCACATCCTTCTGGTAGTGTGGCGACCAGAATTGAACACTATACTCCAAGTGTGGCCTAACTAAGGTTCTATACAGCTGCAACATGACTTGCCAATTCTTATACTCAATGCCCCGGCCAATGAAGGCAAGCATGCCGTATGCCTTCTTGACTACCTTCTCCACCTGTGTTGCCCCTTTCAATGACCTGTGGACCTGTACTCCTAGATCTCTTTGACTTTCAATACTCTTGAGGGTTCTACCATTCACTGTATATTCCCTACCTGCATTAGACCTTCCAAAATGCATTACCTCACATTTGTCCAGATTAAACTCCATCTGCCATCTCTCCGCCCAAGTCTCCAAACAATCTAAATCCTGCTGTATCCTCTGACAGTCCTCATCGCTATCCGCAATTCCACCAACCTTTGTGTCGTCTGCAAACTTACTAACCAGACCAGTTACATTTTCCTCCAAATCATTTATATATACTACAAAGAGCAAAGGTCCCAGCACTGATCCCTGTGGAACACCACTGGTCACAGCCGTCCAATTAGAAAAGCATCCTTCCATTGCTACTCTCTGCCTTCTATGACCTAGCCAGTTCTGTATCCACCTTGCCAGCTCACCCCTGATCCCGTGTGACTTCACCTTTTGTACTAGTCTACCATGAGGGACCTTGTCAAAGGCCTTACTGAAGTCCAGATAGACAACATCCACTGCCCTACCTGCATCAATCATCTTAGTGTCCTCCTCGAAAAACTCTATCAAGTTAGTGAGACACGACCTCCCCTTCACAAAACCATGCTGCCTCTCACTAATACGTCCATTTGCTTCCAAATGGGAGTAGATCCTGTCTCGAAGAATTCGCTCCAGTAATTTCCCTACCACTGAAGTAAGGCTCACCGGCCTGTAGTTCCCTGGATTATCCTTGCTACCCTTCTTAAACAGAGGAACAACATTGGCTATTCTCCAGTCCTCCGGGACATCCCCTGAAGACAGTGAGGATCCAAAGATTTCTGTCAAGGCCTCAGCAATTTCCTCTCCAGCCTCCTTCAGTATTCTGGGGTAGATCCCATCAGGCCCTGGGGACCTATCTATCTTAATATTTTTTAAGACACCCAACACCTCATCTTTTTGGATCTCAATGTGACCCAGGCTATCTACACACCCTTCTCCAGACTCAACATCTACCAATTTCTTCTCTTTGGTGAATACTGATGCAAAGTATTCATTTAGTACCTCGCCCATTTCCTCTGGCTCCACATATAGATTCCCTTGCCTATCCTTCAGTGGGCCAACCCTTTCCCTGGCTACCCTCTTGCTTTTTATGTACGTGTAAAAAGCCTTGGGATTTTCCTTAACCCTATTTGCCAATGACTTTTCGTGACCCCTTCTAGCCCTCCTGACTCCTTCCTTCCTACTTTCCTTATATTCCACGCAGGCTTCGTCTGTTCCCAGCCTTTTAGCCCTGACAAATGCCTCCTTTTTCTTTTTGACGAGGCCTACAATATCTCTCGTTATCCAAGGTTCCCGAAAATTGCCGTATTTATCCTTCTTCCTCACAGGAACATGCCGGTCCTGACTTCCTTTCAACTGACACTTGAAAGCCTCCCACATGTCAGATGTTGATTTGCCCTCAAACATCCGCCCCCAATCTATGTTCTTCAGTTCCCGCCTAATATTGTTATAATTAGCCTTCCCCCAATTTAGCACATTCATCCTAGGACCACTCTTATCCTTGTCCACCAGTACTTTAAAACTTACTGAATTGTGGTCACTGTTACCGAAATGCTCCCCTACTGAAACATCTACCACCTGGCCGGGCTCATTCCCCAATACTAGGTCCAGTACCGCCCCTTCCCTAGTTGGACTGTCTACATATTGTTTTAAGAAGCCCTCCTGGATGCTCCTTACAAACTCTGCCCCGTCTAAGCCCCTGGCACTAAGTGAGTCCCAGTCAATATTGGGGAAGTTGAAGTCTCCCATCACCACAACCCTGTTGTTTTTACTCTTTTCCAAAATCTATCTACCTATCTGCTCCTCTATCTCCCGCTGGCTGTTGGGAGGCCTGTAGTATACCCCCAACATTGTGACTGCACCCTTCTTATTCCTGATCTCTACCCATATAGCCTCACTGCCCTCTGAGGTGTCCTCCCGCAGTACAGCTGTGATATTCTCCCGAACAAGTAGCGCAACTCCGCCTCCCCTTTTACATCCCCCTCTATCCCGCCTGAAACATCTAAATCCTGGAACGTTTAGCTGCCAATCCTGCCCTTCCCTCAACCAGGTCTCTGTAATGGCAACAACATCATAGTTCCAAGTACTAATCCAAGCTCTAAGTTCATCTACCTTACCCGTAATACTTCTTACATTAAAACATATGCACTTCAGGCCACCAGACCCGCTATGATCAGCAACTTCTCCCTGTCTGCTCTGCCTCAGAGCCCCACTGTCCCTATTCCCTAGTTCTCCCTCAATGCTCTCACCTTCTGACCTATTGCTCCCGTGCCCACCCCCCTGCCATACTAGTTTAAACCCTCCCGTGTGACACTAGCAAACCTCGCGGCCATTTCCTCGGAAATATTCAAACTCCATTGTTGTAATTTCACCAGAAGTGCAGCGGACGCCCTAATCTGTGTAAACAGGGTTGCCACCACATTTCCTAAATAGTTATGTCAGTGTGGCTGGAGAAGCTCCGAGGAAATTTCTGACCAGGATTAATAATCGAATATCAGGAATGCCAATTGAAGAATACTTGTTTTCAATACTTATGTGCAAATGACCATATTTGTGCGTGTTTTATTTAATCCAAAAATTGATTAATGGAAATATACTGTACCTTTCTCGCTTGCTCTATCACTGTATCAATATCCTAAAACAAAAATAACAAGATTAGTGATCATGTCCATATCCTAAAGATAACTTTATCAAAGTTGGTTTAACAAAGATAATTATGTAAATTTAAAATTCTGTTGGGCATTAATGAAGCAGTGACATCGTGATAATGCCACTAGACTAGGGGCAGCACGGTAGCACAGTGTGTAGCACTGTTGCTTCACAGCTCCAGGGTCGCAGGTTCGATTCCCGGCTTGGATCACAGTCTGTGTGGAGTCTGCACGTTCTCCCCGTGTCTGCGTGGATTTCCTCCGGGAAAGACGTGCTGTTAGGTAATTTGGACATTCTGAATTCTCCCTCCGTGTACCCGAACAGGCGCCGGAAAGTGATGACTGGGGGCCTTTCACAGTAACTTCAATGCAGTGTTAATGTAAGCCTACTTGTGACAATAAAGATTATTATTATAAATCCAGAGGCCCAAGCTAATGCCCTGGGGACAAAGGTTTGAAACAGCAGCTGGTGAAATTTAAATTCAATTAATACATCTGGAATTAAAAGCTGGTGTCAGTAATAGTAACCATAAAACCATTGCCAATTGTCGGAAAAACCCATCTGGTTCACTAATGTTCCTTAGAGAAGGAAATCTAATGTGCTTACCTGGCCTGGCCTACACAAGACTCCAGACCCACTGCAATGAGGTTCACTAATTACTGCCCTCTGAAGTCATCTAGAAAAGCATTCAGCCTGCA
The DNA here is from genome assembly GCF_047496885.1 of Scyliorhinus torazame. Lineage (NCBI taxonomy): Eukaryota > Metazoa > Chordata > Chondrichthyes > Carcharhiniformes > Scyliorhinidae > Scyliorhinus > Scyliorhinus torazame. The sequence continues at coordinate 330,092,071 of NC_092707.1, read as the reverse complement.
AAGTTCATGAAAGTATTCATAGGAGAGCCCACCGCACAGTCCTTGTGGTGATGAAGTCCCGTTGTCAAATCGAGGATACCCTCCATCGTGCTGTGAGACACCATCGCTGTGTTAAATGGGATAGATTTCATACAGATGGAGCAACCCAAAACTGGACAACCATGAGGTGCTGTGGACCATCCACAGCAACAGAATTGTACTAAACCACAATCTGTAACCTCATGGCCCAGCAGATCCACCATTCTATTAGAATCAAGCTGGGGAATCAACCCTGATTCAATAAAGAGTACAGAGGGCATGCCAAGAGCAGCAGCAGTAAAATTTAAATAGGTGTCAACCTGGTGAAGTTACAACACAGGACTACTTGAATGCCAAACAGCAGAAACAGCATACGATAGACAGAGCAAGCAATCCCATGAGCAACAGATTTAACTCTTAAACCCTGACATATTCATTCATGAATGGTGGGGGAAAATTTTGTTTTTATTCATTTTTACGGGCTGTGGACTTCGCTGGATAGGCCAGCATTTGTTGCACATCCCTGATTGCCCTTGAGAAAGTGGTGGGGTAGCTGCCTTCTTTAACAGCTACAGTCCATGTGGTACACCCACTGTGCTATTAGGGAGGGGGAGTTCCAGGAGTTTGACCCAGCGACAGTGAAGGAACGGCGATATACTTCCAAGGCAGGATGGTGAGTGATTTGGAAGGGAACCTCCAAGTGGTGGTGTTCCCCTATATGTGATGCCCTTGTCCTTCTAGATGGTAGTGGTTGTGGATTTGGAAGGTGCTTCCTCAGGAGCTTTGGGGAGTTCCTGCAGTGCATCTTGTAGATGGTACACATGGCTGCCACTGTTCATCAGTGGTGGAGGGTTTGAATATTTGTGGAAGGGGTGCCAGTCAAGTGGGTTGCATTGTTCTGGATAATGTCAAGTTTCTTGAGTGTTGTCGGAGCTGCACTCTTCCCGGAAAGCGGGGTGTATTCCATTGCACTCCTGATTTGTGCCTTGTAGATGGTGGACAGGCTTTGTGGGGGTCAGGAGGTGAGTTAGTCACCACAGCATTCCTAGCCTCTGAACAGCTCTTGTACCCACAGTATTTAGATGGCTGTCCACCATCTACAAGGCACAAGTCAGGACTTTGATGAAAAAAATCTCCATTTGCCTGGGTGAGTGCAGCTCCAACAACACTTAAGCTCAACACCATCTAGGACAAAGCAGCCCGCTCGATTGGTACCTCATCCTCCATCTTAACATTTCACTCCCTCCACCAAGGAAGCAAAATGGCAGCAGTGTGTACCATCTACAAGATGCACTGCAGAAACCCACAAAGACTCTTTCAACAGCACCTCCAAACACTCTACCAACTAGGAGGACAAGGGCAGTAGATCCATGGGCACAAAGCACCTGCAAGCTCCCCTCCAAACCACTCAACAGCCTGACTTGGAACTGTATCTCCATTCCTTCACTGTTGTTGGATCAAAATCTTCAAACTCACTTTCTAAAAGTGGTACCTACACCATATGGACTGCAGTAATTCAAGAAGGCAGATCATTACAACCTTCTCAAGGGCAATTAGGAAAATTGGAGATAGACAATGAATGCTGGCCTAGCCAGCAATGCCCACATCCTATGAATACATTTTTAAAAGTCTTCATATTTGAACTGTGTTGTATATTTTCCTTCTATAAAATGTGATTATGGAGGTAGAGCATCTCTCCAAACAATCTTATTGAGTGCTTCCCAAACCCGTTCCTGGTGTGACCCCCCTTCACATTCTAATCCCTCATTTGTGTTGAGACCCCATGATGAAAGTTTGAGAGGTACAAGAGTTGTTGAGGAGGGAGGGATGGGAGTTCAACCATATCTCCCCCTCCGTCACATTCCCATATCCTCTCCTTCACCCCCAACTCCTCCACCACCATCTCCTCCTTTTTTACCACCCATCTTCTCTCCTTCATTACCCATCACCCTTACTTCACCCTCCCAATTCCCTCACACCTCTCCATCTCCAGGGGATGGGGGGATTAATGAAAAAGCAGGGTCGCTCCAAATAAACTAAATACCTATCTTTTCACAGGCTTTTTGTTTGCAGTAGCAATTGGGCCTCAGAGAGCACCTCATTAAGCTACGTCCACCATTGGCGAAAAGGATCTCGCGGCTGTTAGCATTCAGTCCTAGCTCCACAGCAGCCATTGTTACCTCAGAGTTCATGTCCCCAAAATATCATCTTATCACTGGACGTCGCGGCCCACAGTTTGCGAAGCCCTGATCTAACATTTCTATAGAATGAACAAGTCTTACACTGTCACATTTGACAGTCTAGCCTCAGAGAGGCCAACCTGACGTCTCTAAAGCACCATGTGCAAAGTTTTACAGTCTCTCTCTGGCTAGGTTGCCCATAAAATACCTTCCCACCGCCCACCTGTCTGCAATTTTACAGAGGGATAGGTGAGGCCTAGGGCAACCTATTGTTGCCCACTTACATGATGCATCTCACCCAGCTGCAATTTTCCATAGTTAAAAATCAATCACATGTGGACCAGACCAAGTGAGGACAGAAGATTTTCTTCGCTAAACATTTGCGAACCGGATGGGCTTTAATGACAATCTGATAGTTCCATGGTCACTATTACTGACTCTACTTTTTATTCCAGATTTATTTAATTCACTGAATTTAAATTCTCCAGCTACCATGGTGGGATTTGAACTCATGTCTCCCAGTCATGAATCCAGGTCTCTGAATTACTGGTGCAGCAATATAACAACTATGCTTCTCGGAGACAGAAAAAAATCATCAAGTTTAAAACCTAGTACCAGAGCTCTGATAAGTGATTTGATACAATAAAGCTGGAAACAAAAACCTCTTAAACAAGATAATCAATGGAGAAAATCAACCAGAAATAATAATTTCAGATGTGCCGGGGAATTGGGCAAGATGTTCAGAGGTGTAACTGTCAAATTTAAGACAGTATCAAAATAAACTCTGTTTGTAGTTTCCTTTTGAACAACAGTATTGTCGGGGAACTCATTGTTGTAACATATACAGTGTTCCTTAGGAATTTGTTCACTCTTCTTGCTAATATTCCCTGGCTCTTCAACGCTTCAAGAGGATGTTTTAATGATTGCACGAAATGCTCGACAATTCCATTCATTGCAGAATGATTCGCACTGTGGCTTCACAGCGCCAGGGTCCCAGGTTCAATTCCTGCTTGGGTCGCTGTCTTTGCGGAGTCTGCACGCTCCAACCATGTCTGCGTGGGTTTCCTCCGGGTGCTCCAGTTTCCTCCCACGGTCCAAAGATGTGCAGGTTGGGTGGATGGGCCATGATAAATTGCCCTTAGGTTAGATGGGGTTGCTGGGTTACAAGTATAGGGTGGAGGTATGGGCTTAAGTGGGGTGCTCTTTCCAAGAGCTGGTGCAGACTCGATGGGCCTAATGGCCTCTTTCTGCACTGTAAATTCTATGATTCTCTGAAACGCTATACACAGAGGATGATCAACAGCCAGAATGGGTTTTAGGTGGAATGGTGACAGCAGATTTTTTTTGCCAAAAGAATAAATGCTATAATATGTTGAATATGGACGGCACGGTAACAGAGTGGTTAGCACTGCTGCTTCACAGCACCAGGGTCCCGGGTTCAATTCCCAGCTTGGGTCACTGTCTCTGTGGAGTCTGCACGTTCTCCCTGTGGCTATGTTGGTTTCCTCCGGGTGCTCTGGTTTCCTCCTATAAGTCCCAAAAGGCGTGCTGTTAGGTGAATTGGACATTATGAATTCTCTCTTTGTGCACCCGAACAGGCGCCGGAGTATGCCGACTAGGGGGTTTTCACAGTGGCTTCATTGCAATGTTAATGTAAGCCTACTGTGACAATAATAAAGATTATTATTATTAAGATATGGATGACATTCTGAAAAGATGAGATCAAAGGCACTGAAGACCTATATCCTTACAACTTAATGTGTGGCTCTCCATAAGATTGTGTGTTTATACTGCCCTCTAGTGCTTTTAATATTCATAACTAGTAACTTGAAAAATTCGCACAATAGTGCAGGGGAAGTGGTCCATTGACCAGCATTTATCTTCCTTGGGTTATTTGTTGAATCTCAGTGAGGTAGGGTATCAGAGTGTGAGGGAGGTTTCTCTCTGGGTGAGGCAGAACAGGAGGAAGAGTGGGGTCTCCTTGGCGGTGAAGCAGGACAGGATAATTTGCTAATATGTTGAGGATATTTGAGAAACAGATAATTCTTTATGTTTACACAGTCTATAAGAGTCATAGTTTTGTTTCGGGTTGCGGCGATGCGGAGCTAAGCCGCGCGATTCGGCAGCTCCCGCGAAAACGGACTTTTGGGCCCGCTAACGGAGCCCCAACGGCACTTTTTTAAAAAACCAACCCGTGGGGAAGGAAGAAGAAAGGTCCCCTACAAACCTGCATGGATCGGACCCGCAGCGAAACGGCGAAAAAAGCGGCCCTGGAGCAGCGGGAGAAGAAAGAAGAAAAAGAAAAAAACAAAATGGCGGCGCCCACGGACAGAGAGGAGATGAAAGAGTTCATCAAGTGCTGCTTCGAGGAGCTGCGTAAGGAGATGGTGGCGCCTATACTGGCAATGATTGAAAGACTTGGAGCAACCCAGAAAGCCCAAGAGGTGAAGACCCAGGAGATCCAGGAAAAAGTGAGTGAGAACGACGACGAGCTCGTGGGCCTGGCGGAGAGAGTGGAGCGGCACGAGGCGCTGCACAAGACGTGGGCGGGAAGACTCGAAGACCTGGAGAACAGATCAAGGAGAAACAACTTGAGGATCCTGGGTCTCCCAGAAGGAGTGGAGGGGGCCGATGCCGCGGCATATGCGGGCACAATGATCGGGACGCTGATGGATGCGGAGGCCCCCCCGGGATTGCTGGAGCTGGATGGGGCGCACCGAGTGCTAGCGAGGAAGCCCCAGGCAAAAGAGCCGCCAAGGGCGATGGTGGTGAGATTTCACCGGTTGACGGACAGAGAGAGGGTCCTGAAATGGGCCAAGAAGGAACGGAGCAGCAAGTGGGACAATGTGGAGATCAGAATATACCCGGACTGGAGCGCGGAGGTCGCTAAGCGGAGAGCGGGTTTCAACTGGGCCAAAGCGGTGCGGCATCGGAAAGGAGTGAAATTTGGAATGTTGCAGCCAGCGCGACTGTGGGTTACACATAATGGCCAACACCACTACTTCGAAACGCCTGAAGAGGCGTGGACTAGCTGAAAAATTGGACTCTAATTGAGGGTTTGAGGGTTGAAGTAGGATGGTTGTTGTACATAGGGGGTCAACCACGCGCAGGAAATGTTATATGGGCTGGGAGAGAGGGACAAGGCCACGACAGGATCTGCTCCATGGGGGCGGGGCAGGCTTTGGAAAGCGCGGGGTTGTCTTTCCTGCGCGCGACAAGAAAGGCGGGAAGGGGAACAAAGGAATGTACATTGATTGGGAGATTCCCACATGGGGGGGGTCAAAGGGATGGCGGGGGAAGCCGGGGTCAGCAGGTGTCAGCTGACTTATGGGAGGGATATGGGGGGAGCAAAAAAGCTGGACAGGGATCTAGCGGGGTGGTGGGGGGAAGGGGGGGGAGAGGAGGGAGGGGGGGGAAGGGGGGGGGGATAAAGAGTTGCTGCTGCACTGGCCGAAAGAGAACGGGACACAGAAGAGGTGGCTGGGACGGGGGTCCCCCGGCTGGAGGACTGGAGAGTGAGGGAGACGCGGACAAGGGACTGGCCCAGAAAAGGAGATGGCTAGTCAGCGGGGGGGGTGAGAGTCGCTCCAATCCGGCTGATAACGTGGAACGTGAGGGGCCTGAATGGGCCGGTGAAGCGGGCTCGAGTGTTCGCGCATTTGAAGGGACTGAAGGCAGACGTGGCAATGCTCCAAGAGACACACCTGAAGGTGGCGGACCAGGTCAGGTTAAGAAGGGGATGGGTAGGACAGTTATTTCACTCGGGATTGGACGCAAAAAATAGAGGGGTGGCAATTCTGGTGGGAAAGCATGTGTCATTTGAGGCCAAGGCTATTGTAGCAGATAATGGAGGGCGATATGTGATGGTGAGTGGTAGGCTGCAAGGGACGTGTGTGGTGTTGGTAAATGTATGCGCCCCGAACTGGGATGATGCGGGATTTATGAAGCGCATGTTGGGGCGCATTCCGGACCTGGAGGTAGGAGGACTGATAATGGGAGGGGACTTCAATACGGTGCTGGACCCAGCACTGGACCACTCCAGATCAAGGACGGGAAGGAGGCCGGCGGCGGCCAAGGCACTTAGGGGGTTTATGGATCAGATGGGGGGAGTGGACCCATGGAGGTTTGCAAGACCGCAGGCCAGGGAATTTTCTTTTTTCTCCCATGTGCATATGGCTTACTCCCGGATAGATTTCTTTGTTCTGGGCAGGGCGCTCATCCCGAGAGTGGAGGGGACGGAGTATTCGGCCATAGCCGTTTCGGACCATGCACCGCACTGGGTGGAACTGGAGCTGGGAGAGGAGAGGGACCAACGCCCGCTGTGGCGGCTGGATGTGGGACTGCTGGTGGACGAGGTGGTGTGTGGGAAAGTGAGGGGGTGTATCGAAAGGTACTTGGAGGCCAACGACAATGGGGAGGTGCGAGTGGGGGTGGTATGGGAGACGTTGAAGGCGGTGATCAGGGGAGAGCTGATCTCCATCAGGGCTCATAGGGAGAAGACAGAGGGAATGGAAAGGGAGAGGTTAGTGGGGGAAATCTTGCGAGTGGACAGGAGATACGCAGAGGCCCCAGAGGAAAGATTACTTGGGGAAAGGCGACGGCTCCAGACGGAGTTTGACCTGCTGACCACGGGCAAGGCGGAGGCACAGTGGAGGAAGGCGCAAGGGGCGACTTACGAGTACGGGGAAACGGCTAGTCGGATGCTGGCGCACCAGCTTGGTAAGAGGGCGGCAGCGAGGGAAATAGGGGGAATCAAAGATGGAAGGGGAGCCACGGTTCGAAGTGCAACGAAAATAAATAAGGTATTCAAGGACTTCTATGAAGAGCTGTACAGATCCCAGCCCCCGGGGGAGGGGGGGGGGATGAGGCGATTCCTGGACCAGCTGGGGTTCCCGAGGGTGGAGGAGCAGGAGGCGGTTGGTTTGGGGGCACCAATTGGGTTGGAGGAGTTGAGTAAGGGTTTGGGGAGCATGCAGGCGGGGAAGGCCCCGGGGCCGGACGGGTTCCCGGTGGAGTTCTATAGAAAATATGTGGACCTGCTGGCCCCGCTACTAGTGAGGACCTTCAACGAGGCAAGAGAGGAGGGAACCCTGCCCCAGACAATGTCGGAGGCGACAATCTCCTTGATTCTAAAGCGAGACAAGGATCCACTGCAATGTGGATCATACAGGCCGATTTCGCTCCTCAATGTGGATGCTAAGCTATTGGTGAAGGTACTGGCCACTAGGATTGAGGACTGTGTCCCGGGGGTGATTCACGAGGACCAAACGGGATTCGTAAAGGGCAGGCAGTTAAACACCAATGTGCGGCGGCTCTTAAACGTGATAATGATGACATCGGAGGAGGGAGAGGCGGAGATAGTGGCAGCTATGGACGCGTAAAAAGCCTTTGACCGAGTAGAGTGGGAGTACCTCTGGGAGGTATTGTGCAGGTTTGGGTTCGGGGGGGGTTTATTAGATGGGTTAAGCTCCTTTACAGCGCCCCGGTGGCGAGTGTAGTGACGAACCGGCGGAGGTCGGAGTACTTTCGGCTGTACGAGACGGGTGCCCCCTGTCCCCCCTGTTGTTTGCATTGGCGATCGAACCCTTGGCCATATCACTTAGGGAGTCTCAGAAATGGAGGGGGATAGTCCGCGGGGGAGAGGAGCATCGGGTATCTCTATATGCGGATGACCTGCTGCTATACGTGGCGGACCCAATGGAGGGGATGGTGGAGGTCATGCAGACTCTGAAGGAGTTTGGAGAGTTCTCGGGCTTAATGTAGAGAAGAGTGAGCTTTTTGTATTACAGACAGGGGACCAAGAAAGAGGGATAGGGGACCTGCCGCTGAGGAGGGCGGAGAGGAGTTTTCGGTATCTGGGGATCCAGATAGCCAGAAGTTGGGGGGCCCTACATAAACTGAATTTGACGAGGGTGGTGGAGCAAATGGAGGAGAATTTTAAAAGATGGGACATGCTCCCGCTCTCGTTGGCGGGTAGGGTGCAGTCGGTCAAAATGGTGGTCCTTCCGAAGTTTTTGTCCGTGTTTCAGTGCCTCCCCATCGTGATCACCAAGGGCTTTTTCAAGAGAGTAGGTAGGAGTATTATGGGGTATGTGTGGGCAAATAAGACCCCGAGGGTTAGGAGAGGGTTCTTGGAACGCAACAGGGACCGAGGAGGGTTGGCTTTGCCAAACCTAGGGAGTTACTACTGGGCAGCAAACGTGGCAATGATCCGCAACTGGGTCATGGAGGGAGAGGGGGCGGCATGTAAGAGGATGGAGATGGCGTCCTGTAAAGGAACGAGCCTGGGGGCGTTGGTAACGGCACTGCTGCCACTCTCGCCGACAAAATACACCACAAGCCCGGTGGTGGCGGCAACACTAAGGATCTGGGGCCAGTGGAGAAGGCACAGGGGTGCAATGGGAGCATCGGTGTGGTCCCCGATCAGGGGTAACCACCGGTTTGTCCCGGGGAAGATGGACGGGGGGGTTCCAAGGCTGGCATCGGGCGGGGATAAGAAGAATGGGGGACCTGTTCATTGACGGGACATTTGCGAGCCTAGGGGCACTGGAGGAGAAATTTGAGTTACCCCCGGGAAATGCATTTAGATATATGCAGGTGAGGGCTTTTGTGAGGGGACAGGTGAGGGAATTTCCGTTGCTCCCGGCGCAAGAAGTTCAAGATAGGGTGATCTCGGGGGTATGGGTCGGGGAGGGCAAGGTGTCGGAAATATACCAAGAGATGAAAGAAGAGGGGGAAGCGCTAGTAGAAGAATTGAAAGGTAAATGGGAGGAGGAGCTGGGGGAGGAGATTGAGGAAGGGCTATGGGCTGATGCCCTGGGTAGGGTTAATACCTCCTCCTCGTGTGCCAGGCTCAGTCTGATACAATTTAAGGTGGTTCACAGAGCACATTTGACGAGGGCGAGGCTGAGTAGGTTCTTTGGGGTAGAGGATAGATGTGAAAGATGTTCAGGGAGCCCGGCGAACCATGTCCATATGTTTTGGTCATGCCCGGCATTGGAGGGGTTCTGGGGAGGGGTGGCGGGAGTAATATCCCAGGTGGTGAAAGTCCGGGTCAAGCCAAGCTGGGGACTAGCAATATTTGGAGTAGTGGATGAGCCGGGAGTGCAAGAGGCGAAAGAGGCCGGAATTCTGGCCTTTGCGTCCCTAGTAGCCCGGCGAAGGGTCTTGCTATTGTGGAAAGAGGCAAAGCCCCCTAGCCTGGAGGCCTGGATTAACGACATGGTGGGGTTCATAAAATTGGAGAGAATTAAGTTTGCTTTGAGAGGGTCTGCACAGGGGTTTTACAGGCGGTGGCAACCGTTCCTAGAATATCTCGCGGAGCGTTAGAAGAAGGTCGGTCAGCAGTAGCAGCAACCCTGGGGGGTCGGCGGGGGGGGCGGGGGGGAGACGAGAGATTGTTTGAGGGGATGGACGAGCGGGAGATGGCATGGAGGGTGGGGGGAAACGGTACGTGCGGCCAAGAGCCAGTGTATAAAGCTATGTAAATATACCATCTTGCCATGTATATATCTAGCTCAGGGAGATTTTGTGTTATTTTGTTACGGGAGGGGAGGGTTACTGTTTGTAAGGGGAAAAATTGTGTTGTTAAAAAACCTTAATAAAAAAATATTCCCTGCAGGCAATTATCTTACTGTTTAGACAAATTTTACATATTTGTTGGCTGGCTCTCACCCAAACATTTTAAACTTCATAGACTTTGTCATCTACTCTCTAGAGTTTCAAAGAACGAGAGATGATTTCATTGAAACTTACAAAATTCTTACAGGCTGTGACAGGATAGATGTAGATAGGGGGCTGGATTCTCCGTTTTTGGGACTATGGCCCCATGACGTCGTACAAACTGTGGCCTTTCACGACAGAAAAACTGGAATGAAAGGGCCACATATTCATAGCCCTGCAGGGGGCTAGCAGTGAATCGTCGGGAAGCTCGCAGCTTTTGCTGCAGATATGGACCCCCATCCGGGTCAGAGGCGGCCGTGCCGTGCTCCATGGTGGACTCAGCTGGACCTTCCAAATAGCCCGACCCGGACCGCCCGCCCGGAATTAGCCCGGTGCCGTATAAGGCCCCCTCTGCCCTCCGATCGGACTCCTCTGACCGTGGAGGCTGTGGACTGAGTCCGCAGCCGCCACGCTAGTATCCTGACCGGCAGGACCACATGAGATCCACGCCGTCTGGTCTTCGGCTGGTCAGGGGAGGAGAACGGCGGGGCGGGCCTCCAGCAATGGCCGCAGGTAGGGGCTACGCCGCGGGGCCCGGAGAATCGGGGAACCGGCAGCGGTCCCGATGTTGTGAGGTGAAATGGATTCTCCGCCCCGGCACCTGCCGCAATTTCGGCGTTGGGGTGTGGAGAATCCAGCCCACGGTCTCAGAATAAGAATAAGGAGCAGGCCTATTAAGTTTGAGATGAGGAGGAACTTCTTCACTCAGAGGGTGGTGAATCTTTGAAATTCTCTACCCCAGAGGACTGTGGAAGCTCAACTGAGCATGTTCAGGACTGAAATTGTTAGATAGGGGCATAGAAAAGATAGTGGGGAAAAATTGCATTGAGGTGATTGATCAGCCATGATGTGTTTGAATGGCGGAACAGGCTCGAAGGGCCAAATGGCCTACTCCTGCTTCTATCTTCCTATATTATGAATCTGAATTCAGTTTAAATGTGATCTGGTAAAAGATGTAAAATGCATTAAAAGGGAATAGGTGTTAGAATAGAACTGAAGCATTAAATTCACATCTCAGTTTTAGTGTTAACATACATTCCAGACTAGGTTAAGGTCACTCTGCCATCCATTTCCCAGTGAAAAACATTAATGAAATGTCCACATTGTCTACTGAAAATATCTCTCAAATGCTATCTTTAATTTAAATTTAGGAACATTCAGCCCCCCAAACCTATGCCACAATTCTATTAGGTTATAGCTGATCTGTCACTCCATTTAATCTTGCTTTGCATCTTTAGATAACCTTATCTAAAGGAAAATCTTGGGGGACTTCCGGTGATGGGATGTAGATGAAGGTTGCACGTTGGTGGCTCCTGCTGGAGTCTCTGGTTTTTGGACTTTTATGCCCGGTTTCAGGTGTAGTTTGTAAATGAGTTGATGTGGGAAGTTATAAGGAGGGTGTGAAACGTCGAAGACCCAGAAGAAGGGTGCTGGAAAGAAGGAGGTGAACGAAAGTCCGCCGTCGAGTGAGTCTGTGAGTCCTGTAGGAACACAGAAGTTGGGTCTCGGTCATTGGGTGGGGCCGGAGGTGAAGGAGGTGATTGAGAGGATGCAGGCCGGAGGTGAAGGATGTGATTGAGAGGATGCAGGCCGGAGGTGAAGGAGGTGATTGAGAGGATGCAGGCCGGAGATGAAGGAGGTGATTAGACTCACTTAGTGTCAGGGGCTTAGACGGGGTGGAGTTTGTAAGGAGCATCCAGGAGGGCTTCTTGAAACAATATGTAGACAGTCCAACTAGGGAAGGGGCGGTACTGGACCTAGTATTGGGGAATGAGCCCGGCCAGGTGGTAGATGTTTCAGTAGGGGAGCATTTCGGGAACAGTGACCACAATTCAGTAAGTTTTAAAGTGCTGGTGGACAAGGATAAGAGTGGTCCTAGGATGAATGTGCTAAATTGGGGGAAGGCTAATTATAACAATATTAGGCGGGAACTGAAGAACATAGATTGGGGGCGGATGTTTGAGGGCAAATCAACATCCGACATATGGGAGGCTTTCAAGTGTCAGTTGAAAGGAATTCAGGACCAGCATGTTCCTGTGAGGAAGAAGGATAAATACGGCAATTTTCGGGAACCTTGGATAACGAGAGATATTGTAGGCCTCGTCAAAAAGAAAAAGGAGGCATTTGTCAGGGCTAAAAGGCTGTGAACAGACGAAGCCTGTGTGGAATATAAGGAAAGTAGGAAGGAACTTAAGCAAGGAGTCAGGAGGGCTAGAAGGGGTCACGAAAAGTCATTGGCAAATAGGGTTAAGGGAAATCCCAAGGCTTTTTACACGTACATAAAAAGCAAGAGGGTAGCCAGGGAAAGGGTTGGCCCACTGAAGGATAGGCAAGGGAATCTAAGTGTGGAGCCAGAGGAAATGGGCGAGGTACTAAATGAATACTTTGCATCAGTATTCACCAAAAAGAAGAAATTGGTAGATGTTGAGTCTGGAGAAGGGTGTGTAGATAGCCTGGGTCACATTGAGATCCAAAAAGACGAGGTGTTGGGTGTCTTAAAAAATATTAAGGTAGATAAGTCCCCAGGGCCTGATGGGATCTACCCCAGAATACTGAAGGAGGCTGGAGAGGAAATTGCTGAGGCCTTGACAGAAATCTTTGGATCCTCACTGTCTTCAGGTGATGTCCCGGAGGACTGGAGAATAGCCAATGTTGTTCCTCTGTTTAAGAAGGGTAGCAAGGATAATCCAGGGAACTACAGGCCGGTGAGCCTTACTTCAGTGGTAGGGAAATTACTGGAGAGAATTATTCGAGACAGGATCTACTCCCATTTGGAAGCAAATGGACGTATTAGTGAGAGGCAGCATGGTTTTGTGAAGGGGAGGTCGTGTCTCACTAACTTGATAGAGTTTTTCGAGGAGGTCACAAAGATGATTGATGCAGGTAGGGCAGTGGATGTTGTCTATATGGACTTTAGTAAGGCCTTTGACAAGGTCCCTCATGGTAGACTAGTACAAAAGGTGAAGTCACACGGGATCAGGGGTGAGCTGGCAAGGTGGATACAGAACTGGCTAGGTCATAGAAGGCAGAGAGTAGCAATGGAAGGATGCTTTTCTAATTGGAGGGCTGTGACCAGTGGTGTGCCACAGGGATCAGTGTTGGGACCTTTGCTGTTTGTAGTATATATAAATGATTTGGAGGAAAATGTAACTGGTCTGATTAGTAAGTTTACAGACGACACAAAGGTTGGTGGAAGTGCGGATAGCGATGAGGACTGTCAGAGGATACAGCAAGATTTAGATTGTTTGGAGACTTGGGCGGAGAGATGGCAGATGGAGTTTAATCCGGACAAATGTGAGGTGATGCATTTTGGAAGGTCTAATGCAGGTAGGGAATATACAGTGAATGGTAGAACCCTCAAGAGTATTGAAAGTCAAGGAGATCTAGGAGTACAGGTCCACAGGTCACTGAAAGGGGCAACACAGGTGGAGAAGGTAGTCAAGAAGGCATACAGCATGCTTGCCTTCATTGGCCGGGGCACTGAGTATAAGAATTGGCAAGTCATGTTGCAGCTGTATAGAACCTTAGTTAGGCCACACTTGGAGTATAGTGTTCAATTCTGGTCGCCACACTACCAGAAGGATGTGGAGGCTTTAGAGAGGGTGCAGAAGAGATTTACCAGAATGTTGCCTGGTATGGAGGGCATTAGCTATGAGGAGCGGTTGAATAAACTCGGTTTGTTCTCACTGGAACGAAGGAGGTTGAGGGGTGACCTGATAGAGGTCTACAAAATTATGAGGGGCATAGGCAGAGTGGATAGTCAGAGGCTTTTCCCCGGGGCAGAGGGGTCAATTACTAGGGGGCATAGGTTTAAGGTGAGAGGGGCAAGGTTTAGAATAGATGTACGAGGCAAATGTTTTACGTAGAGGGTAGTGGGTGCCTGGAACTCGCTACCGGAGGAGGTGGTGGAAGCAGGGACGATAGTGACATTTAAGGGGCATCTTGACAAATACATGAATAGGATGGGAATAGAACATAGAACATAGAACATAGAACAATACAGCGCAGTACAGGCCCTTCGGCCCACGATGTTGCACCGAAACAAAAGCCATCTAACCTACACTATACCATTATCATCCATATGTTTATCCAATAAACTTTTAAATGCCCTCAATGTTGGCGAGTTCACTACTGTAGCAGGTAGGGCATTCCACGGCCTCACTACTCTTTGCGTAAAGAACCTACCCCTGACCTCTGTCCTATATCTATTACCCCTCAGTTTAAGGCTATGTCCCCTCGTGCTAGCCATTTCCATCCGCGGGAGAAGGCTCTCACTGTCCACCCTATCTATCCCTCTGATCATTTTGTATGCCTCTATTAAGTCTCCTCTTCACCTTCTTCTCTCTAACGAAAACAACCTCAAGTCCATCAGCCTTTCCTCATAAGATTTTCCCTCCATACCAGGCAACATCCTGGTAAATCTCCTCTGCACCCGTTCCAAAGCCTCCACGTCCTTCCTATAATGCGGTGACCAGAACTGTACGCAATACTCCAAATGCGGCCGTACCAGAGTTCTGTACAGCTGCAACATGACCTCCTGACTCCGGAACTCAATCCCTCTACCAATAAAGGCCAACACTCCATAGGCCTTCTTCACCACCCTATCAACCTGGGTGGCAACTTTCAGGGATCTATGTACATGGACACCTAGATCCCTCTGCTCATCCACACTTTCAAGAACTTTTCCATTAGCCAAATATTCCACATTCCTGTTTTTCCTTCCAAAGTGAATCACCTCACACTTCTCTACATTAAACTCCATTTGCCACCTCTCAGCCCAGCACTGCAGCTTATCTATATCCCTCTGTAACCTGCTACTTCCTTCCACACTATCGACAACACCACCGACTTTAGTATCGTCTGCAAATTTACTCACCCACCCTTCTGCGCCTTCCTCTAGGTCATTGATAAAAATGACAAACAGCAACGGCCCCAGAACAGATCCTTGTGGTACTCCACTTGTGACAGAACTCCATTCTGAACATTTCCCATCAACCACCACCCTCTGTCTTCTTTCAGCTAGCCAATTTCTGATCCACATCTCTAAATCACCCTCAATCCCCAGCCTCCGTATTTTCTGCAATAGCCTACCGTGGGGAACCTTATCAAACGCTTTGCTGAAATCCATATACACCACATCAACTGCTCTACCCTCGTCTACCTGTTCAGTCACCTTCTCAAAGAACTCGATAAGGTTTGTGAGGCATGACCTACCCTTCACAAAGCCATGCTGACTATCCCTGATCATATTATTCCTATCTAGATGATTATAAATCTTGTCTCTTATAATCCCCTCCAAGACTTTACCCACTACAGACGTGAGGCTCACCGGTCTATAGTTGCCGGGGTTGTCTCTGCTCCCCTTTTTGAACAAAGGGACCACATTTGCTATCCTCCAGTCCTCTGGCACTATTCCTGTATCCAATGATGACATAAAAATCAAAGCCAATGGTCCAGCAATCTCTTCCCTGGCCTCCCAGAGAATCCTAGGATAAATCCCATCAGGTCCCGGGGACTTATCTATTTTCAGCCTGTCCAGAATTGCCAACACCTCTTCCCTACGTACCTCAATGCCATCTAATCTATTTACCTGGAGCTCAGCATTCTCCTCCACAACATTATCTTTTTCGTGAGTGAATACTGACGAAAAATATTCATTTAGTATCTCGCCTATCTCTTCAGACTCTACACACAACTTCCCATCCCTGTCCTTGACTGGTCCTACTCTGTCCCTTGTCATTCGCTTATTCCTGACATACCTATAGAAAGCTTTTGGGTTTTCCTTGATCCTTCCTGCCAAATACTTCTCATGTCCCCTCCTTGCTCGTCTTAGCTCTCTCTTTAGATCCTTCCTCGCTACCTTGTAACTATCCATCGCCCCAACTGAAACTTCACACCTCATCTTCACATAGGCCTCCTTCTTCTTCTTAACAAGCGATTCCACTTCTTCGGTAAACCACGGTTCCCTCGCTCGGCACCTTCTTCCCTGCCTGACCGGTACATACTTATCAAGAACACGCAGTAGCTGATCCTTGAACAAGCTCCACTTATCCAGTGTGTCCAAAACTTGCAGCCTACTTCTCCACCTTATCCCCCCCAAGTCACGTCTAATGGCATCATAATTTCCCTTCCCCCAGCTATAACTCTTGCCCTGCGGTGTATACTTATCCCTTTCCATCCTTAACGTAAACGTCACCGAATTGTGGTCACTGTCCCCAAAGTGCTCACCTACCTCCAAATCCAACACCTGGCCTGGTTCATTACCCAAAACCAAATCCAATGTGGCCTCGCCTCTTGTTGGCCTGTCAACAAACTGTGTCAGGAAACCCTCCTGCACACACTGTACAAAAAACGACCCATCTAATGTACTCGAACTATATCTTTTCCAGTCAATATTTGGAAAGTTAAAGTCTCCCATAATAACTACCCTATTACTTTCGCTCTTATCCAGGATCATCCTCGCCATCCTTTCCTCTACATCCCTAGAACTATTTGGAGGCCTATAGAAAACTCCCAACAGGGTGACCTCTCCTTTCCTGTTTCTAACCTCAGCCCATACTACCTCGGAAGATGAGTCCCCATCTAGCATCCTCTCCGCCACCGTAATACTGCTCTTGACTAGCAGCGCCACACCTCCCCCTCTTTTGCCTCCTTCTCTGAGCTTACTAAAACACCTAAACCCCGGAACCTGCAACATCCATTCCTGTCCCTGCTCTATCCATGTCTCCGAAATGGCCACAACATCGAAGTCCCAGGTACCAACCCATGCTGCCAGTTCCCCTACCTTATTTCGTATACTCCTGGCATTGAAGTAGACACACTTCAAACCACCTACCTGAACACTGGCCCCCTCCTGCGACGTCAAATCTGAGCTCCTGACCTCTATACTCTCATTCTCCCTTACCCTAAAACTACAATCCAGGTTCCCATGCCCCTGCTGCATTAGTTTAAACCCCCCCAAAGAGCACTAACAAGAGGGATACGGACCCAGGAAATGTAGGAGATTGTAGTTTAGTCGGGCAGCATGGTCGGCACGGGCTTGGAGGGCCAAAGGGCCTGTTCCTGTGCTGTACATTTCTTTGTTCTTTGTTCTTTTGTTCTTTGTGATTGGGAGGATGCAGGCCATTGGTGAAGGAGGTGATTGGGAGGATGCAGACCGGAGGTGAAGGAGATGATTGAGAGGATGCAGGCTGGAGGTGAAGGAGATGATTGGGAGGATGCAGGCCCGAGGTAAAGGAGGTGATTGGGAGGATGCAGGCTGTAGGTGAAGGAGGTGATTGGGAGGATGCAAGCCGGAGGTGAAGGAGGTGATTGGGAGGATGCAAGCCGGAGGTGAAGGAGGTGATTGAGAGGATGCAGGCTGGAGGTGAAGGAGGTGATTGAGAGGATGCATGCCGGAGGTGAAGGAGGTGATTGGGAGGATGCAGGCTGGAGGTGAAGGAGATGATTGGGAGGATGCAGGCCCGAGGTAAAGGAGGTGATTGGGAGGATTCAGGCTGGAGGTGAAGGAGGTGATTGGGAGGATGCAAGCCGGAGGTGATTGGGAGGATGCAAGCCGGAGGTGAAAGAGGTGATTGGGAGGATGCAGGCCCGAGGTGAAGGAAGTGATTGGGAGGATGCAGGCCCGAGGTGAAGGAGGTGATTGGGAGGAAGCAGGCCGGAGGTGAAGGAGGTGATTGGGAGGATGCAAGCCGGAGGTGAAGGAGGTGATTGGGAGGATGCAGGCCCGAGGTGAAGGAGGTGATTGGGAGGAAGCAGGCCGGAGGTGAAGGAGGTGATTGGGAGGAAGCAGGCCGGAGGTGAAGGAGGTGATTGGGAGGAAGCAGGCCGGAGGTGAAGGAGGTGATTGGGAGGATGCAAGCCGGAGGTGAAGGAGGTGATTGAGAGGATGCAGGCTGGAGATGAAGGAGGTGATTGGGAGGATGCAGGCCGGAGGTGAAGGAAGTGATTGGGAGGATGCATCCCGGAGGTGAAGGAGATGATTGAGAGGATGCATGCCGGAGGTGAAGGAGGTGATTGGGAGGATGCAGGCTGGAGGTGAAGGAGATGATTGGGAGGATGCAGGCCCGAGGTAAAGGAGGTGATTGGGAGGATGCAGGCTGGAGGTGAAGGAGGTGATTGGGAGGATGCAAGCCGGATGTGAAGGAGGTGATTGGGAGGATGCAGGCCGGAGGTGAAGGAGGTGATTGGGAGGAAGCAGGCCCGAGGTGAAGGTGGTGATTGGGAGGAAGCAGGCCGGAGGTGAAGGAGGTGATTGGGAGGAAGCAGGCCCGAGGTGAGGGAAGTGATTGGGAGGAAGCAGGCCGGAGATGAAGGAGGTGATTGGGAGGAAGCAGGCCGGAGATGAAGGAGGTGATTGGGAGGATGCAGGCCGGAGATGAAGGAGGTGATTGGGAGGAAGCAGGCCAGAGGTAAAGGAGGTGATTGGGAGGAAGCAGGCCAGAGGTAAAGGAGGTGATTGGGAGGAAGCAGGCCGGAGGTAAAGGAGGTGATTGGGAGGATGCAGGCCGGAGGTAAAGGAGGTGATTGAGAGGATGCAGGCCGGAGGTAAAGGAGGTGATTGGGAGGATGCAGGCCGGAGGTAAAGGAGGTGATTGGGAGGATGCAGGCCGGAGGTAAAGGAGGTGATTGGGAGGAAGCAGGCCGGAGGTAAAGGAGGTGATTGGGAGGAAGCAGGCCGGAGGTAAAGGAGGTGATTGGGAGGAAGCAGGCCGGAGGTAAAGGAGGTGATTGGGAGGAAGCAGGCCGGAGGTAAAGGAGGTGATTGGGAGGATGCAGGCCGGAGGTAAAGGAGGTGATTGGGAGGATGCAGGCCGGAGGTAAAGGAGGTGATTGGGAGGAAGCAGGCCAGAGGTAAAGGAGGTGATTGGGAGGAAGCAGGCCAGAGGTAAAGGAAGTGATTGGGAGGATGCAGGCCCGAGGTGAAGGAGGTGATTGGGAGGAAGCAGGCCGGAGGTAAAGGAGGTGATTGGGAGGAAGCAGGCCGGAGGTAAAGGAGGTGATTGGGAGGATGCAGGCCGGAGGTAAAGGAGGTGATTGAGAGGATGCAGGCCGGAGGTAAAGGAGGTGATTGGGAGGATGCAGGCCGGAGGTAAAGGAGGTGATTGGGAGGATGCAGGCCGGAGGTAAAGGAGGTGATTGGGAGGAAGCAGGCCAGAGGTAAAGGAGGTGATTGGGAGGAAGCAGGCCGGAGGTAAAGGAGGTGATTGGGAGGATGCAGGCAGGGAAGACGGCGGGGACCGATGGGTTTCCGGTCGACTTTTGTAAAAATTTAAGGACAAGCTGACGCCGTTGATGGTGGGAATGTTTGAGGATGCAATGGTTAGGGGTGTCTTGCCGCAAACAATGGGGCAGGCTTCCGTCTCGCTGCTGTTAAAGAAACACTAGGATCCAATGGAGTGTGGGTCATATAGGCTCATATCTCTGCTGAATGTAGATGTCAAGATATTGGCAAAGGAGTTGGCATTAAGGTTGGAAGGGTGTCTCCCAAAGGTGATTGGGGAGGACCAGACGGGGTTCATAAAGGGCAGACAGTTGTCCTTGAATGTGAGGAGTTTGCTGAATGCGGTGTTTTCTCCGGCAGAGGGGAGGGAGATAGGTGGTGTGGCATTATAGCTATTTTAGTACTTCCCAATTTATCTCTACAAACTTGCCCATGTGATACCAATAACTCTTTCAGGTGAATTTGTTTTTCCTCTGGAAGGTAACTTAACAATTCATCTCAATTTTTAAAGAACATCCTCGTTTTCCAAAATAATTTGAGGTATGTCAAATTCACAGTCATCTGGATTTGGTTCGTCACTTTGACTTAGAATCATTAAAACCTCCTCCTTTTCCTCTCCTTCCCATTCAAAGTACCTTTTAAGCATCTTCACATGACACATTCGGTGAGGCTTTCTTCTCTCTCGTGTTTTTACCACATAATTCACCTAATTTTCTTTCAATCTGATACGGTCCACAAAACCTAGCTTTCAAAGGCTCACCTACCACTGGTAACAACACTAAAACTTTATCTCCACTGGCAAAACTACAAACTTTGGATTTCTTGTCCGCTACCCGTTTCATCACATTTTGTGCAACTTTTAAATGTTGTCCAGCCAATTCACCTGTTCTATTTAATCGTTCCCTAAAATTTGACACGTAATCCAATAATGTAATTTCCGATTTCTCACGCACCAATTTTCCCTTAATCAATTTAAGTGGTCCTCTTACCCCATGACCAAAAATTAGTTCAAAAGGACTAAATTTGGTTGACTCATTAGGAGCATCCCTAATTGCAAACAGTACGAATGGAATTCCTTTATCCCAACCTTCTGGATAATCTTGACAAGAAGCCCTCAACATTGTCTTTAATGTCTGATGCCACCTTTCTAACGCTCCCTGCGATTCTGGATGGTACGCAGTTGATTTAAATTGTTTTATTCCTTAGCTATCCATAACTTATTTGAATATTGATCCGATTGTATTTCTGTGGCTGTGGGTAGTCCATATCTTGTAAAGAATTTAAGTAACTCCTCCACAATCATTTTAGCTGTAATATTACGTACTGGAATGGCCTCTGGAAACCTAGTAGACACATCCATTATAGTCAAAAGATATTGATTCCCACTTTTTGTTTCAGGAAGCGGTCCGACGCAATCAATTAGGACCCTTGTAAAAGGTTCTTCAAATGCTGGAATGGGTATTAAGGGTGCTGGTTTTATCACTGCTTGAGGTTTCCCTATCACTTGTGTGACATGATTGACAAAATGTAACTACATCTTTATGTAGTCCAGGCCAATAAAAATGTTTTTGTATTTTAGCTTGAGTTTTCCTTATTCCCAAATGACCTCCCGCTGGTACCTCATGTGCAACTCGCAACACCTCCTTTCTATACCCTACCGACAATACTACATAGAACATAGAACATAGAACATATGATGAACTTCTGCCCACTTTTCATCCGCCTGCATATGTAAAGGTCTCCATTTTCTCATCAATACATTAGTTTTACGGGAATAACACTCAGGTTGACACTCAGATTCCTCTTCCACATATGCTTTCAGATACATCCGTTTTATTTCTATATCTTTCTGTTGTAACTCCGCCAATTTTCCTGAACTAAAAATATCTGCCTCATCCTCCACCTGTTCTTGTTCTTTTTCAACCACCTGATCGAAAATCGTTTTTGATAATTGCACTTCAACTTCATCTTCACTCTTTGATTTCTCCTCTTGTCTTAACTTGTGACTTTGCGACCTTGTTACTACACAATCCGGAAAAATCCCAGGATATTCGTCCTTCAACACTTCAGTTGTCTGATTTTCCACTGGCTTATCAACCACAGTAGGCATCACTCCCACCTGCGATCCAGCTATATCATTACCCAAGATAAACTGTATTCCTGGACAAGATAGCTTTTCTATTACTCCTGCTGCCACTTCAACACTCTTCACTGGACTTTCCAACCTTACCTTATATAATTGAACACTACTCCTCTCACCCTGAATTCCACATATTACCACCTTTTCTGGCAACATTCTTCCCAAACTACTTAGCTCCTCATCTCTTATCATTAAAGATTGACTAGCTCCCGTATCTCTTAAAATTGTGACTTCTTTACTTGCTCCTCCTGGTACACATGAGAAAACTTTACCCACATAAGTAAATTCTTTAAAGAGATCTGGCACCTTCTTATCAATCACCTCTTGATCAGGCTGTACAACCTTTTGCACCTCCTTCACTTCACTTGGGCTTTCCTTTTCCACTTTAACAAACCCCACTGTCTTATCCTGTATTACCACATCAGCCTTCCCAGTGCTTTTCTTCAACCACCAACACTGTGACTTTACATGGCCTAGTTTATTACTGAAAACATTTGAAACTTTTCATTTCTTTTCCGCCCTCCTGGATTTCTTTTTTAATCTGAGGTACACTCTCCTTATTATCTCCCATCAGATCACCTTTACCTTTACCACTTGAGTATTTCTCATGTCCCCAGTTTCTATCCCTCACAGGCTGAAACTGATGTTGGAAACCAAGCTTTGATTTATGAACAAATTCATAATCATCTGCCACTTCTGCTGCTAATCTCGCAGTTTTAACCCTCTGCTCTTCCATATGAGTTCTCACTACATCAGGAATTGAATTTTTAAACTCCTCCAAAAGTACAATTTATCTGAGAGCTTCATACGTTTGGCCTATTTTCAAAGCCCTTATCCACCTATCAAAATTACCCTGTTGATCCTTTCAAACTCCATGTATGTTTGACCAAATTCTTTCCTTAAATTTCTAAACCGTGCCTGTAAGCTTCAGGCACCAGTTCATATGAACCTAAGATGGATTTTTTCACCTCCTAATACGTCCCAGATACCTTCTCCAGTAGTGATGCAAACACTTCACTCGCCCTACCTACCAGCTTTTTTGGAATCAGTAATACCCACATTTCCTGCGGCCATTTCATTTGTTTAGCTACCTTCTCAAATGAAATGAAAAAGGCTTCAACCTCCTTCTCGTCAAACCTTGGCAATGCTTGGACATATTTAAGTAGATCCCCACCAAGCCTTCGACTTTGACGCTCTTTCTCACTATTCTCATCACTATCATCCAACCGTACGTTTCCCTTTACGTCTGCCCATTTTAACTGACTGTCATGTTTCATGGCCATTTTCTGAAGTTCAAACTCTCTCTCTTTATCTTTTTCCCTGATCTGTATCTCCCTTTCTCTTTCTTTTTGTTCTGCTAGGGCTATTCTTTCTTTTCTCCTTTCTTCTCTCTCCTTTTCTTTTTCCTATCGCTTTCTATTTCTCTTTCCGCTCTATCTCTTTCTTTTTCCGCTCTCTCTCTCTCGCTCTTTCGTTTTCCTCTCTTTCGTATTCAAGCTGCTTTAATTCTTTCTCATGTTCCATTTATTTAATTTGTAACTGAATTTTTGCCATTTCCAATGAGTCAAACTGTATCTCAGGCAACTTTAAATGCTTAGCCACCGCCATAATGACCTCAGCTTTTCGCATTTTGTCAGGTAATGTTAACTGCAATGTTTTTGCCAAATCTAACAGTCTGATTTTCGTCTCTGTCCATAAGGTACTGTGTGTGCCCGTCTCCACCCCCAAAAACTTCTGAGCCTCTGAAAGAGCCATTGTCCCACAACATACTCCCTCCTTAAACTAAAATACCACATCTGAAAAGCAATCACAATATGCTCACCCCTCACTGTCTTTAAGTTCACTAAGCCAATGCAATAGATAGACTTTTATCCCCTCAAGCCCCCAATTTGTTTTGGGCCAGGGTTTAGAGAACCCCAAAGTGTATCATGGAGTTCACCTGACCCACAACTTTTAATAGATTGTGGTATGGGGAGCACACGGCCCACTCTACAGGTGTGGTGGAGCAGAAATGGAAAAGTATTTTTTAGAGCAAAACAATGTTTATTCTATGAATTCAAGTTAACCTTTTTAAAACATACAGTGAACATCTTAGCAACCATTAATTCAAATACAACCCCCAAAGACTACAACACTAAGTAAACCTTTACACCTTGCTTTTAACATCCATACGACTTAAAAACAAAACCTTTATCAGAAGCACATCAGATTAAAGTCACTACTAAAACCATTTATAATTCTGAATTCACCAAATGATCAAGAGATAGTCTTTTGATGGCAGAGAGAACAGCAGTACACCTGCTTGGTCTGGCTTCAGCTGCAACACTGAAAATGAAACTAAAACACACCCTGCAGCATGCTCAAAAACGAAAGTAAAAAGCTGACAGACAGCCCAGCTCCACCCATTCTGTGACATCACTGTAGTAGTAAACACCCATTTCTTAAAGGTAATCTCACATGACACTGGAGGTTTGGCTTAGATTGCGACGGGAGCAAAGCCCGGGATGGAGGTTTGATTTGGTGTTGCTAACAGACAAAGGGTTTTGTAATAAGGTGCAGTCAGAGATGAAGGATTATGTGGAGTTGAAACAGAACAGGGAGGTGTCAGCAGCCACGTTCTGGGAGGCACTGAAGGTGGTGGTCCTGGGGAGATTATCTCGTTTAAGGCGGATGAGGATAGGGAAAGGAGGGAGGAGCGTTTATTGGGCGAGATAGTCGAGGTAGACAGGGAGTATTCGAGGGCACCTACCATGGATGGATTGGCGAGATGGGGCGGTTTTTGGATGGGCTGGAGTTCCAGCAGCTGGAGGAAGAGAAGAGGCAGGTGTTAGATAAGGTATTGGAAAGTATAAGGGGGTTGAAGTCGGGAAAGGCCCCACGGTCGGATGCTTACCCGACGGAATTTTATAAGGAGTTTGCGATGGAACTGGCACCGCATCTGCTGGGGGTGTTTAGTGAGACGCTGGAGAAGGGGGAGCTGCCGCAGACAATGACGCAGGCAACAATCACTTTAATACCAAAAAAGGGGAAGGACCCATCAGAATGCGGGTTGTACAGGCCCAAATCGCTGTTAAATACGGATGTAAAAGTGATGGCCAAGCTGGTGGTGGGGAGGATAGAAGATTGTATCTCAGGGTAGTTGCAGAGGACCAAACAGGTTTCGTAGAGGGCATGCAACTCTCTTGTAATATGAGGCGATTGTTAAAATATTATGACCTCGTCGAGAAGACGGGTACCAAAAGTAGTGGTGTCCATGGATGCAGAGAAGAAGGCATTCGATCAGGTGAAGTGGAGATACCTGTTTTGAGGTCCTGGGAAGGTTGGGACGACGTTTGTGGCGTGGGTGCGCCTGTTGTATGCGGCACCAGTGGCTAGCGTACGAACCAACAATATGAGCTCACAAAGTCTCGGGTTACACGTGGGAATGAGGCAGTAGTGCCTGCTGTCACCGCTGCTGTTCATGCTAGCAATAAAGCCCCTGACCTTAGGGTTCGGCAGAGTGGCAAGGGATTACGAGGGGGAGCAGGGAACACCAGGTGTTGCTATATGTGAATGACCTGATACTATATGTGTTGGACCCTTGGAGAGCATAGGAAGGATTATGGGCCTATTATAGAGGTTTAGGGCTTTTTCAGGATACAAGCTGAACATAGGGAAAAGTGAGGTGTTCCCTGTGAATGAATTGGGTCGGAGAACCAGATTAGGGGGGCTGCAATTCAAGCTGGCCAGAGACAGGCTCAGATATCTGGGGATCCAGGTAACAAGAGAGTGGGCGACGTTGCATGAATGGAACTTAACAAAGCTGGTGGAAGAGGTTAGGGTGGGTTTTATGAGGTAGGGTATGTTGCATCTGCCTCTGGCAGGGAGGGTCCAAGTGGTGAAGATGAATGTCCTGCCAAGGTTCCTATTCATATTCCAAACAGTTCTGATTTTTGTACCAAAGGCATTTTTCCAGAAGGTGGATACGATTATTTCAGAGTTTGTGTGGGCGAGAAAGGTGCCAAGGGTAGAGAGGACCTTGTTAGAGGCAGAAGGAGGGATTGGCGATTCCAAACTTGTTACATTATGACTGGGCTGCGAACGTGGAGAAGGTGGGATAGTGGTAGGAGGGAGAGAGGGCAGAATGGATTAGGATGGAGGACGACTCTTGTAGAAGGTCCAGTCTGAGGGCTATGGTGACGGCTACATTGCCATTGGTGCCAAGGAGATACACGAAGAGCCCAGTTGTGCAGTCCATTGTGAAGTTGTGGAATCAGCTGAGGAGGCGTTTTAGGATAGAGGGGGTGTCAGTGTTAATGCCGTTGTGTGAAAACCAAAGATTTGAGCAAGGGGGGACAGGTGGTATGTACAGGAAGTGGGGAGAAGCGAGGCTGGTGAGGGCAAGGGATTTGTACTGGAAGAGAGGTTTTCTAGTATAGAGGAATGGAAAGAGAGGTTGAGTTCCCGAGAGGAAGCGAGTTTAGATATTTACAGGTCAGGAGCTTTGCACCGAAGGTCTGGAAAGAGTTTCCCAAGCTGCCAAAGTATGCCCTACTGCAGCGGTTGCTGCTCCCGGATGTGGAAGGGGAGGGCAAGATCGGAGACATATATGGACGGCTGAGAGAACAGGGGGTGAGCAGGTGGTGGTATAAGGAGAAGTGGGAAGGGGAGCTGGGAGGGGAGATAAATTGGAGAGTGTGGAGTGAGGTGTTCGGAGGGTAAACGCGACCTCCTCGTGTGGGAGGATGAGAATGATACAATTCGAGGTTGTACACAGGGTACATATGACTCGGGCGAGAATGAGTGGGTTCTTCCAGGGAGTGGCAGACGAGTGCGAGAAATGTGGGCGGGGGCCACCAAACTACACACAGATGTTCTGGGGATGTGAGAAGTTGGAGAGATACTGGCCTGTCTAGGAGGCTTATATAACGTTCTCCGTTTGGAAAAGATCAAATATGAACGGAGGGGTTCAGCGGGAGGCTTCGAGGCAATGTGGGAGCTGTTCATGGCCATCTTTGAGGTGCTGTTCATTGCGGGGGAGAGGGAGGACGGTTGAAAATGGGGAAAAACCTGTACAAACTGGAGAATTGAGAGATGGGGAGCATGTTCCCCGGATTATTCCCCGGATTTGTAACTGTTTAAATAAGTTTGGAATAAAATGCATTTTTTTAAAATATAGAGCCCTTGGCGATTGTGCTGAGGGGTGGAACATAGAGGACTGGATTCTCCGATCCTGGGGCTATGTCCCCACGCCGACGTGGCACAACAGCCACCGATCCCCTGTTTTGCTGGGGGCTAGTAGGAAGGCAGCGCAGAGCACCCGGCTCTAGCTGCTGATAAGCCCCTGAGAATTGACGGGTCCGTGGCCGCGCATACGCACGGCGGCGGCCTGCAGCGGCTGCGCTGTGCTACATGGCAGAGGCCGCTCGCGGACCCGGCCTGCAAAATAGTGCCCTCCCTTTGGATGGCTCGCGCATCCCAGATCTTCCCCCACAGTGCCGCCAGCCCCGAATAATGCGATTTTGGCATTGGTGAACCAGAGAATCCCGCCCAGGGTGTCCTTATATGCGGATGACTTGTTGCTGTATATCTTGGAGCCGAGTTCTTCAGTGGGGAGTAGAATGGGGTTGCTCCAGAGATTTAGGACGTTTTCAGGGTACAAGCTGAATTTAGGGAAAAGTGAGCACTTTGTGGTCTCCCCTCCGCGAGCGGGGCGGGAGAGCTGCAATTCTGCCTGGCAGCGTCTTATTTTAGGTATTTGGGGGTGCAGGCGGCCCGAGATTGGGCAGGGCTTCGGAAGTTTAACTTCACTAGATTGGTGGGGAGGATGAATGCGATTTGCTGAATGGGACAATCTCCCTTTGTCGTGGGCCAGTTGCAGGCAGTAAAAATGAATGTTTTGCCGTGATTCCTGTTTCTATTTCAATAACTGCTGGTCTTTTTGCCTGAGGCATTTTTCAGGCATGTGGACAGGTTGATCTTGTTTGTTTGGGCAGGGAAGGTGGCCACGATTAGGACGGAACAGCAGGTGTAGAGGTGGGGGTGGGCCTCCCAAATCTGTTGTATTATTATTGGGCGGCGAATGCAGAGAAGGTGTGGGGCTGTGGGGGCTCTGAGGGTGAGAATGGAGGCGGGCTCTTACAGGGGTTCAGGGTTGTGGCCGCTGGCAACAGCATCGCTCCAGATGGCCCCTGGGAAGTATTAGTGAGTCCGGTGGTGGTGGTCACATTGAAGATTTGGAGGCAGTTTAAAGGCAGGATTTTAGGCTGGGGGCTCGATCAGGGGGGTTGCCAATTAAAGGGAATCATGGGTTCGAGCCGAGGTTGTGGAGGCAGGTACATTAACTGCTTTCAAAGGGCATCTTGACAAATAAATGGATAGGATGGGTGTAGTGGGATACAGCACAAGGAAGTGAAGAGGGTTTTGGCCAAGCGAGGTATCATGACTGGTTCAGGCTTGGAGGGCCAAAGGGCCTGTTCCTGTGCTCTATTGTTCTTTGTTCATAGAATTTACAGTGCAGAAGGAGGCCATTCGGCCCATCGAGTCTGCACCGGCTCTTGGAAAGAGCACCCTACCCAAGGTCAACACCTCCACCCTATCCCCATAACCCAGTAACCCCACCCAACACAAAGGGCAATTTTGGACACTAAGGGCAATTTATCATGGCCAATCCACCTAACCTGCACATCCTTGGACTGTGGGAGGAAACCGGAGCACCTGGGGGAAACCCACGCAGATACGGGGAGGATGTGCAGACTCCGCACAGACAGTGACCCAAGCCGGAATCGAACCTGGGACCCTGGAGCTGTGAAGCAATTGTGCTATCCACAATGCTACCGTGCTGCCATTATTCTTTGAAGTGGGGCTTGGGGGGGCTGGAAGTTTTATTTGGGGTTGTTTTGCATTGTAAAATTGTTGAAAATTTGCTGAATAAAAACATTTTTTTTAAAATGAAGAACAATCTTCATGCTGCTCATTTCAATTGGTTCATCTGTGTTCTATTTAGTTGTTTCTTCACAAGTTTCTGAAATTGTTTGTAAAGTTACCAGTAGAACATATCTTAATTCCTGAAGACTCCAAAATAAAGCAAAGGAAAAAGTATCCATATAGAATTTAATCACACTATTATCAAAGAACATTCTCTGGTATCCCAGAAGATATGTCCTCAAACTTACAGTGTTTTGTAACAATGTTTTAACCATTAATCAGAAGACAGGCTGAAATTCTTTTCACCAATTTTCTTTACAAATTGTTACCCCTCTCTTCTTAAACGTTTTCCTACGCTTTTCTGCGGTATGATTCCATGGGCTCTCATCTCCCTCTGGTATCCAAATGGTTACTAATCATACATGATCTTTGGCTTTGTCCGCTGGCAACTTAAGTTCAAAGGTGAAGCGCAGAATAATTGTGAAACAGAATACTCCATAGAGTGCTAAAGTTGGGGATTTGGTGCAGAAGAAGAGATGCTGCTTTTTATTCTTTCTTCTTTACCTCCAGTAGCTAAGCTAGGAGACTGACACATAATATTACTTTAATAAACCAGTAACTAATTAAATAAATAGTTAGATACATTTGAGAGGGCAGCTGGTGTCCTATAAATGCAACACTTGGGAGCTTGTGGAGAACATTGAAATTCCAGCCAACCATATCTGCAGTACATGTCTGAAGCTTGGTCAAGTGTCTGGGGCACCAGGGTGTAACTGTGAGTCAGGCAGGTATGAGGATCCATGGTGTAGTGACTGAGAAATCTCAGTCCCTGACTGGTACTTCCTACCAGTGTGGATGAGAACAATGACAGCAGGATAGATGGTAAAACTGACAATTGCATCATAGTGCAGGAAGCCATTCAAACGGGGGGAGTTAAAAGGGTGGTCATGGGGACAGTACAGTCAGTGGGAAATGATGTGTTGGGTACTCTGCTACACAGATGAACCAACACGGTTGCGAATGGTACAACTCAGTTTTATTACTAACATTTATTTACAGTGGTAAACTGGTTACTGAGGATCGATCATAACCCTAGAATCTGTGGACCTATACCTAATACTATCTTGTAGTGGCACTCAGCACATGGTGGATGTCTGCGTGGCTTGCTATGAGCTCTGTGCCCTGAGCTGTCTCCTGCTGGAATGCTCAGGAAGTGTCGTGTTCCCTATTTTGTACTGTGTATGCTCTTGCCTGTGATTGGCTGTGGTGTTGTGTGTGTGTTGATTGGACCGTTGATCTGTCCATCAGTACGTATGTATGTTTGTGCTATGATGTTTACCTGAATATCATGACAGGAAAGATCATGGGCGGGATTCTCCGCAATCGGCGCGATGTCCGCCGACCGGCGCCAAAAGCGGCGCTAATCAGTCCGGCATCGCGCCGCCCCAAAGGTGCGGAATTCTCCGCATCTCGAGGGGCCAAGCCCTCACCTTGAGGGCCTAGGCCCGCGCCGGACTGATTTCCGCCCCGCCAGCTGGCGGGAAAGGCCTTTGGTGCCTCGCCAGCTGGCGGGAAATTACTTTGCCGTGTGGCGCATGCGCTGGAGCATCAGCGGCCGCTCACGGCATCCCCGCGCATGTGCAGTGGAGGGGGTCTCTTCCGCCTCCGCCATAGTGGAGACCATGGCGAAGGCGGAAGGAAAAGAGTGCCCCCACGGCACAGGCCCGCCCGCGGATCAGCCCGCGCCCCCCCCATGACCCCGGAGCCCGCCCGCGCCGCCTTGTCCCGCCGGGAAGAGAGGTGGTGTGATTCTCGCCGGCGGGACAGGCATTCCAGCAGCGGGACTTCGGCCCATCGCGGGCCGGAGAATCGCCGGGGGGGGGGGGGCCCGCCAACCAGCGCGGCGCGATTCCCACCCCTGCCGAATATCCGGTGCCGGAGAATTCGGCAACCGGCGGGGGCGGGATTCACGCCAGCCCCCGGCGATTCTCCGACCCGGCGAGGGGGTCGGAGAATCCCGCCCCATGTTCTTTGCAGCCATAACCAGGAGTTCCAAAGGCTGTGCTGCCTGCCCAAGTCAGTGGCTAGAGCCAAACTTGGATGAGAGAGGGAGGGTCCTGTTGTTGTGGTCCACATAGGGACCAGTGACATAGATACAGCCAGGAATTATGTTCTGCTGACAGAGTTTGAGGAGTTAGTATCCAAAGTAAAACACAGAACCTCAAAGGTAATAATCAGTGAATTACTTTTTAAGCCACGTGTCAGTTGGCATAAGAGCAGGCATATTGGAGAACTAAAGGCGTAGCTCAAATAGTTTTGTGGGAAGGGGTTTCAATTCATGGGGCACTAGCACCTGTACTAGGGAGAGGGAGCAGTTAGATCAGGATGGGCTCCACTTAAACTGGGATCAGTGTCCTGGTGAACTGTGCAACTAGAATTGTGAATAAGGCTTAAAAACAAAAAGGATGAACTGCTGGGGCAGTAAGGTGAGAGGAGATTCATAAATCTAAAGACAAAATTCAAGACAACAGAGCTGTGTGGTGACATGGGTAAAAACAAGCAGAGTGGGACAGGAAGGGAGAGAGACTTTAATGGTAATAGTTCATCAGCTAATGAAATCCCTGCAACGGATAATAGTAAACAAATAAAATTAAAGGCTCTTCGTCTGAAATTTCAAAAAGAGAAAAATGGTTTTGATCGAATCACCATTAGAAAGATATAGAGTATTTTCAGGGTGGTGGGTGCTCACCATTCTGAGAGTTAACAAGTAACTCATGCCCGCTAACAGGCTTACTGCCATTTCACACTCAGTTCAGCTCTGATTGGCAGTAGGTGGGACTTCTGTCTGCCCTTGGAAAGAAGTTAAACCTTGGAGAGCTGTCAGGCAATCTGATTGGCCGACAGCTCTCCAGCCCATCCAGGTACAGCATTGCAGTGGTCAGAAGAGGTACTGCAGCACTCTGCCTGGAACTAAGTCCCAGAGGTCCTGGGGTCGGTAGGGTAGAGGATGCCCTGGGAAGGTCAGGATGACGGAAACTTTGGGAGTCGAGGAATAGGCCCGGGGGGATGGGGGAGGGGGGTTACTCCCAGGTCCCATAGGTGGGGTGGCCCATATGTGAAGGGGCTTTCAGATTGAGGCCCCCTTCCTGCCCAAGATGGAGATTCATCCATTTCTTGGTTTCCTACCTTGCTCTGACCTGCGTCCACCAGCCTAAAAATTGAGGCTGGGCAGGAAAAAGGGGAAAGGGCAAGATTCCTGCCCAAGTCCCTGCCTGCCCCAGTGTAAAATTGCATGTGGTCGGAAGGAGCAGGATCCCAGAGGGCATCCTGTCCATAGTTTTAGGCTTCATCTGCCTCAGAACCCGTCTTGGAAGAGTGTAAAATTCTGCCCGTAGATACAAGGTGACCAAGGTTGGAAAATAAATGCTGTACAGTATACAACATTTTGAAAAGACTGGGGGAATGGAAAAAGAGGAGCCGTAGCCCTGATAATAAAGAATGACATAAGGACAGGACTGAGAATGTGTCTTGGCTCAGAATATCAGGAAGTAGGTAGAATCAGTATGGATGGAGAGCTGAACGTTGGAGGATATAGATGCTTCAGGAGAGATGGGGGGGGGGTGTAAAAGGGGTGGGGGAGCAGCATTACTGGTTAAGGAGAGTATTATAGCCATACTGCAGGAGGACACCTCGGAGGGCTCATACAATGAGGCAATATGGGTAGAGCTCAGGACCAGGAAGGGAGCAATCACAATGTTGGGGGTTTATTTAAAGCTCCCCAACTGCCAGCGAGAGGTAGATGAGCAGATAGGTAGAGAGATTTTGGATTGGTGCAAAAGTAACAGGGTGTAGTGGTTGGGGATTTTAACTAGTGCTCTGGGCTTGGATGGGGCAGAGTTTGTAAGGTGTATTCAGGAAGTCTTCTTGATGCAATATGTAGATAGTCCAACTAGGTAAGGGGCAGTACTGGACCTGATATTGGGGAATGAGCCTGGACAGGTGGTTGAGGTTTCAGTGGGGAAACCTTTTGGGAGTAGTGACCACAGTTCCATAGGTTTGAGGGTACTTTTGGATAGGGATGAGGGTAAAGTGCTAAACTGGGAAAAGACAAATTACGATAACATTAGACAGGAATTGAAGAATTTGGATTGGGTGCAGTTGTTGGAGGGTAAATCAACATCGGACATGTGGGAGTCTTTCAAGCGACAATTGATTAGGTTTCAGGAAAGTCACGTTCCTGAGAGAATGAAGGATAAGTATGTGAAGTTTAGTGAGCCTTGGATAACGAGGGATATTGTGAACCTCGTCAAAAAGAAAAAGAAGACTTTTGGGTTCCATGAGATCTTTTCTTACGTGTTAATCTTTTGTGGCACCTTATAATTTGCCATTTGGAAATCCAAGTAAAGTATTATTTAGGGTGGCACAGCGGTTAGCACTGCTACTTAACAGCGCCAGAGACCCGGGTTCGATTCTGACTTTTTAAAATAATAATTTTTTTTATTTTTTATTATTAAAATATTAATTATTATTATTTTTAAAAGGTTTGAATCAAACCGGGGTCCCTGGCGCTGTGAGGTAGCAGTGCTAACCACTGTGCCACCATGCTACCCTAAATAATACTTTACTTGGATTTCCAAAAGGCAACGTCACTCAAAACTACACAACCTAATAGCAATAACTGGAACATGACTGCAGCTGGTTAAGGAATGACAATTAAATATGCCCGAGTATAAAACTTTCAGTAGGAATGGGAAAAACAAAGAGTAGTGGCAGCAAGGGAGCATGAGGATTTATATAGAGAAATGGAACTAAGGAACAGCAACTTGGAAAATATTACAGATCATCAAAGCTGGATCATAGAATCATTACAGTGCCCATTGAGTCTGCACCAACCCTCTGAAAGGGCACCTTTCCTAAATCCAGCCCCCACTCTATTCCCTAACGCCCACCTAACCTTTTGGATACTAAGGGGCAATTTTGCATGGCTAATCCACTTTACCTGCACATCTTTTGGACTGTGGGAGGAAACTGGAGTACCCGGAGGAAACGCAGGCATGGGAAGACAATACAAACTCCACACAGTGACCCAAGGCTGGAACTGAACCCTGGTGCTGTGAGGCAGCAGTGCTAACCATTGTGCCACTGTGCTGCTAATTGAAAATAATTGAAGATGAGACCGAGAAACAAATTATATTAATAATAATTATAATTGCGGTAAATATTATCCAAATATCAGTTGAAATGGTAACTACAAAAGATTGTGAGATAAAATGGGACCTTGCCCAGATTAAATAGGACGAACTGGTAAATAAAATGATAGATCGACAATAGAGGACGTTTAAACAGAAGGTTGAAGGAACATAGATCAAGTACATTGCAATAGCGAGCAGGAAGGTGAATATATCAAATATATTGGGGCCATGGGTGGTAAGGGAATCTAGAACAAACTTGAAAATAATAAAAACGGCAATTAGTGCTGATAGAGAAGATGAGGAAGTGGCGGCTAGGACAAACCATATAGAAAAACTACTAAAAAGGTTAGAAAAACAAAGAGGGTGGATCAGGGAAATATAGCGAAACAATACTTTCCATGACCACATTAACAGCAAGAGGATAGCTAAGTTGTGGCAGGACCATTGTGAGATCAAAGAGGCAAACTTGTAACAGCGATTGAGGAAATGGTGGGGATATCAATTAAACACCTTGTTTTTGTTTCCAGGTTAGGTGGCTATTGGGATTGTAGAACCGGGTAAAGACTAGTTAGTACAGCTTATTATTCAAAGAGTAGATGGTATTAAAGAAGTTATTGAAACTTAATTTACTTAAATTACTGGGACATCATGGTTTATATTTAAGAATTCTGAAGGGAACAAGGGAAGAAAGGGCATTGATTGAAATTCTCTGTATGGGGAAAATTATTATTTTCTAAAAAAGGAGACAGGTTAAGCTAGGGTTTATTACTGACAAGTTAGTTTTACTTCAATTACTGATAAACTACTCGGGCCTAAAATACTGAAGGAAATTACATTTTGTAAAATGTGATCAAATGAAAATTAAATTTCTAAAGGGTCAGTGAAAAGAAAATGCAGTGGATCAAACTGAAGTGGATTTTCAAAGAACTATTTGATAGGGTATCAGTATCCAATGTTACCTGCGGGCCCAATGCAGCCTTCAAGCTATTTTGATCTGACCCATGCGGCTGCCATCAGTTCTGTGTACAAAGATTTCTTCAGCAACTTTGAAATGTGGTTGGTTTAAGTTCTTTGATATGGAGGACTAGAAAGATTACTCTTGTTTGGTGGATTTTGACCATTCAATTAGAAACCTTTACCAGTCTTTCATGTCTACTAATCAAAATCTCCCACAATAGCTTTAACAGATTGGTGAAATACCAGAGACATTTACAGGCATTATTGTGTGAGTGCTGAGCTGTAAATAATGCTGTCCTGTTTTATCTGGATCTTGAAGCATTAAGTGTTCAGAAAACAATGTTGAGTTTGAAAAAGTGCAGTGTTATGCATAGGGACAGGTTGAATGCTCAGGACACCGTCATTCTTCAACAACTCTACACTGGCTTCTTAAGAGTAGAAACCCCATTTGCTCCCATTCCACTCTCTCATCAACCTTCCTGCCCGGTGTCCTCTCTGGAGGGCTAGTCTTGCAATTTTCGTCCTGTCCACCCATCCACTGCTGATCCTGTGGAATCTGCCAGGGGATCAGCTTTACAACCGTTCCACGCACCTCTTACCACATTGTCTGATCAGTTGTGAACAAGGCCCTTGCCATCCATAAGTTTCTTGTGGATGATTGCATCAACATCATGGCCTTGACAGAAGCCTGGCTGAGGGGAAGCCTCTCCACCTGGTTACATCTTCCACCACTTGCCTACCCAAGACCGTCAGGATGGCAGCGTGACTCTTATCATCAAATCCTCCTTAACCTGTCCCCCTACAGCTCTGATACTTCCTCCTCCTTTCTGCATCTCATCTTGTTCCACCTCTTGCAAAATCATTATTCTGTACCACCCTCTCAAGTATGATAAAAATTTTCTCAGCAAGATTTCTTTACTGCTTTCCTTTCTCAGCCTCTGCACCAAACGACTCTCAGCCTCGTTGATTAGAACCTCATTTCAACTCATCATGTTCTGTCTCCTCTGAGTCTATTGTCCTCTTATCTTCCCTAAATCTTTCCACCCAGGTAACTTCCCAACCTATATTCATGGTCACACCCTTGACCTTACCATCTCACTAAGTCTTTTCACCCCATAATATCAATTACTGATAAGGCTATCGCTGATCGCTTTGTTGTATCACTTACCAACCACATCCCCTTCCAACACCCAACCCTTGCGCATCCATTCCTAAAAATAAAACAATTCACTTACATCGCACTTTCAAATTTTTGGCCACAATCCGTTTGCCACAATCTTTCTGCAGCTACTGATCTGCTCAATGGCAGCATCACCTCCACCTTTTCGCCCTCCCCGTCCAGTACCATGGTGTTGGCAACCATGGGTTTCCATTCGACTGGTCCATGATTATGCTTCGTAAAGTACTGCAGTGATTTGTTGTTACCTTCTGCAGTACAGCTGACCAGGAAACTCTTCCACTTTCATCACCTGCCATCAAGTGCATTGGGAACATTTATAGGCTGACAATCAACCTGTTTGATCACATTATGAATACACCTTCCATGACTATTAAGTCCCGAAGTGGGACTTGAACCCAGAGCTTCTGGCCAAGAAGCGGTGATGCTACCACTGTGCCACAAGACCTCCCTTTGATGTCCCCTAGTCCCCAAGGGACCATCACTCTCTCTCACCCTGGCTATTCCCTCTGGCACAGCCCCAATCTTCACTACCTTAAGTCTATGGGACGTGGATTTGAAAGGATATGGTGGAAAACTGGTTAACCATCCACAAGCTAATCTGGCCCGAACACTGAAAACCCTACTCTATTCCAGGATCAAACTGGAACACAGAAATAGCACAATTTTATTTACTATTCTCGCATTGTCTCTGGTTTCTCTCCTATCGTCCCTAATGCCCCCACTGTGAACTCACTTTGTCCATGAGATCCATTGCCTGCTCCCTCAAACCTATTCCCATTAATCTGCTGTCCACTCAACTTCCCAACCTGGTCCCTCACTTGGCAGGCTGATATTAACAGTTCTCTCCCTTCAGGCCTTGTTGATTTCTCCTTTAAATCTGCCAACAACACACCTCATCACCCCACTGACCCGGCCATCCTTCCAAACTATCGTCCAACCTCCCATTTCTCTCCGAAGTCCTTGAATGCAATTTTGCCTCCCAAATCCATTCACATCTTTTCCAGTACTCCATATCTGAATTCCTCCGTTCAGATTTCCAACCCTACCACAGCTCGCTTCAGTCGCACATGACATCCTTTGTGACTGTGACAAAGGTAAACTTTCCCTCTTTGTCCTTCTCAATCTGTCTGCAATCCTCGACATGGTAGACCATACCATCCTCTTCCAAGGCCTCTCCACTGCCAGACAACTAGGCGGGATTGGTCTCACCTGGTTAATTTATATCTATCTCATCATTGTCAGAGAATCACTTGAAATGGCTTCTCTTCTTGCTCCCGCATCTTTACCTCTGATGTCCCCCAGGTATCTATCCTTGGCCCCCTTCTACTTCTCATCTGCATGCTGTCCCTCAGCGACATGGGAAAGCGTTAGTTTTCACATGTGCACTGGTCACACCCAGTGCTAGCTCACCTCCACCCCGCTCGACTTCTCAACTGTTGCAAGATTATCAGGCTGCATAACTGACATCCAGTATTGGATAAGCAGAAATTTCCTTCAATTAAATATTGGAAATACTGAAGCCGTTGTTTTCCATCCCTGATTTAAACTCTGTTCCCTAGCTACCAACTCTCTCCCACTCCATGGCAATAATCTGATATTAAGCCATACTGTTGGCAACCTTGATTTCACATTTGACCCTGAAATTAGCTTCTGACCTCATATTTGCACTGCCACTAAGACCACCAATGTTCACATGTGATATCCCCTGACTTTGCCCTGTTTCAGCTCACCTACTGGTGAGACCCTCAATCATGCCTTCATTATCTTTAGCCTTGACTATTTCAATGCACTCCTGGCTGGACTGCTCTATTTTACCATCCATAAACTTGAGGTTATTTAAATCGCTGCTGCCTGTGTCCTAACTCAAACCAAGCACTATTCGCCTGTCCTCGCTGATCTATATTGGCTCCTATCAAGCAAAATCTTAATTTTAAAATTATCATCCTTGCTTGGTCCAAGGCCTCGACCCACCCAATTTTCTCTAATCCGCCAGCCCTAC
The DNA here is from genome assembly GCF_047496885.1 of Scyliorhinus torazame. Classification (NCBI taxonomy): domain Eukaryota; kingdom Metazoa; phylum Chordata; class Chondrichthyes; order Carcharhiniformes; family Scyliorhinidae; genus Scyliorhinus; species Scyliorhinus torazame. Next base: position 330,054,554 of record NC_092707.1, on the reverse strand, counting down.
ACCCTTTAAAGTATCTGCGCTTCTCTCTGTTGCTCTTGACCATCCACCATTTTAATGGCTCCACCATTCATGACTGTGCCTTCAGTTGCTTAGGCCCTAAGCTCTGAAATACGGTCCCCATACCTCCCTGTCCCATTACTTTACTTTCCTCCTTTAAGACACTCCTCAAAACCCATCTCTTTAATCAGGCTTATGGTTATCTGAGCCGATATCACCTCACATTGCACAATGTTTTTTAATGCTCCTCTGAAGCGCCTTGGGACGTTTTATTATGTTCAAGGCCCTCTATAAATATGGTGTTTTGTTATTGTACATGCGCTCTTCAGAGAAAAGCATTAAAGAAAGCGCAGGAACAGATCTGTATGTTCTGCTGCACAGATCTGTAAATGTTGCTGTGCAATGCCATGAAGCAATAGTTAGAGTGACTAGGGTGTTGGGACTTATGTTTCTGTGTACAGGAGCTCTCATTATGGTAAAACTGTATGTGGCTTAATCTCTGTTTTTCCTATAATTATCTGGTCAAAGTGATTGTATATCCATGTAACAAGGTATCATAGAAGAGTTTTTTAATTAATTCAGAGTCTTCAGTGCAGTAAAACAAACAGAGCGCGGTAAGAAAGCTGAGTGCAAGCCTGGAGTTTGGTAATTGGGAGGAGTCTGGTGAAATGGGGATGGAGGTGTTTGTTTCTCTTTGCCTTTTCTATCTTCTCGCCCTTTAGGACTGGTTCTTATTCTACTACAGAGATAGGAGCTAGCTGTTTGATGAAGATCTGGTAAGTGGGTAAGTTCTACTTTATCCCAGAAGTATAAAATGGTACATAACTTGATAGTGAAGTTAATAAAATATTTAAAAAGCACTACAGATAAATAAATAATTTAATTAAGTAATTGTTTCAAATGCATTAAGATGGAAGGCAGCTCATGTGTCAAGGCTGCAGCATGTGGGAGCCACATTGTGATCCAGGGCAAACACGTCTGCAGTGTGAAGGCTGAGCTGTGGACACTGCAACATGTCAGGGAGGGGGAAAGTTACCTAGATACTTTCTAAGAGGAGGCAATCACACCTCTTAGGATAGGGCCTTCTGATTTGGAAAGTGGTCAGGGACAGGAGTGTGAGCCTGTGAATGAGGCAGGTAGGGACACCTAGAGGGCAGGAGTATCAGCCTCTGCAATTGCCCAACAGATCTGCACTTCTCTCAGCTTGTTTGGATGAGTGTGGCGCCTTCGGGTGGATGAGCTAATTGACCATGGTCCATGGTACAGCAAATGGTTCAAGTGAGGAGAGCACATAGGAAAGTTGTGGACAGTATAGTGAAGGGGATTGACATTCTTCATAGAATCATAAAAGAGAGCACAGAAGGAGGCCATTCGGCCCATCTTGTCTGTGTCAGCCCGAGGACACCCAGGAGCCCTCTTCTCTGTAGTAAGGAGCGAGAGTCCACATAGCTGTGTTGCCCACCTGGTGCAAAGGTTCAGGACATCTGCTCCGGGCTGGAGAGGAACTTGCAGTGGGATAGAGAGGACTGAATGGCCCATGTAGGTACCAGCGACATAGACAGGACAAGGAAGAAGGCTCTGCATAGTCATTAGGAGGAGCTAGGCATCAAATTAAAAAGCAGAACCTCAAAGGTCATAATTTCTGGAAAGTGGGATCTGTACCACTGGGATCGATTACATCTTAAATATGCTGGAGTTAATGTTTTAGCGAGCCGGTTAACTAGGGAAGTAGAATCCATAGAATGCCTAGTGCAGGAGGACATTCAGCCCATCGGGTCTGCACCAACCCTCTGAAAGAGCACCCATCCCAGGACCATTCACACACCCTATCTACATGACCCCACCTAATCTGCACATCTTTGGACACTAAGGAAACATTTAGCATAGCCAATCCACCTTACCTGCACATCTTTGGACCATGGGAGGAAACTAGAGCACCAGAGTTTTAAACTGAATGGTGGGTACAAGGGGTAAATTTGGGGAAGATGTGGTAAACCAAAGAGTAGAGAGAAGGCAAGAGAGGAGATACTAATATAAGAAATTATATATAAACCGTGACAGGAAGAGACAGAGAGTACAAATCTAAGAGTAAATCAGCAGCTAAGGCTAGATGCTAAAAGAAATTAAAGAACAAATCTAAAGGCTCTCTATTTAAATGCACGTAGAATTTGTAACAAAATAGATTAACTTAAAAGCACAGATATAAATGATTAAGTACGATATTATAGCCATTAGAGACATAGCCAAATGATGACTTAGATTATGATCCGAAAATTGAGGATTATGTAACATTTAGGAAGGACAGCAAGTATGAAAAGGTGAAGGTGGCTCTGTTAATTAATTATGGTATTAGCACATGAGTGAAGGATGACCAAGATGGAGAAGCAGTTTGGGTTGACGTGACAAATGATAAAGTCAAAAAGTCACTTGTGGGAGTGGTGCTCAAGCCCCTAATTGTAGCTACACAATACGACAGAGTGTAAAAGAGATACACAGAAACATACATAGAAAATAGAAGCAGGAGGCCTTTCAGCTGATCACGAAATTCAATACCCTGATCCAGCCTACCCCCATAACCCTTGATCCCTTTGGCCCAAAAAGCTATATCTAATTCTTTTTTGAAATTATATAACGTTTTGGCCTCAACTACTTTCTGTGGTCGTGAATTCCACCAATTCACCATTCTCTGGGTGAAGAAATCTCTCCTCACCTCAGTCCTAAAAGATTCACCCCTTATCCTCAAACTATGACCCCTAGCTCTGGACTCCCCACCATCGGGAACATTCTTTCTGAATATACCACGTCTAATCCTGTTAGAATTTTGTACTTTTCTATGAGATCCCCTCTACTCTTCTAAACTCGAATGAATATAATCCTAGATAAAGGCAAATGACTGTGGATGCTGGAATCTGAAAACAAAGAGAAAATGCTGGAAAATCTCAGCAGGTCTGGCAGTATCTGTAGGGAGAGAAAAGAGCTAACGTTTCGAGCTAACCTTTTGACAAAGGGCCATCTGGACTCGAAACGTTAGCTCTTTTCTCTCCCTACAGATGCTGCCAGACCTGCTGAGATTTTCCAGCATTTTCTCTTTGGTTGAATATAATCCTAACTCTCCTCATATGACAGTCTCGCCATCCCAGGAATCAGCCTGGTAAACCTTCACTGCACTCCCTCCATAGCAATAAAAAGTATAGTTGGGTTCTCGTTCAAGATCCTAACAGTGGACATATGGATGGCCGGAGACAAGGATTAGAGGTAAACAGAAAGTTTCTCAGAATAGTAATGGGGATAAGTGATAATTTATAGTAGTCTTAATTGGGCCACTCGTATTTACCATATATATCCATATGTATAAAATATACATCTATAAAAAATAAAAAGACTCACATGTCTATAGTTACACAACCTTAGGGTACTGTAAAGCACTTTACAGCCAATGAAGTACAGTACTCCTGAACTGTAGCCCTGTTGTAATGTGGGAAATGCATCAATCTATGCACAACAAGCTCCCACAACTAGCACCATGATAGTGATCTGATCATCTATTTTTGTGATATTATTTGAGACAAATATTTTCCAGGGCGATGGGGGGGGGGGGGGGGGGGGGACTCTTCTTCTCTTTGAAATAATGCCCTGAGATCTTTTACATCCAGCTGGGCCATTCTCGTGTAAATGACTCAATGTTATGCACACACATCTGCAGAACTATTACTTCTCTCATAAAAAATGTGAATCAAGAAATTGTCATCGCACAGAACAAAGTGAAAACTCTTAAGTCGGTCTGTAAATTACCTCGAATCCAATATAAAAATTATCAGGATTATTTGAAAATAAAATGCAACATTGCAAATGCTAGGCAAAAAAAAATACATTTTTCGCAATGGTTTTAAATGGCATTGTGTGGATAATGACAATACTTAATTGAAGTAAAGGAAAACTGGCAGATTTTTCTTCCCTCCCCTCAAGACGTGATAAATTGCTACTCAAGACATTATAAATGCCTAAGTTACAGTACTACCAAGAGCTCATTGTTCATTTATGTTCCTAACGACAAGAGAATCTCCACAGCCAAAGGAAGAATCATAGCCGGGTCTGGCCTTGCCCCAACATTGACATGTTGTAGAAGACTAGGCCCAGGAACCCACCAGGAGATAAAACCTGGGGCCCTTTGCTGCAGCGCAGATCTGGAATATTACAGAATAATGACTTTGAGGAAACATTGCCTTTACTGTGAGTGAAAGGGCCCGGAGCCAGGCCTAGCTCTTACTGTGAGGAATTCGGGTGCTGCAAGGTGACAGTGACAATCGATGAATCCGCTCATGTTGCCCGGACTACAAAAACTGGCGCACGTCCGCCTCAGAGACATCATTTATTTAATTGTCCTTTATATTTCGCAAAGCGCAGTGTCCTTCCCTTTTGCCTGTGCCTTATATTCCGTTGCGCTATTTAGATCTGTCCCGCTAATAAACCGCTGGATTTATTTCTCACGAAAAACAGACCGAACTTATGCAACGTATTCTACGCGAGTTCAAGAAGGAATGTGTTGGCCGGGGGGGGGGAACTGTTATTGCAGGCTGGGCTTCCCATCGGAACTGCCGAGTGATGGCTCCGACGGACGTGAGTGTAACCGGAAAGGGCACAACAGCAGAAAACGGCGGGCCCGCGCCGCCGACAGTTTGAACCGAGCGGGCGGGAGGATGGAGGTGCCGGACGGGCGCGTGCGCTGTCACTCCAAGCTCGCGGTGAAGGCAGCGCTCGAGCGGTTGGTAGCGCCGCTACAGAGACGTCTGGAAAAATTCCCACTGGAGGGCGAATGGGAAGGCCCGAAGGTAAGTGGAGCGGGAACCGGCCAGTGATGGTTTGGGGGAGGGGGGGGAGGAGGAGAAGAAGAGAGGGGGGGGGAGAGGAGGAGGGGGGAGAAGAGGAGGAGGAGGGGGGAGAAGAGGAGGAGGAGGGGGAGAAGAGGAGGAGGAGGGGGGAGAAGAGGAGGAGGAGGGGGGAGAAGAGGAGGGGGGAGAAGAGGAGGAGGAGGGGGGAGAAGAGGAGGAGGAGGGGGGAGAAGAGGAGGAGGAGGGGGGGAGAAGAGGAGGGGAGGGGGGAGAAGAGGAGGGGGAGGGGGGAGAAGAAGAGGGGGAGGGGGGAGGAGGGGGAGGGGGGAGAAGAGGAGGAGGGGGGAGAAGAGGAGGAGGGGGGAGAAGAGGAGGAGGAGGAGGGGGGAGAAGAGGAGGGGGGAGAAGAGGAGGGGGGAGAAGAGGAGGGGGGAGAAGAGGAGGGGGGAGAAGAGGAGGGGGAGAAGAGGAGGGGGGAGAAGAGGAGGAGGAGGAGGGGGGAGAAGAGGAGGAGGAGGAGGGGGGAGAAGAGGAGGAGGAGGAGGGGGGAGAAGAGGAGGAGGAGGAGGGGGAGAAGAGGAGGAGGAGGAGGGGGAGAAGAGGAGGAGGAGGAGGGGGGGAGAAGAGGAGGAGGAGGAGGGGGGAGAAGAGGAGGAGGAGGAGGGGGGAGAAGAGGAGGAGGAGGAGGGGGGAGAAGAGGAGGAGGAGGAGGGGGGAGAAGAGGAGGAGGAGGAGGGGGGAGAAGAGGAGGAGGAGGAGGGGGGAGAAGAGGAGGAGGAGGAGGGGGGAGAAGAGGAGGAGGAGGAGGGGGGAGAAGAGGAGGAGGAGGAGGGGGGAGAAGAGGAGGAGGGGAGAGGAGGAGGAGGAGGAGGAGGAGGGGGGAGAGGAGGAGGCGGAGGGGGGGAGAGGAGGAGGAGGAGGAGGGGGGAGAAGAGGAGGAGGAGGAGGGGGGAGAAGAGGAGGAGGAGGAGGGGGGAGAAGAGGAGGAGGAGGAGGGGGGAGAAGAGGAGGAGGAGGAGGGGGGAGAAGAGGACGAGGAGGGGGAGGAGGAGGGGGGGAGAGGAGGAGGAGGAGGAGGGGGGGAGAGGAGGAGGAGGAGGAGGAGGGGAGAGGAGGAGGAGGAGGAGGGGGGGGAGAAGAGGAGGAGGAGGAGGGGGGAGAAGAGGAGGAGGAGGAGGGGGGAGAAGAGGAGGAGGGGGGAGAAGAGGAGGAGGGGGAGAAGAGGAGGAGGGGGAGAAGAGGAGGAGGGGGAGAAGAGGAGGAGGGGGAGAAGAGGAGGAGGGGGAGAAGAGGAGGAGGGGGAGAAGAGGAGGAGGGGGGGGAGAGGAGGAGGGGGGGGAGAGGAGGAGGAGGAGGGGGGAGAAGAGGAGGAGGAGGAGGGGGGAGAAGAGGAGGAGGAGGAGGGGGGAGAAGAGGACGAGGAGGGGGAGGAGGAGGGGGGGAGAGGAGGAGGAGGAGGAGGGGGGGAGAGGAGAGGAGGAGGAGGAGGGGAGAGGAGGAGGAGGAGGAGGGGGGGGAGAAGAGGAGGAGGAGGAGGGGGGAGAAGAGGAGGAGGAGGAGGGGGGAGAAGAGGAGGAGGGGGAGAAGAGGAGGAGGGGGAGAAGAGGAGGAGGGGGAGAAGAGGAGGAGGGGGAGAAGAGGAGGAGGGGGAGAAGAGGAGGAGGGGGGGGAGAGGAGGAGGGGGGGGAGAGGAGGAGGAGGAGGAGGGGGGAGAAGAGGAGGAGGAGGAGGGGGGAGAAGAGGAGGAGGGGGAGAAGAGGAGGAGGGGGAGAAGAGGAGGAGGGGGAGAAGAGGAGGAGGGGGGAGAAGAGGAGGAGGGGGAGAAGAGGAGGAGGGGGAGAAGAGGAGGAGGGGGGGGAGAGGAGGAGGGGGGGGAGAGGAGGAGGAGGGGGGGGAGAGGAGGAGGGGGGAGGGAGAGGAGGAGGGGGGAGAAGAGGTGATGGGGGGGGGAGAGGAGGTGATGGGGGGGAGAGGAGGAGATGGGGGAGAGGAGGAGGAGGGGGGGAGAGGAGGAGGAGGGGGGAGAGGAGGAGGAGGAGGAGGAGGGGGGAGAGGAGGAGGCGGAGGGGGGGAGAGGAGGAGGAGGAGGAGGGGAGAGGAGGAGGAGGAGGGGGGAGAGGAGGAGGAGGAGGAGGAGGGGGGGAGAGGAGGAGGAGGAGGAGGGGGGGGAGAGGAGGAGGAGGGGGGGAGAGGAGGAGGAGGAGGAGGGGGGAGAGGAGGAGGAGGGGAAAGGGGCAGGGGGTAGAAGAGGAGGTGGAGGGGCAAGGGGCGGGGGGTAGAAGAGGAGGAGGGGAAAGGGGCGGGGGGTAGAAGAGGAGGAGGGGAAAGGGGCGGGGGGTAGAAGAGGAGGAGGGGAAAGGGGCGGGGGGTAGAAGAGGAGGAGGGGAAAGGGGCGGGGGGTAGCAGAGGAGGAGGGAAAGGGGCGGGGGGTAGAAGAGGAGGAGGGGAAAGGGGCGGGGGGTAGAAGAGGAGGAGGGGAAAGGGGCGGGGGTTAGAAGAGGAGGAGGGGAAAGGGGCGGGGTGTAGAAGAGGAGTAGGGGAAAGGGGCGGGGGGTAGAAGAGGAGGAGGGGAATGGGGCGGGGGGTAGAAGAGGAGGAGGGGAAAGGGGCGGGGGGTAGAAGAGGAGGGGGAAAGGGGCGGGGGGTAGAAGAGGAGGAGGGGAAAGGGCGGGGGTTAGAAGAGGAGGAAGGGGAAAGGGGCGGGGTGTAGAAGAGGAGGAGGTGAAAGGGGCGGGTGGTAGAAGAGGAGGAGGGGGAATGGGGCGGGTGGTAGAAGAGGAGGAGGGGAAAGGGGCGGGGGGTAGAAGAGGAGGAGGGGAAAGGGGCGGGGGGTAGACGAGGAGGAGGGGAAAGGGGCGGGGGGTAGAAGAGCAGGAGGGGAAAGGGGCGGGGGGTAGAAGAGCAGGAGGGGAAAGGGGCGGGGGGTAGAGGAGGAGGAGGGGAAAGGGGCGGGGGGTAGAGGAGGAGGAGGGGAAAGGGGCGGGGGGTAGAGGAGGGGGAAGGGAAAGGGGCGTGGGGGGTAGAGGAGGAGGATGGAAAAGGGGGGTGGTAGAAGAGGAGGAGGGAAAAGGGGGGTAGAAGAGGAGGAGGGAAAAGGGGGTAGAAGGAGGAGGGGTGGAGTGGGACGAAGGAAGGGGGTTGGGGAGAGGAAGGAAGAGGGGAGGGGAGAGGAAGGAAGAGGGAAGGGGTGGGGGGGGAGGAAGGAAGAGGGAAGGGGCGGGGGGGTGAGGAAGGAAGGGGGTGGGGGGGAGGGAGTAAGGGGGGGTGGGGGGGGAGGGAGTAAGGGGGGGTGGGGGGGAGGGAGTAAGGGGGGGTGGGGGGGAGGGAGTAAGGGGGGGTGGGGGTGGGATGGAGGAAGGGGGGGTGGGGATGGAGGAAGGGGGGGTGGGGGGGGAGGGAGGAAGGGGGGGTGGGGGGAGGACGGAAAGGTGGGTGGGGGGAGGAAGGAAGAGGGAAGGAGATGTGGGGGGGGGAAGGGAAGGGGGGGCAAGGAAGGAAGAGGGAAGGGGTTGGGGGGGAGGCAAGAGGGTGGGGGGGAAGGAAGAGCGTGGGGGGAAGAAGGTGGGGGGAACGAAGGAAGAGGGAAGGGGGTGGGGGGAGGAAGGAAGAGGGAAGGGAGTGAGTGGGGAAGGTCGGAAGAGGGAAGGGGGTGGGGAGCGGAGGAAGGAACAGGGAAGGGAGTGAGGGGGGAAGGTAGGAAGGGGGTGGGGGGGGAGGAAGAACAGGGAGGAGGTGAGGGAGGGAGGAAGAGGGAGGGGGGTGTGGGGGAGAGGAAGGGGGTGGGGGAGAAGGAAGAGGGAAGTGGGTGGGGGGGAGGAAGGAAGAGGGAAGGGTGTGGGGGGGAGGAAGGAAGGGGGTGGGGGAGGAAGGAAGGGGGAAGGGGGGGGGGGGGAGGAAGGAAGAGGGGGGGGAGGAAGGAAGAGCGAAGGGGTGGGGGGTGAAGGAAGAGGGAAGGGGTGGGGAAGGAAGGGGAGGGGGTGGGGGGAGGAAGGAAGAGGGAAGGGGTGGGGGGAGGAAGGAAGGGGGGTGGGGGGAGAGGAAGGAAGAGGGAATGTGGTGGGGGGAGAGGAAGGAAGAGGGAAGGGGCTGGGGGGGAGGAAGGAAGAGGGAAGGGGCTGGGGGGAGGAAGGAAAGGGGGGTGGGGGGAGGAAGGAAAGGGGGTGGGGGAGGAAGGAAGGGGTGGGGGGTGAAAGGGGGAAGGAAGGAAGGGGGTGGGGGGGAGGAAGGAAGAGGGAAGGAGATGGGGGGAAGGAAGAGGGAAGGGGGGGCAAGGAAGGAAGAGGGGCGGGAAGAGGGTGGGGGGGAGGAAGGAAGAGGGAAGGGGGTGGAGGAAAGGAAGGAAGAGGGAAGGGAGTGGGGGGGGGAACGAAGGAAGAGGGAAGGGAGTGAGGGGGAAGGAAGGAAGGGGGTTGGGGAAAGAAGGAAGAGGGAGGGGGTGGGGGGGAGGAAGGAAGAGGGAGGGCGGTGGGGGGGGAGGAAGCAAGAGGGAGGGCGGTGGGGGGGAGGAAGGAAGAGGGAAGGGAGTGAGGGGGGAAGGTCGGAAGGGGGGTAGGGGGGCGGAGGAAGGAACAGGGAAGGGAGTGAGCGGGGGAAGGTAGGAAGAGGAAGTGGGTGGGGGGGCGGAGGAAGGAACAGGGAGGGGGTGAGGGGGAAGGAAGGAAGAGGGAAGGCGGTGGGGGGGGAAGGGCGGAAGAGGGAGGGGTGTGGGGGGAGAGGAAGAGGGTGGGGGGGAAGGAAGAGGAAAGGGGGTAGGGAGAGGGAAGGGGGTGGGGGGGGAGGAAGGAAGAGGGAAGGATGTGGGGGGGGGAGGAAGGAAGGGGGTGGGGGGGAAGCGGGAAGGGGGTGGGGGGGAGGAGGGAAGGGGGTGGGGGATAGGAAGTAAGAGGGAACGGGTGAAGGAAGAGGGAACGGGTGAAGGAAGAGGGAAGGGGTGGAGGGAGGAAGGAAGCGGGTGGGGGGGAGGAGGGTAGGGGGTGGGGGGGGAGGAGGGTAGGGGGTGGGGGGGAGGAGGGTAGGGGGTGGGGGGAGGAGGGTAGGGGGTGGGGGGAGGAAGGAAGAGGAAAGGGTGGGGGAGGAAGGAAGAGGAAAGGGTGGGGGGAGGAAGGAAGAGGAAAGGGTGGGGGGGAGGAAGGAAGGGGGTGGGGGGGAGGAAGGTAGGGGGAGGAAGGAAGGGGGTGGGGGAGGGGTGGGGGCGGAGGGAGGGGGGTGGGGGGAGAGGAAGGAAGAGGGAAGGGGTGGGTGGGGAGGAAGGAAGGGGGTGGGGGGAAAGAGGGAACGGGCTGGGGGGGAGAGGAAGGAAGAGGGAAGGGGTGGGGGGGAAGAGGAAGGAAGAGGGAAGGGGCTGGGGGAGGAAGGAAGGGGGGTGGGGGCAGGAAGGAAGGGGGTGGGGGCAGGAAGGAAGGGGTGGAGGGGAGGGAGGAAAGGGGGTGGGGGGAGGAAGGAAGGGGTGGGGGAGGGTAGGGGGTGGGTGGGGAGGAAGGAAGAGGGAAGGGGTGGGGGGGGGAAGAGGAGGGAAGGGTGGAGAGGAAGGAAGAGGGAAGGGGGTGGGGGGAGGAAGGAAGGGGGTGGGGGGAGGAAGGAAGGGGGTGGGAGAGGGAAGGGGAGGAAGGAAGGAGGAGGGGGGGGAGAGGGAAGGGGATGGGGGAGGAAGGAAGGGGGTGGGGGAGGGCCTTGGGTGGGGGGGAAGGAAGGAAGGGGGTGGGGAGGGAAGAGGGGTGGAAGGAAGGGGGTGGTGGGAGGAAGGAAGGGTGTGGGGGGGGGGGGAGGAAGGAAGGGGGTGGAGGAAGGAAGGGGGGGGAGGGAAGTGGGTGGGGGGAGGGAAGTGGGTGGGTGGGGAGGGAAGTGGGTGGGGCGGGAGGGAAGGGGGCGGGAGGGAAGGGAAGGGTGTGGGGGGAGGGGAGGGGGAGGGAAGGGGGTGGGGGGGAGGGGAGGGGGAGGGAAGGGGGTGAGGGGGAGGGAAGGGGGTGAGGGGGAGGGAAGGGGGGTGAGGGGGAAGGGGGCGGGGGTGGGGGCAGGGAAGCGGGTGGGGGGAGGGAAGGGGGTGATGGGAGAAAGGAAGAGGGAAGGGGTGGGGGGGAGGAGGGAAGGGGGTTAGGGAGAGGAATGAAGAGGGATGGGGGGAGAGGCAGGAAGAGGGAAGGGAGTGGGGGGGAAGGAAGAGGGAAGGGAGTGAGAGGTGGGAAGGGGGTAGGGGGAGAGGAGCGAGGGGGGAGAGGAGAGGGATTGAGACCGGAGAGAGGCTGAGAGCGGAGAGAGAGAGGGGTTGAGAGCGGAGAGAGAGAGGGGTTGAGAGCGGAGAGAGAGAGGGGTTGAGAGCGGAGAGAGAGAGGGGTTGAGAGCGGAGAGAGCGAGGGGTTGAGAGCGGAGAGAGCGAGGAGTTGAGAGCAGAGAGAGCGAGGGGTTGAGAGTGAGGGTTGAGAGCGGAGAGAGCGAGGGGTTGAGAGCGGAGAGAGCGAGGGGTTGAGAGCGGAGAGAGCGAGGGGTTGAGAGCGGAGAGAGCGAGGGGTTGAGAGCGGAGAGAGCGAGGGGTTGAGAGCGGAGAGAGCGAGGGGTTGAGAGCGGAGAGAGCGAGGGGTTGAGAGCGGAGAGAGCGAGGGGTTGAGAGCGGAGAGAGCGAGGGGTTGAGAGCGGAGAGAGCGAGGGGTTGAGAGCGGAGAGAGCGAGGGGTTGAGAGCGGAGAGAGCGAGGGGTTGAGAGCGGAGAGAGCGAGGGGTTGAGAGCGGAGAGAGCGAGGGGTTGAGAGGGTTGAGAGCGAGGGGCTGGGAGCGGGGAGAGCGAGGGGCTGGGAGCGGGGAGAGCGAGGGGCTGGGAGCGGGGAGAGCGAGGGGCTGGGAGCGGGGAGAGCGAGGGGCTGGGAGCGGGGAGAGCGAGGGGCTGGGAGCGGGGAGAGCGAGGGGCTGGGAGCGGGGAGAGCGAGGGGCTGGGAGCGGGGAGAGCGAGGGGCTGGGAGCGGGAGAGAGAGGGGCTGGGAGCGGGGAGAGCGAGGGGCTGGGAGCGGGGGAGAGCGAGGGGCTGGGAGCGGGGAGAGCGAGGGGCTGGGAGCGGGGAGAGCGAGAGGGGCTGGGAGCGGGGAGAGCGAGGGGCTGGGAGCGGGGAGAGCGAGGGGCTGGGAGCGGGGAGAGCGAGGGCTGGGAGCGGGGAGAGCGAGGGGCTGGGAGCGGGGAGAGCGAGGGGCTGGGAGCGGGGAGAGCGAGGGGCTGGAGCGGGGAGAGCGAGGGGCTGGGAGCGGGGGGAGCGAGGGGCTGGGAGCGGGGGGACGCGAGGGGCTGGGAGCGGGGGGGAGCGAGGGGCTGGGAGCGAGGGGCTGGGAGCGGGGGGAGCGAGGGGCTGGAGCGGGGGGAGCGAGGGGCTGGGAGCGGGGAGAGCGAGGGGCTGGGAGCGGGGAGAGCGAGGGGCTGGGAGCGGGGAGAGCGAGGGGCTGGGAGCGGGGAGAGCGAGGGGCTGGGAGCGGGGTGAGCGAGGGGCTGGGAGCGGGGAGAGCGAGGGGCTGGGAGCGGGGAGAGCGAGGGGCTGGGAGCGGGAGAGCGAGGGGCTGGGAGCGGGGAGAGCGAGGGGCTGGGAGCGGGGAGAGCGAGGGGCTGGGAGCGGGGAGAGCGAGGGGCTGGGAGCGGGGAGAGCGAGGGGCTGGGAGCGGGGGGAGCGAGGGGCTGGGAGCGGGGGAGCGAGGGGCTGGGAGCGGGGGGAGCGAGGGGCTGGGAGCGGGGGGAGCGAGGGGCTGGGAGCGGGGGGGAGCGAGGGGCTGGGAGCGGGGGGAGCGAGGGGCTGGGAGCGGGGGGAGCGAGGGGCTGGGGAGCGGGGGGAGCGAGGGGCTGGGAGCGGGGGGAGCGAGGGGCTGGGAGCGGGGGGAGCGAGGGGCTGGGAGCGAGAGGCTGGGAGCGAGGGGCTGGGAGCGGGGGGAGCGAGGGGCTGGGAGCGGGGGGAGCGAGGGGCTGGGAGCGGGGGGGAGCGAGGGGCTGGGAGCGGGGGGAGCGAGGGGCTGGGAGCGGGGGGAGCGAGGGGCTGGGAGCGGGGGGGAGCGAGGGGCTGGGAGCGGGGGGAGCGAGGGGCTGGGAGCGGGGGGAGCGAGGGGCTGGGAGCGGGGGGAGCGAGGGGCTGGGAGCGGGGGGAGCGAGGGGCTGGGAGCGGGGAGAGCGAGGGGCTGGGAGCGGGGGAGAGCGAGGGGCTGGGAGCGGGGGGAGCGAGGGGCTGGGAGCGGGGGGAGCGAGGGGCTGGGAGCGGGGGGAGCGAGGGGCTGGGAGCGAGGGGAGCGAGGGGCTGGGAGCGAGGGGCTGGGAGCGAGGGCTGGGAGCGAGGGGCTGGTAGCGGGGGGGAGCGAGGGGCTGGGAGCGAGGGGCTGGGAGCGGGGGGAGCGAGGGGCTGGGAGCGGGGGGGAGCGAGGGGTTGGGAGCGAGGGGCTGGGAGCGGGGGGCTGGGAGCGGGGGGCTGGGAGCGGGGGGCTGGGAGCGAGGGGCTGGGAGCGGGGGGCTGGGAGCGAGGGGCTGGGAGCGGGGGGCTGGGAGGGAGGGGCTGGGAGCGGGGGGAGGGAGGGGCTGGGAGCGGGGGAGGGAGGGGCTGGAGCGGGGGGAGGGAGGGGCTGGGAGCGGGGGGAGGGAGGGGCTGGGAGCGGGGGAGGGAGGGGCTGGGAGCGGGGGGAGGGAGGGGCTGGGAGCGGGGGGAGGGAGGGGCTGGGAGCGGGGGGAGGGAGGGGCTGGGAGCGGGGGGAGGGAGGGGCTGGGAGCGGGGGGAGGAGGGGCTGGGAGCGGGGGGAGGGAGGGGCTGGGAGCGGGGGGAGGGAGGGGCTGGGAGCGGGGGGAGGGAGGGGCTGGGAGCGGGGGGAGGGAGGGCTGGGAGCGGGGGGAGGGAGGGGCTGGGAGCGGGGGGAGGGAGGGGCTGGGAGCGGGGGGAGGAGGGGCTGGGAGCGGGGGGAGGGAGGGGCTGGGAGCGGGGGGAGGGAGGGGCTGGGGAGCGGGGGGAGGGAGGGGCTGGAGCGGGGGGAGCGGGGGGCTGGGAGCGGGGGGAGCGAGGGGCTGGGAGCGGGGGGCTGGGGAGCGGGGGGAGCGAGGGGGCTGGGAGCGAGGGGCTGGGAGCGAGGGGCTGGGAGCGGGGGGAGCGAGGGGGCTGGGAGCGGGGGGAGCGAGGGCTGGGGAGCGGGGGGGAGCGAGGGGCTGGGAGCGGGGGGGAGCGAGGGGCTGGGAGCGGGGGGAGCGAGGGGCTGGGAGCGGGGGGGAGCGAGGGCTGGGAGCGGGGGAGCGAGGGGCTGGGAGCGGGGGGAGCGAGGGGCTGGGAGCGGGGGGAGCGAGGGGCTGGGAGCGGGGGGAGCGAGGGGCTGGGAGCGGGGGGGAGCGAGGGGCTGGGAGCGAGGGGCTGGGAGCGGGGGGAGCGAGGGGCTGGGAGCGGGGGGGAGCGAGGGGCTGAGAGCGGGGGAGAGCGAGGGGCTGAGAGTTGGTGGTGGGTGGTTCTGGACATGGGAAGAGAATTGGGGGTGGGGAATGTCAGGAGAAGGGAAGAGAGTTGGTGGAGGGGAGATAAAGTTTGGGGCAGGGCAGTGTTCAGATGGGAAACGGGAAAAGCGAGTTGGGAGGGGCTGGATTAGGAAGGCCCAGTGGGATGACGGGGAAAGGTCCGGGTGAATGCGGTGTTGGAGGAGGGGGGGAATCATGAAGGGATAGCTGGGGGAGTGGAGAGAAGCAGGAATCGGGAAGGCTTGGGAGGGGGGAACAACTGGGATTCTGACCGTATAGTTAATTTTGGAGGCTTGATGATGTGCAATAATTCTTCTTGCAGATATTTAAAACTGCTGTTCAAGAGAATATCCTTGTCAATGGGCTGTATATGGCAAGAGGCCTCTGAGGACGAGGAGCTGAGATATGGTATGGAACAAAATAAATTCAGTCCAATTTTATTTGCAGTCTCTCGACAGTAAACAACATTTTTAGTGCAAAATGCAGTGGAAAGCAGGTGTCCTGCTTTAACTTCATATGAAACTTGATCACAATTCTCTTGTATCAGTTAATTTTTGCTTTTGTTCCCTTAAATAAATCGAGGATGACAGTTTCCCTCAATCATTTCTTTTTTTTTTTATATAGAAGTGTTTTTTATTGGGTTTTTGAACAAAGTATATTTACCGTTGTGTACACAGGATAAGAAATATATATTATATATCACATATATAAAAGAGAAGGGCACACCCAAACATACCAAAGAAAAGAAAATAGTAAAAAAAAAAATACAATAAAAAATAAAATAGGATAACTGGTAGGGTATTGTGCACCAGCTCAACAGCAGCAACTCTGTACAACTGGCAAAATTATTTCCAACACACAAGTAGGCGACTGTTTGCGCGAGGGGGGGGGGGGGGGGTGGAGACCGGGGAGGTAAATATACATTTGGGTGCCGGAGAGACAATTACAGTGGGCAATACTCGAATGGGTTTGGTGTTGTTGTCGCTTGCTTCTCCCGGACGGATCTCGCTGCCGTCTCGCACTCACCGCCGCTTCTGCCGTTCCTCCCGTCGTTCGTCTTCATTCTCCTCGTTCCCTACTCCTGGAGATGTCATGTTCGTTCTTGTATCCCGTGCCTTCATTCCGGCTCTCATTTCCCTGCCTCTTCTCTCTCTCTCTCTCTCTCTCTCTCTCTCTCTCTCTCTCTCTCTCTCTCTCTTCCCCCCCCCCCCCCATCCTTCCTGGTTCTCCTCTCTTGTACCCTGTCTCGTCCCTCTCTTTTCCCCCCACCTTCCTGTGGTTGTCCTTTCTTTCCCCGTAGGTTTAGCTGTTCCTCCCCCTCTCCTGGTCTATCTCTCCCTTTCATGCTTTGGCTACTTTCCCCTGATTCTTGGCTACCTGGCTATTCTTCCTCTTGTTCGTTGGCCACAAACAGGTCCCGGAACAATTGCGTGAATGGCTCCCACGTTCTGTGGAAGCCGTCGCCTGACCCTCTGATGGCGAATTTGATTTTCTCCATTTGGAGAGATTCCGAGAGGTCGGACAGCCAGTCTGCAGCTTTGGATGGTGCTGCTGACCGCCAGCCAAACAGGATTCTACGGCGGGCGATCAGGGAGGCAAAGGCAAGGGCATCCGCCCTCCTCCCCAGGAATAGATCTGGCTGGTCCGACACCCCGAATACCACCTCTTTCGGGCATGGCTCCACCCTCATCCCCACCACTTTGGACATTGCCTCGAAGAAGGCTGTCCAGTACCCTGCAGGTCTGGGGCAAGACCAGAACATGTGGGCGTGGTTGGCCGGGCCTCCTTGGCACCGTCCTCAATCATTTCTGAATTTCTTTCAGATGCCCTTGCCCAATATCGAGATCCATATAGCAAGACCTCAAGGTTGAACAGTGAATCTTTTTAACTGTAATAGAGTTTACTGAATATATCACCTGCCTTCATTTTGATATACGGAAAGGTACATAAAGACTGAGGCTCAGTCTTTAAAGAAACAGTCACGTTTCACATCGTACGGTCAGATGTGTGGATGTTCACTGACGATTGCACGATGTTCAGCATCATTCGTGACTCCTCAGATACTGAAGCAGTCCATGTCAAAATCCAGCAAGACCAGGCCTGGGCTGACAAGTGGCAAGTAACATTTGTGCCACTCAAGTGCCAGGCAGTGACTCCTCTCCAGCAAGACAGGATCTACCTATTGTCCCTTAACATTCGATGGCATTGCTGTCACTGAATCCCCAATTATCAACATACTGGGTGGCACAATGGTCTGTACTGTTGCCTCACAGCGCCAGGGACCCGCGGTCAATTCTGGCATTGGATGAATGTCTGTGTGGAGTTTGCACATTCTCCCTGTCTCTGCGTGGGTTTCCTCCGGGTGCTTTGGTTTCATCCCACAGTCCAAAGATGTGCAGGTTAGGTGGTTTGGCCATGCTAAATTGCCCCTTCGTGTCCAAAGATGTGTGGGTTAGGTTAGGGGTTATTGGGATAGGGTGGGGGAGTGGGCTTGGATGGAGCGCTCTTTCGGAGGGTCGGTGCAGACTTGATGGGCCGAATGACCTTCTGCACTGTAGGGAGTCTATGGAGGTTACTATTAACCATAATCTCAACTGGACTAGCCATATAAATACTGTGGCAGGTCACAGTCTAGGAATCCTGTGGCAAGTAACTCTTGACTCCCCGGAGCCTGTCCACAACCTACAGGAGTGTGTTGGAATACTTCCCACTTGCCTGGTTGAATGCAGCACCAACAGCACTCAAGTTTGATACCATCCAAGACAAAGCTTGATTGGTACTCCCTCCACCACCAACACAGTAGCAGCGATGTGTACCATCTGCAAGGTGCTTTGCAGGAACTCACCAAGGCTCCTTGGAGAGCAGCTTCCAAACATGCAACCATTACCATCTAGAAGGACAAAGGCAGCAGGTACATTGGAACACCACCACCTGGAAGTTCCCCTCCAAGTCACTCACCTGCTTGATTTGGAACCATATCATCGTTCAAAAGGCATCTTGACAAGCCCATGGATAAGATGGGTATAGGGGGATATGGCACAAGGAAGTGCTAGAGTTTTGGCAAAGGTTGGTATCATGACCGGTACAGGCTTATAGAACATAGAACAATACAGCGCAGTACAGGCCCTTCGGCCCACGATGTTGCACCGAAACAAAAGCCATCTAACCTACACTATGCCATTATCATCCATATGTTTATCCAATAAACTTTTAAATGCCCTCAATGTTGGCGAGTTCACTACTGTAGCAGGTAGGGCATTCCACGGCCTCACTACTCTTTGCGTAAAGAACCTACCTCTGACCTCTGTCCTATATCTATTACCCCTCAGTTTAAAGTTATGTCCCCTCGTGCCAGCCATATCCATCCGCGGGAGAAGGCTCTCACTGTCCACCCTATCCAACCCCCTGATCATTTTGTATACCTCTATTAAGTCTCCTCTTAACCTTCTTCTCTCCAACGAAAACAACCTCAAGTCCATCAGCCTTTCCTCAAGATTTTCCCTCCATACCAGGCAACATCCTGGTAAATCTCCTCTGCACCCGCTCCAAAGCCTCCACGTCCTTCCTATAATGCGGTGACCAGAACTGTACGCAATACTCCAAATGCGGCCGTACCAGAGTTCTGTACAGCTGCAACATGACCTCCCGACTCCGGAACTCAATCCCTCTACCAATAAAGGCCAGCACTCCATAGGCCTTCTTCACAACCCTATCAACCTGGGTGGCAACTTTCAGGGATCTATGTACATGGACACCTAGATCCCTCTGCTCATCCACACTTTCAAGAACTTTACCATTCGCCAAATATTCCGCATTCCTGTTATTCCTTCCAAAGTGAATCACCTCACACTTCTCTACATTAAACTCCATTTGCCACCTCTCAGCCCAGCTCTGCAGCTTATCTATATCCCTCTGTAACCTGCTACATCCTTCCACACTATCGACAACACCACCGACTTTAGTATCGTCTGCAAATTTACTCACCCACCCTTCTGCGCCTTCCTCTAGGTCATTGATAAAAATGACAAACAGCAACGGCCCCAGAACAGATCCTTGTGGTACTCCACTTGTGACTGTACTCCATTCTGAACATTTCCCATCAACCACCACCCTCTGTCTTCTTTCAGCTAGCCAATTTCTGATCCACATCTCTAAATCACCCTCAATCCCCAGCCTCCGTATTTTTTGCAATAGCCTACCGTGGGGAACCTTATCAAACGCTTTGCTGAAATCCATATACACCACATCAACTGCTCTACCCTCGTCTACCTGTTCAGTCACCTTCTCAAAGAACTCAATAAGGTTTGTGAGGCATGACCTACCCTTCACAAAGCCATGCTGACTATCCCTGATCATATTATTCCTATCTAGATGATTATAAATCTTGTCTCTTATAATCCCCTCCAAGACTTTACCCACTACAGACGTGAGGCTCACCGGTCTATAGTTGCCGGGGTTGTCTCTGCTCCCCTTTTTGAACACAGGGACCACATTTGCTGTCCTTCAGTCCTCTGGCACTATTCCTGTAGCCAATGATGACATAAAAATCAAAGCCAAAGGTCCAGCAATCTCTTCCCTGGCCTCCCAGAGAATCCTAGGATAAATCCCATCAGGTCCCGGGGACTTATCTATTTTCAGCCTGTCCAGAATTGCCAACACCTCTTCCCTACGTACCTCAATGCCATCTATTCTATTAGCCTGGGGCTCAGCATTCTCCTCCACAACATTATCTTTTTCCTGAGTGAATACTGACGAAAAATATTCATTTAGTATCTCGCCTATCTCTTCAGACTCCACACACAATTTCCCATCCCTGTCCTTGACTGGTCCTACTCTTTCCCTAGTCATTCGCTTATTCCTGACATACCTATAGAAAGCTTTTGGGTTTTCCTTGATCCTTCCTGCCAAATACTTCTCATGTCCCCTCCTTGCTCGTCTTAGCTCTCTCTTTAGATCCTTCCTCGCTACCTTGTAACTATCCATCGCCCCAACCGAAACGTCACACTTCATCTTCACATAGGCCTCCTTCTTCCTCTTAACAAGAGATTCCACTTCGTTGGTAAACCACGGTTCCCTCGCTCGACGCCTTCCTCCCTGTCTGACCGGTACATACTTATCAAGAACACGCAGTAGCTGATCCTTGAACAAGCCCCACTTATCCAGTGTGCCCAACACTTGCAGCCTACTTCTCCACCTTATCCCCCCCCAAGTCACGTCTAATGGCATCATAATTGCCCTTCCCCCAGCTATAACTCTTGCCCTGCGGTGTACACTTATCCCTTTCCATCATTAACGTAAACGTCACCGAATTGTGGTCACTGTCCCCAAAGTGCTCTCCTACCTCCAAATCCAACACCTGGCCTGGTTCATTACCCAAAACCAAATCCAACGTGGCCTTGCCTCTTGTTGGCCTGTCAACATATTGTTTCAGGAAACCCTCCTGCACACACTGTACAAAAAACGACCCATCTATTGTACTCAAACTATATCTTTTCCAGTCAATATTTGGAAAGTTAAAGTCTCCCATAATAACTACCCTGTTACTTTCGCTCATATCCAGAATCATCTTCGCCATCCTTTCCTCTACATCCCTAGAACTATTAGGAGGCCTATAAAAAAACTCCCAACAGGGTGACCTCTCCTTTCCTGTTTCTAACTTCAGCCCATACTACCTCGGCTTGGAGGGCCAAAAGAGCTGTTCCTGTGCTGTATTGTTCTTTGTTCACCGTCACTGGGTTAAAATCCCTGGACTCCCTCCCTAACAGCACTGTGGGTGTACCTACACCACGCAGACTGCAGGGGTTAAGAAGACAGTTCACCACCACCTTTTTGGGGATAGGCAGCAAATACTGACCTAGTCAGCGAAGCCCACATCCCTTGAATGTATGTTTAAAAATTAACATTATGCACGGAAGTCTTCTGTACCATTACAGTTCTATATTGAAACAAATAGTAAATGTTTCAATTTGATTGACATAGTGAACGGGTGCTACAGGCTCCGACGGTGGGAGGGGCCATCATGTCTGACTGTCCGAAGTGGAGGAAAAGCATCCACGAAGGAGCTCTTTTCTTGCTGAGAAACTGAAACCAAATATCAAAACTGAAAGGAGCGTGTGACAACCTGGGCACCCCTGTCCAACCGCCATCTGCCCCACCTTTGACAGAAACTGATGGTTGCGGATTGGTCCCCTTGGTTACCTGAAAACAGTTTTTTATGTGGTAGCAAGTAATCCTCAACTCCAAGGAACTGCCTAAGAGAAGACATATGATGTAGACTACACCTCCAGATGATAGCAACAGGATGATGTAGCACTATGCCAGCTGATTGCTCATGGCGATCTAAAAATCTCTTTCCATGCCAGTAGGCCTGGTCAGTTGCAGGAGTTGCCAGAAGTTGCTAAGTTGAGAGAAAACACCAAACTCCTAATAGGGCTCCATTCCACACTTTGTCAGGTTTACTTCCTTAGCCATTAGCTCTTGATGTTAATATTTCAACATTAACAATAAATACTGAAGAAAACTGAACATTAGATGTTAATAAACTTGCAGAGTGGACTGGTAAATGGCAAATGACCCAGCAAATATAAGTTGGTGCAGTAAATACGGAGGTCATTTGTTCATTGGAAATTAGCATCTAAATTAAAGAGCAGAGCTATCTACGGTGACCCATTCACAAATCATGCAAGTTAACAAATCAAGAAAAACACGAAAACAAAGCACAAGTTAATTACTGGAGGAAAAGAATTGAAAAGCAGAGAAGTCAAGTTTGAAAATGTGGTTAGACCACACTATAAATCCATTTTGTATTATGGTGACCTGTATTTTAAGAGGCACTGAAAGTGTTAAAAAGATGACAAAGATATCATGGGAAGGCTGAAGAGGTTGGGGCTCTTTTCCCTAGAAAATTGAAGGATGACCTTACAGAAGTCTTTAAAATTATGAAGGGGCTTGACAGGGTAGAGGTTAGAAGGCCTTTTGACTTCTAGGGAAATCCAAAATTAGACACCAAATTTATGATGGTCACTAATCCACTAAAGAATTCAGAAGGAATTTCTTTACCCCGAGAGTCGTTGTGGTGAGAGGAAGTTTGACATATATGTGAAGGGGAAAGTAACAGGACATACAGGTTAGCTATGAGGAAGTTCAGGTGGGCATAAACAGCAGAGACCACATGGGCCTAATGACCAGTTCCTGTGCAGCAAATCTCAGGTGACTGGTCTATTTACAAAGTTTACAAACGTTATGCAGCTAGTATATTTATGCGTTTGGACAGTGAAGTAACTACAAAATGAATATTAATGTCTAACGGCAGAAAATTACTAATGGAGCATAACTTCCGTTTCCTGGTTGTAATTAAATCTAATTTAGATGATTTTTGAATTGCTTTGTAAATCAAAATGTTGGGTGCCACCATAATATCCTGGATTAATTAATTTCTTCCTGGCTCTTTTAACTAATCTGAATCTGTTAATCATGCATGATTCAGTTCGGCTTCTGGAAGATCAAGAGGCCAATACTGACCCCTCTAATCTTAAAACCTCCATACTTTATCAAATTATTCAAATTTTATGCTGGGGAAAAACACACATGACTCTTGAGGTTTTTATGTAAACTGATTTTAACCAATTCCAAAAAGGCAAAATCTGGCAAATTAATAATTATATCTTTACTAAATATCCTGTATAACAATTTTATTTTTAGGTAATGACATAAGGAGTTTAGATGATGATTTGGATGAATGTATTCAAGAGACCGCCTCAAAACGTAAGCAGTTTCCAAGGAAGATTGTTGGACATTTTGCTGAGACCATGAAAGCAGCAAGGGAGTCACTAGTATGTTATCGTTTTTTTTGGTATCTTTTATTGTTTTGGAATTCAATTCTGTAATCATTTGCTAAAAGTGTTTTGACCACTATGCTTTATATATGACAGCATTTAATGCCTGTACTTGATAAATAAATTAAATTGCATATTGTTGTTGAAACAAATAATGGGCGAACAGCTTTAATTGTTTAATAGCAGGAAATCCTTTCTCTGGTTAAGCATGGGTATACCTATAAAAAGGAGGCAGTTTTCCAAAGTCAATGTTACCACTTAAACAAAACAGTTTGTCAAAGTCAGTAACAAATTGCAGTATTTGCTTCCCTATTTTGGCAGTGAAAGCCACTGTAAATACAAAGATAAAAGCAAATTACTGCAGATGCTGGAATCTCAAACAAAAATAGCAAATACTGGACAATCGCAGCAGGTCCGACAGCATCTATGGAGTGAAAAGGGGAGCTAATGTTTTGAGTCTGGATGACTCTTTGTCAAGGCTAGTCATTATAAATACATTGATTTAAGAAAAAAAATGCTAAATACTGGATGTTTGAATTTAAGAGAAAAAATAGTTTAATATTGGGGGTCTGCACCGAGGTCCCAGGTTCGATCCCGACTCTGGTTCACTGTCCGTGTAGAGTTTGCACGTTCTCCCCATGTTTGCGTGGGTGTCACCCCCACAACCCAAAGATGTGCAGGGTAGATGAATTGGCCACGCTAAATTGCCCCTTAATTGGAAAAAATGAATTGAGTGCTCTAAATTTATTTTTTTAAATATTGGGGATCTGATCGCAACTTAAATGCGAACAGGACGTTTTTGTGCATGCTCTGAAAGAGGAGCATAACTCTTGGTGCAAATCTTTATCTTCAAATCTAACATTTATTAGGCTCAAATAGTTATTTTCTGTGTTGCTGTTTTGACTTGAGCTTTCAAGTTGTCCACTATTTTTATTTAAACTTTCTTACATCACTCGCATAAAATTGCACAATATTTGACAAATCCAATTTGGTCAATTGCCATTTCATCAAGCTAAGTGAATGGAATGTGATGTTAACAATGCTATCAAGCGGCAGGAGATGCTGCAGGAGTTACTCAATAGTATCTTAGGCCCAACCATCTTCAGCTGTTTCATTAATTACCTCCTTCCATCATAAGATCAGAAATGGGCATGTTTGCTGATGATTGCAGTGTTTTGAACCATTTGCGACTCTTCAGACATTGAGGCAGTCAGTGTCCACACACAGCAAGACCTGGACAACATTCAGACTTGGGTTGATAAATGGCAAGTAACATTTTTTTGCCCCCAAGATATCTCCAAGAGAGTTTCTAACCATCTTATCTTGACAATCAATGACATTATCATCAATGAATTCCCTATCGTCAACATTCAAGGAAGTTACCATTGGCAAGAGCCATGTCAATGCTGTAGCGAGAAGAGCAGCTCAGAGGCTGGGAATTCTGTAGCGAGTAACTCGCCTAACTCCCCAAAGCCTGTCGACCATCTACAAGGTAGGAGTGTGATGGATTGTTTGCCTGGATGAGCGCAGCTTCAACAGCACTCGGGAGATTTAACACCACCCAGGACAAAGCAGCTGGTTTGATCGACACCCAATCCATGAATTTAAATATTCACCACCCTCTACCATACAGTGGCAGCAACCTGCCAAGACACCTTTGACAACACCTTCCAAACTTGTGACCTTTACCATCTAGAAGGACAAGGGCTTCAGGCACATGGGAGTATCACCACCTGTGAGTTCTCCAAACCTCACATCATCCTGATTTGGAACTACATCGGCATTCCTTATTGTCTCTGGATCAAAATCCTGGCGCTTCCTTCCTAGGCATTGTGGGTGTAATTCCACCAAATGCAGTACAGTGGTTCAAGAAGGTGGTTCACTGCTGCTTTCTTAAGGGCAGTTGGGGATAGGCAACAAATGTTGGCCTTGTCAGCAATACTCGTGTCCCATGAAAGATTTTGTTAAAGCACAAAATTTCAGCACCGTGGCAAGGATGTTGTTTGCTGCCACAGCCTTTGCTGCATCCAGTGCACTCAGCTGATTCTTGATTCACATAGCATGAGTTGACTGAAGATAACTTCTGTGATGGTGGAGGACTAGGGGAATCATCCGCTTGACTCTTCTGACTGAAGAACATTGCAAATGTTTCAGCCTAGGCTTTTGCACTCATAACGGCTCCAGCTTGTTGCGCACATTGAAATTGACCGGTACGATGTTGTGGGCATCACAGAGATGTGGCTGCAGAGTGATCAAGGCTGGGATCTAAATATGCAAGGATATGTGTCCTATCAAAAGGGGGCAGATCAGCAAAGGGGGCAGGGTTACATTGTTAGTAAGGAATGAAGTTAAATTGATAGCAAGGGGCGATATAGGATCAGAAGGCATAGAATCTCTGTGGGTAGAGTTGAGCAATCGCAAAGGTAAAAAGACCCTGATGGGAGTTATGTACAGGCATCCTAGCAGTAGTTAGGATGTGGGCAGAAAATAAATCGGGAGATTAAAAAAGGCATGTAAAAAATGGCAATGTCACAATAATCATGGGGGAACTTCAATAGGCGGGTGGACTGGGAAAATCAGGTTGGTAGCCTAAGAGATGGGTTTTTTGGAGCAGCTTGTGACCGAGCCAACGAGGGAACAGGCAATTCTGGATTTGACGATGTGTAGTGAGGCAGACTTGATAGGGAATTTAAGGTGAAGGAACCCTAAGGGAGCAGTGGCCACAATATGATTGAATTTGCCCTGCAGTTTGAGAGGGAGAAGCTGGAATCAGATGTAACATTATTACAATTACATAAAGATAACTACAAAGACATGAAGGAGGAGCTGGCCAGAGTTGATTGGAAAAAGAGCCTTGCAGGGCAGACAGTGGAACAGCGATGGCAGGAGTTTTTTTGGGTTATCCGAGAGGCACAGAAATTCATCCCAAGGAGGAGGAAATAGGGTAGCACAGTGGGTAGCGCTGTTGCTTCACAGCTCCAGGATCCCAGGTTTGATTCCCAGCTTGAGTCATTGCGGAGTCTGCACGTTCTCCCCGTGTCTGCGTGGGTTTCCTCCGGGAGTTCTGGTTTCCTCCCACAATTCACGAAGGACATGCTGTTAGGTAATTTGGACATTCTGAATTCTCCCTGTGTACCCAAACATGTGCCAGAATGTGGCAACTAGGAGCTCTTCACGGTAACTTTATTGTAGTATTAATGTAAGCATATTTATGACAGATTATTATTATAAAACATGCTAAGGGGAGGACAAGGTATCCATGGTTGAAAACGGAAGTCAAGGACAGCATAAAGGCAAAAGAAAAAGCATACAAAGTGGTAAGAATTAGTGGGAAGCCAGAGGATTGGGAACTCTTCAAAAGCGAGCAGAGGATAACTTTTTTAAAAAGCAATAAGAGGGAGGAGATGAAATGAGTGCAAGCTAGCAATATAAAAGAAGATAGGAAAGCTTTTTCAATATATAAAAAGTAAGAGAGAGGCAAAAGTAGACATTGGACCTCTGGAAAATGTGGCTGGAGAAGTAATAATAGGAAACAAAGAAATGGCAGAGAAACTGAATAGTTACTTTGCATCAGTCTTCAAGATGGAAGACACGGGGGGGATGCCAGAGCTCCAGGAGAATCCGGGGGCAGAGGTGTGTGCAGTGGCCATCACTAAGGAGAAAGTTCTGGGGAAACTGAAAGGTCTGGAGGTGGATGACTAATCTGGACCGGATGGACTACACCCCAGGGTTCTAAAGGAGATAGCTGAGGAGATTGTGGAGACATTGGTGGTGATGTTTCAGGAATCACTGGAGGCAGGAAGGGCCCCAGAGGACTGGAAAGTGGCTAATGTAACAGCGCTGTTTAAGAAGGGAGAGCGGCAGAAGACTGGAAATTATAGGCCGGTTGGCCTGACTTTGGTCATTGGTAAGATTTTAGAGTCCATTGTTAAGGATGAGATTGCAGAGTACTTGGAATTG
The DNA here is from genome assembly GCF_047496885.1 of Scyliorhinus torazame. Lineage (NCBI taxonomy): Eukaryota > Metazoa > Chordata > Chondrichthyes > Carcharhiniformes > Scyliorhinidae > Scyliorhinus > Scyliorhinus torazame. The sequence goes on along the minus strand of NC_092707.1, from coordinate 330,028,493 downwards.
CATGATAAAGAAGGACTGAGTCGGCACGGCTTTGTCAAAGGGAGGTCATGTCTTACAAATCTGTTAGAGTTCTTTGAAGAGGTAACAAGGAAGTTAGACAAAGGAGAACCAGTGAACGTGATTTATTTAAATTTCCAGAAGGCCTTTGACAAGGTGCGGCATTGGAGACTGTGAAATAAGTTAAGAGCCCATGGTGTTAAAGGGTAAGATCCTGGCATGGATAGAGATTTGGCTGACTGACAGAAGGCAGAGAGTGGGAATAAAAGGGTCTTTTTCAGAATGGCAGCCAGTGACTAGGGATGTGCCTCGGGGGTCTGTGCTGGACCACAACTTTTCACAATATACGTTAATGATCTGGATGAAGGAACTGAGACACTGTTGCTAAGTTTGCAGATGGTACAAGATCTGTTGAGGGACAGGTAGTATTGAGGAAGCAGGGGGGTGCGCAAAAGGATTTGGGCAGGCTAGGAGGGTGGGCAATGAAGTGGCAGATGGAATACAATGTGGAAAATTGTGAGGTTATGCACTTTGGAAGGTGGAATGGAGGCATAGACTATTTTCTAAATGGGTAAATGCTTAGGAAATCAGAAGCACATGCCCAGCGTTGGAGGAATTTTGGAAGGGCGTAGCGAGGACGGTGTCAAAGGTGGTAGGATCCAGGGTTAAACCGGGCTGGGGGCTCGCAATATTTGGGGTGGCAGAGGAGCTGGGAGTGCAGGAGGCGAAAGAGGCCGGAATTCTGGCCTTTGCGTCCCTGGTAGCCCGGCGAAGGATTCTCCTTCAGTGGAAAGATGTGAGGCCCCCAAGCGTGGAATCCTGGATCAACGTTATGGCAGGGTTCATTAAATTGGAGAGGGTGAAATTCGCCTTGAGAGGGTCGGTACAAGGGTTCTTTAGGCAGTGGCAACCGTTCTTAGACTTTCTGGCAGATTAATAGACATTGGTCAATGGCAGCAGCAGATCGGAGGGGGGGGGTTACTTTATTTTTGTTTGTTATTTACACTGAAGGGTCTGAGGGGGTGTATACACCTGTTGTGTTAAGTCGGGGTGTTAATGTTAATTTATTATTTATGTACCGGGGTGGGGGTGGGTTTGGGGGGTTGCTTTTTTTTAGATTGTGTTTTGTACTTAACCCTGTTGGGTTCTTTTTTCTTTCTCATTTTGTTATTGGGAGTCCTTGTTCACGATTCTCTTAAGCTTAACGTGCAGGTTCAGTCGGCAGTGAGGAAGACAAATGCAATGTTAGCATTCATGTCGAGAGCGCTAGAATACAAGACCAGTGATGTACGTCTGAGTCTGTATACGACGGCCCTGGTCAGACCCCAGTTGGAGTATTGTGAGCAGTTTTGGGTCCCATATCTAAGGAAGGATGTGCTGGCTTTGGAAAGGGTCCACAGGAGGTTCACAAGAATGATCCCTGGAACGAAGAGCTTGTCGTATAAGGAACGGTTGAGGACTCTAGGTCTAATCTCGTTGGAGTTTAAAAGGAGATGGGGAGGCTTCATGGAACTTGCAGGATAACTGCAAGGCCTGGATAGAGTGGACGTGGAGAGGATGTTTCCACTTGTCGGAAAAACTAGAACCAGAGGACATAATTTCAGACTAAAGGGATGATCCTTTAAAACAGAGATGAGGAGGAATTTCTTCAGCCAGAGGGTGGTGAATCTGTGCAACTCTTTGCCGCAGTGGGCTGTGGAGGCCAAATCATTTGAGTATCTTGAAGATAGGTTCTTGATTAATTAGGGGATCAGGGGTTATGGGAAGAAGGAAGGACAATGGGGATGAGAAAAATATCTGACATGATTGAATGGCGGAGCAGACTTGATGGGCCGAGTGGCCTAATTCTGCTCCTATGTCTTATGGTCTTCTCAATGTTCGAGGGTGGGGATGTCCTTGGATCGCCTCCAGTATTTGGTCCCCTAACCTTATAATGATAGAGTGAGGGATATGCCAGGATATGTGGTAGGTATACAATTTCTACTACTATTGATGGATCACAGCATCTCATCAATGTCCACTTATGAGCTGCTAGAGCTGTTCTGAATCCAAATGGGTTATTACAACAATCTGGTCACGTTATTAGCTTTTTGCAATTTATTTAAGTAACTGACTTTCAATTCAAAGCTAGCTGCTACATGGTGGGATTTGAATTTGTGTCTCCGGATTGGTAGTCCGAGCTTCTGGATTACTTGCCCAGTAACATAACCACTATGCTACTGTACCTGGAAATAGAGATTGTGAAGGACAGATAACATTAAAAGAGAAATAAGGAAAAGGCAGAAATTTTTCTTAAATCTCCAACATTAATTTTCTCCTAAACAAATGATCCGCCACATTCTAAAAGTATTAATGAACCAGGAATTTAGTACAGCAGTACTTTTTCCTTATGCACCATGTGCATTTCTGTACCCTTATTATTCTAGCCCTAATGTTTTCTGCAGTCTTAATGCAGAAACAGTGGACAAGTACAGCAAGTTAATGCTGTGTCTATTTGTGCGATCTTCAACTGCACACCCTGTTAAGATGTGAGATATCTCTGACAGCACCTTTAACTGTGTATGCGTATTGTCCAGGATTTGCTGTCAGATTTGCCCCATAGTAATGGTGTAGCCACCTAAAATGGCTGATTCACTATTAATTTGGCCAAAACCCGATTTAAAATGGCTAACCGAAAAGGCTGATGGGAAAAGCAGCCAACAGGACACAAACGGACAACTGCAGACAGAATAGCGTATTCGGCTCTGGGGACGTCGGCCCAGATCGATACTCAAGACTATTAGCAGCACATCAACCCAGACATCTGCAGTTTAATCGGCTATCCCTGGGAACAATTGCAACATATTAGCAATTGAATGCCGGGCCAGACCTGTCGGCGCCTGCAGTGCCCGAAAAATAGACAGGTGAACGACCCCCCCCCCCCCCCATCGAGGAATCGCCCCATTATTGGAGCATATCAAACCCAGTGATTGGGAACAAGTCCAATCACTTGGGCTCAGGGTCACGGTCTGCCCCGAGAGGCAGGAAGCCCCTGGGCCCTATAAAATGAGGGGCCAAGTTCAGATCGACCTTCTCTCCCTTCTTCTCCTGCTCGCAACCTTCGCAAGAACCATCGATCAGAAACCGTAAGTTTGACTCCAGCGATCGCTACCCGATAGAGACTCCTAGCCATCGACCCGTATCAGCCTTTTGAATCCCGCGGGCCAGATCCGATTCGATAAGCCATTCGTTTCCCTGACCTGGTGGGCCCTTCCTAAAGTTAAGTATTGGCCAGTAGTGGTAGGTTTCGATATAGATAGTAGGATTATTGTGTAAGCATTAATTGTATATAATAAATGACCGTTGATTTCAATCTTACTAAGCGGTGTGCTGACTTATTAATCATAACTCGAGCTTGAACCACGTGGCGGTATCAGAAAGATACCTGGCGACTCGTGAGCAAAGGTGACATAATCAGAGGTAATAAAACTAAGGCTAAAAAGAGCAACAATGGTGACTGCTGATGGCCTCACTGTTACTACCACAAAACCTGGACCTTTGTGATTAAGAACACTGCTTTTATGAGAGGAAAAACTGATGCTGTCTGATTTCTGTTTTATGTAATATTGAAAGGAAGAGTTACAAAAATATTTCTTGTGATGTGTTGTTGGCACATGGAATGCCTTATCCAAACAGTAAATAAAACAATGTGTATAGCTTTTAAAAGGAAGTGGTGAATATTTGAAAAGTTAAAACCTAAATAGGTATGTAGAAGAGTTGCAAGAAGGGAGCTCTTTCAGCGAGCTAGCTAAAGAACAATGGAACAAAGCTATTCCATGCTGTTAAGATTCTTTAGTTCCCGTTAGCTTGTATGAATGACTGAAAAGGCTGCAATCTAGACCATTGAACTATCCAACAAGTGAGCCAGTGGAGAGGGGTTATTTTGATCATTAATATTTTTATATAACTTGCTTCCGGTGGCGGCCATGGAGTGAGTGGTCGCATATTTGGCAGCTCTTGCTCATGGTGGTCTTTTTGTGGCCTTTACACCGGTTTGTTGCAGGAACTTTGTCGGAAAAAGGTACAGAAGTGAGAGCAGAAGAGAGTGACCCCTAGATTATGGAGCTGCGGTCCAGAAGTCCCCGGAAAAAAGTGAACCAGTTGGTTGAGGCAAGTGGCGCGGACAACGCACGCGGAGATGGCGGATGGGCAGGGTCAGCTCAGTGGTCGATGGACCAGTTGGTAAGCTTCTTAAATGAGAAGTTCACCCAACAGCGGAAGGAAAGTATGGAGGACCTGGACCAGGCGGTGGACTCGATTTAAGGCGGTGGTTGACCGCGTGGAGACGAGACTGGCAGCCCAGGGACAGGCGATTCAGAGGTTGGAAGAGCAGGAGGAACAGTCCACCTCGATGGCAGCAGAGATTGGGCTGATGCGTGATCAGCAGAAGTGACCACTGGAGAAAGTGAAGAACCTGGAGAACCATTCTCTTGAGGCAGAACATCCAAATCGTGGGTCTGTCGGAGGGAATCGAAGGATCGGATGCGGTGCATATGTTGAGAAGATGCTGGAGAAGCTGCTCGGGGAAGGTGCGTTTGGCCGGCCATTGGAGGTGGGTCGGGCACACAGGGTACTGATGCGCAAGCCCCAGGGGGTGAGCCGCCGAGGGCAATGGTGGTATGATTGCATCGGTTTCTGGACAAGGAACGCATCGTGAGGTGGACCAGGCAGAGGAGGCGATGCACTGGGGAAGACGTTGCGATTCGGGTGTACCAAGACCTAGGAACAGAGCTCGCAAAAAGGAGGGCGAGTGTTAATAGGGTCAAGTCGGCCCTGTACAAGAAGGGCGTAAAGTTTGGACCACTGTACCCGACTCACCTATGGGGGCCTGGTGTTGTACTTCAGCTGGGCGGAGGAGGCAGTTGTTGCTAACTTTTGCCTTAGTTTAATTTCTCTGTTTTATCACCTTTTGCTCTTGAGTCGCCAGGTATCTTTCTGATACCGCCACGTGGTTCAAGTCCGAGTAATGATCAATAATGCAATACACCGCTTAGTAAGATTTAAATCAAAGCACATTTACTATACACAGTAATCACTACTCATGTATAAATTCTACGTCTAAGCTACTTCTACGACTAACAGGCCAATACTTAACTTGGAACTGGCCCACCAGGTCAGGGAAATGAATGGCCTTTTGTTCTGGTTCTGAGCCTGCGGGATTCGAAGTTGGTACAGATTGGTAGCTAGGAGCGCCTATCTCGTAGCGAGCGTTGAAGTAAGACTTACTAGATATCAGCGATGGCTGGACCGGTCACTGTCAAGGGTTGGTTCGCGTTGCTGAGTGACCCGGTCAAGCAGAGAAGCAGAGGGCCGATTTGAACTTGGGCTTGATTCTTATAGTCCCCAGTGGCTTCCTGCCTTTCGGGGCGGACCCTGTACCTGGTTCCAAGTGATTGGACTTTGTCCCAATCACTTGGTTCGATTTTCTCCAATGCCGGAGTTCCCTGATCGATGGGCGGCCCTGAGGTGGTCATTCACCTCCCATTGTGTAGGCTTCTGCTGGCGCCAAAGAGTCTGGTTTTGCTTTATGTGTCTAAATGTTGCTCATTGTTCCCGGGGATTGCTCATAAATATGCAGATGGCTGGTGTTTTGTTATGCTGGTGGTTGCCGGTATCGATCTTGTCTGGCCTTTCCAGAGGTAAATACACACTCGACCTGTGTCCTGTTGGCTGGCTTTCCCATCAGCCTTTGCCATTCACCATTTTAAATCGGGAGTTAGCCATTCTAAATCGGGAGTTAGCCATTTTAACTGGCTGCATTCCCTCCTTGTGATCCTAACGCGAAGCGTGAAGGATCACATAACTATGTTGCTTTCCATTCCCTGACCTGGGGGGGGGACTTCCTTCATGACCCCTGCACTGACCATAGCTATGCAAAAAAAATTTTAACTAACAATTCTAAGGGCGCTATGTCAAACAGGGACATGCATTACAAAACAATAAACTGTGAACCTCTAACTATTCTTAATACACTACACTCACTTAAACATTTCATTATCCTAACTTCCTCAATCATACAACAAAATCATAGCATTTCATACACAGTCTTTCCTGGCTTGGCAGTCAAGCTCAGGATCGTACAATTTACTCATGAACAGTTCTTTACATTTCTTTATTTACAATAAACGCAAGTGAATGCACTTTATTGTAGATCGCGGGGGTTGGGGATCTGGTCGTATCCGAACATAGGGGATCTGATCCTATATACCGGGGTTCGAGCGCGGTAGGCTCTCCTTCTCCATTTCCGTAGACGCATAGTCTGCACAATGCAGCAGAGTATCGCTAATGCTAGTAATGTTTCAATTACATAGGACAGAGAGTACCAGGTTATAAACCTGGCACACCAAGATAATGTGGTGTCGCTGGTGACTGGGCTCTGGGTACTTCGGGGAAGTGAAACATTAACGGCTGGGGGGCTTGGAAGTCATGGGGTTAGCGTTCACACGCAACCAAATGTCCATAATCATGAGGGTGATCCATATGAAGGAAGTCCTCGTGGTTCTTCTCTTTCCTTTTCTTCTCTTCTCCGGTCCTGGAGCTTCTGGAGTTCTGTGGAAATAAGCATAGTGTCTGTAACTATCTTTGTTTAATATCTCGTAGGATAGTGTATCTGTCCTGTAGTGCCAATTACTCCCTTTATAATTGGTCACTATGGGTGACTCGCTCATTTTTTCCCCCCAAAAATCGAATTTTCGGACAAGACACACTTCCCAATAATGAACCAGTGCGAGCCGTGTCACAGACTGTGCAATTTACCATCCAAATGTTTCAGGATGTAAATAGCATGTGGTTGGCAACCTAAAGGGCAGCACGGTAGCATTGTGGATAGCACAATTGCTTCACAGCTCCAGGGTCCCAGGTTCGATTCCGGCTTGGGTCACTGTCTGTGCGGAGTCTGCACATCCTCCCCGTGTGTGCGTGGGTTTCCTACAGGTGCTCCAGTTTCCTCCCATAGTCCAAAGATGTGCAAGTTAGGTGGATTGGCCATGATAGATTGGCCTTAGTGTCCAAGATTGCCCTTAGTGTTGGGTGGGGTTACTGGGTTGTGGGGATAGGGTGGAGGTGTTGACCTTGGGTGGTGCTCTTTCCAAGAGCCGGTACAGACTCGATGGGCCGAATGGCCTCCTTCTGCACTGTAAATTCTATGATGATAAAGGTTACCTAAACAAAACAAAACTATGCCAAAATGAGGTGCGTATGGGCCGCAACGGGTATGATTTGGATGGAGACCATGTAGGACGGCTACCAATGCCGTATCTCTCCTACCCGAACGTAGTTGACCAGAGGGGGGGTCCCCAGGCAGGGCGGGTCCCAAGCCGTTTCTCCACTGCCTGAGCAACCGACAAGAACGGGCAAAAATGTAGTAATCGTGGTGGGGCTGCCGTAGTGGTTCTATCCTTCGAACCAGAAGGGCAGTTACGAACGGGCGTCTGGTTCCTTAACCAGTCTCTGCAGACAAGCTCTCAGAGGTTTCTGCTGAACGGGTGTCTGGCAATGGTGAGTCTCTAGGCAGGTCCTCCAGAGGTTTCGGCCGAATAGGCGTGGGGCAGTGAGAAAAAATTCTCCTGTCGGACATACACATTTAACAAACTTACAAACAACATAAAACATTCCGCAGGTTCCGTCAGAAAGGACAACACTTCTCCCAAGCGGTTCCTTTTAAAACATCATCTGGTCACCTCAGTTCTCGATTGCGAACAGGGTCGCAAAGGGGTTCTACGTTTGGGAGTCAGACCCAAGGTCGTCCTCTTCTCCCGGGTGCCAAACTCTGGAGTGTATGAGGGCTGAAAGGGCTGCATGGTGTGAGGTGGGGTCGCTCTCGTCGTTGCGGACAAGTCGGAACGAGTTATCTCGGTGCCAGTAATTGGTGTCTAGCTGTATGGGGACAAAATCGGGGTCGTCAGTGTGGTTCGGTGGTGGGGTTTATTTAGGAAAGTGATCATGAAGGGATCACTTGGATCGCAGTCTGAATCGCTGGGTGTGGGTCCGGTTGCATGGGGATAGTAGGGAGGCGTGCTGTGGCTATCGTCCGAGTCACAGTCGCTGTCTCTGCTGCTGCAGTCTGTGGGCGTTCCGGGGCGGAGTGTATATTTAGGGGGTGGAGTCGAGGTCGAGTCCGTGGCTGGGCTGGACGTGTTGGGGGATGGTAGGGTTACGTTAGCTGTGGGCGGGGTGGTGTGCTGCGTCGAGCATGATGTGTGCGTGGTTCGACTGTGTTCCATATGCCTTCAGCTGGTTTATATGAAAGCACGCAATCTTACCATTGGGGTACTTTATTTTAGAAACGGAAGGGCTTACTTTGTCCGCAATGGAATATGGACCCGAGTACTTTGGTGACAGGAATGTGCTGGGGTTATATACAGAGAGCATCACTTGCTGGCCGATATCGTACTCCGTTGCATGCACTGTCTTGTCGAAACAGGCCTTGCTCTGTTTCTTTCTGGTGCCCAATTTTACTTTGGCTGTTAGCTGAGCCGTTTTAACATTTTCCACTAATTGTTGTACTGCTTTCTCGTGTGTGAGGGCTGTCACTTCGGGGCTGGTCAAGTCCAAACCTAACAAATATTCTGTGCCTTTCATGGGGTGTCCGGTCATGAGGGTGTGTGGGGTGTAACCTGTGGAAGTAGAAATTGTGTTACGTATAAACAGCGCAAAAGGGAGGACTGAGTCCCAAGTGGTGGTGCTCTGCTGGACCATTTTTCAGAGGGTGGATTTTAGGGTCCGATTCTTGCGCTCCACGATACCACTCGACTGTGGGTGGTATGCTATGTGGAATTTTTGGGTGATGCCAAATATCGTGAGGACGTTCTGCGTGAAACTTTCCGTAAAATGGGAACCTTGGTCGGATTCAATGCTGCGGGGCAGTCCCCATCTTGTAAAGATGTGGTGGGTCAAAACCTTGGCTGTGTTTTTTGCAGTGTTTGTGCGGGCTGGGAATGCTTCCACCCATTTTGTAAATGTGTCAATTACCACAAGTACATATTTATAACCATTCCTGCAAGGGGGCAATGGTCTTATAAAATCGATCTGGAGGTTAGTCCTGGGGCCATGAATGGGTCGGGTGTGGCTGAGTTGAGCCTTTTTAGCATATCTGGGCACAGATAAGATCATTCTCTATGTAATGGTTTACATCTTCCTTTAAATCCGACCACCAACAAAGCTGCTTGAGATGGGCTGTAGTGGGACGATTCCCTGATGCCCATGACCGTCATGGAACAAGCAAATCAATTGATTCCTCTCCTGTTCAGGGACCACATAAAGGGTGTCTTTTAACACCACACCGTCATGTGTGGTTAGTGCATTTCTGAACCTCTCATAGGGAGCTGGATATTTCCCTTTTACAATCTCCCTGAGATTGCTGTCCTGCTTCTGTGGCCTCCACTAGATCCTCGATCTTTGTCTGTGAGACCTGAACTGCACTCACTGGTGCGCTTTCGGGGGGTGTCCAAAAGTAGCCATGTCTGGAACCTGCTTTAGCAGGTGTGTCGGCTTTCACATTTCCAGGGGGAGAGAGGAACGATGGTGACTGCGGACTTTGATTATCCCATAAGTCTTGTTCTGGGCTCTTTGTAAAATATGACGGAGCAATGGGGCTGAGTGGAGGGGTTTTCCGTCTGCGGAAACAAATCCTCTTGCTTTCCACGGGCAGAAATTCCGTACGGCTGTTGCAGACATAGAGGCTGTCCGAGTATATGTCTGCTGGGCTGGGGAAGGAATCTGGGTGTTCAACTATATATGCGATGGCCGCAAGCTCTGCTGCCTGCGCGCCTGTGTCCGGGTAGTTTTAGCGATATTTCCTCAAGGGCACGTCCCTGCGCGTCCTCGACGTAGATACTGCAACCTGTTATGCGCTTCCCATCCAAGACTGTGGAAGATCCATCCACATAGATCTTTATGGGCTCACACGTGTCCGTGTGCTGGGGGCTCTGGGTTGAACTACCTATCTTTCTGGGGGGTGTTTTAGCAATAAGGGGGCCTGTGTTGTGGTGGGGAGAGATAATCTCGCGTTCATGGGGGGGTTCCGGGGTACTGTAAGTTGTTGGCTAAATAGGTGTGTGTCTTTGTCCTTTTAACAGTGATGTCCCGTCCCTGCAAAAGAAGGGTCCATCTAGCTGCTCTTATTTGACTGACGGTACCGTCCTTGAGTCGTCCGTCCAGTAAAAGTTGGGTGGGGGTGTATTCGGTGAGAATTGTGATGGGGTTCAGTCCGGTAATATATGGAAAATACTGGACTGCCCAGAATACTTCTATAAGACCATAAGACATAGGAGCGGAAGTAAGGCCATTCGGCCCATCGAGTCCACTCCACCATTCAATCATGGCTGATTTCAACTCCATTTACCCGCTCTCTCTCCATAGCCCTTAATTCCTCGAGAAATCAAGAATTTATCAACTTCTATACTGCGAGCAGGTGCCTCTCACAGGCTGAAAATCCCTGCTCCGCAGCATCTAAAACTCTGGAGGCGAAAGCTACGGGCCTTAACTGATCGTGCCTTTCCTGGAGGAGCACGGCTGAAGGGGTGCGGTCTGTGGTCGCTACCTCTATGGCGTAAGGGGAAAGCGGGTCTGGAACTTGTAGTGCGGGGGCTGCTATGAGTGCCTGTTTTAAAGAGTCCACAGCATCCGTATGCTGCGGGAGCCATTCCCAGGGGGCTCCCTTCTTTAGGAAGTCTGAGAGGAGTGCTGCCTTGCTGGCGAAACCGTCAATGTGGTTTCGGCAGTAGCCAACCAGTCCTAAAAACGACCGGAGGGCTGAAACGTTCTGGGGAAGGGGCAATTTAGCAATCGAGTCAATCCTTTTATGCTCGATCTCGCGTTTACCGTGCGTGATAATTGTTCCCAAATATATCACTTTTTCTTCCAAAATCTGGGCCTTTTTGGGGTTGACTTTACAACCAATTGAGTGCAAGAGTTCGGACAGAAGCTCAATGTGCTTTCCTTGGTGTCTGGCTGCAGTAGTAGGTCGTCTACGTACTGAACCAGACATTCGGGGCGAGAAAATTTGGCTAAGCCATTTGCCAGCTGTCGGTGGAAAATGGAGGGGGAGTTGTGGATGCCTTGTGGCAGGCATGTGCTTTAAAGGTGAAGGCAAATTTGTACTGGCACGCCTTTGCCAATGGAATGGACCAGAATCCATTACTGATGTCCAAAACCGTAAAGAATCGGGAATTGAGTCCCAGCTTGAGCATGATCTCAGGACTTGTTGTTACTGTGGGGGCTGCTGCGGGGGTGACTTTGTTGAGTTCCCGGTAATCGATGGTCAGTTGCCATGATCCATCGGGCTTTCTCACTGGCCAAATCGGGGCATTATTTGTGGAGGCTACTGATCGAAGTACGCCCTGCTCTAATAAGCTTTCTACTACCTTTGAGATTTCTCCCTCTGCCTCTTGGGGAAATCCATATTGTTTTTGGGGTCTAGGGTCAGGTCCTGTTACTTGTACGGAGCCAGTCATCCGTCCACAGTCGTGCTTGTGGGTCGCGAATGCTTCCCTGTTCTTTTGCAGAACCGCCCTAACCTGCTTGTCCGTACTAAGCATGGTCGGGTTGAACCAGAATTCGCCTACTGCGCTAATTTTGTTCGCATACCCTCCTATGTTGAACGTTGCGGGGGCTCTTGTGGATTTTGTCATCTTCCAGACACACTGGTTGATTGGATCGAATGAAAGATTGAACCAAAATTCGGCTACTGCGCTAATTATGTTCGCATCCTCTCCTATGTTGAGTGTTGCGGATTTTGCCATCTTCCAGACACACTGGTTGGCTGGATCGAATGAAAAATTATGGGAATTCATGAAATCTATTCCCAGAATGTGTTCTGCTGTGTGGGGCAGGTCAACTAAAACTACGGGGTGCTTGGTGGTGATGGTACCGATTTGAATGGGAACAGGGGCTGTGATGTGTCCCTGCTGTGAGTGGCCTGTAAGGCTGCTGAGGGTGATAGTGGCTGTAGTGGGCCACGTGTCTTTTTGAAATAAGGTAGAGGAATTTATTGTGGTGCGGGACACTCCTGTGTCCCAGAGAAATTCGATGGGCTGTCCCCGAATTGTTGCTGCAACTACCGGCCGTCTGGACCTATCCCAAAGGGTGTCGCAGACCCAACTGGGGGTGCCCATACACCGTTAGTCCGTTCTGGTCTGAACAGGCACTAACGCTATGAAGGGGCTCTTGTCTTTTTCTTAATCAGAGTGCCCATCTGCTGGGCTCTCTGTGGCTTTTTAGGGGCATTGCACTCTCTGGCGAAGTATCCCAACTGTCCGCAATTGTAACACTCCTGTGACTTGGGTGGGGGGCTGTTCTTTCCCTCATTCACCCATGGTGTGTTGTCTTTACTGCCTGCATATCTGCGGCGGCCTGCTTTTCCTCAGTATTCTTAACTGAAGGTTTACTTTGAACAGATTGCTCCCAAGCACGGGACAATCTTTTCACTACCCACGTCTCTTTATGGGCCTCCTCTGAGGGATCATAACTCGTGCAGGCTTTCTGTCCTGTTTCTGTGGCATGGGAGATAAGGGTGCGGGTCCATTTGGCCATGTTGTCTGGGGACAAATGGGCACAGTCTAAGTCTCCAAAGACTGCTGCCGAGTGATTCCACAGGCGTCCAGCAAACGCTGTGGGGCGCTTGGATTTCTTTTGCCTACATTTGTTGAGGCCATCTACGGGGTCACCCCGGTTATACCCGATCGCATCCAGGAGCGCGGTATGCATTTCTGCAAGGGTGCCTCTCCCTACGTTCTGTGGGTCGAGAAGGGCTGCTGCTACCGACGGGTGAGCTTTACATGCCCTCGCTCATCCAGGCTGTACATGGTCGCCTGATGTTTAACTGGCAAAGAAATGGTGGGGGTCTGAGGTGGGGAGGAACGGTGTGATCTTATCGCACGCGTCCCGTAATTGGGTCACTGTTAAGGGGGTGGAATATAGAAATTCCGCATCGTCTGATGTGGCTGTGCGGTGGGTGGTTACTGGGTTCATTGGAGCTTGAACTATCTGCTGTGTGGGGGGTTGGGGCGCTTTTCGCTTTTGTGGCTTTCCCTGCGCACATGTTCCCTGAACATATCTCTGCGCTTTTTTGTTCAATTCTCCCCAATCAGGGCCGTCTTCCTGATCTAATCTTTCCCCAAAGGTTTTCTGAAAACCTTTTTGAACGGAAAGCAGTGATTGCAGCTCTGCAATCTGCTTCCGGCACTTTGCGTGGTCTAATGTGCTTTGTCTTTGTTCTGTGGTGGCAGCATGGCGTGCTCTCACTGCTGTCTTGAGGTCACTACACTGTTTTTGCAATGCCTCTACCTGTTTTTCCGTTTCTTCTCGTACCAGGACTGCACGTTGCGTGTCCTGATAGGCCTTTTCGTATTGAGACTGGAAGCTGCTTGGGTGCGCCAGACAAGACTGGTGAGCCCTTTTGGCGTCATCCACCTCTACATCTTTTGCTGCCAATTTCCTTCTCCAGTCTAAATTCTCCTTTTCTACCTCGCTTACATCGACCTTACTCATTCGATGTATGCCCTCAACTTCTTTCCGGAGCGTCCTAAAGACCTCCTCTGTGCCTCGCAATTGTGCCAAGCAGGACACGATTGCAATCGGCTTGCGAGCTTTCCCTAAGCTCTTTTTGTGGATCTCGCTCAGGTTCTCCCACCAAATATGTCCTATACTCCCGGGACCTGATTCCTTGTTATCACAGAATTCATTCCAAAGGGGCCATCCTTTCCTTTTGAGATATTTCCTGATCTCTTCCTCCCAAATGGGACATTGTCCCACTCTATTGCTGCTGGTCGCTGCGACCGCAAATTCCTCCGGATTCATGAGGCGCTGCATTGCCTGTATTGCCATCTTTCCTATCCGAATGCTTCTTTTAAATTTGGAACAGGGGAGCTAAGGCGGTGCTGTAAATACGGGTACGGCTTTCGCTACTTTCCGATATACAAACTTCCGACAATTTTGACGCAACAAAAATCTATCAGTTTTACCTTACAGCCCTGTTAGTTACGCATGCATACACACACTTCCGAATTATGACTATTGATCAGAATGCTTGAACATTTGTGGTTTTCTGTTTCCAATTGGATCACTAATTCAAATGCTTGGGTTCTCCCGGAGTGGTTTTCCACTTCTAGATCGGGTCCCGGCGGAGTCGCCAAATAATGTTGCTAACTTTTGCCTTAGTTTAATTGCTCTGTTTTATCACCTTTTGCACTTGAGTCGCCAGGTATCTTTCTGATACCGCCACGTGGTTCAAGTCCGAGTAATGATCAATAATCCAATACACCGCTTAGTAAGATTTAAATCAAAGCACATTTATTATACACAGTAATCACTACTCATGTATAAATTCTACGTCTAAGCTACTTCTACGACTAACAGGCCAATACTTAACTTGGAACTGGCCCACCAGGTCAGGGAAATGAATGGCCTTTCGTTCTGGTTCTGAGCCTGCGGGATTCGAAGTTGGTACAGATTGGTAGCTAGGAGCGCCTATCTCGTAGCGAGCGTTGAAGTAAGACTTACTAGATATCAGCGATGGCTGGACCGGTCACTGTCAAGGGTTGGTTCGCGTTGCTGAGTGACCCGGTCAAGCAGAGAAGCAGAGGGCCGATTTGAACTTGGGCTTGATTCTTATAGTCCCCAGTGGCTTCCTGCCTTTCGGGGCGGACCCTGTACCTGGTTCTAAGTGATTGGACTTTGTCCCAATCACTTGGTTCGATTTTCTCCAATGCCGGAGTTCCCTGATCGATGGGCGGCCCTGAGGTGGTCATTCACCTCCCATTGTGTAGGCTTCTGCTGGCGCCAAAGAGTCTGGTTTTGCTTTATGTGTCTAAATGTTGCTCATTGTTCCCGGGGATTGCTCATTAATATGCAGATGGCTGGTGTTTTGTTATGCTGATGGTTGCCGGTATCGATCTTGTCTGGCCTTTCCAGAGGTTAATACACACTCAACCTGCAGCTGGCCGTTTGTGTCCTGTTGGCTGGCTTTCCCATCAGCCTTTGCCGTTCGCCATTTTAAATCGGGAGTTAGCCATTCTAAATCGGGAGTTAGCCATTTTAACTGGCTACATTGTGGACTTTCTGAAGGAGAATGGACTGGCAGGAGAAGGAGGACCTTGAACTTTGATTGAGGAGAACTGAACAATGTTGTGAAAAACTTTCGGTTTATGCTGTTTGGATTCCTTTTGGATTTTTTTTCATTCTTTGGTTCTGTTTGGGGTTAGGTCGGTTTGCAGTGCTTTGTTAAGGGATATGGGGTGGATCTCTGTGTTCGGACCTTGGGAGGGATTGTTTATTTGTTTTTTCTTCTTGCCTTTGTTTTGACTGTTTGCACTAAGAGTGGGGGAGGGGAATCAGTGGGGTGTAAGATGCTAGGTGCCATGGGTGGGTACTGCCAGGCTAGCTGGGCGGGCTAGTTCACGGAAGCAAAGTGGGGGGTAAGCTGAAGATCAAGGGGGAGTGGTAGAGGGGGGTGGCGGGGGGAATTATACTGCTGACGGGGAGGGAACTTTCAAAGTGGAGGAGGGTTGATGATGGTAGTTGCCCGAGGGCGGGCCAGGAGAGGTGCGGGACATGGGCCGCAGACTGGCCTAGAAGAGGTTATGGTTGATCGGGGGTGGGGGTGCCACCACCACCCCCACCGACCATGCTGGTCACGTGGAACATTGGGGGACTGAATGGGCAAGTCAAAAGGGCCCATGTGTTCGCGCGCTTGAGGCAACTGTAGATGGACGTGGCCATGTTGCAGGAGACACATCTGAAGGTGGGGATCAGACTAGGTTAAAGAAGGGATGGGTTGGACAGGTGTTCCATTCGGGGTTAGACTTTAAAATGAGGGGGGTGGCTAACTTGGTTAATAAGTGAGTGGCATTTGAGGTCGTGAATATAGAAGCGGGGGGTGTGATCCGAGGAGATTTGGGAGGCTGAGGAATTAGGAGTTTTCATTCTACTCCAATGTGCATAAGGTGTATTCTCGGATAGACTTCTTTCTGATGGGCAAAACACTGCTGGTTGAGGTGGTAGATGCTGGATATTCAGCAATAGTGGTGTCAGTTCATGCCCTGCACTGGGTGGAATTGCAAGTTAGCAATGGAAAGGCCCAACGCCCGCAATGGAGGTTGGATGTGGGGCTGTTAGCAGAGGAGGAGGTATGTGAGCGGGTGAGGGAGGCCATTCGGGGATATATAGGGATCAATGAGGTTTCGCAGGGATGGTTTGAGAGGCACTGAAGGTGGTTATTAGGGGGAATTAATCTCAATTCGGGACCATAAGGAAAAGATTGAGCGGGCGTTGTTGGACAGATTGGTAGGCGGAATTGTACAGGTAGACAGGAGGTACGCAGAGTCTCCGGATGACGGGCTTTTGAAGGAGCGTCAGAGACTGCAGCTGAAATTTGGGCTCCTGTCCACAAGGTAAGGTGGAGGGACAGCTGAAGAGGGTAAAGGGGGCAGTGTATGAATATGGGGGAAAAGCCAGCAGGATGCTGGCGCACCAGCTGGGGAAACGGGAGACAGCGAGCAAGATTGGGAAAGTGAGGGATACATGGGGGGGGAGGTGGTTTTGGATCTGGCAATGGTAAATGATGTGTTTCAGGTGTTTTATAGTAAATCTCCATGCTAAATGTGGATGTGAAACTGCTGGCAAAGATCCTGGCCACACGCATAGAGGATTGTGTTCTGGGGATAATAGGGCAGGACCCGCCGGGATTTGTTAAAGGACGGCATCTGACGTCCAACGTTAGGTGGCTCTTAAATGTAATAACGTTGCCTCTGGAGGAGCACAAAGTCGAGGTGATGGTGGCCATGGATGCAGAAAAGGCCTTTGATCGGATGGAGTGGAAGTATTTGTGGGATGTCCTGGGAAGGTTTAGTTTGGGCAGGGATTTGTGGATTGGGTCCGGTTGCTATATCAGGCACCGGTGGCGAATGCAAGGACAAACTGGCTTTGGGGATCATAACATTTTAGTCTGTGCCGGGGGACGAGACAGGGGTGTCCACTCTCCCCACTGCTGTTTGCCCTGGCCATGAGGGTGGGGGGGGGGGGGGGGCGGTGTTGACCACAGGGTCTCACGTTACACAATGACTTGCTCCTTTATATAACAGACCTGTTGGGGGAAATTCGCAGGAATTATGGGGATACTGGAGGAATTTGGTTGATTCTCAGGTTACAAACTGAATATAGGCAAGAGTGAGTTTTTTGCGATCCAGGCAAGGGGTCAGGAGAGGAGATTGAGGGAGATGCCATTCAAAGTGGTGGGAGGGAGTTTTAGGTACCTGGGGATTCTAGTGGCAAGGGACTGGGGTCCGCTTCATAAACTAAATTTGGGCAGGCTGATTGAGCAAATAAAAGGGTACTTCCATCGGTGGGACGTGCTCCCGCTGTCATTGGCGGGAAGGGTACAGACTGTGAAAATGACAGTCCTTCCGAGATTGCTGTTCGTGTTTCAGTGTATTCCAATCTTCATCCCCCGCATTTTTTGGGAAGATGAATGCGGCGATCTCGTGTTTTATATGGGCCGGGAAAGCCCCGAGGGTGAAGAAGGTCCTTCTTGAGCGGGGGCGAGGGGGGGGGGGGGGGGGTGGGGCTTGGCCCTTCCGAAATTTATTAATTACTACTGGGCAGCTAATATATCGATGGTTAGGAAATGGGGAGTGGGAGGGGTCGGTAGCGGGTGGAGGCGGCATCTGAAGGCTTTGTTAACGGCACTGCTGCCATTCTGCCGGCTCGGTACTCCACAAGTCCAGTGGTCGTGGCAGTCCTGAGACTGGAGGGGGCGTCGGTGTGATCACCGATTTGTGATAATCACCGGTTCGCTCCGGAGGGGCTGGACAGGTGCTTCAGGAGGTGGCAGCGGGCAGGGATTGCGAGATTTGGGGACCTCTTTATTGAGGAGGGTTTCCCAAGCCTGGAGAAGCTAGAGGGAGAGTTTGAATTACGTGGTAGAAATGCGTTCCGGTACTTGCAGGTACAGGATTTTATCCGGAGGCAGGTCCTGAGCTTTCCTCGCCTCTCACTAAGGGGACTACAGGATAATGTGGTGTCTAAAACAGGGGTTGGGGAGGGGAAGGTCTCGGTAATATATATGGAACTGATGGAGTGGGAAGGGGTCCCAATTGGGGAGGTGAAGAGGAAGAGCTGGGAGGGGAGTTGGAAGTCGGGTTATGGGAGAAGGCCCTGAGGAGAGTCAATGCATTCTCATCATGTGCCAGGCTTAGCCTGATACCGTTCAAGGTGGTCCACAGGGCTCATTTCACTGGCCCAGATGAGTAGGTTTTTTGAGGAGGTGGAGGGTAGGTGTGGGGGAAGTCCTGCGAATCATGTACATATGTTTGGGCGTGTCCAAGGCTGAGGGGGTTTTCAGATGTCATGTCAGAGGTCCTGGAAGGGAGGGTGACTCCGAGCCCAGAGATGGCAATATTTGGAGTGTCGAAAGATCCGGGAGCCCAGGGGGGGGAGAGAGGCCAACGTTTTGGCCTTTGCCTCCGTGGTGGCCTGGAGACTGATTTTGCTGGGATGGAGGGACCCAGAGCCTCCAAAGTCAGGGGTTTGGGTCAGTGATATGGCATGGTTTCTTAGGCGCGAGAAAATTTAAGTTTGCCTAAAGGGGTTCGTTACAGGGGTTCGCTCGGAGGTGACAGCCGTTCATTGACTTCTTCAAGTGTTATGGGCCAGGGTTTCGAGAACCCCAGAGTGTATCATGGAGTTCACCTGACCCACAACTTTTAATAGATTGTGGTATGGGGAGCACACGGTACAGCAGAAATCGAAAAGTATTTTTTAAAGCAAACCTGTGTTTATTCTATGAACTTAGGTTAGCCTTTTCAACACATACAGTGAACATCTTAGCAACCATCAATTCAAATACAACCCCCAAACAACACTAAGTAATCCTTAATAACTTCCCAAACAACATCCAGAAGACCCAAGAAACACCTTTTGACAGAAGCACATTAGGTTTACATTCACTACTGAGAACATTTATAATTCTGAATTCACCAAATGATCAAGAGCTAGTCTTTTCATGGCAGAGGGATCAACAGTACACCTGCTCTGTCTGGCTTCAGCTCCAACACTGAAAACGAAATTAAAACACACCCTGCAGCAAACAGCCTTAGACGAAAGTAAAAAGCTGACAGACAGCCCAGCTCCACCCACTCTCTGACATCACTGCAATAGTAAACACCCATTTCTTAAAGGTACTCTCACTACAGATATTTATATACACACCCATTTATAAACACCCATTTCTTAAAGGCACTCTCACATGGCACAAGAAAAATTGACCGTGGCGGGCGGGTGGGATGGAAGTGACGATTAAGGGCAGGGAATCTAATGTATGGGTAGTTAGAGTTTAGGGCAGGGGGGAGTTGGGTGGGGTTTTTGTGTGTGCTGGATCTCTGTTTAAAAGGGTAAAATGTTAAAATTGTAGATGCCTCAATAAAATATTTTTATATAACTTTATATATAGTTTTGTTACTAATAATACATATTTCATTGTGTTCAGAAACTTTATCAGCCTGAAGTAACCTCCCAAATGCCATCAGAGATCCAACTAGAACATGGTGAGTATGTGGACAATTGTTTTATCAACTTCCAAATGCCTTCCCAGTGACTGTACTGCCCACTGAGCAATTGTTTCCTCAGCCTCAATGCCTTCCCTAGTTGCTGTGCTGCCCACTGAACTATTCCCTAATAAATACATTTGTGTTTTCCTTTTTTTTTGCTCTTCTCAAAGAACCCTTTGTGTAATGTGGATTGCCAGCTTCCCGGAATACTGCTTTTCTTCCTCTTACCTAGCTACTAAATGATCATTCTTTTTTTCTTCTTTTGAGGAGGGGAAAAATGGTTGCCCTTCACGAAGCAGCTCCTTGTGCAGCCAAGAATTGAACATAAATTTCAACTTGCATTTATGGGGTGCCTTTAACAATGTCAAACGTGTACAGAAGTGTTATTGGACGAAATATAACATCAATTGCTTAGATCGTTAGTGGAACAGGTGTCAAAAATCTTTGATAAACAGGTAGATTTTATGGAGGGTCTTAAAGGAGAGAGAGGGTAGAGATGAGACGTTTAGGAATAGAATTGCAGAATTTCAGATCCAGGGAGCTGAAGGCACAGTCTAATTGATGGTAGTTCAAAATAAAAATTGGAATGTGGGAGAGAACAGAATTAGAGGTTTCAGAGAATAGGGGGAGCAAGTTCATGGCAGGTAGGCTGTGGAGGCCAAATCACTGAGTGTCTTTAAGACAGAAATAGATAGGTTCTTGATTAATAAGGAGATCAGGGGTTATGGGGAGAAAGCAGGAGAATGGGGATGAGAAAAATATCAGCCATGATTGAATGGCGGAGCAGACTCGATGAGCCGAGTGGCCTAATTCTACTCCTGCCTTATGGTCTTCTAATTTGAAAACAAAAGTGATAATTTTAAATTCACGGCATTGCAGGACTAGCGGTCAATGCCGTTCAATGAGCTTAGAATGTTACACTCCAGAAAACTAGGGGATTGAGGTGAAAACTAAAGCCATTCTTTACCTGTTTATATTAGCATTTACTTAGCGGTGCACATTACAAACATCTTTTAACCCAACAACAACAGTTTAGTCTTATTTTATACTTCTTCTGTAAAGGAGAATTGGACATAAATTAATTTCCAGTTGATGCCTGCTACCCACACGGCAAATAAATTATTGTACAACGAACACCAGGTTGATTAGTGACCAGCAGTTAGGATGATTTGGAATACAGGCAACAGAGTTTTGAATGACTCAAGTTTAGAAGGGTTGAAGATAGGATGCTGGCCAGGATAGCATCCGAATAGTTGAGGCTAACGGTAACAAACATGGAGGAGTATTTCAGCAATGGATGAGCTGAGGCAGGGGCGTAAACAGGCAGAGGCAGAAGTGGGCAGTCTCGGCAACAAATAGGACATGAGCTCAAACTCGTGGTAAAATAGGATCCTAATGCTCTGTTTGGGTCTCAGATGGTGACCAGGGAGAGGGATTTAGACCATGTCTGTAAGGTGCAGTTTGCGGTGGGACTGAAGACAATGATTTGTTCTTTCCAACGTTTAGTTTGGGGATATTGCCAATCATTTAGCAAATCCAAGACAGTAGTGAGGCCGAAGAAGGTGGCTTTTTAAAAAATTTGATCTGGGAAGGCCATTTCTGGACAGTGGCATAGGACACAACCAGGAATGGTGATGGTGGTGTTCAGGACATTGGCTGCAAGGTATGATTCTATGAGTATGACCAATACAGGCTTTTACTTTTTTAAAAAAATATTTTTTATTCTCCTTTTTCACATTTTCTCCCAAATTTACACCCAACAATAAACAGTAATCAGTACCGAATGTAATGTCAATCTCCATATCAATAACAATGATCCCATCCTCCCACCAGACCCTAGACATTAGCCCGCATGTTAACATAAACAAATGACAAAAAGGAATCGGGAATCACCCATAGTCACCATTAACACACAGTCCCTCCCAGCCCCCGCCCCCCTAGTGATATAGGCTGTTACTTGACTAGTCTGTGGGACAGCTCTTCCAATTTTGCCACAAGTCCCTGGATATTAGCGAGAAGGACTTGACATGTCTACAGTGCTGACTGACGTCGTTATTTCTGATGCTGAAGTTTATACTGGGTAGTCTATACAGTTTTATTCCTTTTTAAATTTTCTGTAGCGGTTTGGTACGACTGAGCAAGCCATTTCAGAGTCAACCACGCTTAGGGTTTGGAGTCACATGTAGGTCAAACCAAGTAATGATGGCTGATTTCCTTCCTTAAAGGGTATTGGTGAATCAGATGGGTTTTTACGACAATCAAAAATATTTTCATGGCACCATTGCTGAGACTAGCTCCCAATTATAAATTATTTATTAGTAGCTAATTTAAAAAAAAAAAAAATCACCAGCTCCCCTGCTGAGATTTGAACCAAAACCTAGCCTGGTGCTCTGGATTACTCATCCACTGATATTATCACTACACCGTCATACAAATAGTGCGGCAGAGTTGGGTATCGTCAGCATACCAGTGGAACTCTTTATTTCTGGGCAACGTGGCCAAGGGAAAGTGTATGAATGAGAACCAGGGGCAAATGTCAGTGCTCTGTCATACTGCTCTTCCCTGAAAATAGTGATAATTTTTTTCTTAACTGCTTTTTTAGATAACTTTGCTCATTGCATAAATAACACTGTTATCTCTGATCTGTCAATTGTATAGTGAGCATTTATTAGCTTGGCAAAAGTGGTTTTGAGCACTATGTTTAACCTATTAGTAACTGACATATAATTCTAGCACAAAAGTGATGTGTAAACTGAAGCAGTTGTTGGATAATAAATATTAATGGATTAGATGGATAATTATGGAGTTCTGTTAAATTATCTTTGGGTTTAGGAACTACTTAGAAGATTAAATGGATCTATGAAGTACCCTTTTTTTTTTTCTTTTTTTTCCGCGGGCAGGGCGCGGGCAGGAACGCGGGCAGGGGCGCGGGCAGGAACGCGGGCAGAGGCGCGGGCAGGGGCGCGGAGAGGAGCGCGGGCAGGGGCGCGGAGAGGAGCGCGGGCAGGGGCGCGGAGAGGAGCGCGGGCAGGGGCGCGGAGAGGAGCGCGGGCAGGGGCGCGGAAAGGAGCGCGGGCAGGGGCGCGGAGAGGAGCGCGGGCAGGGGCGCGGAGAGGAGCGTGGGCAGGGGCGCGGAGAGGAGCGCGGGCAGGGGCGCGGAGAGGAGCGCGGGCAGGGGCGCGGAGAGGAGCGCGGGCAGGGGCGCGGAGAGGAGCGCGGGCAGGGGCGCGGACAGGAACGCGGGCAGGGGCGCGGACAGGAACGCAGGCAGGGGCGCGGACAGGAACGATGAAGTACCCTTTTAAGGTACATAATGTTTTGTGAAAAGATTTGCACTTGTTGTGGTTCACTAAGCAGTTTCCTTCTGATTTTAGAAAAATTCTGAGCCACGGAGATTGTCAAGTTGTATATGCTTAATGTATATATATTTCTAACTCCTAATTTGTAAATGCATTTTTAGTAGCATCCAAGGAGACAGAGTTGGTGAAAATTGCATCAAACATTTCTCAAGATATGAGTGATGTTATGAAGGTAAGAATTCCAAAGCAGCTATATATTAATAATAATCTTTATTGTCATAAGTCAGCTTACATTAACATTGCAATGAAGTTACTGTGGAAAAAACCCCAAGTCACCGGGCGCCTGTTCGGGTGCACAGAGGGAGAATTCAGAATGTCCAAATTACCTAACCACACGTCTTTCAGAACTTGTGGGAGGAACCCACGCAGACACGGAGAACGTGCAGACTCCACACAGAGAGTGACTCAAGCTGGGAATCAAACCTGCTAACCACTGTGCTACCATGCTGCCCACCCATTAATTCTTCATCTATCTAAAGGAGATTCAATCAACAGTTCAGTTTTTAAAAATTTCATGTGTTCCAACTTTTTTGCACTAAGATCTAAACTGGAGCCTTTGGAAGGAACAATTTACTAGCATTTTGTTTCCGACAACTTTGGACAAGTTGCCCTATCTCTGGTCGGGTATGAGAAATCTTGGACCCCCAAAGTGCTATTTTAATTCCTTCTCCAGTACAATGTTCTTGGCTAATTTTAATACTGCACTATTAAAAGTGTATTAGGTTGCTAAAATTTCCTTCAAAATGAAATAGACGGCTGAGAATTAAAATGGCTGTGTTCACATACCGTGTCCAGTGATACAATTATGTATTTATACATTCTTGTGAATGTAGCAAAATTAACTTTTGTGAGTATTAATTGGTTGTCTGAGTCCAGGATATACTAACTGGATCGAATTCAGAACCAATTATTACTTTGCAGTACATAATATTGCCTGCAGATAGAAGTGTTATTATTATTAAATATTATTATTATTAAAAGTTCTCACAAATAATTTTACCCACCAGATAGTAATTTTAAGAAATTAAGAACTATGACTGTACCTATGTATGACTCCATCCATTGCCTGGAGTTGCATAGTAAAACAATGCCATAACTTCCAAGCTCTGGAACTGGAGGGCACCCCAGGGGACCCCTCCCCGGACCTGCCCGGAAGTTCCCAAATAATGATTGCACAACAGTTGCCTGGGAAGTTCCAATTTCAAATGGGCAATTGCCCTGCACTAGGAGCCATCTGAAAATGTGATTTTAAATTGCAAACCTTGGGTGGTTGCGACTGTAACAGCAATAATTACCCCCCCAAAAAAGGCTGGTGGGGGACTTGGCTTACTGAGCTGCCCTGGGAGCATGCTGCACTACACACATCTCGCTCGGTCTGAGTCAGAAGGTTAGGTGACATAGGATCACCTGGATTTCCAGGTACGTAATTTCAAGCAGAGTGGCAATGCCTCTCCATTGGAAGTTGTGGCTCAGAGATCCAAGTCTCGTTATGAAAGCCTGTTCCGGTGGTTAGAATTGAGTGTTAATTTTATATAGTTTCCTGAATGAACTCTTTTCATAAGGGTTTTTCTTTCTAAAATTAAATAAAAAGGTTGAAAAAGTTGCGAATCCTTAGCTCAAATGAGTTGTTGGACCATTCTGACCGATACCGTGGGCAGCACGGTAGCATAGTGGTTAGCACAATTGCTTCACAGCTCCAGGGTCCCAGGTTCGATTCCCTGCTTAGGTAGCTGTCTGTGCGGAGTCTGCACGTTCTCCCCGTGTCTGCGTGGGTTTCCTCCGGGTGCTCCGGTTTCCTCCCACAGTCCAAAGATGTGCGGGTTAGGTGGATTGGCCATGCTAAATTGCCCTTAGTGTCCAAAATTACCCTTAGTGTTGGGTGGGGTTACTGGGTTATGGGGGTATGGGCTTGGGTAGGGTGCTCTTTCCAAGAGCCGGTGCAGACTCGATGGGCCAAATGGCCTCCTTCTGCACTGTAAATTCTATGATTCTATGAATAATGCGCCAGGTTCAGACCCTAACGTTACTGAATGAAGTGATTTCAGATGGAGTGTATTAATTGGCTTCAACATCAATGGGCTAATAAACAAGCATATCTATCTCCCTACTGTTCAGTGGCTACTGTTGAAAATGAGCATATATAGATAGGAATGTGTTTAGCCATGATGTCCCATGTGATGCAGTGGCCTAGAGTTATATTACTGGACTGGCATTAAGATCACAGTGACAAGTTGGAAAATTGAATTCATTAAAAGGGCAAGCACCCAATAACCATGAAACCTGCCTAATTGTCATAAAATCGCAACTAGTTCACAGCTCTAATTCTGGAAAAGGAGCCTGTGGTCCAAGCAAGTTGATACTTGACTTGAGCTCCATACCACATGGTTAATTCTCAAGTGACCCCAGGACAAATGGGGATGGGCAGTAAATAGCCATTAAGCAGAAGGTCGGTGTTGTCCACAGCTCGAGAACAAAATAAGTGATTTTCTATAAATGCTGTTGAATGTGAGCAATTGTGTACCAGTGAGGATTAAGGATGATTTGAGGTAATTTTCAGAGATGGGAGGAGAAAGGAATTAGAACACTAAAAGATTTATTTCTTGGGGGTTGTTTTGCGGGATTGAAGGAGCTGTGAGCGAAGTATGGGCTGGAGCAGGGGGAAATATTTAGATACATAGTTCGAGACTTTGCCAGAAAGGAGATAGAGCTTCCCAGCAGAACCGGCTTCCACATTGCTGGAGGAGGTGCTGACGACGGGGACTGGCGAATGGGGTAGTATCGGCGGTTTACGGGGCTACTTTGGAGGAGGAGAAGGCGCCACTAGAAGGGATCAAGGTAAAGTGGGAGGAAGAGTTGGGAGAGGGTATGGAGGAGGGGTTCTGGTGTGAGGTGCTCCGGAGGGTGAACGCCTCCACTTCGTGTGTGAGGTTGGGGCTGATATAGCTGAAGGTGGTGTATAGAGCGCACCTTACAAGGGTGAGGATGAGCCGGCTCTGAGGGGTAGAAAATGTGTGTGAATGTTGCGGGGGAGGCCCCGCGGAGGAGGGGTTCTGGTGTGAGGTGCTCTGGAGGGTGAACGCCTCCACTTCGTGTGCGAGGTTGGGGCTGATAACAGCTGAAGGTGGTGTATAGAGCGCACCTTACAAGGGCGAGGATGAGCCGGCTCTTTGAGGGGGTAGAAAATGTGTGTGAACGTTGCAAAGCTGGTGGATTACTGGAAGGAGGTGTTTAGGGTAATCTCTAAAGTGGTGCATGTAAAACTGGACCCGGGCCCTCGGGAGGCCATATTCGGGGTGTCGGACCAGCTGGGGTTGGAAACGGGCGCGGAGGCAGATGTCGTAGCCTTTGCCTCGTTGATCGCCCGAAGGCGGATCCTGTTGGGGTGGAGATCAACCTCCACTTGTGCCCTGGCGTGGCGGGGGTACCTGCTGGAATTCTTAATGCTTGAAAAGGTCAAATTTGAACTGAGGGGAAGTATGGAGGGGTTCTACAATACATGGGCATTATTCATTCTGCACTTTAGAGAATTGGATCACATCGAACATTAGGGGTGTTGGGGGTTGGGGGACTGTATATGTTGATGGTGACGATGGGTGATTCCTGATTCCTTTTTGTCATTTGTTTATGTTAACGTGAGGGCCAATGGGGTTTGGTGGGAGAATGGGATCGTTGGTATTGATATGGGGATTGACATTACATTCGTTACTGATTATTGTTTATTGTTGGGTGTAAATTTGGGAGAAAATGTGAAAAAGGGGGAGAATAAAAAAATATTTTTAAAGAAAAGAATGATTTGAGGTTTGGTGAGGATTACAATTTAGGATTGTATCATGGTTAATTTGGTTACTATAGCCAGATGTTTACAGTTATTTAACTAACGGATAATATATCAAGTCTCGAGGATTGCCATTAAAGTATTTTGTACAGTTTTTTAATGTCGTTTCAGATGTATATAATTGTGATGTAAAAGTACTAATAATGATGCAATTTTGTTCCCCAAGCATTTGCCAACATTTATGGGGAAAGCTGAAGGATTTGTACAAACTCTAAGTCTCATCCCCATTATGAAGCAATCCCAGACAAATAAGGCAATCTTCTCAACCCACGCAGAGACACACAATGAACAAGATCTTCCATTTGGAAACACCGATGTCACTCCCTTAGAGACTAATAACAAGAAATTGCTGCAGAATCGTAGCTCTCAGAAAAGAAAATCAGGTTCTTGCGTTAATCAAAAATACCCAAAGCGAAGACTGCATCTCAGCCAGTAAACCTGCAAAATCTTCAGTATCAAAAGACAAACTTGTACATTTCTGCATATAACATAGGATTACATTTTTTAGATGTTGCTAGCCAAGTTCAATGAAAGTTTAAGAACTTAACACCTCAGTTTGCAAGTGGTTGGAGTACTATCAGAGGTATATGATCAAAGTCATCTTATTCATGTTAACTAGGTAAGAGCATGCAGCACTGAGTAGAGCTCTGCGGTGATAAAATGGAAAATTAAGTATTTTAAGATTGTCTAAATAGATGCCTCGTCATGATGTGTTTCTCAATGGTGGGAGGCGGTCCACCATTAGCCAGCGGCAAGATCGTCTGGTACTGCTGCTTTCAAGGGGATTTCCCACTGAACCTGCCCCACCGAGCCGTGAAACCCGCAATGGCGGTGCGCTGTCAGCAGGACCGGAAGATCTGGACCAAGATTTTTAACGTGTGCAAATTTGATTCATTTTATCAGTTTATTCACTTTTTACTGAACCTACCTTTTATTCTAGAGCATTATACAGTTGTGAATAATGCCAGTTACTCCACATTTAGCAAATGTAGATTCAGTTAAAGTAAGCTTGTATAAATGTATGGAATATCTAAGGAAATGAAAATTATTAATATGTACAGATTTGTACATATGAAAGTATGAAATGTAATAGTGTTGAATGGTGGCTTTCTATCTCGGATACCTCTTGTATAAATTTTTGTTTTAAATGTCTTTGTTCAAAAAATGTTATTCAATAATACAAAAATAACCCCAACACAAACCCCAGTTTTATACCAAGACTCCTCACATACTTGATTTTCTCAAGATACAGAAATTCCATCAGGTCCCTGAACCAGGTGATACTGGAGACCTCTACCCGAGCAAGACTCGGCTCCAGGCAAAGCCTCCGTCTTGCCTGCATCACCAGTGAGTCCGATGCTCCACCAACGGGCACAGCTCCAGTTTAACACCCAGGATCCCTGACATCAATAAAGGAGACCCAAAAATTAGCCAAATTTAGAGCAGGACCAGAACATGAGCACATTGTCGGCTGGCCCCCTGGTGCACTGAAGTACCTTTCACACCTGTCCTTCACCCCTGAGAAGAACTCACTTGTGTGCCTTCTTCAACTGTATCAATAATTTATTTATGGGTTGGCCACAAACAGGTCTCGGAACAGTCTGGTGAATGGCTCCCATGTTTTGTGGAAGCCCTTTTCAAACCCCAAGTCTTCCTCCCATTTCCTCCTTTTCTTGTCCAATTCGGTGTTGGCTCTCTCTAGCAGTCGTTCGTACGTGTCTCTACAGTTCCCTTTGTCGAGGATGTCTGCGTCCAGTAGCACTTCTAATAGTGTCTGTCATGGTGGTCACGGGTATGTCCTTGTCTCCTTACGTAGGAAGCTTTTACGGTGCAGGTATCTGAGTTTGTTGCCTTTAGCTAGTTGGAATCTCTGCGTCAGTTCTTCCAGTGTTGTGACCCTACCGTCAGTGCATAGGTCCCTGACTGTCAATGTCTCTTCCCCCCCCCCCCCTCCCCCGTCCTGTCTCCACCATTTGAAGGTGGCGTCGGTGAGTGCTGGTGTGAACCTGTGTTATTGCAGATGGGGGCATTGGACATTTCGGTCAGTCCGAATTGCTGCTGTAGTTGGTTCCACATCTGGAGGGTGGCTATCACCACTGGGCTGCTGGAGTATTTCTAGGATGGGGATGGGAGTGTCGCCGTGCCGAGGGCCTGGAGAGAGGCCCCCTTGCAGGAGGCCTCCTCCACACGCACCCACTCGGCTTCTTGTTCCTTTGTCCATCCCATACAAAGCCATGATTAATTTGACCAGTGAGTTGAAAACGGCCTTGGGGAAATAGATCAGGAATGTAGTAGGAAGAGGTATCTGGGCAGTACGTTCATTCTGATCGTCTGTACTCTCCCTGCCAGGGAGAGTGGGAGTGTGCTCCACCTTTGCAGGTCCTTTTCGACTCCCTCTGTCAGACTGGACAGGGTCCATTTGTGGATCCCCGTCCAGTCACACGGGATTTGGATCCCGAGGTAGCAGAATTTGTGTTGGGCTTGTTTAAATGGCAGTCCCACCAGTGCTGCCCCTCCCCCTTGCGGGTTCACCGGGAAAATCTCACTTCTGCTCATGTTGAGTTTGTAGCCCGAGAATGCACCAAACTCTTTCAGGAGCGTGATGATTCCTTCCATGCTGCTTTATGGGTCCGAGATGTAGAGGAGCAGGTCATCCGTGTGGAACGAGACTCTATGCTATCTGCCTCCTCTTTGGATCCCCCTCCAGTTCTTTGCTGTTCTGAGAGCGATTGCCAATGGTTTGATCGCTCGGGCGAACAGCAGCGGCGACAGCGGGCATCCCTGCCTGGTACCCCTGTGCTGCTGGAGGTACTGGGAGCTGGTG
Organism: Scyliorhinus torazame; assembly: GCF_047496885.1. Classification (NCBI taxonomy): domain Eukaryota; kingdom Metazoa; phylum Chordata; class Chondrichthyes; order Carcharhiniformes; family Scyliorhinidae; genus Scyliorhinus; species Scyliorhinus torazame. The sequence continues at coordinate 329,998,898 of NC_092707.1, read as the reverse complement.
GTGTTTCTCCGTACGCTTGCCTTGGGAGCATTGTACAGGATTTTCACCCATGAGGTGAATCCTTTTCCGAGCCCAAACCGCTCTAGCACCTCTATAAGGTACTTCCACTCGACTCAGTCAAAGGCCTTTTCTGCGTCCAGGGAGACTATCACCTCAGGTGCGTTGACCCTGGATGGGATCATGATCACGTTCAGCAGGCACCTGATGTTCGATGTTAGCTATCTACCTTTGACAAAGCCTGTTTGATTCTCTGCAACCATCTCTGGTACGCAGTCTACTAGCCTTTTGGCTAGAACTTTGGCCAGTATTTTGGCGTCTACGTTTAGTAACGAGATGGGTCTGTATGAACCGCATTCAATCGGGTCTTTGTCTCTTGGCTATTAGCGAGAATGAGGCTTGTGCTAGCGTGGGTGGCAGTGTGACCCTTCGCAGCGAGTCTGTGAACATCTCTCGCAGGTGCGGGGCCAGTGCTGTCGCAAATGCTTTGTAGAGGTCCGCCGGTATGGCGCCTTTCCTGCCTGCATGGAGCTTATACTCCCAAGATCTCTCCCAGTTCTAGCGGTTCTCTCAGGCCCTGGTTTCTGTTCTCCACCATGACTGGCATGTGCAGTCCATCGAGGAGCTGTTTCATCCCCGAGGCCCCTGTTGGGGGCTCTGAGGTATGCAGTCCCTGGTAAAAGTCCTCGAAGGTCTTGTTAACCTTGTCTGGGTCCGTTTCTAGCATGCCTCTGTTGTCCCTAATTTGCGCAATCTCTCTGGTGGCTGCCTGCTTTCTCAGCTAGTGCGCCAACAGGTGGCTGGCTTTGTCTCCGTTTTCGTGTAGGGACCCCTGTGCCTGGCGGAGTTGGTGCACTGCTTTCCTCGTGGAGAGCCGGTCACAGTTCATTTGGAGCTTTATCCTCTATGCCAAGAGCTCTGCGGTCATGGCCTCGGAGTATTTACGGTCTACCTCCAGTATGGAGTCGACCAGCTGCTGCCTAGCCGCGCTCTCCTCTCTATCCCTTCGTGCTTTAAAGGCAATAATTTCGGCCTTTAGCGCCTCCCAGAACATGGAGGGTGAGACCTCCCTGTTTTGTGGAGTTCCCCACCTTGAACCAGCCCTGGGATCAGCGATTTTCCAACCACAGAGAAGTCAGTCCTCGAGTATACGTTGTATACTGGGTAGAAGGAGAACTCTTCCTCCCCTGGGTGGGTGAACCTCCATGGGTCCCCTGCCCCATGAAGCAACCGAGTTCCTTCGCCATGTTCGAGGTCTTCCCCGTTCTGGGGTTCGACCGGTCTGTGGGTCCTGTACACAGTTAAAGTCATCCCCCCCCCACCACCATGATCAGTCGGTGCATTGCTATGTTGGGGATTTCCGCCATGGTATTTTTGATGAATTTCGCATCGTCCCAGTTGGGAACGTACACGTTGACAAGTACCACCGGTGCCCCGTCCAGGGCCCCGCTGACCATGACGCACCGGGCCCCTGAGTCCGTTACCTCTTCATCGCCTTAAACATCATTCTCTTATTTAACAGAATTGCTACCGCCCTGGCCCTCGTCCCATAGCAGGACTGGTAAGTCTGTCCCACCCAACCCTTCCTTACCTGCTGTCGGTCCTGCTCTCTCAGGTGTGTCTCCTTCAGGAAGACTATGTTGACTCTCCTGTTTCTTAGGTGGGTGAAGACTCTGGATCTTTTCACTGGGCCGTTAAGTCCCCTGACATTCCAGGTGACGATCCTGATGGAGGGTTTTTGCCCTCGCTCCTGTGGGGTTAACCATACTTACCTGGTGGATGCGCCCCGGCACTCCGGGGTTTCCCTTTGTTAGGTAGCCGTCCAAGATGGCCGCTGTCACTGCTTTCCCCATGTGGTCGGGTCCCTGCACTCTGGCTTTTCCCTTTGTCCAGGGGGCACCCAACATGGCCACCAACAGTACGTCCGCCACATAGGTAGGCCCCTGTACTCCGGGGTCTCCCTTTGTCCAGAGACCATACTGGGCGGTTGTCTGCAGTGCATCTTTGTTCCGGGCCCCAAGATGCGGCTCTATGTTACCATATTATCCGTTTTGCTCCGTTCCTGTCCCTTTCCCCATGATTCCCGTTCGGCCCCATTTCCCCTTCCCCCAGCTCTTTTCCCTCCTTGTTTCTCCCACGGCCACTGCCAGGTGCTGTCTCTTCTCCCCCCGCTGGGGGGCCGCCGCGGCCTCTATCCCTCTATCTGCTACATGCTGCCAGCGCGAGCTCTCCTAGCGTGGTAACCCTCCCGGGAGTTGCTGTCTGCCCACCCGCTCTGGTTTCTGTCTGTTCTTTCCCCATCTTGTCCTGCACTTGTTCCTCTGCCTTCCCTCTGCTGTTGCCCTCGTCTGCACGTTTAGGGCCATCCTCTTCCACCTGCAGCGGTCACTCGGGTGGCGGCTCATAGTTCGCCAGGAGGGGAGTGGTTCTTTTCTTCCCCCTCCCTTGTTGATTTGCTACCATGTTGCGTTCTTTGCCTGGGCCTTCCCCGCCTCTCCTGTTGTCGCTACCCCAGCCCGCACTTGTGACTAACTTTTCTGCTTCAGCCGGGGCCGTAAAAAAATGTTCTTTGCACTGATATGTGACCCAGAGCTTGCTCTGTACAACATTCTGAAGCGTACGCCACTTCGTACAGCGCTGCTTTCGCCCTGTCAAATTCAGCCCTGCGCTTGGCCAGGTCAGCCCCAATATCCTGATAAATTTGGAGTTTGTGTCCTTCCCAAATGCAGTTCCTGGACTGCCTGGCCCAGTGCAGGATTGTTTCCCAGTCCTGGTATCGGTGTACTTTGGCTATGATGCCCTTGGTTGTTCGCCAGCCTTGGGTTTCGGTCACAGCAACCAATGAGCCCCGTTTATTTCTGGTGGGTTAGGGAAGGTCACCCTTCCCACCAGGTTGCCCAGCATTTGGGCCACGTAGTTTGTGGGGTCTCTGCCTTCGGTTACTTTTGGTAGGCCCACGATCCGCAGGTTCTGCCTCCTTGACAGATTTTCCTGGTCCTCGGCCTTCCCACTCGTCGCAACCAGTCTCTCCACCTCCTTTTCCGGTGCCACGATCCGGTCACTTTGGTCGCTTGTGGCTCTTTCAGGGTCTTTGATGGTGACTTCCTCGGTGTTCAAGTTTCTTTTCGGCCCTGCTCAGAGCAATCTATATTTGCACCAGAGTTTCAGCGAATGCATGTTTTATCGCAGCCTGTATGTCTGTTTTAATTTCTTGGCGGTGCTCTTTCATTGCCTCTGAGATGGATCCCGCTGTCCAGCTCCCTCCCGGTGAGGGAGGGTTTTGTACTTGGCTGTTGCGGCCTTTTTGCTCCGGCGAGACATGTGCTCTGCTGTGTCGTGCGCTGGTCCGTTCGTCCCCGCACCAGATCCCTTCCATTTCTGGTCCCCATGCGGCTTCTGGCCTGAAAAAAAAACGAAACCGAGAAAAGAAAGCCCCCACTGAAGAAAAAAAAATGTTTTTGTTTTAAAGCCACATGTTTAGAAATTTAATAAAAAACCGCGAGACGAACACAAAATGGAGTGCTGTTTCTCCGATCGGGCTGATAAGCCCAAGTGCCCGTACCTGCGCGGCTGGACACACAATGCAGCCCTCAATCCCCCAGCCCCGGAGAGAGCGAGAAAGGCGAAAAAATGGCGAAAGCAACCCACGAGGCAAACAAAATCGGAGAGAGGAAATAAAGGGGACCAGTGGGAGATGTGAAATAAAGACCCACTAGAGGAGTCAAGAGGGGGGGGAAACACCTCCAAAAAGTCGGGGTTCTCCTTTGATCTGCCCGAACTGCTGCCACAGTGCGGGGGCCACCCCCGATGCTGGTACTGTCTTCTCTTACAATTCTTTAGTCGCTCACCCAATAGTCATTTTTTTTCTTCCCCAGCACTCTGATAAGTGCCTTATGCCAAGTTCTGAACTTTTCAAAATATTTCAACTGTTGCATTTAAAGTTATTTTTGATTGTACTAGAGAGCCTCCACATGCATGCTACCCCCTCTGAGCTCAGGCACCGCCCCCAAGGCCCCATACTCAACTTTAATACCAAACATAGGAAGAACAGAAAAAAGAGAACCACACCCAAATCACGTCCCCACACAGCTCCATTACAATAAACAACCACCAATTTCACACGGATACAAGCCCCATAACCACACTGCCCTCACCCACTTTACAACAATCCCACACAAAGTACTGATAAGAGCTTAACAATGAACAAACGGCAAAGATCATAGCCCTCAAGCACTTCAGTTCCGTCCATCCACCCAATCCGTGTCTATTTAAACAAAGTTATTTGCTTCCTCCGGCGCATTAAAATGGTAGTTTCTGTTCTTATAGGTGACCCGAAGACGAGCCGGTTATACCATCCCAAATTGTTCATTGCTCTTATAGATTGCTGCCTCAGCCTTATTAAACACTGCACATGTTGCCAGCTCTGACCCAATGTCCTGATATATTCTGATGGCATAGCTCTCCCATCTACCATTTCAGTGTCCTTCGCCCATTTCAGGACCCGCTCCTTGTCCAGGTACGTATGAAACTTGACTATGTTCACCCGTGGTGACTCCCCCGATCTGGGCTTCTGCCTCAACAAACTATGGGCCCGGTCCAACTCTGAAGGGGTCGGAAAGATCCCTTCCCCCACAAGCTTTCCAAACATCTTAGAGATGTAATCTGTAGCGTTTGTACCTTCCAGGCCCTTCGGCAACGCAACAATTCTTAAATACTGCTGTCTGGAGTGAATCTCCAGATGTTTGACCTTGGCCTTCAACCCCCTCTGCCAGCAATGACATCTCTGCCTCCAAAGAGACAATCTGATCGCTATGGTCAATGACCATCTCCTCCACCTTCTTGATAGTCACCCGAATACCTTTATCCGCTGATCCATCCTCTCCAAGGATACCTGAATAGGTGCCACGGCCCCCTCAATCGCCATCTCCGGATCCTCAGCATGGGCTTGTCGTTTCTTAAACTTGTTTGTTAAGAAGTCCACCAACTTCTCCGTCATCCACTGAGGGGACAACAAAGTCATGGAGGCATCTGCCATTTTCTCCCTTTAAAGGACCTGAATCCGACAAGGATCCCTTGCCTGACTTCTGCCTTGTATTGTATCCAACAGACGTCACTCGTAAGAGAGGATCTTATTCTATCAAACTGCACAGATTTCTTTCCAGAAATCGCCCGTTAACGAGACAGAAAGGGCCCCAGGCGGGAGGCACCACATGTGCAACTGTTCACCTCATAGCCACCACTGGAAGTCCAAAATGAGGTTTGTTTAATTTTAAAAAGTGGCATAACTAACTAACATTTTTTTGAAATATTGTAAATGTCAAAGATTGTATATATCTGGTGTCTTGTCTTTTTGCATGATTCCCTTTTCAGAATTTTAAATAAATTAAAATATATTGTAAACATATATTTTTTATTTAAAAGCTGGCAGATCTTTCATGATATTAGAGGCAACAGTGCTTGAGAACAAGAATATTGTCGATTTTTTTTATTTGTTCATGGCATGTGAGCGTCACTGGCAAGGTCAACATTTATTGTTTATCCTTAATTGCCCTTGAGATGGTGCTGGTGAGCCACATTCTTGAACCACTGCAGTCAATGTATTGTAGTTGTAGCCACAATGCTATTAGGGAGGGGGATCCAGGGTTTTGACCCATTGACGGTGAAGGAAAAGCGATATAGTTCCGAGCTGTTGTCGCAAAGAGAAAAGGTATGGAAGTGCCCACGTTCTGGATTTTTTAAAACACCATGAGAGGTTTATTATGGGTGTTGCTCATGCAATCAAGATGGTGATCTGCCCAAAGCCCGCGCAAACACTATGCTGAAGTCACTACACATCATGTGATATTAAACCATCAGGAATGTATTCTCTGATACATAACACCTCTCCCCCTTTACTTCATTAGTGCAACAACAATTAACATTTCCATAACAGATCCACTAGGTATTATTTCTATACATACAATTCAATAAGACAGTCTCTGTGATGGACATTCTACTTTTTGGTAGAATTCGGCGTTCTTGAACGTGGCTACTTGCAACCTTAATAATAAAAATAATAATCTTTATTGTCACAAGTAGGCTTACATTAAGACTGCAATGAAGTCACTAGTCACCACATTCCAGTGCCTGTTCGTGAACATGGAGGGAAAATTCAGAATGTCCAAATTACCTAACAGCACATCTTTCGGGACTTGTGGGAGGAAACCGAAGCACCTGGAGGAATCCCACGCAGACACGGGGAGAGCATGCAGACTCTGCACAGCTAGTGACCCAAGCTAATAATCCAACCTGGGACCCTGGTGCTGTGAAGCAACAGTGCTAACCACTGTGCTACCATGCCGCCTTGTAGGTGTCCTCATTCCTTTCGGTAGATGGTACTTCTCGAGTAGTTACTTAAGTGTCTGTCATTCTAAGCATTGAATCTGAACTTGTCTCTGGTTTCTGCGCCGAAATATTGCTCATTAGATTTTCCAAAGATAGAACCTCTTGAGAGGTTTCTGCAAACTCACTTTGTGCAGCAAATAACTGATCAGTATGATGTAACCAAACTCTTTCATCATCTGTACGGTGTAGGATATTGGACCTGTCTTTAATGGGATCCTAGCTAGTACCCATTTCTCATTGGTGATGTAGCTCCCAGCTAACACTCTCCCTGGTTGAATACTAGCTTTTTAGAGATTTTCTCCCTCCGAGCAATTTGCGCTACTTATTGTCATTTGACAATCTCTGAAGTATGAGGTGAAGTTAACCGAATTGTGTTTGTAGTTTACACTTGAACAGCATTGCTGGTGAACTTTGCATGGTATCATGTACAGTGTTCCGACAAGATATTAGGAACTTGTTTACTCTTCTTGATAATGTCCCCTGGTCCTGCGATGCTTGGATAGGATGCTTTAATGATTGCACAAAATGTTCAGCCAATCCACTCATTGCTGGATTATATGGAGCTGACTTGATATGGGGTGCAATCTAACAACCGCGCCGCTCAACCCAGCCTGTAAATCTCATGAGAGGCCTCTCGTGAGATTTACCCAGCTCGCCACGCCTCGTGATATCTAACAGGATCTTGTGAGACATCGCAATCCAGATCCCGCCACAATGGGTGGGATCTGTATTTGGCAAAATTGTATATTAAAATGAGCAGCTAATCTCATTTTAATATGCACTCGCCAGATCTACCCAAGGCATTGGGATCTAATCCCTTCGCCTCGGTGACCCCAAACAAGTGCTATTTAGCACTGGCCTCCACAAATGGGGACCAGGTGAACAGCAATTGGCAATTGGGGGGGGGTGTCTCCCAGGGAATCGGGAGGGCCCCCCAGGGAATCGGGAGGGCCCCTGGGTGGCTGGGCTCTGGGCAGAGTGGTAGACTAGCACCCTGGCAGTGCCACCTGATCACCCTGGCAGTGCCATCTGGGTGTCATGCTGGTACTGCCAGGGTGCAAGGCTATCAGGGGTGCTAGGATACCACTGTCAGCCTAGCAGGGGCACTGCCAAGGTGCAAGGCTGGCAGTGTCAAGGTGCCTGGGTGACGTTTTGCACCTGCCGGGGATCAGGCCCTGGATGCCCTGCCCTTATTAGGTGGGGTATGGTGGTGGCCTGGATTACCCCCTCATGTGAGTTGGGGGGGTCCTGGGTCTCGAGATCAGGGCGCCATTTAAAAATGGCACCCTGATCTTGCACTGGCGAGCGGAGCTCCTCAGTGTAGGAAATTAGATGAAGCGCAGCCTTGGCAGACGTTCCCCACTGAGACCCAAAAGAAAATAGAGTCCCGTTAGATAGCGGGGTCTTTTTCTGTGCTGCAAATGCCAGGAAATATCCAGCTAAATGCACTCAATACAGGACTCTTACATTTCCGTTAGATCACACCCATGGTGTCTAGCGTTACCTTTCAAGCATCCTCATACTCCTTCGAAGTAAACCATGTCATTATCACTGACAACCTGTTCCAGTGTTCCAAATCTTGCAAATGTTTTATCTAGTTTCGCAATGGTCTGCACAGTCATTGTTGACTTCATTATCGCGACTTCTGGCCATTTTGAATGCGTGTCCATAATCACTAAGGACATGTGACCCTCCAGTTGCCCAGCATAATCTATGTGTAGTCTCTGCATGGCTGTGTCGGCAATTCCCACAGATGTAATGGTGGAATGTTTCTCAGTTTTGCACAAGATTGGCATTGCCCAGTTTTCTCTTCAATTTGAGCATCTATTCCTGGCCACCAAAAATAACTGACAATTCCTTCATTCACCCCAGGCAAAAGTGAAGAAGGCGCTTGATGAATTGCACACCACTATAAATAACAATGAAACAGAACACACAGAGACTTTGTTCATCATAGCTGGGGACTTAAACAGGCCAACCTCAAGTTGTACTGCCAAAATTACACCAACACATCTCCTGTCCCATCAGGGGCGGCAACATTCTCGACCACTGCTAGACAAAAATCAAGGGCGCCTAATGATCCATCCCCCTGATCGCACTTGGGAAAATCAGACCATAAGACGGTGCTACTTCTCCCTGCATACAAGCAGAAATTTAAGCAGGAGAATCCAGTTAAGAAGGTTGTGCAGTGCTGGTCTGAGGCAACAGAAGAGCTCCTATGTGATTGCTTGAAGTCCGTGTACTGGTCCATATTTAAGAACTCAGCGACCAACCTAAACGAGTATGCCACTGCCGTCCCAGACTTCCATCAGCAAGTGTGTAGAAGATTGCATGCAAAGAAGGTAGTACATACGTTCCCCAACCAGAAACCATGGCTTAAATCGGGAGATTGACTCCATACTGAAGGCCAGATCTGAGGCTTTCAAGACGGGCAACCCTGATCTATACAAGAAATCCAGGTACGACCTCCAAAAAGTTATATGGAATGCCAAGAGACAACATCAGACCAAGCTAGAGTCACAGACTAACGTCTCGTCGGCTGAGGCAAGGTTTAAACAACATAACAGGTTACAAAGCGAAACCGAGTAGTATCTCTGGCAGCAGCGCACCCCTCCCTGATGAACTCAATGTAAGAACTCCGATGGCCTTGACATCCATGATTATGAAGTGCTTCAAGAGACTGGTCATGAGGCACATCAACTCCATACTCCCAGAATGCCTAGATCCACTGCAATTCGCATACCGCCACAACCGGTCCACAGCAGATGCCATCTCCCTGGTCCTGCACTCATCCCTGGAGCATCTTGACAACAAGGACTCCTATGCCATCTCCTCTTCTTTGACCACAGCTCTGCCTTCAACACCATAACCCCAGCCAAGCTCATATCAAAACTCAAAACCTAGGATTTGGCTCCTCCCTCTGCAACTGGATCCTCGACTTTCTGACCCATAGACCACAATCAGCAAGGATAAACAACACATCCTCCACGACAGTCCTCAATACTCAAGGCTGCAAACTTAGCCTCCTACTATACTCCTTATACACACACAATGACATACAACCGCAATGGGTTGGATCTCGAACAACGATGAGGGAGATAGAAAACCTAATGGAGTGGTGTAACAACAACAATCTCACCCTCAATGTCAGCAAAACTAAAAAGCCGGTCATTGACTTCAGGAAGCAAAATATCATACACACCCCTGTCTGCAACAATGATGCTGAGGTGGAGATAGTTGACAGCTTCAAATTCCTAGGTGTGCACATCACTAACAATCTGACCTGGTCCACTCACGTCGACGCTACGACCAAGAAAGCTCAACAGCACCTATACTTTCTCAGGAAACTAAAGAAATTTGGCATGTCCACATTGACTTGCCAACTTTTACAGATGCACTATAGAAAGCATCCTATCTGCCTGCATCACAGCCTGGTATGGCAACTGCTCGGCCCCAAACTGTAAGAAACGTCAGAGATTCGTGAACACTGCCAGTCCATCACGCGAACCCGCCTCCCATCCATTGACTCTGTCTACACCTCCCGCTGCCTTGGGAAAGCGGGTAGCATCATCAAAGACCCCTCCCACCCAGCTTATTCACTTCTTCCATGAGACAGGTGTCACAAAAGTCTGAGAACACGCACTAACAGATTTAAAAACAGCTTCTTCCCCGCTGTCACCAGACTCCTGAATGACCCTCTTTTGGACTGATCAGGATCTCTTCACACATCTTCTCTACTGAGTAGTACTACACTCCTGTATGCTTCACCTGGTGCCTACGTATTTACATTGTGTATTATTTTTTTTTAATGTATTTTATTCCAGCCATATATGAAAAGTTACAACATACAAACAATTCTGGAAATAAACTTCCCAACATACAACTATACAAAGAACTAAGAAAAGGACAGCACAGGAACAGGCTAACTAAACAGTTTGTATAAATTATTCCCGTTTTCCGTGACCCCCCCCCGACGAACAACTCCTCAAACACGGTCACAATATCCCCCACCTTGCCTCAAACCCCTCCGCCTGAACCCTTAACTCGTATTTGATCTTTTCCAGCCGAAGAAAGTTGTTCTCCCAGCCACCTGTACATGTCCCCAATCCTGCTCTCCCCTTCCACATCTGGAAGCAACAGTCGCTCCAGCAGGGTGTATCTTGGCAACCTGAGGAACTCTGTCCAAACCTTCCACGCGATATCCCTTACCAGAAGGTACCTAAACTCACTTCTGTTATATTACCTTTGGTGGTAATGTGCCATGTTCTTTCCCAAGGCAACGGGAGGTGTAGACAGAGTCAATGGATGAGAGGCGGTTTCGCGTGATGGGCTGGCTGTGTTCTTTGTCTTTTGTTCCAGAATGGTCCGTTGAATTGATGACAAAGAATCCACCAATCATTAGATTGAAATAAAACTAATTTATTGTATAACGATTAATTAAATGAAGTTCACACACGCTACTGAGCTATAGTTAATAATAAAGTAATATTGAATCTGTCTAGCATATAGAGCAGTACTGCACAGTACAGGCCCTTCAGCCCACGATGTTGTGCTGACATTTATCAAGATCAACCTAACCTACACCCCTTTAATTAACTGCTGGAGTAATCAATAATCTAAATAGTCACTAATTATAACCTTGTGTAACTCTCTAACCTTATCTAATGCTGTTCTCAGGCTTTCTCCTTCACTAACACTACTCAGCATTCCCTGAGGTCTGATATATACACAGAGAAGTGGTGGTGCCCTCTAATGTTTGAATTACACAGAGATGTAATAATTAACCCTTCACTAACTTGCCTATATACATATTACAACTTCCTCTCGGGGGCTCTACGCTCTCCTTCAATTCATCTATACTGGGAAACCCTTCTTCCGGATACAAAACCCTCGCCTTAACCAGCCCCACTTCCTATACATGCCATCTATCCCCCCCGGCACACAACCGTGGTTTTCACACAACGCTGTTAACACCGACATCCCCTCTATCCTAAAGTGCCTCCTCAGCTGATTCCAGATCTTCACAGTGGACTGCACCACAGTGCTGCCTGAGTATCAGTTCGACGCAATCGGCAATGCTGCCATCACCATAGCCCTTAAGCTGGACCCCCTACAGGATTCCTCCTCCATCCTAACCCATTCTACCCCCTCTCCTTCCCACCATCGCCTCACCTTCTCTGCGTTCACCGCCCAATAGTAATGTAGCAGGTTTGGCCCTCCCTGCTGCCTCTGCCTCTGTGACAGGGTCCTTTTAACCCTTGGCACCTTCCCTGCCCATACAAGTCCAAAATAATTGTGTCCATTTTCAGAAAAAAAGCCTTTGGTATAAAGATCGGGAGAGTCTGGAATATGAACAGGAACCTCGGCAGAATGTTCATCTTCACCACTTGGACCCTCCCTGCCAAAGTCAAGTGTAGTGTGTCCCGCCTCTTGAGATCCTCCCTAGACTCCTCCACCAGTTTTGTTAAATTACATTTATGAAACATCACCCATTCCCTCGCTACTTGAATCCCACAGGTATCTAAACCTGTCTCTAGCCACCTTATTTGAATCCCCACCTAAATTGGCTCGCTGACCCAACTCATTCACCGGGAACACTTTGCTTTTCCCTACACTTAACTTATATCCCGAGAACACCCCAAACTTCCCCAACAGGCCCATGATCCTCTTTGTGCTCTCCAGCAGGTCCGAAACATACAATAGTAGGTCATCAGCATAGAGTGACACCCGATGCTCCCTCGTCCCCACATAATCCCTTGCCACTCAGCCGACCCCCTAACAGCCATTGCCAGAGGCTCTATAGCCAGCGCAAACAGCAGCGGCGACAGCGGGCACCCCTGCCTCGTTCCTCTATGTAGTTCAAAGTTACGTGAATCCATGTCATTGGTCCGCACACTCGCCTTCCGGGCCAATTATAACAGACGCACCCAGGTCACAAACCTCGGCCCAAACCCAAACCATCCCAGGACCTCAAACACGTATCGCCACTCCACGCGGTCGAATGCCTTCTCTGCATCCATGGGCACCACTATCTCCGGTACCTGAACTCCCTGACAGGGTCATAATCACATTTATCATTCTCCTTATATTACTAGAAAGCTGCCTGTTTGGTCCTCTGCAACCAGCCCAGGACACAACCGTCCATTCTTCCCGCCACCAACTTTGCCAGCACTTTGACGTCTGTATTTAAAGTGATATGGGCCTATACAACCCACATTCATATAATTTACAATACAGAAGGAGGCCATTCGGCCCATCGAGTCTCCTCCGGCCCTTGGAAAGAGCACTTTACTTAAGCCCGCACATCCACATGTAACCCAGTAACCCCACCTAACCTTTTTTGACACAAAGGGCAATTTAGCATGGCCAATCCACCTAACCTGCACATCTTTGGACTGTAGGAGGAAACCCGGAGCACCTGGAGGAAACTCACAGATACGGGGAGAACGTGCAGATTCCGCACAGACCCAAACCAGGAATCAAACCCAGGCCCCTGGCAGTGTGAAGCAATACCCCCTCTTTCAAGCTCCTGAGGTGCACCAAGACCCAAGGTCCATTGAGCCCTCGCACGTTGCAAGTTATCAGCTTTACTGGGGGCTTACACCTCCATTCCCCTCTACTATCCGCCATCCTCCCCTTTTGGCTCTACCCCCGTTAATTTCACCCTATACCTGGCCCATCCAAGATGGCTCCTTTCTCCGCCCCTGATAATGTTTCTTCTCCAACCTCTCCTCGCTATGCCACTCAAGCCCCACCCTCTTCCCCCCTCCCCCTACGGCCACCTCTCTCTACCTTCTCCCCCACCTCACTTCCGTTTACCAGCATTACCTGCCAGCATGGCAACACCTGCCCAAAGGCTTCTCCCACTGACCCCCCCCCCCCCACCCCTCACCTCTCTGTTTTGTGAAGAAGGCACCCCGCTGACACCCCCTCTCCCCCACCCAAAGAAAGACTCATCTCGAACCACAGGTTACTTTCCCCAAGAACAAACAAAAAGAAAAAATACAGCCACATGCAGCAGGAGGGGGGATGGGGACAGATGTCAGGTTTGCACTGAGTACTGAATTTGGTGCATTTTGAGTGCTATTGTAAGAGTTTGGTGACCGAGGGAGTAGAAGGCTTCATTTTTATCTAAAGTTTAGTCTTTCTTTTATTTAGTTAATTAACTTAAAAGTTGCTGTTTGGTTTAGAAGAAGGTGAATTTTCAATCCGCTTTAAACAAGCTTCTACTTGTAGGCACTTGCAGCTGGAGCTTGTTAATTAGTTAATTCGATTAGGCCAGTTTTCAGAGGTTAGATTCACAGTATAAAAGTGATCCCCTACAGTGCAGACTTTGATTGCACTGAGTGCTGAATTTGGTGCATTTTGAGTGCTATAGTAAGAGTTTGGTGACCGAGGGAGTGCTGAATTTGGTGCATTTTGAGTGCTATAGTAAGAGTTTGGTGACCGAGGGAGTGCTGAATTTGGTGCATTTGAGTGCTATAGTAAGAGTTTGGTGACCGAGGGAGTGCTGAATTTGGTGCATTTGAGTGCTATAGTAAGTAAGAGTTTGGTGACCGAGGGAGTTAGGTGAGGAGGGAGTAACGTGCTCCTTATCATTTTGTTTCCGACATTTCCGCAAAGAGTGAGAAGAGAGCCAGGAGTTTACAGAGAGTGCAGCTGACTGGGAGCAGAGTCGGAGGGCGGAGATCTAGTTAGTCCACAGGGCAGCTATATTCTGTCAGGTAAGAGGGCATGGAGGCTAGGCCAGTTGCATGCGCCTCCTGTAGGATGTGGGTGGTGAGGGATACCACCGGTGTCCCCGCTGACTATACCTGCGGGAAGTGCACCCAACTTCAGCTCCTCAAAGACCGTGTTAGGGAACTGGAGCTGAAGCTGGATGAACTTCGGATCATCCGGGAGGCAGAGGGGGTGATTGAGAAGAGTTACAAGGAGGTAACCACACCCAAGGTACAGGACAAGAATAGCTGGGTTACAGTCAGGGGGAAAAAAACAAACAGGCAGACAGTGCAGGGATCCCTCGTGGCCGTTCCCCTTCAAAACAAGTATACCGTTTTGGATGCTGTTGGGGGGGATGACCTACCGGGGGAAGGCCCTAGCGGCCAGGTCTCTGGCACTGAGTCTAGCTCTGGGGCTCAGAAGGGAAGGGGGGAGAATAGAAAAGCAATAGTTGTAAGAGATTCAATGGTTAGGGGAATAGATAGGAGATTCTGTGGTCGCGAGCGAGACTCCCGGAAGGTATGTTGCCTCCCGGGTGCCAGGGCCAGAGATGTCTCGGATCGTGTCTTCAGGATCCTTAAGGGGGAGGGTGAGCAGCCAGAAGTCGTGGTGCACATTGGTACCAACGACATAGGTAGGAAAAGGGGTGTGGAGGTAATAAACAAGTTCAGGGAGTTAGGCTGGAAGTTAAAAGCCAGGACAGACAGAGTTGTCATCTCTGGTTTGTTGCCGGTGCCACGTGATAGCGAGGCTAGGAATAGGGAGAGAGTGCAGCTGAACACGTGGCTGCAGGAATGGTGTAGGAGGGAGGGCTTCAGGTATTTGGATAATTGCAGCGCATTCTGGGGAAGGTGGGACCTGTACAAGCAGGACGGGTTGCATCTGAACCAGAGGGGCACCAATATCCTGGGAGGGAGGTTTTCTAATACTCTTCGGGAGGGTTTAAACTAATTTGGCAGGGGAATGGGAACCGAATTTGTAGTCCAGCAACTAAGGAAGCCGATATTCAGGACGCCAAAGCGTGTAGTGAGGCAGTGGGGAAGGGAACACTGACAAAGGAGAGTACTTGCAGGCACGGAGATGGGTTGAAATGTGTATACTTCAACGCAAGAAGCATCAGGAATAAGGTGGGTGAACTTAAGGCATGGATCGGTACTTGGGACTACGATGTGGTGGCCATCACGGAAACCTGGATAGAAGAGGGGCAGAAATGGTTGTTGGAGGTCCCTGGTTATAGATGTTTCAATAAGATTAGGGAGGGTGATAAAAAGAGGTGGTGGGGTGGCATTGTTGATTAGAGATAGTATAACAGTTGCAGAAAGGCAGTTCGAGGAGTATCACCCTACTGAGGTAGTGTGGGTTGAAGTCAGAAATAGGAAAGGAGCAGTCACCTTGTTAGGAGTTTTCTATAGGCCCCCCAATAGTAGCAGAGATGTGGAGGAACAGATTGGGAAACAGATTTTGGAAAGGTGCAGAAGTCACAGGGTAGTAGTCATGGGTGACTACTCTTTAGATCAAATAGTTTGGATGGGGTGGTGTTTGTGCAGTGTGTCCAGGAAGCTTTTCTAACACAGTATGTAGATTGTCCGACCAGAGGAAGGGCAATATTGGATTTAGTACTTGGTAATGAACCAGGGCAAGTGATAGATTTGTTAGTGGGGGAGCATTTTGGAGATAGTGACCACAATTCTGTGACTTTCACTTTTGTAATGGAGAGGGATAGGTGCGTGCAACAGGGCAAGGTTTACAATTGGGGGAAGGGTAAATACGATGTTGTCAGACAATAATTGAAGTGCATAAGTTGGGAACATAGGCTGTCATGGAAGGACACAAGTGAAATGTGGAACTTGTTTAAGGAACAGGTACTACGTGTCCTTGATATGTATGTCCCTGTCAGGCAGGGAAGAGATGGTCGAGTGAGGGAACCATGGTTGACAAGAGAGGTTGAATGTCTTGTTAAGAGGAAAAAGGAGACTTATGTAAGGCTGAGGAAACAAGGTTCAGACAAGGCATTGGAGGGATACAAGATAGCCAGGAGGGAACTGAAGAAAGGGATTAGGAGAGCTAAGAGAGGGCATGAACAATCTTTGGCGGGTAGGATCAAGGAAAACCCCAAGGCCTTTTACACATATGTGAGAAATATGAGAATGACTAGAGCGAGGATAGGTCCGATCAAGGACAGTAGCGGGAGATTGTGTATTGAGTCTGAAGAGATAGGAGAGGTCTTGAACGAGTACTTCTGTATTTACAAATGAGAGGGGCGATATTGTTGGAGAGGACGGTGTGAAACAGATTGGTAAGCTCGAGGAAATACTTGTTAGGAAGGAAGATGTGTTGGGCATTTTGAAAAACTTGAGGATAGACAAGTCCCCCGGGCCTGACGGGATATATCCAAGGATTCTATGGGAAGCAAGAGATGAAATTGCAGAGCCGTTGGCAATGATCTTTTCGTCCTCACTGTCAACAGGGGTGGTACCAGGGGATTGGAGAGTGGCGAATGTCGTGCCCCTGTTCAAAAAAGGGAATAGGGATAACCCTGGGAATTACAGGCCAGTTAGTCTTACTTCGGTGGTAGGCAAAGTAATGGAAAGGGTACTGAAGGATAGGATTTCTGAGCATCTTGAAAGACACTGCTTGATTAGGGATAGTCAGCACGGATTTGTGAGGGGTAGGTCTTGCCTTACAAGTCTTATTAAATTCTTTGAGGAGGTGACCAAGCATGTGGATGAAGGTAAAGCAGTGGATGTAGTGTACATGGATTTTAGTAAGGCATTTGATAAGGTTCCCCATGGTAGGCTTCTGCAGAAAGTAAGGAGGCATGGGATAGTGGGAAATTTGGCCAGTTGGATAACAAACTGGCTAACCGATAGAAGTCAGAGAGTGGTGGTGGATGGCAAATATTCAGCCTGGATCCCAGTTACCAGTGGAGTACCGCAGGGATTAGTTCTGGGTCCGCTGCTGTTTGTGATTTTCATTAATGACTTGGATGAGGGAGTTGAAGGGTGGGTCAATAAATTTGCAGACGATACGAAGATTGGTGGAGTTGTGGATAGTAAGGAGGGCTGTTGTCGGCTGCAAAGAGACATAGATAGGATGCAGAGCTGGGCTGAGAAGTGGCAGATGGAGTTTAACCCTGAAAAGTGTGAGGTTGTCCATTTTGGAAGGACAAATATGAATGCGGAATACAGGGTTAACGGTAGAGTTCTTGGCAATGTGGAGGAGCAGAGAGATCTTGGGGTCTACGTTCATACATCTTTGAAAGTTGCCACTCAAGTGGATAGAGCTGTGAAGAAGGCCTATGGTGTGCTCGCGTTCATTAACAGAGGGATTGAATTTAAGAGCCGTGAGGTGATGATGCAGCTGTACAAAACTTTGGTACGGCCACATTTGGAGTACTGTGTACAGTTCTGGTCGCCTCATTTTAGGAAGGATGTGGAAGCTTTGGAAAAGGTGCAAAGGAGATTTACCAGGATGTTGCCTGGGATGGAGAGTAGGTCTTACGAGGAAAGGTTGAGGGTGCTAGGCCTTTTCTCATTAGAACGGAGAAGGATGAGGGACGACTTGATAGAGGTTTATAAGATGATCAGGGGAATAGATAGAGTAGACAGTAAGAGACTTTTTCCCCGGGTGGAACAAACCATTACGAGGGGACATAAATTTAAGGTGAAAGCTGGAAGATATAGGAGGGATATCAGAGGTAGGTTCTTTACCCAGAGAGTAGTGGGGGCATGGAATGCACTGCCTGTGGAAGTAGTTGAGTCAGAAACATTAGGGACCTTCAAGCAGCTATTGGATAGGTACATGGATTACGGTAAAATGATATAGTGTAGATTTATTTGTTCTTAAGGGCAGCACGGTAGCATTGTGGATAGCACAATTGCTTCACAGCTCCAGGCTCCCAGGTTCGATTCCGGCTTGGATCACTGGCTGTGCGGAGTCTGCACATCCTCCCCGTGTCTGCGTGGGTTTCCTCCGGGTGCTCCGGTTTCCTCCCCCAGTCCAAAGATGTGCAGGTTAGGTGGATTGGCCATGATAAATTGCCCTTAGTGTCCAAAATTGCCCTTGGTGTTGGGTGGAGGTGTTGAGTTTGGGTAGGGGGCTCTTTCCAAGAGCCGGTGCAGACTCAAAGGGCCGAATGGCCTCCTTCTACACTGTAAATTCAATGATAATCTATGATTAATCTAGGACAAAGGTTCGGCACAACATCGTGGGCCGAAGGGCCTGTTCTGTGCTGTATTTTCTATGTTCTATGTCCCCTTACAAATTTTCACCCCAGCTACCCTTTGTCAGTCCAACAATAAAAAAAAAAGGAGAAAAAAAACCTCCACATCGGGGGAAATTACTTCAAAGTGCCAGCACTTCAGTCTCTCAGAATTTTTCACTTCAGTTCCCCCCCAGTCAGCTTATGGTCCTTGACAAAGCCATTGGCTGCTTCTGGGGTCTCAAAATAGTACTCCCGGCCAAGCTTCGCCAAGTAGAGCATCCCAAACCTGGGGCGCGATTCTCCACTCCCGCGCCGGTTGGGAGAATCACCTTGCCCGCCAAAATTTCCCGGGACGCCGGTCCGACGCCCTCCCGCGATTCTCCCAAGCGGTGGGAACGGCCCGGTCGAGTTTCGCAGGCCGGAGAATCGCCGGAGACACCCAAAATGGCGGTTCTCCGGCACCCCCGCTATTCTCAGGCCCGGATAGGCCGAGCGGCCTGGCCAAAACGACGGGTTCCCCCCGGCGCCGTCCACACCTGGTCGCTGCCGTCGTGAGCGGTGCGTGAACGGTGGGGGTGTGGCCTGTGGGGGGGCGAGGGGGGATCCTGCACCGTGGGGTACCTGAAATGTGGGGTGGCCCGCGATCGGTGCCCACCGATCATCGGGCCGTCTGAAGGCGGACCTCCTTCCTTCCGCGGCCCCGCAAGATCCGTCCGCCATCTTCTTGCGGGGTGGACTTGGAGAGGACGGCAACCACGCATGCGTGGATGTCGCCCGTTATGCGGTGCCGTCCGCGTCATCTATGCGGCGCCGCCTTTACGCGGGCGACAAGGCCTGGCGCCTGTAGATGACGCGGCCCCGATCCTGGCCCATTGTCAGGGCCTGAATCGATCGGGATCGGGGCCGTTTCGCACCGCCGTGAACGCCGTCGAGGTTCACGACGGCGCGGCCACTTCGGCGCGGGAGTGGAGAATCCCGCCCCTGATCTCCTGTCGATATAGCCCTGCCTTAGCTCTGTTGAACCCCACACGCCATTTTGCCAGTTCCGCACCAATGTCCTGGTATATTCAGACCCTGCTCCCCTCCCATTCACAGTTGCGCTTCTCCCTGGCCCACTGCAGAATCTTTTCTTTCTCCACAAACTTATGGAGCCTCACGATCACTGCCCACAGCGGCTCCCCTGCTCTAGGCTTTTGCCTCTGAGCCCCGTGTGCTCTGTCCACTTCAGGGGCCTTATCCAACACCTCCTCTACCATCACCCCACCAGCATCCTCGAAACGTACCTCGTGGCACTCACACCTTCCACTCCTCACTATCGGCTCACTGTCCACAGATTCTGCCTTCTCGATCTATTTTCCTGCTCCTCCACCTATGCTCTCAACATCTTGCAAAGGCCTCCTAAGACCTCCGCCTCTAATGCCACTACCTGATCACTGTGATCCGCCGTCACCCTCTCGATCTCTCGGATCTGCGACCCCTGCACCGCCAAACATTTCTCCACCCTCTCCATTGAGTCCTTCAGGGGTGTCACAGCCCCTTCGATGGCCTTCGAGCGATCCTACTGCATGTCCTTCCTCTACTGGCGGAACTCTTCCTTGATGAAGGCCATCAACTGTTCCATCTGGGGCTTTGCTGGGGTGGGGGGGATCATGGTGTTCAGCAATGGAGATCCTGTGGAGTGTAAAGGAGAAATGTTTACATTATTTTATGTTGGAGAATGTCATTGCCTGGCAATTGTAAGTGAATAACCCCACTTCTGAACTTGGTAGAGGGACGGTCATTGATTAAGCACCCACATTGGGTTTGGGACACTACCACAAGGATGCCTAAGGTGATGTCCTGGGGTCGTCCTAGATATTACTTTAGCCAGTGGAGAATTTTCCCCCTGGTTTCCCCTGACTTTGATTTTACCAAGGCTCCTTGATGCCAATGTTCATTCTGTTGCAGTTTCTGATCTTTCTGTGCCTGCCCAACCAGAAATCCATCAAACCATCTGCAATTCACAAAGGAAATAAACAACCATTTTCAGTGATACAGGGTGTGTTCGAACAATCATTGCAGCAACGCTGGCTGAGTTGCCACCAGAAAGCAGGACAAACACATGGTATTCCTAAAATGGTTCACTGGTACATGCTTAAAGGATCCCTGTAGCGTTTGGGGAAACTGAAGAAAACTAGAAAAACTCTGTTCCGCTGCAGAGAGCTGAAGGAGACCCTAACACCCTTCAGGGGGTGATATAGCCCGTAGGATTAGGGAAATAATTGGAAAGCCAGAGGACTTTCAGGAGGCCAGCAGAAGGCCTACCAAGGTAAAAAGAGTCATGATTGGACTCAAAAGCTAAAGAGGCCAAAACCAGGCAAGTAGAGTTTAAAGAGACCAAGGATGGGATGTAAAAGGAACAAGGGCTGAAATAGAGGTCTAGTTAGGAGACACCTTTCAGGATTTAAATAGGGACAAAGAAATTCCTCAAGCCAGCAGAAAGACACTGAGAGAGAGGCCTCTACCAGTTGAAAGGCCACTGTGTAATGCAGTAAAAGCTGGACAGCCATATGTGGGCAGTATTGCCCCAAAGGACAGATGGAGTACACTCTATCCCCAAAATAACAAAATGCGGAAGTCAATGCCCCTCAAGACAAACTGCACTTATGAAAGACACACGGGAAGTACAAGTGCAGCTAGCACAGAATTAACCACAAAACTATTATAGAGTCATATTTGAAACTTAAAGCAATCTGAACCAATAGTCCAATTATCAGGGCCACTGATGGGTTGCAGGGAGAAAGCAAGGACACCCCACATGGGTCTCAATGCAATACATCCCACACCAGCACCTTGAAAATAAGAATCATCAATGAAACAGAACATAAATGATCAGATTCTTGAATTGTGGAAGCAGTCATGAAAGGGGTAAGAGACCTACAGGTCACCCAACAATCTGAGTAACTTACCTATCACAAGCTTCAAACTCCTCCCTAGGAATCAGCATGGAGTTTGAACTTCCATCAACTGCTAACTGCATTGAGAATCATACGCTTGTTAGAGTTACCATTCCTGAAGCCTTGTGCACCAGTATTCATGAATATTCACTAGATAACAGGTACCAGGATTTTTTTTTTTAAAAAGGGAATGCAACAGATAGAAGAAACTGTAATGGTACCGAATTGCTATGTGTGAATGTCTAAGTATGCATGAAGAAGTTAATGTGTACCTTCTACTTTTGCTTCACAAAGAAGCCATGTAAAAAAAATACAGATTCCAATTTTCCTATGCAATGGAGACATGTCATATTCCAGTATTTATGAACACTCAGTCAATACTTCACAATTTTGAACACAGACAATTAAATGCCTGCTGAAAATCATGTGACATTTGACATTCCAAGCTCCTGACAATCCTGAAGCTTGAAACTCAAGGAAATGCCTAATTAGTATGCACATTAACAGCCATCTGGGGAATTCACACATCCCTTTGTTTAAGGATGGACCAAAAACAAATGAACTGTCACATTCTAGCTTGTTTGTCTTTTTGTATCACCATGAAAGACAGAAACTTGTACAAGTCACATGGTGAGGAAGGAATTTTCTTGTCTGCTTTTAAAATAACAGCAAGAAACTGTTCTGCAGAGAGAGCTCTGTCTGAAAGCCTCTGAACCAGCTGCAAGTCATCCAAACAGCTAATGTAATAAAAGCAATACTTTGAAAGTGGGAGAAGAATTCTTTCCAACCTGTTTCATCTTTGAGTTCACCTGAGAACTAACCTCCTGGAAATTTGACTATAAGGAGCCCTACAACTTATTCAGAGCCAACTGCTTTCCAAGAGTTTTAAGTCAACTAAAGTATCGACTCATATAAGAAACTTCAGACCTGCCATGAAAGAGACTGAGACAATCATAAATTGTACTTGCATTGTTTTCCCTTCATCTATATCTAGTCTTTGTGTGTGTGGGTCGAATAAGTGGGGCATCACAGTTTAAACACCTAGAGTAAGTGTGTGATAATAAATAACTTTTTTTCTTAAATCACAAAAGCTTGCTGCTGGGATTATTTAAATTGGGACAATCTTTCTGAACCATGCTGAAACCTTTGACCCAACTAAAAGGCTTTTAAAAGCAAGAAACCCGTGAGCTTGCTATGGAAAAAATTTCTGAGAGTGGAGTTATGCTTTAACAGGAAAACTGGTGGGTTCTGTTTTTTTTTAAGGAAAGAAAGTATGAGAAAAGCTGACCTAGAGGATGCAGACATCCAATCTATTGTGTTTAACCAGAGAACTAAACTGTATGTTTAGAGAGGAAAAGAGGGCGTTCTAAAGAATTGGGTAAGACAAAGTAAATATAAATGGAGGAAAGTCCAGCAATGAAGACACCTAGTGGGTATGGTGAGTTATGTGTGTAACTCAGTAATGCTTATAATTCGACTAGGAGGTTATATTGTTAGGATGATGCCGTAGACCCAAACTGTGACCTCTGCAGCCAGACCCAGAGAATAAAATGCCTTCCAGAGTGTGTTTAAAAGCCTACTAGAGCGAAAGCCATAATAAAAAATAATGCTGGGCTAAGTTTAAAGTAGAAGCCCAGATTGTTTAGAATCATTAGGCATGATTCTCTGGTCTCATTATGCTCTTGCTCAAGCGAAACGAGGCCGATGAATAGCTGGAGAGGCAGAAAACAAGAACAACGCCAGGCACCAAACCGTTTGCGATGCAACCGGCCCGCTCCTTGAAGCAAAATCGGGATCTCGCCGTAGCATGACTAGAAACTAGCTATCACCATTTAAGCCCTATTTCCATACAATTCCACCCCTTATCCTATGGCCTCCTATCATTCACCCCCTTATCCTACGGCATCCTCCCCAGCAAGTGGTCACGCTAGTGCCGAATAGTACTCCTTTTTAAAAACATGAACCTGGTGGAAGGGCTTCTGTGGGGAGCCGAGAAGGTGAGTAGCCATCTTTACTCACAGGCAAAGAGCCCGGGGGCGCTGGGCTTGCCACCCCAGTGCTCGGCGCGGTGGGGGACCCCGGCTGGGGGTGGGGTACATTCCGCAGGGGTGGGCCACCACGGGGGGGGGGGTGCAATCGTGGGAGCCACTGATCGCGGCACCACCATGCCAACCCCTGAATCTTGTTTACCCATTCCAAGGGTAACCCTTGTCCCTGCCCGTCTGGCCCACTGACCATCCATAACCCCTATCGACTGCTGAGGCCTCTGGCCATGCGGCTGAAGGCTAATAGGGAATTGGCAATCGTGGTTAAGTGAGCACTTCACATAACCCACGTGGATTCCCATGGGTGGGCGGGCCATGTAGCATGTGGGAGTCATTGTCTAGCATTCTAATCAAACCATGGTGTCTGGACATTGTGCTTGAACACTGCAGGAGGCCACACCCACACACAATAGCCAGGATCCAAACGCCCAGGGGATGGGCCCCAGCACTGGGAAATGTCCACGGCTGGAGGGTGGGTGAGTGCAGCACGGAGGAGTCAGCACCCAAAGAATAAAGAAAAATTACAGCACAGCGTTCCAGGCACCCACCACCCTCTGCATAAAGAACTTTCCACGCATATCTCCCTTAAACATTTCCCCTCTAACCTTGAACTCGTGACCCCTAGTAATTGAGTTCCCCACTCTGGGAAAAAGCTTCTTGCTATCCACCCTGTCTATACCTCTCATGATTTTATAGACCTCAATGAGGTCCTCCCTCAACCTCCGTCTTTCTAATGAAAATAATCCTAATCTACTCAACCTCTCTTCATAGCTAGTGCCCTCCATACCAGGCAACATCCTGGTGAACCTCCTCTGCACCTTCTCCAAAGCATCCACAACCTTTTGGTAATGTGGCGACCAGAACTGTACGCAGTATTCCAAATGTGGCCGAACCAAAGTCTTATACAACTGTAACATAACCTGCCAATTCTTGTACTCAATACCCCTTCCGATGAAGGAAAGCATGCCATATGCCTTCTTGACCACTCTATCGATCTGCGCAGCCACCTTCAGGGTACAATGGACCTGAACACTCAGATCTCTCAGTACATCAATTTTCACCAGGGCTTTTTCATTTACCGTATAGTTCGCTCTTGAATTGGATCTTCCAAAATGCATCACCTCGCATTTGCCCGGATTGAACTCCATCTGCCATTTCGCCGCCCAACTCTCCAATCTATCTATATTCTGCTGTATTCTCTGACAGTCCCCTTCACTATCTGCTACTCCACCAATTTTAGTGTCGTCTGCAAACTTGCTAATCCGACCACCTATACCTTCCTCCAGATCATTTATGTATATCACAAACAACAGTGGTCCCAGCACGGATCCCTGTGGAACACCACTGGTCACAGTTCTCCATTTTGAGAAACTCCCTTCCACTACTACTCTCTGTCTCCTGTTGCCCAGCCAGTTCTTTATCCATCTAGCTAGTACACCCTGGACCCCGTGAGACTTCACTTTCTCCATCAGCCTACCATGGGGAACCTTATCAAATGCCTTACTGAAGTCCATGTATATGACATCTATAGCCCTTCCCTCATCAATCAATTTTGTCACTTCCTCAAAGAATTCTATTAAGTTGGTAAGACATGACCTTCCCTGCACAAAACCATGTTGCCTATCACTGATAAGCCCATTTTCTTCCAAATGGGAATAGATCCTATTCCTCAGTATCTTCTCCAGCAGCTTCCCTACCACTGACGGCAGCTCACCGGTCTATAATTACCTGGATTACCCCTGCTACCCTTCTTAAACAAGGGGACAATATTAGCAATTCTCCAGTCCTCTGGTACCTCACCCGTGTTCAAGGATGCTGCAAAGATATCTGTTAAGGCCCTAGCTATTTCCTCTCTCACTTCCCTCAGTAACCTGGGATAGATCCCATCCGGACCTGGGGACTTGTCCACCTTAATGCATTTTAGAATACCCAACACATCCTCCCTCCTTATGCCGACATGACCCAGAGTAATCAAACATCTATCCCTAACCTCAACATCCGTCATGTCCCTCTTCTCGGTGAATACCGATGCAAAGTACTCGTTAAGAATCTCACCCATTTTCTCTGACTCCATGCATAACTTTCTTCCTTTGTCCTTGAGTGGGCCAACCCTTTCTCTAGTTACCCTCTTGCTCCTTATATATGAATAAAAGGCTTTGGGATTTTCCTTAACACTGTTTGCTAATGATATTTCATGACCCCTTTTAGCCCTCTTGATTCCTCGTTTCAGATTGGTCCTACATTCCCGATATTCTTCCAAAGCTTTGTCTGTCTTCAGTCGCCTAGACCTTATGTATGCTTCCTTTTTCCTCTTATCTAGTCTCACAATTTTACCTGTCATCCATGGTTCCCTAATCTTGCTATTTCTATCTCTCATTTTCACAGGGACATGTCTGTCCTGCACTCTAATCAACCTCTCTTTAAAAGCCTCCCACATATCAAATGTGGATTTACCTTCAAACAGCTGCTCCCAATCCACATTCCCCAGCTCTTGCCGAATTTTGGTATAGTTGGCCTTCCCCCAATTTAGCACTCTTCCTTTAGGACCACTCTCGTCTTTGTCCATGAGTATTCTAAAACTTACGGAATTATGATCACTATTCCCAAAGTAATTCCCAACTGAAACTTCAACCACCTGGCCGGGCTCATTCCCCAACACCAGGCCCAGTATGGCCCCTTCCTGAGTTGGACTATTTACATACTGCTTTCGAAAACCCTCCTGGATGTTCCTTACAAATTCTGCTCCATCTAGACCTCTGACACTAAGTGTATCCCAGTCACTGTTGGGAAAATTAAAATCTCCTATCACCACCACCCTGTTGTTCCTACATCTTTCCATAATCTGTTTACATATTTGTATCTCTATCTCACGCTCGCTATTGGGAGGTCTGTAGTACAGCCCCAACATTGTTACCGCACCCTTCCTATTTCTGAGCTCTGCCCATATCGCCTCACTGCTCAAGTTCTCCATAGTGCCCTCCTTCAGCACAGCTGTGATATCCTCTCTGACCAGTAATGCAACTCCTCCACCCCTTTTACCTCCCTCTCTATCCCACCTGAAGCATCGATATCCTGGGATATTTAGTTGCCAATCATGCCCTTCCCTCAACCAAGTCTCAGTAATAGCAGTAACATCATACTCTCAGGTACTAATCCAAGCCCTAAGTTCATCTGCCTTACCTACTACACTTCTTGCATTAAAGCAAATGCACCTCAGACCACCAGTCCCTTTGCGTTCATCACCTGCCCCCGGCCTACTCTTCCCCTTAGTCACGCTGACTTCATGATCTAGTTCCTTACAGGCTTTAGTTACTACCTCCTTACTGTCCCACTAACCTCCTCATTTGGTTCCCATCCCCCTGCCACATTAGTTTAAACCCTCCCCAACAGCGTTAGCAAAAGCACCCCCAAGGACATTGGTTCCAGTCCGGCCCAGGTGTAGACCGTCCAATTTGTAGTATTCCCACCTCCCCCAGAACCAGTCCCAATGTCCCAAAAATCTGAACCCCTCCCTCCTGCACCATCTCTCAAGCCACGCATTCATCCTGCCTATTCTTTCATTTCTACTCTGACTACCACGTGGCACTGGTAGCAATCCTGAGAATGCTACCTCTGAGGTCCGACTTTTTAACTTGGCTCCTAACTCCCTAAATTCTGCTTGTCGGACCTCATCCCATTTTTTACCTATATCATTGGTGCCTATATGCACCACGACAACTGGCTGTTCACCCTCCCCCTTCAGAATGTTCTGCAGCTGATCTGAGACATCCCTGACCCGTGCACCTGGGAGGCAACATACCATTCGCGAGCCTCGTTTTCAACCACAGAACCGCCAATCTACTCCCCTTACAATTGAATCCCCTATGACTGTAGCCCTTCCACTCTTTTTCCTGCCCTTCTGTACAGCAGAGCCAGCCACGGTGCCACGAACCTGGCTACTGCTGCCTTCCCCTGGTGAGCCATCTCCCCTAACAGTATCCAAAACGGTATACCTGTTTCGGAGGGAGATGACCGCAGGGGACACCTGCACTGCCTTCCTGCTTTTTCTCTGCCTTTTGGTCACCTTTTCCCTTTCTCCCTCTGCAAGCCTAATCTGTGGTGTAGCCAATTCGCTAAACGTGCTATCCACGACCTCTTCAGCATCGCGGATGCTCCAAAGTAAGTCCATCCACAGCTCCAGAGCCGTCATGCAGTCTAACAAGAGCTGCAGCTGGACACACTTCCGCACGTGAAGGATCCAGGGACATCAGCCACGTCCCTGAGCTCTCACATTGAGCAAGAGGAGTATAATACGGGTCTGAGATCTCCTGCCATTTTTAATCTTAAGCTTAACTTAGTCCAACTATAATATCAAATAATAGATAAATGAAAAAGGAAAAAGAAAAAGAAAAATTGTTACCAATCACACGATTTAAAAAAAATAGAAATAGAAAAACCTTACCTCATCAACACACCTCAGGGAAAAGAAAAACTACTTACCAGTAACCAGCCAATCACTTACCTGCTGGCTGTGACATCACGGTTCAACTTCTTTCTACTTCTACCTGCCCTCGAGTCTCCCTCTTGATCTTTACTCAACTGGAATCCTTACAGTGGTTGTTTTTTTTGGGTTAGAGGAGGAGGTAGGGAGGGGAACACTGAAGAAGTGTTTGGGATTTAACTGTCACTTGACAACAGCTCCTCCACAAACCACCTTCTGGATACAGTGACCACAATGCACTGATGCAAATTTCCCCCACAACAGCCAATCAGCGGCTCCGCTGTGCTGCCCTCTGCAGGATGCTTGCCTTCACTTGAACACGGAGGGTGTCTTGCTCAGGTACACCTTCTGGATACAGTGACTGCAATGCACTGATGCAAATTTTCCCTGCAACAGTCAATCAGCGGCTCTGCTCACCTGCCCTCTGCAGGATGCTTGCCTTCACTTGAACACGGAGGGTGTCTTGCTCAGGTACACCTTCGGGATACGGTGGCCGCAATGCACTGATGCAAATTATCCCCGCAACAGCCAATCAGCGGCTCCACTCTGCTGGATGTTCCAGGTGACGTTACGAGAAGTGCAGTGTCAGGGGTCCGGTGTGGGGACCCACTGCGGCCGGGAGTGCATGGGCAGGGCATTCTGTATGTGAGGGAGGGGGGGGGTTCAATGGGGGATTGGAGGGTCCAGGGATTGGAGCCACTATACTTTGTCAGTCAAACATCCTCTCCCAATTCCTTACAGATATTGAATGATATTGACACAGATCTTGCCTTGGTGGTGCTGCTGGTAGTCCGGTCGGTCAGACGCCGGAGACGACGGAGCAGCAGCGTCTGCAAATGCTTGAAGCAGCAGCCCACGTGCCGGACCGCGCCCCATATTCTGAGGACCCGGCTGCTCGTCAGGCCAGGGAGGGGCCCAGAGGGGGAGTCCTGCGATGGCCCAGGATGTACAGATGCTGCTGGTCATTTGAACTGATGATGGACAGCGTGTGCTGCAGGAGGCGCCGCCTCAACAAGGAGATGGTGCGGCACCTGTGCCATGTCCTCACGGACTTGGCACCACGTGAAGGGGGAGGACATCCACTCCCAGTGGCCGTCAAGGTGACCACAGCCCTGACGTTTTACACCTCAGGATCAGCATGGACCTGTGCAACATCTCATAGGCCACAGCCCACAGGTGCATCCAAAAGGTCACGGATGCCCTGTATGCTTGGGCCGAAAACTACATCCTCCTTGGCATGGACCAAGTCCAGCAAGATGCCCGGGCAGCACGTTTCTTCACCATCGCTGGGATGCTCCAGGCCCAGGGTGTAATAGATGTCATGCATGCGCTCACTGGGCCATCTGGGGGTGCCCTATGTTAACAGAAAGGAGTTCCACTCCCTCAACATACAGCTCGTGTGCGACCACCAGATGAATAATGGGGCAGCACGGTAGCATTGTGGGTAGCACAATTGCTTCACAGCTCCAGGGTCCCAGGTTTGATTCCGGCTTGGGTCACTGTCTGTGCGGAGTCTGCACATCCTCCCCGTGTGTGCGTGGGTTTCCTCCGGGTGCTCCGGTTTCCTCCCACAGTCCAAAGATGTGCAGGTTAGATGGATTGGCCATGATAAATTGCCCTTAGTGTACAAAATTGCCCTTAGTGTTGGGTGGGGTTACTGGGTTAGGGTGGAAGTGTTTACCTTGGGTAGGGTGCTCTTTCCAAGAGCTGGTGCAGACTCGAAGGGCCGAATGGCCTCCTGCACTGTAAATTCTATGATAATGCATTGTTCGTGCACGCTTCCCGGGGAGTGTGCACAACAGCTACATCTTGGGGCAGTCGGTCATCCCCGGCCTCTTTAAGAGCACCCAAGGATGGGTGGTTGGGTCTTGGAGGAGGGCCTGGCTAATGACGCCATTATGGAGGCCGGAGACCGAAGCAGAGACCCGGTACAACGAGGGCCATGCAGCCACGTGGGCTGCGATTGAGTGGTGCATCGGACTCCTCAAGATGCGGTTCCGATGCCTCAACCGCTCTGGTGGTGCACTCCAGCGGGCCGCCCGCTTTCTAGTGGTCTGCTCGCACAGCAGCGGAGCGACGAGCTGGAGGTTGGTGATGGGGAACATGTGGCCACCTTCGTGGAGGAGGAGGTTGAGGAGGAGGATGATGAAGCACCGCTGGATCAGCAGGGACTAGGGGACCAGCCGGAGGCTGCAGGACAGGCAGCAGCAGCAAGGCTTCAGCAAGGCCAGAGGCCAGGGAGACCCTCATACTCACCCGCTTCACTTAGGACGTGGCCTGGTCAGTCACCCCCCCGCCCCCATTACTCACCCTCCCCGGATATGTGTCACATTACTCCAGGGTGCTGAGACTGTGTCAGCACCATCAGCGGGTCACTGTCGAGAGCAGGTGGGTGATGATAACCTGTAGAGAGCTGAGCGCTAGTGTTTCTCAATCTATGCCATTGTCTGACCCCTGCCTGTCTGCTGCGAGCACACCGCCACCGATATGTGGTACGCCCGGGGAGGGGGGGAATGCCTGGAGAGAAGGGCCAAGGATTCGGAGGTTGGCCCACATTGTGCCAGAGACATCGTAATGATTTTGCACAAGGGTTTTTCATGTGTAATACAATTCCCCACTCTCCCGATGGTGCCCCAACCCCCCCACACCCCCTACCTATACCACCCCCACCGCGTTCCCCTCTCCCCCGGTGCCCTCAGTGATCCTCGATGTGGTTGGCCTTCCCAGCTCTACCACTACATCTAGGTGTATCCCCAGGATGCACATCTAAGATGGAGGCAGCCAGCTGCTTACCTTGTCCTGTGTCCTTGGTTGGCCCTGGCTGGTATCCTCTGGGGGCTTTGGGGCCAGAGGGCCCCGGCTCACTTGTCAATGGCACATGCACAGCCGTGCCACCCTGTCCCGTGTGCCATCTGCGAGACTTGGCTCATCAGAGGAGTGGAATTTGGGGAAGCTGATCGCCACCTATGGGCACCCAGCTCCCCTCCTCGGTGCCCATAGGGCCCCGAGGTTCACCTTGGTACAGAGGGGCAGCTGCTCTGAGCCCCGGCTCCCCCTGCAACATCTGGCTCTGTCAACCCTGGCGGTCCCCAGTGGTCTGCACAATCGTGTTCATGCCTTCAGTGATGCTCCTCAGTGACTGGAACATGCTCTGCAGTGTCGCGACAAGGCCCACCTGCGACTGGGACAAGCTCTGCAATGCCTCGGTCATGTCCATCTGAGAGCGGGACATGTCCCGCAGAGCCCCATCAAGGTCAGCCTGGCATCGGGTGCCATCCCCCAGCGAGGCAGAATTCTGTCGAGACCCACAGCCATGGCCATCACTGACTGCGCAATGCCTTGGACACCTTCACGAATGATACCGATGTCGTGCACCAAGCTCTCCACTGCGGTTGCCACCTTAGCAGTGTTGGCCTCCGTACCACGCATTGCCGGTGACATCTCCAGCACCTGTAGCCTCTGGGACGCCTCCAATCGGCAATGGACCTGCTGGGGTGTCGCTGACATCTCCCTCCGAATGTCCCAGCCTCTCCCTAATGTCTCCATAAGCTCCGGGTAACCCTGTTTCACAGGCTCAGCATCAGGCTGGGACCCATCTGGGTCCTGGGATCCAGCAGATCTCCGACTATTGTCGAGCCTGGAGGTTCCTGCCTCCACCTGATGTACATCAGCAACAGTGTGGTGTTCATCAGATTGTGGCCCAGAAGCCTGACCACTAACATGTCCCACTGAGGTGCGTGTATCTGCGCTGGTGGAGGATGGGGATGACAGCTGTGACGCCACTATTATGGTGGCATCCTCAGAGCTCTCCTCCGAGGTGGTCTCCTGGGAGGCTGGAAAGGTTGCCACTCAGGATGGGCCAATGCCGTTGGCTGGGGGACCTGCGGGAGAATGGACATGTGGTCAGTGGGAGGGATAGGCCAGTCAGTAAGGCAATGGTTCCTCACCTCTATGGCGTCCGCCAGCCTCTGCATGGGTGATCGCCTTGTCCTCGGCCACACTGGCCATTTCCAGGGCACAATCCTCGAATGTGGTGAGGATTCTGATGTCTGGCACACCACCGCCAGTCTGGGCCCTCTCCCGGCGATTGTGGGCGAGCTTTTCCTGAGGAGACACAGAGAGGGCATCGTTAGCCACACGCGTGGTTCATAGTGGTGGGAGTGGTGTGTGAAAGGAGGGATGGGGTATTGAAGGGTGAGGGGTGGACCGAGGGTTGGAGGTCGCATGGAGAGTTGGAGGGTGGATGCTCCCATGGGGGCAGAAAGATCTCGCGGGGGGTGGGGGCCATTGGTGTCGACTCATTCACGATGCCTGGTGTAGGTTGTTGACCTTCTTCCTACACTGGAGGTCAATCCTCCTGGTCACACTGCCCGAACTGACTGCCACCGCCACTTGGTCCCAGGGCTTTGACAAAGGGTCATCTGGACTCGAAACGTTAGCTCTTTTCTCTCCCTACAGATGCTGCCAGACCTGCTGAGATTTTCCAGCATTTTCTCTTTGGTCCCAGCCCGCACTGTCTGCCCTAAGGCTGACCCTCCTAGACCCTCAGGAGAATAGGACATCCCTCTCGGCCTCCACAGCGCCTAGCAGTCACCCCAGGTCAGCATCCACGAATCCTGGGACTGATCCCCTTGGCATCATTGTTGCGAGCTGGCTGGGGTGCTGCTCGACCTTGTTAACGGGGGGCTGGCGAGCACGATGCCGGCGAATCAGCTGGCTAGCTTTATTTGTGGTGAGGAGCCCGTGAGTCCTCGTTAAGTGGACCAATTAATGTTGAATAATGTTGCCGACCTCGCTGGGCCGGGAAGCCCGTGGCATTTCCCGCTCGCTACAACACTTAGAAATCTTTCCGGAGAATTACACCCCCATTATCTTATTTTCATATATTCGTTCATGTGATGTGGACATCACTGGCTGGGCCAGCATTTATTGTCTATTCCTAATTGCCCTTGAACGACGTGGAGATTTCAGAGGACACTTAAGAGTCAACTATCCGGAGTCACATGAAGGCCATACCAGAACCAGGTGAGAATGGCAGATTTCCTTCCCAAATGGACATTAGTGAACCCGAAGATCAACAGTCATCATCGCAACTTTTGTTAAAGTTTCAGATTTTGATGGAATTCACCATCTGCAATGGTGGGATTCAAACTCAGGTTTCCAAAACATGACCCTGGGTCTCTGGAATATTAGTCCAGTGACATTACCACTACTCCACCACCCCCTGGCAGTATGCATATTTAGTCATTATTGATTGTGTTTGTTTTGTTCAAATTTGTATAGTAAAGATTTTTTGGGTGTTTCAATTTAATCTTGTTGATTTCCTTACAGTTGGTTCTTCCATGCATCATATTGTTCAAATAATTACAGTCTATCAAGCTAGATCCTAGTAAGTATGAGTCTAGTCCAATACCTCATAAGAGAGATCAACAGTAAATGGGAATACATAGGGTGGAATTCTCCCATGTCCCCCTCGGCAGGTTCAGTGGCGAGTCGGGGGTGGGGGATGCCAGAATTCAACAGGAGGCCCTAAAATCAGTTCTACACCAGCATGGGTGGGATTCTCTGATCCCAGGCCGGGTTGGAGAATCGCCGGGGCGGGGGTGTGGGTGGGCGGGGGGTGGGGGGGGGGCGCGATTCACGCAACGCTGGTCCGCTGATTCTCCGGTGACCAGAGAATTGGCGTCATTGGTGCCAGCGCAGTCGCGCGGCGCCGATCGGGGGCCGCTCTGCGCAGCCCCCCCCCCCCCCGGCGATTCTCCACGCGGGATGGGCCGAGTGGCCGGCGAGATAGGCTGAGTCCCGCCGGCGCCGTTCACACGTGGTCCTACCTGGCAGGACCTTGGCGTTCATCCTGCAGGGGTCGGCCTGGTGGGGAGGATGGGTTGTCTGACCCCGTGGCCTGACCCGTGATCGGGGCCTACCGATCGGCGGGCCGGCTTCTCCTGGTGGGGGCCTCTTTTACTCCACGCCGGGCCCCTGTAGTTCTATGCCATATTGCGGCGGGGCCGGCGCGGAGAAGGCAACTAGCGCGTATATGCGAGTTTGCGCCGGTCGTAACGCGAGTTTGCGCCGGCCGCAGCGCACATGCTCAGACCCGCGGCGCCCGTTTGACGGCGGTATCAGCAGCTGGAGCTGCGTGAGTCGCTCCAGTGCTGTGCTGGCCACTTGTAGGGGGCAGGATCGCTGATCCTGGATGCCTATTGATGCCGTCGTAAAACGCAACGGCGTTTACGACGGCGTCAGTACTTAGTCTCAGGGTCAGAGAATCCCACCCAAGGATTTCCGACCAGATCTGGCAGTGTTGCCCACCATGGCAGATCGGGAATCACGCTGGTCGCATGTGTGAACCTGATTTCCATCCCACTAATGGAATGCAGATGAAGGAATCTTCCCCCACACGCCCGATTCTCCGCTGGTGTAAAAACACGCTGGTGTAAAACACATGTGGAACAGCGAGGTGTCCAGATGTCAGACCTATATTTATAGGGCCCTGCTCAGATCATGGATATCCGAGGAGAGGATGGTGCTGGAGGCCTGCAGCTACCAGACCCAGAAGGAGCACAGCGCACTGATTGGTGGGTGGATCTTCATGCATGTGGCGTCCATACAAAGCAGCTTGTATTTATTTTCAAAATGAGGGTTACCCTGCAGATTACTCACTACAGACAGGAGGGGGATTAATTTAAACAGCCCTGATATCTCCTCCCATCATTAAAAAGAAAGGTGTTTTGAGTTTTAATTTTCCTCTTTCATAAGAGGTGGTGGACCTTCCCCAACCCTTAAATTTGCAGTGATCCAATTCGCTATGAGAACTAACACACCAAATGCGAGATAAGATAAAATAAAATGATTGGTTTATTTCGCACACACACAAAATATGGGAAAGGAGTTTTGCAACATTTCCCCAGGGGAAAGAAAAGGGCACAGGGTAAGACCACAACAAAAATACAAGTTATAGTTTTACATGAGTCCAGAATCCAGAAGTGTAAGTATAGTGTCAGTTAACTCAGTTGGCTGGATAACTGGGTTCCTGATGTGTAGTGATGCCAAAAGCACGGCCTTAATTCCTGTATTAGCTGAGGTTATTCATGAAGGTCCTCCCTTCTCAACCTTGCCTGAGGTATGGTGACCCTCAGGTTAAATCACCACCAGTGAGTTCTTAAAGTGGAAAGCAGACTGTGGTGACATTTGTATTTTTCATTTATGCAGTGCTTCTTCAGAGGATAGGTTGGTTGACTGTCGCAGGATGATTGTTGTTCCATAAATTGGACTTCCATGAGGGGAAAAGGCACATAGAGTTACCTCAGGTTTGAAGGCACCAGTTCCAATGTTCCAGTAATTCACAGTGAAGATAAGGGCCATGCAATTGCATCTAGGCAGAGCTCCTTCAGCTGTTACCGGTTTGATGTTAGACAAATGTAGGCTACTGCCTGGAGTCCTATTATCTTCAGAGTTCAAACAGTGACTGAAGATAAGATCCAACAGTTTATTAATTGAAAGA
Organism: Scyliorhinus torazame; assembly: GCF_047496885.1. Classification (NCBI taxonomy): domain Eukaryota; kingdom Metazoa; phylum Chordata; class Chondrichthyes; order Carcharhiniformes; family Scyliorhinidae; genus Scyliorhinus; species Scyliorhinus torazame. Next base: position 329,963,629 of record NC_092707.1, on the reverse strand, counting down.
ATTCAAACAGCTCAAGTCTCGGTCATATGACAGTGCGGTTTCGAATTGATTAGTGAGGCCCCTTGTTGAAAACCGTTGTGTTTTGGAGCTTGTAATGGTCGGACCATTAACCCAGCATTGGCTATTTGGAGTCACAAACAACTGACATTTTCCATGGTGGCACCCAGATTTGAATACAGCAGCGCAAATGCAGCTGGATCGATGCGTCATTTGCATGAAATATAATAAGGGTAAAGGCATGAAATGCCCTCCAGGAACCACTCCCTTGCCAGATGGCGCTTTTGCCTGTATATAACTTGATTTTATCGAATTGCCAAAAGCACAGTGCTATAGATATTGTTTAGTAATAATTGATGTGTTTAGTAAATGGATTGAAGCCTTCCCCACCACTAATTGTACGGCACATACGGTGGTGAAGTTGTTGTTAACGGAAGTCATTCCTCGTTTTGGGGTACCCAAAATGGTGAGCTCAGACAATGGACCACATTTTGTGGCTCGGATCAATACTGAATTGTGCGAAGCACTCATAATTAAATAGCAACTGCACTGCGCGTATCACCCGCAGGCAGCAGGAATTGTGCAAAGAGCCAACAGGACTTTAAAAGAAAAATTATCTAAATTAACTGAAGAAACTGGGTTAAATTGCCGAAAAGTATTACCCTTGGCACTGTTTCACATGCGAGTGACTCCCCATTCGCCGACCAGACTGTCAGCTGCAGAGATAGTCTATGGTCGGCCAATGAGGACTCCCTGGGATGACCATGATAAACCCCTAGAGGGAGTAGACCTCCATGTGATGGGGGAACAAATGCAGAACTATTTAAAGCAATTAACAATTTCTCTGAAGTTTCCCCACTCACAGGTGAAACAGGCACATCTCCCAGTAACGGCAGGGACAGCCGTCCCTCGATATCCAGTTATCAAACCCGGAGACCACGTGTTTGTGAAAAACTGGGACAGAAAGAAACTAGGACAACGGTGGAACGGACCCTTCCTCGTACTACTGACTACACCGACATCCGTCAAGCTTGAAGGACGTTCAAGTTGGATACCTCTACCCGATTGCAAGAAGATAGTCTCCAACCCAGGCGAGAACACAGGATGAAGATCTTCAGTATAATTTTTGGACTCTCTGGATTATTTAGCCTTAATGGCCACTCGGTAGTAAAAAAAACGAACTAAACGAGACCTGCTTTCCATACCTATTTATATATGTCATATCTTTATGCCGAAAAATTGAATGTAAGCAAGTGTTGGGTTTGTACCCACATCCCCGTCCATTCGAGGGAAGGAATACCTCTCCAATCCTTCCCCTTTCATATCACAGAGGCGGTTGAATGGATTTTACGACAAAATCAAACAGGGAGCAGGGGAGATAGGGGGGATATGGAAATATGGAGTTCTGCTGGCTATGACATAACTAAATTTTCAGCTTCGTATCAACCTACCTATAATCATGCCTTGACTCTGTTGCTCTTATTAGCCTTAGTTTTATTAGCTCTGATTATGTCACCTTTGCTCACGAGTCGTCAGGTATCTTTCGGATACCGTCACGTGGTTCAAGCTCGAGTTATGATTAATAAGTCAGCACACTGCTTAGTAAGATTGAAATCAACGGTCATTTATTATGTACAGCAATAAATACTTACACAATAATCCTTCTTTCTATATCACTACCTACCACTACTGGCCAATACTTAACTTTTGGGGATGGCCCACCAGGTCAGGGAAACAAATGGTTTATCGAATTGGATCTGGCCTGCGGGATTCAAAAGGCTGATACGGGTCAATGGCTAGGAATCTCTATCGGGTAGCGATCGCTGGAGTCAAACTCACTGTTTCTGGTCGATGTTCTTGCGAAGGTTGCGAGCAGGAGAAGAAGGGAGAGAGAGCGAGATCTGAACTTAGCCCCTCAATTTATAGGGCCCAGCCTCTCGGGGCGGCCCTTGACCCTGAGTCCCAAGCGATTGGACTTGTTCCCAATCACTGGGTTCGATATGCTCCAATAATGGGCCGATTCCTCGATCGGGGGGTGGTCGTTCACCTGTCTTTGTTTCGGCCACTGCAGGCGCCGAGAGGTCTGGCCCGGCATTCAATTGCTAATATGTTGCAATTGTTCCTGGCGATAGCCGATTAAACTGCAGATGTCTGTGTTGATGTGCTGCTAATGGTCGCAGGTATCGATCTGGGCCCACTTCCCCAGAGCCGAATACCCTATTCTGTCTGCAGCTGTCCGTTTGTGTCCTGTTGGCTGCTTTTCCCATCAGCCTTTTCGGCTAGCCATTTTATATCGGGTTTTGGCCAAATTAATCGGGAATCAGCCATTTTAGGTGGCTACAGGCCCTCCTTGTGATCCTAGCGTGAAGGATCACATAAATTTTGTCCTTTCCGTTCCCTGACCGGGGGGGACACCTCCTACATGGCCACTACTCTGACCCTAGCTATGCACAAAAATTTACCTAAACAATTCTTGAGGGCGCTATGTCAGGCAGGGGCATGCATCTACAAAATAAAACTTGGAACCTCTAATTTTACCTAAATACGCTCATCAAGCATTGCATCATCCTATTTCTCTAAAACATACAACAACAATTATAACATTCAATATACTCTTTCCTAGCTTAGCAGTCAAGCGCAGGATCATACATTTTCTGTTACTGGGGTTTTGTACATTTTTTTATTTACAGAAAGACGCAAGTGCATGTTTTATTATTATGGTTTTATATGTCGCGGGGGTCTGGGGTCTGGTCATACCCGAACATAGGGGATCGGATCCGATATACCGGGGTTCGAGCGCGGTACGCTCTCCTTCTCCATTTGCGGAGGCGCATAGTCTGCACTGCACAGCAGAGCATTGCTAACGCTAACAGTGCTTCAATTACGTAAGACAAGGAGTACCAGGTTATGAACTTGGCACACCAGGATAATGCAGCGTGGCTGGTAACTGGGCCCTCGGTACTGCGGGGCAGTGAAACATTAACGGCTGGGGGGTTTGAAGTAATGGGGTCCACGTTCCCGTGCAACCAAGTGTTCATAAGAAACAGTTGAGCACGATGAACGAAGTCCTCATCGCTGTCCTCTTTCTTTGTCTTTCTTTGTGTTCTCTGTTTTTCTCCGGTCCCGGAGCTTCTGGAGTTCTGTAAAGCAAGCATAGTATCTGTAACTACCTTGGTATAATATCCGGTATGTTAGTGTGTCTGTCCTTCTTGGGGCCAATTAAACCCTTATAATTGGTCACTATATGTGACTCTCCCATTTTTTTTTTCAAAACAAATGTTAGGACACGGCACACTTCCCAATGGTGGACCAGTGCTAAGTTTATCATCCAAATGCTCTAGGATGTAAATAGCATGAGGCAGCAACCCAAAAGTCGCCTAAATAAATAAAACTGTTTTGAAAGGAAAAGGTCGAATGAGGTGCGTATGGGCAGCGACGGGTAAGATTTGGATGGGATCCCCGGGTAGGACAGCTACCAATACCGTATATCCCCTACCCGAGCGTTTTTGACCAGCGGGGGGTCCCCAGGCAGGGCTGGTCTCACGCCGTTTCTCCACTACCTGAGCAACCGACAAGAACGGGCAAAAATGTAGTCATCATGGTGGGGTTGCTGCTGTGATTCTACTCTCGAATCAGATCGGGCGTCTGGCACTCGAACCAGTACCAGCTGAAACGCTAGTTCCTCTGAACGAGCGTGTGGTCTGCTGACCAGGTATCTGTGGAGAAGTTGGTACCGCTGAACAAGCGTCTGGCCGCGGTGGGTGTCCGTTGGAAAGAGCTAAAAGGTTTCAGGTGAATGGGTGTGTGACAGTGAGAAACATTCTCCTGTCGGACGAACAACACTTAAACAAAACATACAAACAACATAAAACATCCTGCAGGTTCCACAGGAAGGACAACACTTTCCCCCAAGTGTCTCCTTTAAATCATCATGTGGACACCTCAGTTCTCTGTTGCGAACAGGGTCGCAAAGGGGTTGGTGGATTGGGGGTCCGACTCGAGGTCGTCCCCTTCTCCCGGGTGCTAAACTCTGGAGTGAATTAATGTTGAGAGGGCTGCGTGGTGTGATTTGGGGTTGCTTTCGTCGTTGCGGACGAGTCTGTAGGAGTTGTCGCGGTGCCAATCGGTTTCGTCGAGTTGTGTGAGGACAAAGTCGGGGTCGTCCGTATGGTTCGGTGGTCGGTGGTGTGGTTTGTTGAGGAAAGTGATCAGGAAGGGATCACTGGAGTCGAACTCGGAGTCACTGGGTGTGGGTCCTGTTGTATGAGGATAGTAGGGAGGCGTGCTGTGGCTATCGTCAGAGTCACAGTCGCTGTCTCTGCTGCTGCAGTCCGTGGGCGTTCCGGGGCGGAGTGTAAATTTTGGGGGTGGAGTCAGGGGCGAGTCCGTGTCTGGGCTGGACGTGGCGGGGGTTGGTGTGGTTACGTTGGCTGTGGGAGGGGTGTGGGCTGCTGCGTCAAGCATGACGTGGTGGGCGTGGTTTGACTGTGCTCCATAAGCCTTTAACTGGTTTATGTGAAACCACGCAGTCTTACCATTTGGGTATTTGATTTTATATACCGATGGGCTTCCTTTATCGGTAATGGAGTACGGACCCAAGTATTTCGGAGACAGAAATGTGCATGGGTTATACACAGCCAACATGACTTGTTGTCCTATATTATACTCCGTTGCATGTACTGCCTTATCAAAACAGGCCTTGCTCTGTTTTCTTTTAGTGCCCAGTTTAACAGCGGCTGCTAACAGCCGTTTTTACATTCGCAAGTAATTGCTCAACGGCTTTCTCGTGGGTGAGGGCCGTAACTTCAGGGCTGGTCGGGTCTAAACCTAACAAGTACTCTGTCCCTTTCATGGGGCGTCCGGTCATGAGGGTGTGTGGGGTGTAACCCGTGGAGGTGGAAACAGTGTTACGCAAAAACATCAGCGCAAAGGGAAGGACAGAATCCCGTAACAGCCTCCCCGAACAGGGGCCGGAACGTGGCGACGAGGGGCTTTTCACAGTAACTTCATTGAAGCCTACTCGTGACAATAAGCGATTTTCATTTTCAAGTGGTGTTGTTCTGCTGGATCATTTTTCGGAGGTTGGTTTTTAGGGTCCGATTCATGCGCTCCACTTTCCCACTCGACTGTGGGTGGTACACAATGTGAAATTTTTGGGTTATGCCAAATATCGTGAGGACGTTCTGCATGACCCGTCCCGTAAAGTGAGAACCTTGGTCCGATTCAATACTGCGGGGGAGTCCCCATCTTGTGAAGATGTGGTGGGTTAGGATCTTGGCTGTGGTTTTCGCGGTGTTGGTGCGGGCTGGAAATGCTTCCACCCACTTTGTAAAAGTGTCTATGACCACCAGAACATATTTATAGCCATTCCTGCAAGGGGGCAATGGACCTATAAAATCGATCTGGAGGTTAGTCTAGGGGCCGTTAACGGGTCGGGTATGGCTGAGTTGTGCCTTTTTGGCATATCTATCTGGGTTGTTCTGTGCGCGGATGAGGCAATTCTCAATGTAATGGGATACATCCTCTTTGAGATTTGGCCACCAACAAAGCTGTTTGAGGTGGGCTGCGGTGGGATCGATTCCCTGGTGTCCATGACCATCATGGCATAAACAGATTAATTGGTTCCTATCCTGCTTCGGAACTACATAAAGGGTGTCTTTCAACACCACACCGTCATGTGTGGTTATCGTATTTCTGAACCTCTCGTATGGGGCTGGAAACTTCCCTTTCACGATCTCAGTGAGAGCGCTATCCTGCTTCTGGGCCTCTACTAGATCTTCGATCCTAATCTGCGTGACCTGAACTGCACTCACTGGCGCACTCACTGGGGCGCTTTCAGGGGGCTTCCAAAAGTACCCATGCCTGGATCCTGACTTAGCCAGTGCGTCGGCTTTTACATTTCCAGGGGGGGAGGAACGATGGTGGCTGCGGACTTTTATAATGCCAAAAGTCCTGTCCTTGGCTTTTTGCAAAATATGGCGGAGTAATGGGGCTGAGGGGAGGGGTTTCCCATCCGCGGAAACAAATCCTCTTGTATCCCAGAGGGGCAGAAATTCGGTGAGGCTGTTGCAGATGTATAGACTGTCTGAATATATGTCTGCTGGGCTGGGGAAGGAATCTGGGTGCTCTACAATGTAAGCGATGGCCGCAAGCTCTGCTGCCTGCGCGCCTAAGTGTCCGGGTAATTTTAATGCGATTTCCTCGAGGGCGCGTCCCTGCGCGTCCTCAACATAAATCCCACAACCTGTTATGCGTTGCCCATCCAGGACTGTGGAAGATCCATCCACATAAATCCTAATGGGGTCACACGTGTCCGGGTGAGGGGGGTTCTGAGATAGAGTGGCTAGTTTTCTGGGGGGTGTTTTCGCGATAAAGGGGCCTGTATTATGGTGGGGCGAGATGATTTCACACTCATGGGGGGTTCTGGGGTACTGTAGATTGTCCGCTAAGTATGTGTATGGTTTGGTCCGTTTGACTGTGATGTCCCGTCCTTGTTATTGAAGGGTCCACCTATCAGCGCGGATTTGGCTGACGGTACCGTCTTTAAGTCGTCCGTCTAGTAAAAGTTGGGTGGGGGTGTGCTCGGTCAAAATGGTGATGGGGTTCAGTCCGGTAATGTATGAACAGTACTGGACTGCCCAGAAAACTGCAAGCAGGTGCCTCTCACAGGCTGAGAATCCCTGCTCCACAGCATCTAAAATTCGGGAGGCATAAGCCACGGGTCTTAGCTGGTCGTGCCGTTCCTGCAGGAGCATGGCTGAAAGGGTGCGGTCTGTGGTCGCTACCTCTATTGCGTAAGGGGCAAGCGGGTCTGGAACTTGTAGTGCGGGGACGGCTATGAGCGCCTGTTGTAATGATTCCACAGCATCCGTATGCTGCGGAAGCCACTCCCAGGGTGCTCCTTTCCTTAGGAGGTCTGTGAGGGGCGCTGCCTTGCTGGCGAAACCGTCAATGTGGTTTCGGCAGTAGCCAACCAGTCCTAAAAACAACCGGAGGGCTGAAACGTTTTGGGGAAGGGGCAATTTAGCGATCGAGTCAATTGTTTTGTGCTCAATCTCGCGTTTGCCGTGTGTGATAATAGTACCCAAATATACCACTTTTTCTTCCAATATCTGGGCCTTTTTGGGGTTGACTTTACAGCCAATGGAATGTAGTAATTCCAGGAGTTCGGACAGAAGCTCAATGTGCTCTTCCTTTGTGTCTGTCTGCAGTAGTAGATCGTCTACATACTGTACCAGACATTCGGGGCGAGACAATTTCGCTAGTCCATTTGCCAGCTGTCGGTGGAAAATGAAGGGGGAGTTGTGGAAGCCTTGTGGCAGGCATGTCCACGTGTACTGCTGCGCTCTGAAAGTGAAGGCAAATTTGTACTGGCACGCCTTTGCCAATGCAATGGACCAGAATCCATTACTGACGTCCAAAACCGTGAAATATCGGGCACGGAGTCCCTGTTTGAGCATGGTCTTGGGACTTGTTGTAACGATGGGGGCTGCTACGGGGGTGACTTTATTGAGTTCCCGATAATCAATGGTCAAGCGCCATGATCCGTCGGGCTTCCTTACTGGCCAAATCGGGGTATTATTAGTTGAGGCTACCAATCTTAGAATGCCCTGCTCTAATAAACTTTCTATAACCTTTAGGATTTCTTCCTCTGATTCTAGGGGGAATCCGTACTGCTTTTGGGGTCTAGGGTCCGGTCCTGTTATTTGTACGGAGCCAGTCATCCACAGTCGTGTTTGTGGGTCGCGAATGCTTTCCTGTTTTTTTGCAGGACTGCCTTAACCTGTCGGTCCGTGCTGAGTGTGGTGGGGTTGAACCAAAACACACCTACTGCGCTAATTTTGTTCATATAGTCCCCTATATTGAGCGTTGCGGGGGCTCTAGTGGATTTCGCCATCTTCCAGACATACTGGTTGACTGGATCGAAAGAGAGGTGGTGGGAATTCATGAAGTCGATCCCCAAAATGTGCTCTGCTGTTGGGGGCAGGTCGACTAAAACTACGGGGTGTTTTGTGTTAATGGTTCCGATTTGGATGGGTACAAGGGCTGTGATGTGCCCTGCTGTGAGTGGCCTGTGAAGCCGCTGAGGGTGATAGTGGCTGTAGTGGGCCACATGTCCTTACCAAGGATGGAGGAATTTAAGGTGGTGCGGGACCCTCCTGTGTCCCAGAGAAGCTCGATCGGCTGTCCCCTAATTTTTGCTGCGACTACGGGTCGTCCTGACCTATCCCAAAGGGTATCGCAGACCCAACTGGGGGAGCCTGTACACCGTCAGTCAGTTCCGGTCAAGTCTGACTGATCCGACTGGGCGCTAACGCTATGTATGGGTTCTGCCTTTTTCTTATTGAGAGTGCCTATCTGTTGGGCTCTGTGTGGCTTTTTAGGGGCATTGCATTCTTTGGCAAAATGTCCCAACTGTCCGCAATTGTAGCATTCTTGCGGTTTTGCTGGGGGGCTACTCTTTCCCTCGTTTACCCAGACGGGGTTCTGAAGAGTGGTTCTTACTGCCTGCACTCTGCGGCAGCTTGTTTTTCCTCGGGGGTTCTAGCGGCGGGTTTATTGTGAGCCGACTGTTCCCAAACGCGGGACAATCTTTTGACCACCCACTTCTCATTATGAGCCTCCTCCGAGGGGTCATAATTACTACAGGCATTCTGTCCTGCTTCCGTTGCATGGGAGATAAGGGTGCGGGTCCATTTGGCCATATTGTCTGCGGACAAATGGGCACGGTCTACGTTTCCGAAAACGGCTTCAAAGTGAATCCACAAGCGTCCTGCGAACGCTGTGGGGTGTTCAGACTTTTTCTGTCTGCACTTATTTAGGCCATCTACGGGGTCACCCCGGTTATACCCAATCGCATCCAGGATCGCGGTATACATTTCTGCAAGGCTGCCTCCTCCTACGTTCTGTGGGTCGGGAAGGGCTGCTTTGACCGATGGGTCTAAGCTGAGGACCATGAGCTTTACCTGCTCTTTCTCATCCAGGCCGTACAAGGTCGCCTGGTGTTTGATGGTGGCAAAGAAATGGTGTGGGTCTGAAGCGGGGAGGAACGGTGTGATTTTAGTACACGCGTCCCGTAATTGGGTCACTGTGAGGGGGGTGGAATATAGGACTTCCGCCTCGTCTGCTGTGGCTGTGCGGTGGGTTGTTACAGGGTTCATGGGAGCCTGAACTACATGCTGTGTGGGGGGTGGGGGTGCTTTCCTCCTTTGGGGCTTTCCCTGCGCACATGTTCCCTGAACATATCTCTGCGCTGCCTCCTGCAATTCTTCCCAATCAGGGCCGTCTTCCTGTTCTAAACTTTCCCCAAAGGTTTCTTGGAATCCTTTTTGGACAGAAAGCATTGATTGCAGGTCTGCAATTTGCTTTTGGCACTTCGCGTGGTCTATGATACTCTGCCTTTGTTCTGTGGTTGCAGCGTGGAGCGCTCTCAAGGCTGCCTTGAGATCACTACATTGCTTCTGTAGCGTCTCCACCTGTTTCTCTGCCTCTTTCTTAACCAGGACTGCACGCTGCGTGTCCTGATAAGCCTTCTCATACTGGGATTGAAAACTGCTGAAATGTGCCAGACAAGACTGGTGACCCCGTTTGGCTTCAGCCACCTCTTCGTCCTTGGCTTCTAACTGCCTTTTCAATTCCAGGTTCTCTTTCTCCATCTCGCATACATCGATTTTACTCATACGATGAATGCCTTCTATTTCTTTCCGGAGCATCCTGACGACCTCCTCTGTGCCTCGCAATTGTGCCATACAGGACACGATTGCCATCGGCTTGCGCGCTTTTGCTAAGCTCTTCTTATGAATTTCACTCATGTTCTCCCACCAAGTATGCCCTATACTCCTGGGACCTGAGTCATCATTATCACAGAAACCATTCCACACGGGCCATCCTTTGCCCTGTAGAAATTTTTCCGAATTTCCACTTCCCAAATGGGACACTGTTCCACTTTAACGCTGCTGATCGGTGCGACCGCAAATTCTTCGGGATTCATGAGGCGATGCATTGCCTGCATGGCCATCTCTCTTATCTGCTTGCTTAGTTCGAATTTGGAACAGGGGGCTAAGGTGGTGTCGTAGATGCAGGTACGGCTTGCGCTAATTTCCGAAAATACCGACTTCCGACAGTTTTGACGCAACAAAATCTATCAGTTTTACCTTATAACCCTGTTAGTTACGCATGCATACACACACTTCCGAATTGTGAATTATTAACAAGAACCGCTTGAACACTTGTGGGTTTTTTTTTTTGTTTCCAATTGGATTCTATTCAAATTTCTGGGGTTCTCCCGGAGTGGTTTTCCACTTCTATATCGGGTCCCGGCGGAGTCGCCAATTATGTTGCTCTTATTAGCCTTAGTTTTATTAGCTCTGATTATGTCACCTTTGCTCACGAGCCGCCACGTCGTTCAAGCTCGAGTTATGATTAATAAGTCAGCACACCGCTTAGTAAGATTGAAATCGACGGTCATTTATTATGTACAGCAATAAATACTTACACAATAATCCTACTTTCTATATCACTACCTACCACTACTGGCCAATACTTAACTTTTGGGGTTGGCCCACCAGGTCAGGGAAACAAATGGTTTATCGAATTGGGTCTGGCCTGCGGGATTCAAAAGGCTGATATGGGTCGATGGCTAGGAGTCTCTATCAGGTAGCGATTGCTGGAGTCAAACTTACAGTTTCTGGTCGATGTTCTTGCGAAGGTTGCGAGCAGGAGAGGAAGGGAGAGAGAGTGAGATCTGAACTTGGCCCCTCAATTTATGGGGCCCAGGGGCTTGCCGCCTCTCGGGGCGGCCCTTGATCCTGAGTCCCAAGCGATTGGACTTGTTCCCAATCACTGGGTTCGATATGCTCCAATAATGGGCCGATTCCTCGATCGGGGGGTGGTCGTTCACCTGTCTTTGTTTCGGCCACTGCAGGCGTCGAGAGGTCTGGCCCGGCATTCAATTGCTAATATGTTGCAATTGTTCCTGGCGATAGCCGATTAAACTGCAGATGTCTGTGTTGATGTGCTGCTAATGGTCGCAGGTATCGATCTGGGCCCACTTCCCCAGAGCCGAATACGCTATTCTGTCTGCAGCTGTCCGTTTGTGTCCTGTTGGCTGCTTTTCCCATCAGCCTTTTCGTTTAGCCATTTTATATCGGATTTTGGCCAAATTAATCGGGAATCAGCCATTTTAGGTGGCTACAACTCCACCCGCCCTCACTGTCCACTCGTATAATGTTCAAGGTTCCATGTGTTTTAATAAATAAGGGAAAGGGAAGTTAATGGGGCAAAGTAGGTGCAACCTTTCAGTTGACTGGCAAGGACCGGTACCAGGCATATCCAGCAAGGGCATGCTTAACTGTGATTGGTCCAGGGTGTGGAATATAACCTCTAACAGTTCATGGGGACAGACATCTCCAATCCCCTGGATGACATTAGCTGATGATTTTACGGCCTATAATGGAACCTATTTCATATGCGGCACTAAAGCATTTCCATGGCTCCCCATTGATTGGACAGGATCCTGCTTTTTGGGATATGTCGTACCTCAAATGCGTCACCTACCCACCCTTAAGCACTCCCCCTTGTGAGCAAAAAGGACTATTTCAAAAACGGAACAGTTCTTTATAATGGCCTTTCCCTTGTATGGAACGGGCAAGGCATCCGACGAACTGATCCACATGGCCTCAGCATTGGAACAACTGGTGAACGTAACGGCAGCAGAAGCCAGGGAAACTGGACAGGTACTGGCTGAGGTCTCAGCTGAGCTAGTGGCTGTCCGGACCATGGCATTACAAAATCGACTGGCTTTGGATTATCTGTTAGCCTCGCAGGGAGGAACGGCGCTATCGTAGGTCAGGAATGCTGTACTTATATTCCAGATGGCTCTGAAAATATCACTAACCTGGCCGACCATATTAAGAGACAGGCTGCTCAAATTCAAGAGATTGGTGGTGAATTTCATGACTATAACCCGGTTGGCTAGGGTGGTTGAGTCACGGATTATTTGACTGGATCTTTAAGGCCTTCATGCTGTTACTACTTCTGTTAGTATGGATAGGAATGCTTGGTTGCTTGTGTAAATGCATTTTGAATCGAGTCATGGATATACCTATTTAACTAGTTGTCATGATATGACAAAAGGAGGGAATGTGATATGGTACGAATTAAGTAATGGCATGATGGGAAAACTGGTCAATGGGAAGACTGGTCAAAATATTTGATACAATGTAAGAAATGCTGCCCTAACCATTTCAGACTCCTGTAAGACTAATAAGGCCGACTCTGCATAACTTGAAGTATGAATAAGATCAGAGAAGGTCAAGCCATTCCAAAATACCGGACCTCGGCAACTCCTGATAAGACTAACTCGTCATAACTCAGGCCGTAGGAATAAGACAAGATAAGGTCAGGAAGAAATAAGTCTCCTCCGACCTCTCAATGTTCCCTCCAAGGACAAGATAATGGTGTGAATGATGCGACAAAGAGCCCAATAAGGTCAGCAGGCATTGCTTCAGTTTCTACTTCCAATCAAATTCCTGACTAAGCTGCAGTCATGCAATCTTGATAATGATAATGTATAAATGCTGAACTGATTTTCTGTAAAAACGCGGACTTGAGAAGGAATCCGCAGTTTCACTAACTGCTCTCTGACCTCAGGTTTCAGCCATTACTGCATGCAGTCTCTTCTTAAATAAAGCCTTGTTATTTTGTCTCAATGAGCGCTGTTGAATCTTTCTACTACAGAAGCAGGAAAATATTGACTACAACACACCGACGCAAAATTTATGTACTTTCACAATAGCAAAATTGACACCAAACCTGGATCGATTCAGCAACTGTGGAGGGGCTAGCACCGACACCATGTGGACACAATCAATTCCAATTTAAAACGGTACGGGATTATGCCGGGTCCGTGATTGACACTCAGGAGGCTGACAGGCTGCAGCTGCATATAAACATTACAATCCCCATACACACTCATCCCAGTCAACAAGATGGCATTGGTTGTGCTGGAGCGCGTCCATACAGTTGATGGATCAGCTGAGGTCAGAGAGCACCTAGGGTGGTTGGCCTTGGGGGACACCGATAACGATCTGTGGCCCTAAATTCAAAGTGGGCCATTAGCAGCGTGTGCAGTTGCATAGTCGCCTTGCTGGTAGCGGCAATGTTGTTCCGTGCCCATCCACTCTGACCCCACAGTCCACCACCTGGCCACCCTCCGTTACTCCCCCCGGCCCTGTCGGAAGCCCCCTGGCCAACGGCACAACTGTCAGTATATTTTGGCGATGGTGGACACTTTCCGTACCCCCTCTCTCTCCCTCAGCAGCCATGACACCGGTTTCCCGATTTTTAAAAGCACAAGTGAACCGCGCCATCGGGAACTTGGCCCATTGGAGGCGGAGCATCGTAAAGGCCCCAGTGAATACTGGGTCAGGCCTGCTGATAACATGCAAACGATGTGCACTGAATGTCCGTTCCGGACCGCACTGACGCCACTTATAAGGTGACAGAGAATTGCGATTTGGCATCAAATCGGCGCCCACCACGATTTTAGCGTCAGAACCTATTCTCCGCGCAATCACGTTTCGCGATTTTGGCATCAGCCAACAGAGAATCCCACCCAGTATCTCTGGTGGTGAGAATTCTTCTTTAGAAATGAAAAGAAGCTTTTTGCTTCGCCAGGAATGGGCATTAGCACTTTTTGCAATAATATAATGAGACTCTCCTTTTCTGTCTGAAAGTTAGAAATTCCTCAGGTATGAGTCATGGCTAGTCATGGTAAACCTTGTCCATTTAAAAAATAAATATGAACATTTTTATGGAGTAACCCGATTGATGTAGATATGTATTTATTTTCCTCCCTGTCTCAACAAGGACAGTTCCCCTGAAGATTGCTCCCTCCAGCCATAGCAAGATGAATCTTCCAGTCCTGTTTAAATCCTCACAAACTTGGTTTCTACAATCTGAGCACAAACTCCCAAGACCTGTATGATAAATAATAGTGACTACTTCTATCTCTCTGCTGTCTCTCTCTCTCAGATTCTTGCAGACCAACAATGCCGATCGGTTCATGAATATCTTAAGAAAACCCTGTAAGCCAATAAGTACAATAGCTTTCTATGTCTGTCCCCCTATTATATCCCACCTCCATGACAAGGTGAATCACATGGGCCTTAAATCCAAGTAGAAATGCTGATTAACTATCTTCTAAATCCCAACTCCATTCTATCTTTAAATTAAATAAGCAATTTGAAATATAGTTATTTACAAACCTAACATTTCTAACATCTCCTTGTGAGAGTTGGAGACGAACAGTTCCTCCAGAGTCATCTCAGATGCCCTTGCCATTGTCCACAGGTATGAACATCTTGCACCTTCTTCCCAATAAATCCATCTGGGCCTCAGTGACCCTGTAGCAAGCAAGCCCCCAAGGCTTGTTGTCAAGTAAGATTCAAAGCAAGTCGCATGACTCCTTCACTGCTCACTGCTTAAATGAAACAGACAGTCCCAGAACATGATAAACATATAACTTTATACTTGTAATTGCGTTTTATATCATATTTTTTGAAAATATTTTTATTAAGGCATTTATACATTTTTAACAACAATTTTCAAGAGGAACAAAAACAAAGTAAATAACACCCATCCAACCAACAACCACACCCAGCCAACGTGGCTTACATACACAGTTCCCCAGTCCCCCTCCCCCACAAACTAATCCCACCTCAACCACCTCCCCCATTTATATCTGCTGACAGCTTAGTTTTCCCCAAAGAAGTCGATAAACGGTTGCCACCTCCGGGCGAACCCCAGCATCGATCCTCTCAGGACGAACTTGATCTTCTCAAACCTGAGAAACCCGGCCATGTGTATATTAATTATTTTGAACCAGTTCACAGGCGGCTGGCTGAAGGAACAACATGGTGGCTGCAAGAAATGGAAAATATACGCAAATTTAGGTTATTTTGCTATAGTTCCTAGTTCCTGATTGGTAGGTTGGGGGGAGGGGAGGGGGGGTGAGTACCTAATGTGAGGGTTACCGCTTTGTGTTTTTCTTAATTGTCCTTACTTGAGTGAATTAACATAATAACATTACACAGCGGTTATTTGAGCCAATCATATGTAAATGTGGCAGGTATTTCATTCAGTGTAATAGATATGGCTGGACGCTAGACCTTTACTTACATACAAGTGGACCAATGGTATCGTTGAAGGTTTCAGAGAATCAGTTATTTTAGATTAGTGCTGATTCCATGCAGAGTACAGCAGAAAAGTTGGTGCCATTATGAGCAAGATGACACGGTCTCAAATATCCACAGATAGTTTCCATGACGAATTTAGCTGCAAGAAATTATAATCGAAATTTAAAAGTAAAAACAAAACCCAGGCCTTTTAGATAGAAAATGCTGGAATTGCTCAGCAGATCTGGCAGCATCTGTGTTGTGAGAGAGAAACAAGGTTAAGTTTCTGGCCAATGGCTTTTCTATTCTGTCAAAAGATCATCGACCTGAAAAACTAATCAAAAAGTAGAATAATGAGGATGCTGCAAATCTGAAATAAACACAGGAAATGCTGGCTGGGGGGAAGGGGGGGACTGATGTCTGAACCTATCTTGATAACTAAGGTGCTGTATATTGTGGCCTTTGTCATGATATGCATTCATGCACATAATGAGATACAGACAGGCAGTGACAGACACCCAGTACAGTCAATCAACACACAAGTCAGAACACAACCAATCACCAGGCAGAACACTAGAGGGGGATTCCCATTATAAAACACAAGAGGCATCAGCATTCTGCCTCTTTCCACTGGTGACAACTGTAGTGACAGTCAGGGTGTATATATCAGTTAGCACCTTCTACACGTGCCTCAGAGCTAGTCTGGTCTAGTTAGTTATAGTTAGCAGACTTAGATTAGTAGAGTGTCAACCCACAGCAAGCTGTGTGCACTGCTCCAGAAGTTCAATAAAACATATTGAACTAACGTCTAAGTTTGGTGTCTACTTTACAGTACAACTGCATCCAGTTGCAGTCCATGTTACCCCAGGGTGGATAACACGGCATGGTACCAGTAGTCTACTTTATCTAAGTGGTTTACCTCGAGTGATTCAGTGATGACCAGCGAGTGCCTTCCAGCGGCATGGAGAAGATCCAGGCCCCTCCACAGCTACAGATCTCCAGCAATCTCGGCGCCAACTGGGGGGTCTTCAAGCAGAGGTTTCTTCCCTACATTGAGGCCTCAGGCCTCGAGGATGTGTCTGATGCCAGAAAAATCATGCTGCTCCTATCAACTGTGGGGGACCAGGCCATCCAAATTTTCAACTTGCTCACTTTTGCCAACGGCCAGGATAAGACCAAATTCAAGACCGTTTTAGCTAAATTCGACAGTCACTGTGAAGTCGAAATGAACGAGAGCTTTGAGCGCTGTCTTCCAGCAACACCATCAGGGTAAGGATGAACCTTTCCAATCCTTTATAACTCATCTCCATATATTAGCGCAGTCTTGCAACTATGGTGACACCGCTGATTCCATCATCAGGGATCAGATCGTGTTTGGGGTCCACTCCGACTCTTTGCGGGAGCAGCTCCTCAAAATTAAAAACATGACCCTGCCAGTCGCAATCGAGACGTGTAAAGTGCATGAACAGTCGAGAAATCGGTACTCCCGTTTCAAATCGGCAGAACAGGAACAACTTGCCTCCCACGAGGCAGAGAGTGTACAGGCCATCGCATGGATGCGGCGCCTCAGTATCGATGAAGGCGGCCATTTTGCACGCTTTTCCCGGGGTTCCACGCATGCGCACCATGAACGGGAGAACGAAGAGGCCGAAGACCAAAGTGTGCAAGTGCGAACGTCATCTGACCGCACTGCGCATGTGTGACGACGCATGGAGCGTAACAATGTCAACGTCATGACGTACCCGAACTGCGGCACCGCCCACTTAAAGCGGCAATGTCCTGCAAAAGGCAGGCGATGTTTAAATTGTGAGAAGCCTGGACATTATGCAGCCTTGTGCAGGTCTGCACCACCGGTCAAGGGCCAACGATCCCATTTCCAACGCAAACGCGTTCGATGTGTACAGTAAGGTCTACTGGATTCTGATCCTGGTAGCACTACGGATCCAGAGGACGACTGCCTGGAGTCCCCATATCGTGTGGGCATCATCACTACATGTGAATATGCCTCCTCACATTCAGCAAGACGGCTATCTATCCTCAATGTGGATTCTGCGGACGAATGGCGTACTGTCATACACGTTAACCAATGCAGCATCCAGTTCAAGCTGGACACTGGTGCTTCAGCCAATCTCATCTCTCAAGCTGATTCTGACCGCATTAAAAAGCAACCCAAAATTCTTCCGCCAGCCTGCCAGCTCCTTGATTATAATGGCAATGCCATAACTGCATTAGGATCTTGTCATCTGTTTGTCTCCAACAAGACCATCAATGCCACACTGCGATTCAAAATCGTCAAGCCTGACAAGGCATCCCTGCTTGGTGCCCATGCATGTAAGCTACTCAGCGAGTACAGCGAGTCCATGCCATGTCCTCTTCCAATGTGAATCTTCAGGCTGACTGTGGTGAATGGAAGTACTGTTAATTCACCCGTGCACTACGATATCATGTTACTGCTGTATTGTGTTACATTATGTGTTTAACCCTGTGGGCTTCACCTATGGGCCATTGTACGGCTTCACCCACAGGGGGATATATCGGGGCATGTACAGGCTCGCCCATGGCTCCACCCCTTACAGGAAGTATAAAGGCAGCTGACCTGTGGGGCTGCATTCATTGTTGTACCGGCCACAGGCAGGCCAGGCTCAGTTGTAAGCTGATTAAAACCACGGTTTACTTCTCAACGTGTCTCTCAGTGAATTGATGGTCGCATCAATTTAATCAGCTTAAAATACTACTATGGAATCAGCCCTCAAAACCTGATAGACTGGGACTCGATCCACAGGCCGCGGAGGCGAGATAAATGTTTTCGCACTGGCTTTGATGCTTCAAGGCCTATCTCTCCGCGTCGTCTACGCCATCCGTCATGGACGAACAGAAAGTCTTCTCCACGCACGGGTGAACCATCGTATTTCTGTCCAGCTCGACGGCGCCGCGTCCTATACAGAGGCCCTCGCACTACTCGAACGCATATATGTACGGCCCGTGAACGAGGTCTACGCGCGACACATCTTCACCACTCGCCGCCAGCGCCCCGGGGAGTCGCTAGATGACTACCTACGTGACCTCAAAGCCCTGCGCACAACTGTAACTACCAGGCCGTTACGGCCCCTCAGCATATGGAGACGTTTACGTGGCTGGGGTCCAATCGAACTATGTAAGACAGCGCCTGCTCGAAAAAGGGGCCCAGGACCTGGAGGACACGGTAACACTAGCTACCTCTCTGGAGGTCGCGTTTCAGAGCCTTACTGCGTTCCCCGCCGACCCCCTCGTAGGCCCCCGACCAGAGACTACCACAGGCTTGTGACGCGCGGCCGCATGCCCATCATGGGGGGCTGCCCTGCTATTTTTGCGGCCAGTCCCAACACCCCCGACAGCATTGCCCAGCCCGCAACGCGAACTGTAGTAACTGCGGGTGAAAAGGACACTTCGCCAAGGTCTGCCTGGCCAGGTCTAAAAACTCGAACTCACAGACCCGACCCACAGGCCCGCAGACCCCGCAAAGTGGCAGCGTGTCTGGCAACTCCGCCTCCGCACAACACGTGCGACTCATGGGGGCCGCCATCTTGGCCATCCTCCCCCACGCGGCCGGCCACGTGCGATCCATGGGGGCTGCCATCTTGGACGCCATCATCCTCACCGCCCGCCACGCTTGACCAACGGGGGCCGCCATCTTGGACGCCATCTGCTACACCGCCCAAGATGTGCGAACGACATGGACAGCAGCCATCGCGGGGCCGCCCCAGCACCTCCGATCACGCCACCGGCTACCCCCAGATCTCGCGGTCACCCTGGACCAGTCGCGACCGGAGTACCTCCGGAGCTCCATGATGGCCGTCTGGGTAAACGGGTACGAGACACCTTGCCTTTTCGACTCCGGGAGCACAGAGAGCTTCATTCACCCAGACATGGTAAGACGTTGTTCGCTCCCAATATTCAAAACGCGACAAACTATCTCCCTCGCCTCTGGGTCGCACTCGGTGCAAATCCAAGGGTGCACTACTGCAACCCTAGTGACCCAGGGCGCTGAGTACACTAATTTTAAACTATATGTGCTCGCAGACCTCTGCGCTCCTCTCCTCGTAGGACTTGATTTTCAGTGCAACCTCAGGAGCCTATCTCTTAAATTCGGGGGGCCCTGCCCCTGCTCAACATATGCAGCCTCGCAACCCTAAAATCGACCCTCCCCCATTCTTTGCGAACCTCACCGCCGATTGTAAGCCAATAGCCACCAGAAGCAGGCGATATAGCATACAGGACAGGACGTTCATTAGGTCCGAGGTCGAGCGTCTCTTGCGGGAAGGGGCCATGGAAGCCAGCAATAGCCACTGGAGAGCTCAGGTGGTGGTCGTCAAGACCGGGGAAAAGTTCCGGATGGTGGTTGATTACAGCCAGACCATTAACCGCTTTACGCAGCTCGATGCGTTATCCCTTCCCCAGATTGCAGACATGGTAAATCTGATCGCGCACTACCGCGTGTTCTCTACGGTAGATCTGAAGTCTGAATATCACCAGGTCCCAATCCGCCCGGAGGACCGCCACTACACGGCCTTTGAGGCAGATGGTCGCCTTTTCCATTTCCTCCGGGTCCCCTTTGGCGTCACAAACGGGGTTTTGGTGTTCCAACGAGCAATGGACCGAATGGTGGACCAGTACGGGCTGCGGGCCACGTTTCCGTACTGCAACCATCTGCGGCCATGATCAGCAGGACCACGACGCCAACCTCCACCGATTTCTCCAAACCGCCCAAAAACTCAACCTCACCTACAACAAGGAGAAATGCGTTTTCCACACAACCAGGCTAGCCATCCTCGGCTACGTCGTGGAAAACGGGGTCCTAGGGCCTGACCCTGACTGTATGCGCCCCCTCCTACAACTCCCTCTCCCTCACTGTCCCAAGGCCCTGAAGAGGTGCCTTGGGTTTTTCTCCTATTACGCCCAGTGGGTCCCCCAGTATGTGGACAAAGCCTGCCCACTATTTAAGGCCACCATTTTTCCACTGGCAGCTGAGGCTCGCCAGGCCTTCGACTGCATCAAGGCGGACATCGCCAAAGCTGCAATGCACGCGGTGGACGAGTCCGCCCCCTTCCAGGTGGAGAGCGATGCCTCAGAGGTCGCTCTCGCCGCCACTCTCAACCAAGCAGGCAGACCTGTAGCGTTCATTTCCCGCTCCCTCACCACCTCTGAAATACAACACTCCTCGGTCGAAAAAGAAGCCCAAGCCATCGTGGAAGCCGTACGGCACTGGAGGTCTACCTCGCTGGGAGGAGGTTTACCCTCATCACCGACCAACGATCGGTAGCCTTCATGTTCGACAATACGCAGCGGGGCAAGATCAAGAATGACAAGATCTTGAGATGGAGGATCGAACTCTCCACCTATAACTACGATATAGTATATCGCCCTGGGAAGCTCAACGCGCCCCCAGACGCCCTGTCCCGCGGCATGTGCGCCAGCGCGCAAGATGACCGATTACGTGCTATTCACGATGACCTCTACCACCCGAGGGTCACCCAGCTCGCCCATTACATCAAGGACCGCAACCTGCCCTACTCCATCGAGGAGGTCAAAGCTGTAACCAAAGGCTGCCAAATCTGTGCGGAGTATAAACCGCACTTCTATCGACCAGATAAGGCCCAGCTGGTAAAGGCGTCCCGGCCCTTTGAACGCCTTAGTATCGATTTCAATAATCGCAACAAGTACCCCTCCAATAATCGCAACAAGTACTTCCTGAACATCATAGACGAGTTCTCCCGTTTTCCGTTCGCCATTCCCTGATATGACCACTCCCACAGTCATCAAAGCCCTGCATAGTGTCTTCACCCTGTTCAGTTTCCCCAGCTATGTCCACAGCGACAGGGGCTCGTCGTTCATGAGCAACGAACTGCGTCAGTACCTGCTCAGTAAGGGCATCGCCTCGAGCAGGACTACCAGCTATAACCCCAGGGGAAACTGTATATTTTGGACCCATTGGAGGGGATGGGGGAGGTCATGCAGATCTTAAGGGAATTTGGCAGTTTCTCGGGGCATAAATTGAACGGGGGAAGAGCGAGCTGTTTGTGATCCAGGCTAAAGGACAGGAGAAGAGACTGAGGAAGCTGCCGCTGAGGAAGGTAGAGAAGAGCTTTCGCTACCTGGGAATACAGGTGGCCCGGAAGTGGGATTTGTTGCATAAGCTCAATCTGACCTTGCTGGTGGAAGAAATGGAAGGGGACTTTAAAAGATGGGACATGCTCCCGCTGTCACTGGCGGGGAGGGTACAGACCGTGAAAATGACAGTCCTCCCCAGGTTCTTATTTGTATTCCAGTGCCTTCCCATCTTCATCCCGAAAGCCTTTTTCAAGCGGGTTAATAAGATCATCTCAATATTTGTGTGGGCGAACAAGACCCCGCGAGTGAAGAGAGTGCTGCTGGAACGCAGTCGGGGAGAGGGTGGGCTGGCGCTGCCGAACTTTTGCAACTGCTACTGGACGGCCAACATTGCCATGATCAGGAAGTGGGTATTGGGGGAGGGGTCGGTATGGGAGCGGTTGGAGGCGGCGTTATGCAAAGGCACCAGTTTGGGAGCGCTGGTAACGGCACCTCTGCAGTTCTCGCAGGCCCGATACTCCACAAGTCCCGTGGTGATGGTGACTCTGATGATCTAGGGGCAGTGGAGGAGACACAAGAGGGTGGAGGAAGTGTTGGTCTGGACCCCGTTATGTAACAACCACAGGTTCCTGCTGGGTAGGATGGACGGCGGGTTCCAGAGCTGGCAGAGGGCGGGTATAAGGAGGATGGGTGACCTGTTTATAGATGGGAGATCCCCAGTCTGCAGGCGCTAGAGGACAAGTTTAAATTGCCGCCAGGGAACGGCTTTAGATATTTGCAAGTGCGGGCCTTCCTGAGGAAATAGGGGGAGGCCTTCCCGCTGCTGCCGCCACGGGGGATACAAGACAGAGTAGTGTCCGGTACCTGGGTGGCGAGGGGAAGGATATCTACCAGGAGCTGGTGGAGGCGGAGGAAACCCCGGTGGAGGAGCTTAAAGGCAAGTGGGAGGAAGAGTTAGGAGGGGAGTTAGAGCCGGGACTATGGGCGGAAGCCCTAAGTAGGGTCAAATCCTCCTCATCATGTGCCAGGCTCAGTCGAACGCAGTTTAAAGTGGTGCACCGGGTACACATGACGGCGGCGAAGGTGAGCAAGTTTTTCGGGGTAGAAGACATGATGTGCGAGGTGTGCGGGGAGCCCGGCAAACCATGTCCATATGTTTTGGGCAAGCCCGAAGCTTGAGGAGTTCTGGCGGGGGTTTGCCAGGACAATGTCCACGGTGCTACGTACGCGGGTGGTGCCGAGTCCAGAGGTGGCGATCTTTGGAGTGTCGGAAGACCCGGGAGTTCAGGGAGTGAAAGAGGCCGACGTTCTGGCCTTTGCCTCCCTGGTAGCCCGGAGACGGATCCTGTTATTGTGGAGGGACTCGAAGCCTCCGAGTGTGGAGACCTGGGTTAGTGACGTGGCTGGGTTTCTTAGCCTTGAGAAAATAAAGTTTGCCTTAAGAGGGTCAATGTTAGGATTCTCCTCTCGGAGGTGGCAGTCATTCGTCGACTTTCTTGGGGAAATTTAATTTAAAATGTCGGCAGTAGCAGCTTTCCGAGGGGGGGGGGAGAGGGTGTTGTGTTGTGTGTGTTTCTTGTTATTTTCGGTGGTCTGTGAGGACAGAGCTGTTCGGGGAAATATCTATTTTTGCACTATGTTAATGTTTAACGCCTATTGTTCTTTTTCTGTTCTTGTTATAAAATTTTACAAATATTTCAATAAAAATATTTTTTTTAAAAAATAATAATTGCGGATGCCCTGTCCCGCTCCATCACCTCACTCTGTGAACAGGTTGACTTCATTCGCCAAATTGAGGCGCAGGTGCAACTGTGTGCCAGCAACCTCCCGGCCTCAGATGAAAGAGTGATCAACATTCGAGAAGAGACTGCCAAGGACCCTCTTCTGCAGCGTGTAATGCTCCACCTCACAAATGGCTGGCAAAAAGGTCAATGCCCTCAGTTCTTTAATGTCAAGGACGACCTGACAGTCGTCAAGGGGATCCTCCTCAAGCTAGATCGTATCGTTATTCCTCACAGCCTGCAGAGCTTAGTGCTCAAACAAATCCACAAGCGACACCTCGGTGTCGAAAAGTGTAGGCGCAGGGCCCTGCAGGCTGTCTATTGGCCTGGAATCAACCAGGACATATCCAACATGGTCCTCAATTGTGCGACCTGCCAGCGCTTCCAGCCTGCTCAGGCGAAAGAAACACTCCAGCAACACAAGATCGTGACCGTTCCGTGGTCCAAGGTGGGAGTCGACCTTTTTCATGTCAATGGGCGTGACTATGTGCTCATCATAGATTACTTCTCAAGTTACCCGGAAGTTGTGAAGGTGTCAGACCTCACATCAAGGACAGTCATCAAGGCCTGCCAGGAGGCATTTGCCAGGCATGGTATTCCACTCACTGTCATGAATGACAATGGTCCCTGCTTCCACTGCCGTGAGTGGTCCAATTTCGCCAAGTCGTATCAATTCAAACACATTACCTCAAGCCCACACTACCCGCAGTCCAAAGGGAAGGTCGAGAAAGGGGTCCATATAGTGAAGCAACTGCTCTGCAAGGCTGCGGACTCTGCTTCTGACTTCAACCTTGCGCTGTTGGCATACAGGGCAACCCCTCTGCCCACCGGTATATCTCCGGCACAACTCCTCATGAATAAAGACCTGTGGACGACTGTTCCGCCCATACATTTACCAGACCTGGATCACCTCCCAGTGCTGCAAAAGGTGCAGCAATTCAGGAACCGGCAAAAGCTGACGTACGATGCTCATGCTACCGATTTGCCTGTGCTATCTCCGGAAGTTGCTGTTCACATTCAGCTACCTGATGGAGGCTGGTCAGCCCCAGCTGTTGTTGTTCGACAGGCTGCTCCTAGATCGTTTGTGGTTCGTATGGCTGATGGCTCCATTGTCAGGCGCAACAGAAGGGCACTGCGCAAAGTTGCCTACCCACCACCAAATCTCACCTTTCCAGATGTTGTTATGCCTCCTCCGGACACCTCGCACCACGAGGCCACCAATCTGGCAGCAATCCCGCCTGTCAAGGCGTCGTCGTCCCCACCTCCACCTCTCAGGCGGTCGACAAGGATCCGATGCCAGCCCCAAAGATTGGACTTATAGACATTTATCTTGTAAATATTGTTCTGTATCTGCACGCTAGACACCTTTCATGTACATATTCATTCACTCACCATTTAATGTAAATAGTTATACATGTACATACAGTCGCATATGCTCTTAGCAACCGACAATTTTTTTTTAAAGGGGGTGGATGTCATGATATGCGCTCATGCACATAATGAGATACAGCCAGGAAGTGACAGACACCCAGTGCAGCCAATCAACACACAGGACAGAACACAACCAATCACCAGGCAGAATATTAGAGGGGAGTTTCCCACTATAAAACACACGAGGCATCAGCACTCTGCCTCTTTCCACTGATGACAACTGTAGTGACAGTCAGGGTGTATATATCAGTTAGCACCTTCGACACGTGGCTCAGAGCTAGTCTGGTCTAGTTAGCACACTTAGATTAGTAGAGTGTCAACCCACAGCAAGCTGTGTGCACTGCTCCAGAAGTTCAATAAAACGTATTGAACTAACGTCTAAGTTTGGTGTCTACTTTACAGTACACAGTCCGTGTTACCCCAGGGTGAATAACACGACAGCCTTCCTAACTTATTCAAAGTCTCAACATCACCCACCATGTGAAGTAATCAAAACTGGACACAGTGTTCTAACTCAGTTGTAACCACGTGATTTAATGATCCGAGCGATGAAATGAAGCGATTTTCATTTCAAGGTCTTGAACAAAGACAAAATTGCATGCTTCCATTTTAGGGTGACCACTGATTGAGCTCAAGAATACCGGACAGCAGGCCGGCTGTTAACATGACTGGTACAAATCTGGACGTATGGTCAGGATCTGTCAGGAACTGGGCACATTGGTCAGGATCTGGTCAGAGTGTTCAGGACCTGGGCAGATTGGTCAGGACCTGGGCAGATTGGTCAGGATCTGGGCAGAGTGGTCAGGATCTGGGCAGATTGGTCAGGTACTGGGCAGATTGGTCAGGACATGGGCAGATTGGTCAAGTTCTGGGCAATTGGTCAGGATCTGGGCAGAGTGGTCAGGATCTGGGGAGAGTGGTCAGGATCTGGGCAGATTGGTCAGGGTCTGGGCAGAGTGGTCATGATCTGGGCAGAGTGGTCAGAATGTGGTCAGAATGTGGACAAAGTGGTCAGAATGTGTACAGTGGTCAGGATCTGGGCAGAGTGGTCAGGATCTGGGAAGAGTGGTCAGGATCTGGGCAGAGTGGTCAGGATCTGGGCAGAGTGGTCAGGATCTGGGCAGATTGGTCAGGATCTGGGCAGAGTGGTCAGGATCTGGGCAGATTGGTCAGGATCTGGGCAGATTAGTCAGGATCTGGGCAGATTGGTCAGGATCTGGACAGAGTGGTCAGGATCTGGGCAGATTGGTCAGGACCTGGGCAGAGTGGTCAGGATCTGGGCAGAGTGGTCAGCATCTGGGCAGATTGGTCAGGATCTGGGCAGATTGGTCAGGATCTAGGCAGATTGGTCAGGATCTGGGCAGAGTGGTCAGGACCTGGGCAGAGTGGTCAGGATCTGGGCAGATTGGTCAGGATCTGGGCAGAGTGGTCAGGATCTGGGCACAGTGGTCAGGATCTGGGCAGATTGGTCAGGATCTGGGCAGAGTGGTCAGGATCTGGGCACAGTGGTCAGGATCTGGGCAGATTGGTCAGGATCTGGTTAGATTGGTCAGGATCTGGGCAGATTGGTCAGGATCTAGTTAGATTGGTCAGGATCTGGGCAGAGTGGTCAGGATCTGGGCAGAGTGGTCAAGATCTGGGCAGATTGGTCACAATCTGGACAGAGTGGTCAGGACCTGGGCAGATTGGTCAGGATCTGGCAGAATGGTCAGAATGTGGGCAGAGTTGTCAGAATGTGGACAGTGGTC
Organism: Scyliorhinus torazame; assembly: GCF_047496885.1. NCBI lineage: Eukaryota > Metazoa > Chordata > Chondrichthyes > Carcharhiniformes > Scyliorhinidae > Scyliorhinus > Scyliorhinus torazame. The sequence continues at coordinate 329,937,409 of NC_092707.1, read as the reverse complement.
AGGACCTGGGCAGATTGGTCAAGATCTGGGCAGAGTGGTCAGAATGTGGGCATAGTGGTCAGAATGTGAACAGTGGTCAGGACCTAGGCAGATTGGTCAGGATCTGGGCAGAGTGGTAAGAATGTGGGCAGAGTGGTCAGAATGTGGTCAGAGTGGTCACGATCTGGGCAGAGTGGTCAGAATGTGGACAGTGGTCAGGACCTGGGCAGATTGGTCAGGATCTGGGCAGATTGGTCAGGATCTGGGCAGAGTGGTCAGAATGTGGACAGTGGTCAGGACCTGGTCAGATTGGTCAGGATCTGGGCAGATTGGTCAGGATCTGGGTAGAGTGGTCAGGATCTGGGCAGAGTGGTCAGGATCTGGGCAGAGTGGTCAGAATGTGGGCAGAGTGGGCAGAATGTGGTCAGAGTGGTCAGAATGTGGACAGAGTGGTCAGAATGTGGACAGAGGTCAGGATCGGGGCAGATTGGTCAGGATCTGGGCAGATTGGTCAGGATCTAAGCAGAGTGGTCAGGATCTCGGCAGATTGGTCAGGATCTGGGCAGAGTGGTCAGGACCTGGGCAGATTGGTCAGGATCTGGGCAGAGTGGTCAGGATCTGGGCACAGTGGACAGGGTCTGGGCAGATTGGTCAGGATCTGGTTAGATTGGTCAGGATCTGGGCAGATTGGTCAGGATCTAGTTAGATTGGTCAGGATCTGGGCAGAGTGGTCAGGATCTGGGCAGAGTGGTCAAGATCTGGGCAGATTGGTCACAATCTGGACAGAGTGGTCAGGACCTGGGCAGATTGGTCAGGATCTGGCAGAATGGTCAGAATGTGGGCAGAGTGGTCAGAATGTGGACAGTGGTCAGGACCTGGGCAGATCGGTCAGGATCTGGGCAGAGTGGTCAGAATGTGGGCATAGTGGTCAGAATGTGAACAGTGGTCAGGACCTAGGCAGATTGGTCAGAATCTGGGCAGAATGTTCAGAATGTGGGCAGAGTGGTCAGAATGTGGTCAGAGTGGTCACGATCTGGGCAGAGTGGTCAGAATGTGGACAGTGGTCAGGACCTGGGCAGATTGGTCAGGATCTGGGCAGAGTGGTCAGAATGTGGTCAGAATCTGGTCAGTGGTCAGGACATGGGCTGATTGGTCAGGATCTGGGCAGATTGGTCATGATCTGGGCAGATTGGTCAGGATCTGGGCAGATTGGTCAGGATCTGGGCAGATTGGTCAGGGTCTGGGCAGAGTGGTCATGATCTGGGCAGAGTGGTCAGAATGTGGTCAGAATGTGGACAGAGTGGTCAGAATGTGGATAGTGGTCAGGATCTGGGCAGCGTGGTCAGGATCTGGGAAGAGTGGTCATGATCTGGGCAGATTGGTCAGGATCTGGGCAGATTGGTCAGGATCTGGACAGAGTGGTCAGGATCTGGGACAGATTGGTCAGGATCTGCGCAGATTGGTCAGGATCTGGGCAGAGTGGTCAGAATGCGGGAAGAGTGGTCAGAATGTGGTCAGAATCTGGTCAGTGGTCAGGACATGGGCTGATTGGTCAGGATCTGGGCAGATTAGTCCACATTCTGACCACCCTGCCCACATTCTGACCATTCTGCCAGATCCTGACCAATCTGCCCAGGTCCTGACCACTCTGCCCAGATTGAGACCAATCTGCCCAGATCTTGACCACTCTGCCCAGATCCTGACCAATTTAACCAGATCCTGACCAATCTGCCCAGATCCTGACCACGCTGCTCAGATCCTCACAAATCTGCCTAGATCCTGACCAATCTGCCCAGAACCTGACCAATCTAACCAGATCCTGACCAATCTGCCCAGATCCTGACCACTCTGCCCAGATCCTGACCACTCTGCCCAGATCCTGACCAATCTGCCCAGATCCTGACCAATCTGCCCAGATCCTGACCACACTGCCCAGGTCCTGACCCCTCTGCCCAGATCCTGACCACTCTGCCCAGATCCTGACCACTCTGCCCAGATCCTGTCCAATCTGCCCAGATCCTGACCAATCTGCCCAGATCCTGACCAATCTGCCCAGATCCTGACCATTCTGCCCAGATCCTAACCAATCTGCCCAGATCCTGACCACTCTGCCCAGGTCCTGACCAATCTGCCTAGGTCCTGACCACTCTGCCCAGATCCTGACCAATCTGCCCAGATCCTGACCACTCTGCCTAGGTCCTGACCAATCTGCCCAGATCCTGACCAATCTGTCCCAGATCCTAACCAATCTGCCCAGGTCCTGACCAATCTGCCCAGATCCTGACCACTCTGCCCAGATCCTGACCACTCTGCCCAGATCATGACCACTCTTCCCAGATCCTGACCACGCTGCCCAGATCCTGACCACTATCCACATTCTGACCACTCTGTCCACATTCTGACCACTCTGACCACATTCTGACCACTCTGCCCAGATCATGACCACTCTGCCCAGACCCTGACCAATCTGCCCAGATCCTGACCACTCTGCCCAGATCCTGACCAATCTGCCCAGATCCTGACCAATCTGCCCAGATCCTGACCACTCTGCCCAGATCCTGACCACTCTGCCCAGATCCTGACCAATCTGCCCAGATCCTGACCAATCTGCCCAGATCCTGACCAATCTGCCCAGATCAGGACCTGGGCAGATCGGTCACGATCTGGGCAGAGTGGTCAGAATGTGGGCAGAGTGGTCAGAATGTGAACAGTGGTCAGGACCTAGGCAGATTGGTAAGGATTTGGGCAGAGTGGTCAGAATGTGGGCAGAGTGGTCAGAATGTGGTCAGAGTGGTCACGATCTGGGCTGAGTAGTCAGAATGTGGACAGTGGTCAGGACCTGGGCAGATTGGTCAGGATCTGGGCAGATTGGTCAGGATCTGGGCAGATTGGTCAGGATCCTGGTAGAGTGGTCAGGATCTGGGCAGAGTGGTCAGAATGTGGGCAGAGTGGGCAGAATGTGGACAGAGTGGTCAGAATGTGGACAGAGTGGTCAGACTGTGGACAGTGGTCAGGATCTGGGCAGATTGGTCAGGATCTGGGCAGGTTGGTCAGGATCTGGGTAGAGTGGTCAGGATCTGGGCAGAGTGGTCAGAATGTGGGCAGAGTGGGCAGAATGTGGACAGAGTGGTCAGTGTGTGGACAGAGTGGTCAGACTGTGGACAGTGGTCAGGATCTGGGCAGAGTGGTCAGGATCTGGACAGAGTGGTCAGAATGCGGGCACAGTGGGCAGAATGTGGTCAGAGTGGTCAGAATGTGGACAGAGTGGTCAGAATGTGGACAGTGGTCAGGATCGGGGCAGATTGGTCAGACTCTGGGCAGAGTGGTCAAGATCTGGGCAGAGTGGTCAGGACCTAGGCAGATTGGTCAGGATCTGGGGAGTTTAGTCAGGATCTGGGCAGATTGGTCAGGAACTGGACAGAGCGGTCAGGATCTGGGCAGAGTGGTCAGGATCTGGGAAGATTGGTTAGGATCTGGGCAGACTGGTCAGGATCTGGGCAGATTGGTCAGGATCTGGGCAGATTGGTCAGGATCTGGGCAGATTGGTCAGGATCTGGTCAGAGGGGTCAGGACCTGGGCAGAGTGGTCAGGATCTGGGCAGATTGGTCAGGATCTGGGCAGATTGGTCAGGATCTGGGCAGAGTGGTCAGGATCTGGGCAGAGTGGTCAGGATCTGGGCAGATTGGTCAGGATCTGGTTAGATTGGTCAGGATCTGGGCAGATTGGTCAGGATCTAGGCAGATTTGTCAGGATCTGAGCAGCGTGGTCAGGATCTGGGCAGATTGGCCAGGATCTGGTTAAATTGGTCAGGATCTGGGCAGAGTGGTCAGGATCTGGGCAGATTGGTCACAATCTGGGCAGAGTGGTCAGGACCTGGGCAGATTGGTCAGAATGTGGTCAGAGTGGTCACGATCTGGGCAGAGTGGTCAGAATGTGGACAGTGGTCAGGACCTGGGCAGATTGGTCAGGATCTGGGTAGAGTGGTCAGGATCTGGGCAGAGTGGTCAGGATCTGGGCAGAGTGGTCAGAATGTGGGCAGAGTGGTCAGAATGTGGACAGAGTGGTCAGAATGTGGACAGAGGTCAGGATCGGGGCAGATTGGTCAGGATCTGGGCAGATTGGTCAGGATCTAAGCAGAGTGGTCAGGACCTGGGCTGATTGGTTAGGATCTGGGCAGAGTGGTCAGAATGTGCACTGTGGTCAGGATCTCGGCAGATTGGTCAGGATCTGGGCAGAGTGGTCAGAATGTGGGCAGAGTGGTCAGAATGTGGTCAGAATGTGGACAGTGGTCAGGACATGGGCTGATTGGTCAGGATCTGGGCAGATTGGTCAGGATCTGGGCAGATTGGTCAGGATCTGGGCAGATTGGTCAGGACCTGGGCAGACTGGTTAGGATCTGGGACAGATTGGTCTCAATCTGGGCAGAGTGGTCAGGACCTGGGCAGATTGGTCAGGATCTGGCAGAATGGTCAGAATGTGGGCAGGGTGGTCAGAATGTGGACAGTGGTCAGGACCTGGGCAGATCGGTCACGATCTGGGCAGAGTGGTCAGAATGTGGGCAGAGTGGTCAGAATGTGAACAGTGGTCAGGACCTAGGCAGATTGGTAAGGATTTGGGCAGAGTGGTCAGAATGTGGGCAGAGTGGTCAGAATGTGGTCAGAGTGGTCATGATCTGGGCAGAGTGGTCAGAATGTGGACAGTGGTCAGGACCTGGGCAGATTGGTCAGGATCTGGGCAGATTGGTCAGGATCTGGGCAGATTGGTCAGGATCCTGGTAGAGTGGTCAGGATCTGGGCAGAGTGGTCAGAATGTGGGCAGATTGGGCAGAATGTGGACAGAGTGGTCAGAATGTGGACAGAGTGGTCAGACTGTGGACAGTGGTCAGGATCTGGGCAGATTGGTCAGGATCTGGGCAGATTGGTCAGGATCTGGGTAGAGAGGTCAGGATCTGGGCAGAGTGGTCAGAATGTGGGCAGAGTGGGCAGAATGTGGACAGAGTGGTCAGTGTGTGGACAGAGTGGTCAGACTGTGGACAGTGGTCAGGATCTGGGCAGAGTGGTCAGGATCTGGACAGAGTGGTCAGAATGTGGGCACAGTGGGCAGAATGTGGTCAGAGTGGTCAGAATGTGGACAGAGTGGTCAGAATGTGGACAGTGGTCAGGATCGGGGCAGATTGGTCAGACTCTGGGCAGAGTGGTCAAGATCTGGGCAGAGTGGTCAGGACCTAGGCAGATTGGTCAGGATCTGGGGAGTTTAGTCAGGATCTGGGCAGATTGGTCAGGAACTGGACAGAGCGGTCAGGATCTGGGCAGAGTGGTCAGGATCTGGGAAGATTGGTTAGGATCTGGGCAGACTGGTCAGGATCTGGGCAGATTGGTCAGGATCTGGGCAGATTGGTCAGGATCTGGGCAGATTGGTCAGGATCTGGTCAGAGGGGTCAGGACCTGGGCAGAGTGGTCAGGATCTGGGCAGATTGGTCAGGATCTGGGCAGATTGGTCAGGATCTGGGCAGAGTGGTCAGGATCTGGGCAGAGTGGTCAGGATCTGGTCAGATTGGTCAGGATCTGGTTAGATTGGTCAGGAACTGGGCAGATTGGTCAGGATCTAGGCAGATTTGTCAGGATCTGAGCAGCGTGGTCAGGATCTGGGCAGATTGGTCAGGATCTGGTTCAATTGGTCAGGATCTGGGCAGAGTGGTCAGGATCTGGGCAGATTGGTCACAATCTGGGCAGAGTGGTCAGGACCTGGGCAGATTGGTCAGAATGTGGTCAGAGTGGTCACGATCTGGGCAGAGTGGTCAGAATGTGGACAGTGGTCAGGTCCTGGGCAGATTGGTCAGGATCTGGGTAGAGTGGTCAGGATCTGGGCAGAGTGGTCAGGATCTGGGCAGAGTGGTCAGAATGTGGGCAGAGTGGTCAGAATGTGGACAGAGTGGTCAGAATGTGGACAGCGGTCAGGATCGGGGCAGATTGGTCAGGATCTGGGCAGATTGGTCAGGATCTAAGCAGAGTGGTCAGGACCTGGGCTGATTGGTTAGGATCTGGGCAGAGTGGTCAGAATGTGCACAGTGGTCAGGATCTCGGCAGATTGGTCAGGATCTGGGCAGAGTGGTCAGAATGTGGGCAGAGTGGTCAGAATGTGATCAGAATGTGGACAGTGGTCAGGACATGGGCTGATTGGTCAGGATCTGGGCAGATTGGTCAGGATCTGGGCAGATTGGTCAGGATCTGGGCAGATTGGTCAGGACCTGGGCAGACTGGTTAGGATCTGGGACAGATTGGTCAGGATCTGGGCAGATTGGTCAGGACCTGGGCAGAGTGGTCAGGATTTGGGCAGATTGGTCAGGATCTGGGCAGAGTGGTCAGGACCTGGGCAGATTGGTCAGGACCTGGGCAGAGTGGTCAGGATCTGTGCAGATTGGTCAGGATCTGGGCAGAGAGGTCAGGACCTGGGCAGAGTGGTCAGGATCCGGGCAGAGTGGACAGGATCTGGGCAGATTGGTTAGGATCTGGGCAGAATGGTCAGGATCTGGGCAGATTGGCAGGATCTGGGCAGATTGGTCAGGATCTGGGCAGATTTGTCACGATCTGGGCAGAGGGGTCAGGACCTGGGCAGAGTGGTCAGGATCTGCGCAGATTGGTCAGGATCTGGGCAGATTGGTCAGGATCTGGGCAGAGTGGTCAGGATCTGGGCAGATTGGTCAGGATCTGGGCAGATTGGTCAGGATCTGGTTAGATTGGTCAGGATCTGGGCAGATTGGTCAGGATCTAGGCAGATTTGTCAGGATCTGAGCAGCGTGGTCAGGATCTGGGCAGATTGGTCAGGATCTGGTTAAATTGGTCAGGATCTGCGCAGAGTGGTCACAATCTGGGCAGAGTGGTCAGGACCTGGGCAGATTGGTCAGGATCTGGCAGAATGGTCAGAATGTGGGCAGAGTGGTCAGAATGTGGACAGTGGTCAGGACCTGGGCAGATCGGTCAGGATCTGGGCAGAGTGGTCAGAATGTGGGCAGAGTGGTCAGAATGTGAACAGTGGTCAGGACCTAGGCAGATTGGTAAGGATTTGGGCAGAGTGGTCAGAATGTGGGCAGAGTGGTCAGAATGTGGTCAGAGTGGCCACGATCTGGGCAGAGTGGTCAGAATTTGGACAGTGGTCAGGACCTGGGCAGATTGGTCAGGATCTGGGCAGATTGGTCAGGATCTGGGCAGATTGGTCAGGATCTGGGTAGAGTGGTCAGGATCTGGGCAGAGTTGTCAGAATGTGGACAGAGTGGGCAGAATGTGGACAGAGTGGTCAGAATGTGGACAGAGTGGTCAGACTGTGGACAGTGGTCAGGATCTGGGCAGATTGGTCATGATCTGGGCAGATTGGTCAGGATCTGGGCAGATTGGTCAGGATCTGGGCAGATTGGTCAGGACCTGGGCAGATTGGTTAGGATCTGGGACAGATTGGTCAGGATCTGGGCAGTTTAGTCAGGATCTGGACAGAGTGGTCAGAATGTGGGCAGAGTGGTCAGAATGTGGTCAGAGTGGGCAGAATGTGGACAGAGTGGTCAGAATGTGGACAGAGTGGTCAGACTGTGGACAGTGGTCAGGATCTGGGTAGAGTGGTCAGGATCTGGGCAGAGTGGTCATGATCTGGGCAGAGTGGTCAGAATGTGGTCAGAGTGGTCAGAATGTGGACAGAGTGGTCAGAATGTGGATAGTGGTCAGGATCTGGGCAGCGTGGTCAGGATCTGGGAAGAGTGGTCATGATCTGGGCAGAGTGGTCAGGATCTGGGCAGAGTGGTCAGGATCTGGGCAGATTGGTCAGGATCTGGACAGAGTGGTCAGGATCTGGGACAGATTGGTCAGGATCTGGGCAGATTGGTCAGGATCTGGGCAGAGTGGTCAGAATGTGGGCAGAGTGGTCGGAATGTGGTCAGAATCTGGTCAGTGGTCAGGACATGGGCTGATTGGTCAGGATCTGGGCAGATTGGTCATGATCTGGGCAGATTGGTCAGGATCTGGGCAGATTGGTCAGGATCTGGGCAGATTGGTCAGGGTCTGGGCAGAGGGGTCATGATCTGGGCAGAGTGGTCAGAATCTGGTCAGAGTGGTCAGAATGTGGACAGAGTGGTCAGAATGTGGATAGTGGTCAGGATCTGGGCAGCGTGGTCAGGATCTGGGAAGAGTGGTCATGATCTGGGCAGAGTGGTCAGGATCTGGGCAGAGTGGTCAGGATCTGGGCAGATTGGTCAGGACCTGGGCAGATTGGTTAGGATCTGGGACAGATTGGTCAGGATCTGGGCAGATTGGTCAGGACCTGGGCAGAGTGGTCAGGATCTGGGCAGATTGGTCAGGATCTGGGCAGAGTGGTCAGGACCTGGGCAGATTGGTCAGGACCTGGGCAGAGTGGTCAGGATCTGGGCAGATTGGTTAGGATCTGGGCAGAATGGTCAGGATCTGGGCAGATTGCTCAGGATCTGGGCAGATTGGTCAGGATCTGGGCAGAGTAGTCAGGATCTGGGCAGAGTGGTCAGGATCTGGGCAGAGGGGTCAGGACCTGGGCAGAGTGGTCAGGATCTGGGCAGATTGGTCAGGATCTGGGCAGATTGGTCAGGATCTGGGCAGAGTGGTCAGGATCTGGGCAGATTGGTCAGTGTCTGGGCAGAGTGGTCATGATCTGGGCAGAGTGGTCAGAATGTGGTCAGAGTGGTCAGAATGTGGACAGAGTGGTCAGAATGTGGATAGTGGTCAGGATCTGGGCAGCGTGGTCAGGATCTGGGAAGAGTGGTCATGATCTGGGCAGAGTGGTCAGGATCTGGGCAGAGTGGTCAGGATCTGGGCAGATTGGTCAGGACCTGGGCAGATTGGTTAGGATCTGGGACAGATTGGTCAGGATCTGGGCAGATTGGTCAGGACCTGGGCAGAGTGGTCAGGATCTGGGCAGATTGGTTAGGATCTGGGCAGAATGGTCAGGATCTGGGCAGATTGGTCAGGATCTGGGCAGATTGGTCAGGATCTGGGCAGACTGTTCAGGATCTGGGCAGAGTGGTCAGGATCTAGGCAGAGTGATCAGGATCTGGGCAGAGGGGTCAGGACCTGGGCAGAGTGGTCAGGATCTGGGCAGATTGGTCAGGATCTGGGCAGATTGGTCAGGATCTGGGCAGAGTGGTCAGGATCTGGGCAGAGTGGTCAGGATCTGGGCAGATTGGTCAGGATCTGGTTAGATTGGTCAGGATCTGGGCAGATTGGTCAGGATCTAGGCAGATTTGTCAGGATCTGAGCAGCGTGGTCAGGATCTGGGCAGATTGGTCAGGATCTGGTTAAATTGGTCAGGATCTGGGCAGAGTGGTCAGGATCTGGGCAGATTGGTCTCAATCTGGGCATAGTGGTCAGGACCTGGGCAGATTGGTCAGGATCTGGCAGAATGGTCAGAATGTGGGCAGGGTGGTCAGAATGTGGACAGTGGTCAGGACCTGGGCAGATCGGTCACGATCTGGGCAGAGTGGTCAGAAAGTGGGCAGAGTGGTCAGAATGTGAACAGTGGTCAGGACCTAGGCAGATTGGTAAGGATTTGGGCAGAGTGGTCAGAATGTGGGCAGAGTGGTCAGAATGTGGTCAGAGTGGTCACGATCTGGGCAGAGTGGTCAGAATGTGGACAGTGGTCAGGACCTGGGCAGATTGGTCAGGATCTGGGCAGATTGGTCAGGATCTGGGCAGATTGGTCAGGATCCTGGTAGAGTGGTCAGGATCTGGGCAGAGTGGTCAGATTGTGGGCAGAGTGGGCAAAATGTGGACAGAGTGGTCAGAATGTGGACAGAGTGGTCAGACTGTGGACAGTGGTCAGGATCTGGGCAGATTGGTCAGGATCTGGGCAGATTGGTCAGGATCTGGGCAGAGTGGTCAGGATCTGGGCAGATTGGTCAGGATCTGGTTAGATTGGTCAGGATCTGGGCAGAGTGGTCAGGATCTGGGCAGATTTGTCAGGATCTGGCAGAATGGTCAGAATGTGGGCAGAGTGGTCAGAATGTGGACAGTGGTCAGGACCAGGGCAGATCGGTCAGGACCTGGGCAGAGTGGTCAGAATGTGGGCAGAGTGGTCAGAATGTGAACAGTGGTCAGGACCTAGGAAGATTGGTCAGGATCTGGGCAGAGTGGTCAGAATGTGGGCAGAGTGGTCAGAATGTGGTCAGAGTGGTCACGATCTGGGCAGAGTGGTCAGAATGTGGACAGTGGTCAGGACCTGGGCAGATTGGTCAGGATCTGGGCAGATTGGTCAGGATCTGGGCAGAGTGGTCAGAATGTGGACAGGGGTCAGGACCTGGGCAGATTGGTCAGGATCTGGGCAGATTGGTCGGGATCTGGGTAGAGTGGTCAGAAACTGGGCAGAGTGGTCAGAATGTGGGCAGAGTGGGCAGAATGTGGACAGAGTGGTCAGAATGTGGACAGTGTGGTCAGAATGTGGACAGTGGTTAGGATCTGGGCAGAGTGGTCAGGATCTGGGCAGAGTGGTCAGAATGTGGGCAGAGTGGGCAGAATGTGGTCAGAGTGGTCAGAATGTAGACAGAGTGGTCAGAATGTGGACAGTGGTCAGGATTGGGGCATATTGGTCAGGATCTGGGCAGAGTGGTCAGGACCTGGGCAGATTGGTTAGGATCTGGGCAGAGTGGTCAGAATGTGGACAGTGGTCAGGATCTCGGCAGATTGGTCAGGATCTGGGCAGAGTGGTCAGAATGTGGGCAGAGTGGTCAGAATGTGGTCAGAATGTGGACAGTGGCCAGGACCTGGGCTGATTGGTCAGGATCTGGGCAGATTGGTCAGGATCTGGGCAGATTGGTCAGGTTCTGGGTAGAGTGGTCAGGACCTGGGCAGATTGGTCAGGACCTGGGCAGATTGGTCAGGATCTAGGCAGAGTGGTCAGGACCTGGGCAGATTGGTCAGGTCCTGGGCAGATTGGTCAGGACCTGGGCAGATTGGTCAGGATCATGGCTGATTGGTCAGGATCTGGGCAGAGTGGTCAGGATCTGGACAGAGTGGTCAGGATCTGGGCAGATTGGTCAGGGTCTGGGCAGAGTGGTCATGATCTGGGCAGAGTGGTCAGAATGTGGTCAGAATGGTCAGGATGTGGACAGAGTGGTCAGAATGTGGATAGTGGTCAGGATCTGGGCAGCGTGGTCAGGATCTGGGAAGAGTGGTCATGATCTGGGTAGAGTGGTCAGGATCTGGGCAGAGTGGTCAGGATCTGAGCAGATTGGTCAGGATCTGGACAGAGTGGTCAGGATCTGGGCAGATTGGTCAGGACCTGGGCAGAATGGTCAGGATCTGGGCAGAGTGGTCAGGATCTGGGCAGATTAGTTAGGATCTGGGCAGACTGGTCAGGATCTGGGCAGATTGGTCAGGATCTGGGCAGATTGGTCAGGATATGGGCAGAGTGGTCAGGATCTTGGCAGATTGGTCAGGATCTGGTTAGTTTGGTCAGGATCTAGACAGAGTGGTCAGGATCTGTGCAGATTGGTCAGGACCTGGGCAGAGTGGTCAAGATCTGGGCAGAGTAGTTTGGATCTGGGCAGACTGGTCAGGATCTGGGCAGAGTGGTCAGGATCTGGGCAGATTGGTCAGGATCTGGGCAGATTGGTCAGGATCTGGGCAGATTGGTCAGGATCATGGCTGATTGGTCAGGATCTGGGCAGAGTGGTCAGGATCTGGACAGAGTGGTCAGGATCTGGGCAGATTGGTCAGGTCCTGGGCAGATTGGTCAGGACCTGGGCAGATTGGTCAGGATCATGGCTGATTGGTCAGGATCTGGGCAGAGTGGTCAGGATCTGGACAGAGTGGTCAGGATCTGGGCAGATTTGTCACAATCTGGGCAGAGTGGTCAGGACCTGGACAAATTGGTCTGGATCTGGGCAGAGTGGTCAGAATGTGGTCAGAATGGTCAGGATGTGGACAGAGTGGTCAGAATGTGGATAGTGGTCAGGATCTGGGCAGCGTGGTCAGGATCTGGGAAGAGTGGTCATGATCTGGGTAGAGTGGTCAGGATCTGGGCAGAGTGGTCAGGATCTGAGCAGATTGGTCAGGATCTGGACAGAGTGGTCAGGATCTGGGCAGATTGGTCAGGACCTGGGCAGAATGGTCAGGATCTGGGCAGAGTGGTCAGGATCTGGGCAGATTAGTTAGGATCTGGGCAGACTGGTCAGGATCTGGGCAGATTGGTCAGGATCTGGGCAGATTGGTCAGGATATGGGCAGAGTGGTCAGGATCTTGGCAGATTGGTCAGGATCTGGTTAGTTTGGTCAGGATCTAGACAGAGTGGTCAGGATCTGTGCAGATTGGTCAGGACCTGGGCAGAGTGGTCAGGATCTGGGCAGAGTAGTTTGGATCTGGGCAGACTGGTCAGGATCTGGGCAGAGTGGTCAGGATATGGGCAGATTGGTCAGGATCTGGGCAGATTGGTCAGGATCTGGGCAGATTGGTCAGGATCTGGGCAGAGTGGTCAGGACCTGGGCAGAGTGGTCATGAACTGGGCAGATTGGTCAGGATATGGGCAGATTGGTCAGGATCTGGGCAGATTGGTCAAGATCTGGGTAGAGTGGTCGGGATCTGAGCAGCGTGGTCAGGTACTGGTCAGATTGGTCAGGATCTGGTTAGATTGGTCAGGATCTGGGCAGATTGGTCAGGATCTAGGCAGATTGGTGAGGATCTGAGCAGAGTGGTCAGGATCTGGGCAGTTTGGTCAGGATCTGGGCAGAGTGGTCAGGATCTGGGCAGATTGGTCAGGATCTGGGCAGAGTGGTCGGGATCTGGGCAGAGTGGTCAGGATCTGAGCAGATTGGTCAGGATCTGGACAGAGTGGTCAGGATCTGGGCAGATTGGTCAGGACCTGGGCAGAATGGTCAGGATCTGGGCAGAGTGGTCAGGATCTGGGCAGATTAGTTAGGATCTGGGCAGACTGGTCAGGATCTGGGCAGATTGGTCAGGATTTGGGCAGATTGGTCAGGATATGGGCAGAGTGGTCAGGATCTTGGCAGATTGGTCAGGATCTGGTTAGTTTGGTCAGGATCTAGACAGAGTGGTCAGGATCTGTGCAGATTGGTCAGGACCTGGGCAGAGTGGTCAGGATCTCGGCAGAGTAGTTTGGATCTGGGCAGACTGGTCAGGATCTGGGCAGAGTGGTCAGGATCTGGGCAGATTGGTCAGGATCTGGGCAGATTGGTCAGGATCTGGGCAGATTGGTCAGGATCTGGGCAGAGTGGTCAGGACCTGGGCAGAGTGGTCATGATCTGGGCAGATTGGTCAGGATATGGGCAGATTGGTCAGGATCTGGGCAGATTGGTCAAGATCTGGGTAGAGTGGTCGGGATCTGAGCAGCGTGGTCAGGAACTGGTCAGATTGGTCAGGATCTGGTTAGATTGGTCAGGATCTGGGCAGATTGGTCAGGATCTAGGCAGATTGGTGAGGATCTGAGCAGAGTGGTCAGGATCTGGGCAGTTTGGTCAGGATCTGGGCAGAGTGGTCAGGATCTGGGCAGATTGGTCAGGATCTGGGCAGAGTGGTCGGGATCTGGGCAGAGTTGTCAGGATCTGGGCAGTTTGGTCAGGATCTGGTTAGATTGGTCAGGATCTGGGCAGAGTGGTCAGGATCTGGGCAGAGTGGTCAAGATCTGGGCAGATTTGTCACAATCTGGGCAGAGTGGTCAGGACCTGGACAAATTGGTCTGGATCTGGGCAGAGTGGTCAGAATGTGGGCATAGTAGTCAGAATGTGAACAGTGGTCAGAACCTAGGCAGACTGGTCAGGATCTGGGCAGAGTGGTCAGAATGTGGGCAGAGTGGTCAGAATGTGGTCAGAGTGGTCACGATCTGGGCAGAGTGGTCAGAATGTGGACAGTGGTCAGGACCTGGGCAGATTGGTCAGGATCTGGGCAGTTTGGTCAGGATCTGGGCAGAGTGGTCAGAATGTGGACAGTGGTCAGGACCTGGGCAGATTGGTCAGGGTCTGGGCAGATTGGTCAGGATCTGGGTAGAGTGGTCAGGATCTGGGCTGAGTGGTCAGAATGTGGACAGAGTGGTCAGAATGTGGACAGTGGTCAGGATCTGGGAAGAGTGGTCAGGATATGGGCAGAGAGGTCAGAATGTGGGCAGAGTGGGCAGAATGTGGACAGAGTGGTCAGAATGTGGACAGTGGTCAGGATCGGGGCAGATTGGTCAGGATCTGGGCAGATTGGTCAGGATATAAGCAGAGTGGTCAGGACCTGGGCAGATTGGTTAGGATCTGGGCAGAGTGGTCAGAATGTGGACAGTGGTCAGGATCTTGGCAGATTGGTCAGGATCTGCGCAGAGTGGTCAGAATGTGGGCAGAGTGGTCAGAATGTGGTCAGAATGTAGACGGTGGCCAGGACCTGGGCTGATTTGTCAGTATCTGGGCAGATTGGTCAGGATCTCGGCAGATTGGTCAGGTTCTGGGTAGAGTGGTCAGGATCTGGGCAGATTGGTCAGGACCTGGGCAGATTGGTCAGGATCTGGGCAGAGTGGTCAGGATCTGGGCAGAGTGGTCAGGATCTGGGCAGATTGGTCAGGATCTGGACAGAGTGGTCAGGATCTGGGCAGATTGGTCAGGACCTGGGCAGAATGGTCAGGATCTGGGCAGAGTGGTCAGGATCTGGGCAGATTAGTTAGGATCTGGGCAGACTGGTCAGGATCTGGGCAGATTGGTCAGGATATGGGCAGAGTGGTCAGGATCTTGGCAGATTGGTCAGAATCTGGTTAGTTTGGTCAGGATGTAGACAGAGTGGTCAGGATCTGTGCAGATTGGTCAGGACCTGGGCAGAGTGGTCAGGATATGGGCAGAGTGGTCAGGATCTTGGCAGATTGGTCAGAATCTGGTTAGTTTGGTCAGGATGTCGACAGAGTGGTCAGGATCTGTGCAGATTGGTCAGGACCTGGGCAGAGTGGTCAGGATCTGGGCAGAGTGGTCAGTATCTGGGCAGATTAGTTAGGATCTGGGCAGACTGGTCAGGATCTGGGCAGATTGGTCAGGATCTGGGCAGATTGGTCAGGATCTGGGCATATTGGTCAGGATCTGGGCAGAGTGGTCAGGACCTGGGCAGATTGGTCAGGATCTGGGCAGAGTGGTCGGGATCTGAGCAGAGTGGTCAGGAACTGGTCAGATTGGTCAGGATCTGGTTAGATTGGTCGGGATCTGAGCAGAGTGGTCAGGAACTGGTCAGATTGGTCAGGATCTGGTTAGATTGGTCAGGATCTGGGCAGATTGGTCAGGATCTAGGCAGATTGGTGAGGATCTGAGCAGAGTGGTCAGGATCTGGGCAGTTTGGTCAGGATCTGGGCAGATTGGTTAGGATCTGGGCAGAGTGGTCAGAATGTGGACAGTGGTCAGGATCTTGGCAGATTGGTCAGGATCTGCGCAGAGTGGTCAGAATGTGGGCAGAGTGGTCAGAATGTGGTCAGAATGTGGACGGTGGCCAGGACCTGGGCTGATTTGTCAGTATCTGGGCAGATTGGTCAGGATCTCGGCAGATTGGTCAGGTTCTGGGTAGAGTGGTCAGGATCTGGGCAGATTGGTCAGGACCTGGGCAGATTGGTCAGGATCTGGGCAGAGTGGTCAGGATCTGGGCAGAGTGGTCAGGATCTGGGCAGATTGGTCAGGATCTGGACAGAGTGGTCAGGATCTGGGCAGATTGGTCAGGACCTGGGCAGAATGGTCAGGATCTGGGCAGAGTGGTCAGGATCTGGGCAGATTAGTTAGGATCTGGGCAGACTGGTCAGGATCTGGGCAGATTGGTCAGGATATGGGCAGAGTGGTCAGGATCTTGGCAGATTGGTCAGAATCTGGTTAGTTTGGTCAGGATGTAGACAGAGTGGTCAGGATCTGTGCAGATTGGTCAGGACCTGGGCAGAGTGGTCAGGATATGGGCAGAGTGGTCAGGATCTTGGCAGATTGGTCAGAATCTGGTTAGTTTGGTCAGGATGTCGACAGAGTGGTCAGGATCTGTGCAGATTGGTCAGGACCTGGGCAGAGTGGTCAGGATCTGGGCAGAGTGGTCAGTATCTGGGCAGATTAGTTAGGATCTGGGCAGACTGGTCAGGATCTGGGCAGAGTGGTCAGGATCTGGGCAGATTGGTCAGGATCTGGGCAGATTGGTCAGGATCTGGGCATATTGGTCAGGATCTGGGCAGAGTGGTCAGGACCTGGGCAGATTGGTCAGGATCTGGGCAGAGTGGTCGGGATCTGAGCAGAGTGGTCAGGAACTGGTCAGATTGGTCAGGATCTGGTTAGATTGGTCGGGATCTGAGCAGAGTGGTCAGGAACTGGTCAGATTGGTCAGGATCTGGTTAGATTGGTCAGGATCTGGGCAGATTGGTCAGGATCTAGGCAGATTGGTGAGGATCTGAGCAGAGTGGTCAGGATCTGGGCAGTTTGGTCAGGATCTGGGCAGAGTGGTCAGGATCTGGGCAGATTGGTCAGGATCTGGGCAGAGTGGTCGGGATCTGGGCAGAGTTGTCAGGATCTGGGCAGTTTGGTCAGGATCTATTTAGATTGGTCAGGATCTGGGCAGAGTGGTCAGGATCTGGGCAGAGTGGTCAAGATCTGGGCAGATTTGTCACAATCTGGGCAGAGTGGTCAGGACCTGGGCAGATTGGTCTGGATCTCGGCAGAGTGGTCAGAATGTGGGCATAGTAGTCAGAATGTGAACAGTGGTCAGAACCTAGGCAGATTGGTCAGGATCTGGGCAGAGTGGTCAGAATGTGGGCAGAGTGGTCAGAATGTGGTCAGAGTGGTCACGATCTGGGCAGAGATGTCAGAATGTGGACAGTGGTCAGGACCTGGGCAGATTGGTCAGGATCTGGGCAGATTGGTCAGGATCTGGGCAGAGTGGTCAGAATGTGGACAGTGGTCAGGACCTGGGCAGATTGGTCAGGGTCTGGGCAGATTTGTCAGGATCTGGGTAGAGTGGTCAGGATCTGGGCTGAGTGGTCAGAATGTGGACAGAGTGGTCAGAATGTGGACAGTGGTTAGGATCTGGGAAGAGTGGTCAGGATATGGGCAGAGAGGTCAGAATGTGGGCAGAGTGGGCAGAATGTGGACAGAGTGGTCAGAATGTGGACAGAGTGGTCAGAATGTGGACAGTGGTCAGGATCGGGGCAGATTGGTCAGGATCTGGGCAGATTGGTCAGGATATAAACAGAGTGGTCAGGACCTGGGCAGATTGGTTAGGATCTGGGCAGAGTGGTCAGAATGTGGACAGTGGTCAGGATCTTGGCAGATTGGTCAGGATCTGGGCAGAGTGTTCAGAATGTGGGCAGAGTGGTCAGAATGTGGTCAGAATGTGGACAGTGGCCAGGACCTGGGCTGATTGGTCAGGATCTGGGCAGAGTGGTCAGGATCTGGGCAGATTGGTCAGGTTCTGGGTAGAGTGGTCAGGATCTGGGCAGATTGGTCAGGGCCTGGGCAGATTGGTCAGGATCTGGGCAGAGTCGTCAGGATCTGGGCAGATTGGTCAGGTCCTGGGCAGATTGGTCAGGACCTAGGCAGATTGGTCAGGATCATGGCTGATTGGTCAGGATCTGGGCAGAGTGGTCAGGATCTGGACAGAGTGGTCAGGATCTGGGCAGATTGGTCAGGGTCTGGGCAGAGTGGTCATGATCTGTGCAGAGTGGTCAGAATGTGGTCAGAGTGGTCAGAATGTGGACAGAGTGGTCAGAATGTGGATAGTGGTCAGGATCTGGGCAGCGTGGTCAGGATCTGGGAAGAGTGGTCATGATCTGGGCAGAGTGGTCAGGATCTGGGCAGAGTGGTCAGGATCTGGGCAGATTGGTCAGGATCTGGACAGAGTGGTCAGGATCTGGGCAGATTGGTCAGGACCTGGGCAGAATGGTCAGGATCTGGGCAGAGTGGTCAGGATCTGGGCAGATTAGTTAGGATCTGGGCAGACTGGTCAGGATCTGGGCAGATTGGTCAGGATCTGGGCAGATTGGTCAGGATCTGGGCAGATTGGTCAGGATCTGGGCAGAGTGGTCAGGATCTGGGCAGATTGGTCAGGATCTGGGCAGATTGGTCAGGATCTGGGCAGAGTGGTCAGGATCTGGGCAGATTGGTCAGGATCTGGGCAGAGTGGTCAGGGTCTTGGCAGATTGGTCAGGATCTGGTTAGTTTGGTCAGGATCTAGACAGAGTGGTCAGGATCTGGGCAGATTGGTCAGGACCTGGGCAGAGTGGTCAGGATCTGGGCAGAGTGGTCAGGATCTGGGCATATTAGTTAGGATCTGGGCAGACTGGTCAGGATCTGGGCAGAGTGGTCAGGATCTGGGCAGATTGGTCAGGATCTGGGCAGATTGGTCAGGATCTGGGCAGATTGGTCAGGATCTGGGCAGAGTGGTCAGGACCTGGGCAGAGTGGTCATGATCTGGGCAGATTGGTCAGGATATGGGCAGATTGGTCAGGATCTAGGCAGATTGGTCAGGATGTGAGCAGAGTGGTCAGGATCTGGGCAGATTGGTCAGGATCTGGTTAGATTGGTCAGGATCTGGGCAGAGTGGTCAGGATCTGGGCAGAGTGGTCAAGATCTGGGCAGATTTGTCACAATCTGGGCAGAGTGGTCAGGACCTGGGCAGATTGGTCTGGATCTGGGCAGAGTGGTCAGAATGTGGGCATAGTAGTCAGAATGTGAACAGTGGTCAGAACCTAGGCAGATTGGTCAGGTTCTGGGCAGAGTGGTCAGCATGTGGGCAGAGTGGTCAGAATGTGGTCAGAGTGGTCACGATCTGGCCAGAGTGGTCAGAATGTGGACAGTGGTCAGGACCTGTGCAGATTGGTCAGGATCTGGGCAGATTGGTCAGGATCTGGGCTGAGTGGTCAGAATGTGGACAGTGGTCAGGACCTGGGCAGATTGGCCAGGGTCTGGGCAGATTGGTCAGGATCTGGGTAGAGTGGTCAGGATCTGGGCTGAGTGGTCAGAATGTGGGCAGAGTGGTCAGAATGTGGACAGTGGTCAGGATCTGGGAAGAGAGGTCAGGATATGGGCAGAGAGGTCAGAATGTGGGCAGAGTGGGCAGAATGTGGACAGAGTGGTCAGAATGTGGACAGAGTGGTCAGAATGTGGACAGTGGTCAGGATCGGGGCAGATTGGTCAGGATCTGGGCAGAGTGGTCAGAATCTAGGCAGAGTGGTCAGGACCTAGGCAGATTGGTCAGGATCTGGGCAGATTAGTCAGGATCTGGGCAGATTGGTCAGGATCTGGGCAGAGTGGTCTGGATCTGGGCAGATTGGTCAGGACCTGGGCAGAGTGGTCAGGATCTGGGCAGAGTAGTCAGCATCTGGGCAGATTAGTTAGGATCTGGGCAGATTGGTCAGGATCTGGGCAGATTGGTCAGGATCTGGGCAGATTGGTCAGGATCTGGGCAGATTGGTCAGGATCTGGGCAGAGTGGTCAGGGCCTGTGCAGAGTGGTCAGGATCAGGGCAGATTGGTCAGGATCTGGGCAGATTGGTCAGGATCTGGGCAGATTGGTCAGGATCTGGGCAGACTGTTCAGGATCTGGGCAGAGTGGTCAGGATCTAGGCAGAGTGATCAGGATCTGGGCAGAGGGGTCAGGACCTGGGCAGAGTGGTCAGGATCTGGGCAGATTGGTCAGGATCTGGGCAGATTGGTCAGGATCTGGGCAGAGTGGTCAGGATCTGGGCAGAGTGGTCAGGACCTGGGCAGAGTGGTCAGGATCTGGGCAGATTGGTCAGGATCTGGGCAGATTGGTCAGGATCTGGGCAGAGTGGTCAGGATCTGGGCAGAGTGGTCAGGATCTGGGCAGATTGGTCAGGATCTGGTTAGATTGGTCAGGATCTGGGCAGATTGGTCAGGATCTAGGCAGATTTGTCAGGATCTGAGCAGCGTGGTCAGGATCTGGGCAGATTGGTCAGGATCTGGGCAGAGTGGTCTGGATCTGGGCAGATTGGTCAGGACCTGGGCAGAGTGGTCAGGATCTGGGCAGAGTAGTCAGCATCTGGGCAGATTAGTTAGGATCTGGGCAGATTGGTCAGGATCTGGGCAGATTGGTCAGGATCTGGGCAGATTGGTCAGGATCTGGGCAGATTGGTCAGGATCTGGGCAGAGTGGTCAGGGCCTGTGCAGAGTGGTCAGGATCAGGGCAGATTGGTCAGGATCTGGGCAGATTGGTCAGGATCTGGGCAGATTGGTCAGGATCTGGGCAGACTGTTCAGGATCTGGGCAGAGTGGTCAGGATCTAGGCAGAGTGATCAGGATCTGGGCAGAGGGGTCAGGACCTGGGCAGAGTGGTCAGGATCTGGGCAGATTGGTCAGGATCTGGGCAGATTGGTCAGGATCTGGGCAGAGTGGTCAGGATCTGGGCAGAGTGGTCAGGATCTGGGCAGATTGGTCAGGATCTGGTTAGATTGGTCAGGATCTGGGCAGATTGGTCAGGATCTAGGCAGATTTGTCAGGATCTGAGCAGCGTGGTCAGGATCTGGGCAGATTGGTCAGGATCTGGTTAAATTGGTCAGGATCTGGGCAGAGTGGTCAGGATCTGGGCAGATTGGTCTCAATCTGGGCAGAGTGGTCAGGACCTGGGCAGATTGGTCAGGATCTGGCAGAATGGTCAGAATGTGGGCAGGGTGGTCAGAATGTGGACAGTGGTCAGGACCTGGGCAGATCGGTCACGATCTGGGCAGAGTGGTCAGAAAGTGGGCAGAGTGGTCAGAATGTGAACAGTGGTCAGGACCTAGGCAGATTGGTAAGGATTTGGGCAGAGTGGTCAGAATGTGGGCAGAGTGGTCAGAATGTGGTCAGAGTGGTCACGATCTGGGCAGAGTGGTCAGAATGTGGACAGTGGTCAGGACCTGGGCAGATTGGTCAGGATCTGGGCAGATTGGTCAGGATCTGGGCAGATTGGTCAGGATCCTGGTAGAGTGGTCAGGATCTGGGCAGAGTGGTCAGAATGTGGGCAGAGTGGGCAAAATGTGGACAGAGTGGTCAGAATGTGGACAGAGTGGTCAGACTGTGGACAGTGGTCAGGATCTGGGCAGATTGGTCAGGATCTGGGCAGATTGGTCAGGATCTGGGCAGAGTGGTCAGGATCTGGGCAGATTGGTCAGGATCTGGTTAGATTGGTCAGGATCTGGGCAGAGTGGTCAGGATCTGGGCAGATTTGTCAGGATCTGGCAGAATGGTCAGAATGTGGGCAGAGTGGTCAGAATGTGGACAGTGGTCAGGACCAGGGCAGATCGGTCAGGACCTGGGCAGAGTGGTCAGAATGTGGGCAGAGTGGTCAGAATGTGAACAGTGGTCAGGACCTAGGAAGATTGGTCAGGATCTGGGCAGAGTGGTCAGAATGTGGGCAGAGTGGTCAGAATGTGGTCAGAGTGGTCAGAATCTGGGCAGAGTGGTCAGAATGTGGACAGGGGTCAGGACCTGGGCAGATTGGTCAGGATCTGGGCAGATTGGTCGGGATCTGGGTAAAGTGGTCAGAAACTGGGCAGAGTGGTCAGAATGTGGGCAGAGTGGGCGGAATGTGGACAGAGTGGTCAGAATGTGGACAGTGTGGTCAGAATGTGGACAGTGGTTAGGATCTGGGCAGAGTGGTCAGGATCTGGGCAGAGTGGTCAGAATGTGGGCAGAGTGGGCAGAATGTGGTCAGAGTGGTCAGAATGTAGACAGAGTGGTCAGAATGTGGACAGTGGTCAGGATTGGGGCATATTGGTCAGGATCTGGGCAGAGTGGTCAGGACCTGGGCAGATTGGTTAGGATCTGGGCAGAGTGGTCAGAATGTGGACAGTGGTCAGGATCTCGGCAGATTGGTCAGGATCTGGGCAGAGTTGTCAGAATGTGGGCAGAGTGGTCAGAATGTGGTCAGAATGTGGACAGTGGCCAGGACCTGGGCTGATTGGTCAGGATCTGGGCAGATTGGTCAGGATCTGGGCAGATTGGTCAGGTTCTGGGTAGAGTGGTCAGGACCTGGGCAGATTGGTCAGGACCTGGGCAGATTGGTCAGGATCTAGGCAGAGTGGTCAGGACCTGGGCAGATTGGTCAGGTCCTGGGCAGATTGGTCAGGACCTGGGCAGATTGGTCAGGATCATGGCTGATTGGTCAGGATCTGGGCAGAGTGGTCAGGATCTGGACAGAGTGGTCAGGATCTGGGCAGATTGGTCAGGGTCTGGGCAGAGTGGTCATGATCTGGGCAGAGTGGTCAGAATGTGGGCAGAATGGTCAGGATGTGGACAGAGTGGTCAGAATGTGGATAGTGGTCAGGATCTGGGCAGCGTGGTCAGGATCTGGGAAGAGTGGTCATGATCTGGGTAGAGTGGTCAGGATCTGGGCAGAGTGGTCAGGATCTGAGCAGATTGGTCAGGATCTGGACAGAGTGGTCAGGATCTGGGCAGATTGGTCAGGACCTGGGCAGAATGGTCAGGATCTGGGCAGAGTGGTCAGGATCTGGGCAGATTAGTTAGGATCTGGGCAGACTGGTCAGGATCTGGGCAGATTGGTCAGGATCTGGGCAGATTGGTCAGGATATGGGCAGAGTGGTCAGGATCTTGGCAGATTGGTCAGGATCTGGTTAGTTTGGTCAGGATCTAGACAGAGTGGTCAGGATCTGTGCAGATTGGTCAGGACCTGGGCAGAGTGGTCAGGATCTGGGCAGATTAGTTTGGATCTGGGCAGACTGGTCAGGATCTGGGCAGAGTGGTCAGGATCTGGGCAGATTGGTCAGGATCTGGGCAGATTGGTCAGGATCTGGGCAGATTGGTCAGGATCTGGGCAGAGTGGTCAGGACCTGGGCAGAGTGGTCATGATCTGGGCAGATTGGTCAGGATCTGGTTAGATTGGTCAGGATCTGGGCAGATTGGTCAGGATCTAGGCAGATTGGTGAGGATCTGAGCAGAGTGGTCAGGATCTGGGCAGTTTGGTCAGGATCTGGGCAGAGTGGTCAGGATCTGGGCAGATTGGTCAGGATCTGGGCAGAGTGGTCGAGATCTGGGCAGAGTTGTCAGGATCTGGGCAGTTTGGTCAGGATCTGGTTAGATTGGTCAGGATCTGGGCAGAGTGGTCAGGATCTGGGCAGAGTGGTCAAGATCTGGGCAGATTTGTCACAATCTGGGCAGAGTGGTCAGGACCTGGACAAATTGGTCTGGATCTGGGCAGAGTGGTCAGAATGTGGGCATAGTAGTCAGAATGTGAACAGTGGTCAGAACCTAGGCAGACTGGTCAGGATCTGGGCAGAGTGGTCAGAATGTGGGCAGAGTGGTCAGAATGTGGTCAGAGTGGTCACGATCTGGGCAGAGTGGTCAGAATGTGGACAGTGGTCAGGACCTGGGCAGATTGGTCAGGATCTGGGCAGATTGGTCAGGATCTGGGCAGAGTGGTCAGAATGTGGAAAGTGGTCAGGACCTGGGCAGATTGGTCAGGGTCTGGGCAGATTGGTCAGGATCTGGGTAGAGTGGTCAGGATCTGGGCTGAGTGGTCAGAATGTGGACAGAGTGGTCAGAATGTGGACAGTGGTCAGGATCTGGGAAGAGTGGTCAGGATATGGGCAGAGAGGTCAGAATGTGGGCAGAGTGGGCAGAATGTGGACAGAGTGGTCAGAATGTGGACAGTGGTCAGGATCGGGGCAGATTGGTCAGGATCTGGGCAGATTGGTCAGGATATAAGCAGAGTGGTCAGGACCTGGGCAGATTGGTTAGGATCTGGGCAGAGTGGTCAGAATGTGGACAGTGGTCAGGATCTTGGCAGATTGGTCAGGATCTGCGCAGAGTGGTCAGAATGTGGGCAGAGTGGTCAGAATGTGGTCAGAATGTGGACGGTGGCCAGGACCTGGGCTGATTTGTCAGTATCTGGGCAGATTGGTCAGGATCTCGGCAGATTGGTCAGGTTCTGGGTAGAGTGGTCAGGATCTGGGCAGATTGGTCAGGACCTGGGCAGATTGGTCAGGATCTGGGCAGAGTGGTCAGGATCTGGGCAGAGTGGTCAGGATCTGGGCAGATTGGTCAGGATCTGGACAGAGTGGTCAGGATCTGGGCAGATTGGTCAGGACCTGGGCAGAATGGTCAGGATCCGGGCAGAGTGGTCAGGGTCTGGGCAGATTAGTTAGGATCTGGGCAGACTGGTCAGGACCTGGGCAGATTGGTCAGGATGTGGGCAGAGTGGTCAGGATCTTGGTAGATTGGTCAGAATCTGGTTAGTTTGGTCAGGATGTAGACAGAGTGGTCAGGATCTGTGCAGATTGGTCAGGACCTCGGCAGAGTGGTCAGGATATGGGCAGAGTGGTCAGGATCTTGGCAGATTGGTCAGAATCTGGTTAGTTTGGTCAGGATGTCGACAGAGAGGTCAGGATCTGTGCAGATTGGTCAGGACCTGGGCAGATTGGTCGGGATCTGGGTAAAGTGGTCAGAAACTGGGCAGAGTGGTCAGAATGTGGGCAGAGTGGGCGGAATGTGGACAGAGTGGTCAGAATGTGGACAGTGTGGTCAGAATGTGGACAGTGGTTAGGATCTGGGCAGAGTGGTCAGGATCTGGGCAGAGTGGTCAGAATGTGGGCAGAGTGGGCAGAATGTGGTCAGAGTGGTCAGAATGTAGACAGAGTGGTCAGAATGTGGACAGTGGTCAGGATTGGGGCATATTGGTCAGGATCTGGGCAGAGTGGTCAGGACCTGGGCAGATTGGTTAGGATCTGGGCAGAGTGGTCAGAATGTGGACAGTGGTCAGGATCTCGGCAGATTGGTCAGGATCTGGGCAGAGTTGTCAGAATGTGGGCAGAGTGGTCAGAATGTGGTCAGAATGTGGACAGTGGCCAGGACCTGGGCTGATTGGTCAGGATCTGGGCAGATTGGTCAGGATCTGGGCAGATTGGTCAGGTTCTGGGTAGAGTGGTCAGGACCTGGGCAGATTGGTCAGGACCTGGGCAGATTGGTCAGGATCTAGGCAGAGTGGTCAGGACCTGGGCAGATTGGTCAGGTCCTGGGCAGATTGGTCAGGACCTGGGCAGATTGGTCAGGATCATGGCTGATTGGTCAGGATCTGGGCAGAGTGGTCAGGATCTGGACAGAGTGGTCAGGATCTGGGCAGATTGGTCAGGGTCTGGGCAGAGTGGTCATGATCTGGGCAGAGTGGTCAGAATGTGGTCAGAATGGTCAGGATGTGGACAGAGTGGTCAGAATGTGGATAGTGGTCAGGATCTGGGCAGCGTGGTCAGGATCTGGGAAGAGTGGTCATGATCTGGGTAGAGTGGTCAGGATCTGGGCAGAGTGGTCAGGATCTGAGCAGATTGGTCAGGATCTGGACAGAGTGGTCAGGATCTGGGCAGATTGGTCAGGACCTGGGCAGAATGGTCAGGATCTGGGCAGAGTGGTCAGGATCTGGGCAGATTAGTTAGGATCTGGGCAGACTGGTCAGGATCTGGGCAGATTGGTCAGGATCTGGGCAGATTGGTCAGGATATGGGCAGAGTGGTCAGGATCTTGGCAGATTGGTCAGGATCTGGTTAGTTTGGTCAGGATCTAGACAGAGTGGTCAGGATCTGTGCAGATTGGTCAGGACCTGGGCAGAGTGGTCAGGATCTGGGCAGATTAGTTTGGATCTGGGCAGACTGGTCAGGATCTGGGCAGATTGGTCAGGATCTGGGCAGATTGGTCAGGATCTGGGCAGATTGGTCAGGATCTGGGCAGAGTGGTCAGGACCTGGGCAGAGTGGTCATGATCTGGGCAGATTGGTCAGGATCTGGTTAGATTGGTCAGGATCTGGGCAGATTGGTCAGGATCTAGGCAGATTGGTGAGGATCTGAGCAGAGTGGTCAGGATCTGGGCAGTTTGGTCAGGATCTGGGCAGAGTGGTCAGGATCTGGGCAGATTGGTCAGGATCTGGGCAGAGTGGTCGGGATCTGGGCAGAGTTGTCAGGATCTGGGCAGTTTGGTCAGGATCTGGTTAGATTGGTCAGGATCTGGGCAGAGTGGTCAGGATCTGGGCAGAGTGGTCAAGATCTGGGCAGATTTGTCACAATCTGGGCAGAGTGGTCAGGACCTGGACAAATTGGTCTGGATCTGGGCAGAGTGGTCAGAATGTGGGCATAGTAGTCAGAATGTGAACAGTGGTCAGAACCTAGGCAGACTGGTCAGGATCTGGGCAGAGTGGTCAGAATGTGGGCAGAGTGGTCAGAATGTGGTCAGAGTGGTCACGATCTGGGCAGAGTGGTCAGAATGTGGACAGTGGTCAGGACCTGGGCAGATTGGTCAGGATCTGGGCAGATTGGTCAGGATCTGGGCAGAGTGGTCAGAATGTGGAAAGTGGTCAGGACCTGGGCAGATTGGTCAGGGTCTGGGCAGATTGGTCAGGATCTGGGTAGAGTGGTCAGGATCTGGGCTGAGTGGTCAGAATGTGGACAGAGTGGTCAGAATGTGGACAGTGGTCAGGATCTGGGAAGAGTGGTCAGGATATGGGCAGAGAGGTCAGAATGTGGGCAGAGTGGGCAGAATGTGGACAGAGTGGTCAGAATGTGGACAGTGGTCAGGATCGGGGCAGATTGGTCAGGATCTGGGCAGATTGGTCAGGATATAAGCAGAGTGGTCAGGACCTGGGCAGATTGGTTAGGATCTGGGCAGAGTGGTCAGAATGTGGACAGTGGTCAGGATCTTGGCAGATTGGTCAGGATCTGCGCAGAGTGGTCAGAATGTGGGCAGAGTGGTCAGAATGTGGTCAGAATGTGGACGGTGGCCAGGACCTGGGCTGATTTGTCAGTATCTGGGCAGATTGGTCAGGATCTCGGCAGATTGGTCAGGTTCTGGGTAGAGTGGTCAGGATCTGGGCAGATTGGTCAGGACCTGGGCAGATTGGTCAGGATCTGGGCAGAGTGGTCAGGATCTGGGCAGAGTGGTCAGGATCTGGGCAGATTGGTCAGGATCTGGACAGAGTGGTCAGGATCTGGGCAGATTGGTCAGGACCTGGGCAGAATGGTCAGGATCTGGGCAGAGTGGTCAGGATCTGGGCAGATTAGTTAGGATCTGGGCAGACTGGTCAGGACCTGGGCAGATTGGTCAGGATATGGGCAGAGTGGTCAGGATCTTGGTAGATTGGTCAGAATCTGGTTAGTTTGGTCAGGATGTAGACAGAGTGGTCAGGATCTGTGCAGATTGGTCAGGACCTGGGCAGAGTGGTCAGGATATGGGCAGAGTGGTCAGGATCTTGGCAGATTGGTCAGAATCTGGTTAGTTTGGTCAGGATGTCGACAGAGTGGTCAGGATCTGTGCAGATTGGTCAGGACCTGGGCAGAGTGGTCAGGATCTGGGCAGAGTGGTCAGGATCTGGGCAGATTAGTTAGGATCTGGGCAGACTGGTCAGGATCTGGGCAGAGTGGTCAGGATCTGGGCAGATTGGTCAGGATCTGGGCAGATTGGTCAGGATCTGGGCATATTGGTCAGGATCTGGGCAGAGTGGTCAGGACCTGGGCAGATTGGTCAGGATCTGGGCAGAGTGGTCGGGATCTGAGCAGAGTGGTCAGGAACTGGTCAGATTGGTCAGGATCTGGTTAGATTGGTCGGGATCTGAGCAGAGTGGTCAGGAACTGGTCAGATTGGTCAGGATCTGGTTAGATTGGTCAGGATCTGGGCAGATTGGTCAGGATCTAGGCAGATTGGTGAGGATCTGAGCAGAGTGGTCAGGATCTGGGCAGTTTGGTCAGGATCTGGGCAGAGTGGTCAGGATCTGGGCAGATTGGTCAGGATCTGGGCAGAGTGGTCGGGATCTGGGCAGAGTTGTCAGGATCTGGACAGTTTGGTCAGGATCTGGTTAGATTGGTCAGGATCTGGGCAGAGTGGTCAGGATCTGGGCAGAGTGGTCAAGATCTGGGCAGATTTGTCACAATCTGGGCAGAGTGGTCAGGACCTGGGCAGATTGGTCTGGATCTGGGCAGAGTGGTCAGAATGTGGGCATAGTAGTCAGAATGTGAACAGTGGTCAGAACCTAGGCAGATTGGTCAGGATCTGGGCAGAGTGGTCAGAATGTGGGCAGAGTGGTCAAGATCTGGGCAGATTTGTCACAATCTGGGCAGATTGGTCAGGATCTGGGTAGAGTGGTCAGGATCTGGGCTGAGTGGTCAGAATGTGGACAGAGTGGTCAGAATGTGGACAGTGGTTAGGATCTGGGAAGAGTGGTCAGGATATGGGCAGAGAGGTCAGAATGTGGGCAGAGTGGGCAGAATGTGGACAGAGTGGTCAGAATGTGGACAGAGTGGTCAGAATGTGGACAGTGGTCAGGATCGGGGCAGATTGGTCAGGATCTGGGCAGATTGGTCAGGATATAAACAGAGTGGTCAGGACCTGGGCAGATTGGTTAGGATCTGGGCAGAGTGGTCAGAATGTGGACAGTGGTCAGGATCTTGGCAGATTGGTCAGGATCTGGGCAGAGTGTTCAGAATGTGGGCAGAGTGGTCAGAATGTAGACAGAGTGGTCAGAATGTGGACAGTGGTCAGGATTGGGGCATATTGGTCAGGATCTGGGCAGAGTGGTCAGGACCTGGGCAGATTGGTTAGGATCTGGGCAGAGTGGTCAGAATGTGGACAGTGGTCAGGATCTCGGCAGATTGGTCAGGATCTGGGCAGAGTGGTCAGAATGTGGGCAGAGTGGTCAGAATGTGGTCAGAATGTGGACAGTGGCCAGGACCTGGGCTGATTGGTCAGGATCTGGGCAGATTGGTCAGGATCTGGGCAGATTGGTCAGGTTCTGGGTAGAGTGGTCAGGACCTGGGCAGATTGGTCAGGACCTGGGCAGATTGGTCAGGATCTAGGCAGAGTGGTCAGGACCTGGGCAGATTGGTCAGGTCCTGGGCAGATTGGTCAGGACCTGGGCAGATTGGTCAGGATCATGGCTGATTGGTCAGGATCTGGGCAGAGTGGTCAGGATCTGGACAGAGTGGTCAGGATCTGGGCAGATTGGTCAGGGTCTGGGCAGAGTGGTCATGATCTGGGCAGAGTGGTCAGAATGTGGTCAGAATGGTCAGGATGTGGACAGAGTGGTCAGAATGTGGATAGTGGTCAGGATCTGGGCAGCGTGGTCAGGATCTGGGAAGAGTGGTCATGATCTGGGTAGAGTGGTCAGGATCTGGGCAGAGTGGTCAGGATCTGAGCAGATTGGTCAGGATCTGGACAGAGTGGTCAGGATCTGGGCAGATTGGTCAGGACCTGGGCAGAATGGTCAGGATCTGGGCAGAGTGGTCAGGATCTGGGCAGATTAGTTAGGATCTGGGCAGACTGGTCAGGATCTGGGCAGATTGGTCAGGATCTGGGCAGATTGGTCAGGATATGGGCAGAGTGGTCAGGATCTTGGCAGATTGGTCAGGATCTGGTTAGTTTGGTCAGGATCTAGACAGAGTGGTCAGGATCTGTGCAGATTGGTCAGGACCTGGGCAGAGTGGTCAGGATCTGGGCAGATTAGTTTGGATCTGGGCAGACTGGTCAGGATCTGGGCAGAGTGGTCAGGATCTGGGCAGATTGGTCAGGATCTGGGCAGATTGGTCAGGATCTGGGCAGATTGGTCAGGATCTGGGCAGAGTGGTCAGGACCTGGGCAGAGTGGTCATGATCTGGGCAGATTGGTCAGGATCTGGGCAGATTGGTCAAGATCTGGGTAGAGTGGTCGGGATCTGAGCAGCGTGGTCAGGAACTGGTCAGATTGGTCAGGATCTGGTTAGATTGGTCAGGATCTGGTTAGATTGGTCAGGATCTGGGCAGATTGGTCAGGATCTAGGCAGATTGGTGAGGATCTGAGCAGAGTGGTCAGGATCTGGGCAGTTTGGTCAGGATCTGGGCAGAGTGGTCAGGATCTGGGCAGATTGGTCAGGATCTGGGCAGAGTGGTCGGGATCTGGGCAGAGTTGTCAGGATCTGGGCAGTTTGGTCAGGATCTGGTTAGATTGGTCAGGATCTGGGCAGAGTGGTCAGGATCTGGGCAGTTTGGTCAGGACCTGGACAAATTGGTCTGGATCTGGGCAGAGTGGTCAGAATGTGGGCATAGTAGTCAGAATGTGAACAGTGGTCAGAACCTAGGCAGACTGGTCAGGATCTGGGCAGAGTGGTCAGAATGTGGGCAGAGTGGTCAGAATGTGGTCAGAGTGGTCACGATCTGGGCAGAGTGGTCAGAATGTGGACAGTGGTCAGGACCTGGGCAGATTGGTCAGGATCTGGGCAGATTGGTCAGGATCTGGGCAGAGTGGTCAGAATGTGGAAAGTGGTCAGGACCTGGGCAGATTGGTCAGGGTCTGGGCAGATTGGTCAGGATCTGGGTAGAGTGGTCAGGATCTGGGCTGAGTGGTCAGAATGTGGACAGAGTGGTCAGAATGTGGACAGTGGTCAGGATCTGGGAAGAGTGGTCAGGATATGGGCAGAGAGGTCAGAATGTGGGCAGAGTGGGCAGAATGTGGACAGAGTGGTCAGAATGTGGACAGTGGTCAGGATCGGGGCAGATTGGTCAGGATCTGGGCAGATTGGTCAGGATATAAGCAGAGTGGTCAGGACCTGGGCAGATTGGTTAGGATCTGGGCAGAGTGGTCAGAATGTGGACAGTGGTCAGGATCTTGGCAGATTGGTCAGGATCTGCGCAGAGTGGTCAGAATGTGGGCAGAGTGGTCAGAATGTGGTCAGAATGTGGACGGTGGCCAGGACCTGGGCTGATTTGTCAGTATCTGGGCAGATTGGTCAGGATCTCGGCAGATTGGTCAGGTTCTGGGTAGAGTGGTCAGGATCTGGGCAGATTGGTCAGGACCTGGGCAGATTGGTCAGGATCTGGGCAGAGTGGTCAGGATCTGGGCAGAGTGGGCAGGATCTGGGCAGATTGGTCAGGATCTGGACAGAGTGGTCAGGATCTGGGCAGATTGGTCAGGACCTGGGCAGAATGGTCAGGATCTGGGCAGAGTGGTCAGGATCTGGGCAGATTAGTTAGGATCTGGGCAGACTGGTCAGGATCTGGGCAGATTGGTCAGGATATGGGCAGAGTGGTCAGGATCTTGGCAGATTGGTCAGAATCTGGTTAGTTTGGTCAGGATGTAGACAGAGTGGTCAGGATCTGTGCAGATTGGTCAGGACCTCGGCAGAGTGGTCAGGATATGGGCAGAGTGGTCAGGATCTTGGCAGATTGGTCAGAATCTGGTTAGTTTGGTCAGGATGTCGACAGAGTGGTCAGGATCTGTGCAGATTGGTCAGGACCTGGGCAGAGTGGTCAGGATCTGGGCAGAGTGGTCAGGATCTGGGCAGATTAGTTAGGATCTGGGCAGACTGGTCAGGATCTGGGCAGAGTGGTCAGGATCTGGGCAGATTGGTCAGGATCTGGGCAGATTGGTCAGGATCTGGGCATATTGGTCAGGATCTGGGCAGAGTGGTCAGGATCTGGGCAGTTTGGTCAGGATCTGGGCAGAGTGGTCAGGATCTGGGCAGATTGGTCAGGATCTGGGCAGAGTGGTCGGGATCTGGGCAGAGTTGTCAGGATCTGGGCAGTTTGGTCAGGATCTATTTAGATTGGTCAGGATCTGGGCAGAGTGGTCAGGATCTGGGCAGAGTGGTCAAGATCTGGGCAGATTTGTCACAATCTGGGCAGAGTGGTCAGGACCTGGGCAGATTGGTCTGGATCTGGGCAGAGTGGTCAGAATGTGGGCATAGTAGTCAGAATGTGAACAGTGGTCAGAACCTAGGCAGATTGGTCAGGATCTGGGCAGAGTGGTCAGAATGTGGGCAGAGTGGTCAGAATGTGGTCAGAGTGGTCACGATCTGGGCAGAGATGTCAGAATGTGGACAGTGGTCAGGACCTGGGCAGATTGGTCAGGATCTGGGCAGATTGGTCAGGATCTGGGCAGAGTGGTCAGAATGTGGACAGTGGTCAGGACCTGGGCAGATTGGTCAGGGTCTGGGCAGATTTGTCAGGATCTGGGTAGAGTGGTCAGGATCTGGGCTGAGTGGTCAGAATGTGGACAGAGTGGTCAGAATGTGGACAGTGGTTAGGATCTGGGAAGAGTGGTCAGGATATGGGCAGAGAGGTCAGAATGTGGGCAGAGTGGGCAGAATGTGGACAGAGTGGTCAGAATGTGGACAGAGTGGTCAGAATGTGGACAGTGGTCAGGATCGGGGCAGATTGGTCAGGATCTGGGCAGATTGGTCAGGGTATAAACAGAGTGGTCAGGACCTGGGCAGATTGGTTAGGATCTGGGCAGAGTGGTCAGAATGTGGACAGTGGTCAGGATCTTGGCAGATTGGTCAGGATCTGGGCAGAGTGTTCAGAATGTGGGCAGAGTGGTCAGAATGTAGACAGAGTGGTCAGAATGTGGACAGTGGTCAGGATTGGGGCATATTGGTCAGGATCTGGGCAGAGTGGTCAGGACCTGGGCAGATTGGTTAGGATCTGGGCAGAGTGGTCAGAATGTGGACAGTGGTCAGGATCTCGGCAGATTGGTCAGGATCTGGGCAGAGTGGTCAGAATGTGGGCAGAGTGGTCAGAATGTGGTCAGAATGTGGACAGTGGCCAGGACCTGGGCTGATTGGTCAGGATCTGGGCAGATTGGTCAGGATCTGGGCAGATTGGTCAGGTTCTGGGTAGAGTGGTCAGGACCTGGGCAGATTGGTCAGGACCTGGGCAGATTGGTCAGGATCTAGGCAGAGTGATCAGGACCTGGGCAGATTGGTCAGGTCCTGGGCAGATTGGTCAGGACCTGGGCAGATTGGTCAGGATCATGGCTGATTGGTCAGGATCTGGGCAGAGTGGTCAGGATCTGGACAGAGTGGTCAGGATCTGGGCAGATTGGTCAGGGTCTGGGCAGAGTGGTCATGATCTGGGCAGAGTGGTCAGAATGTGGTCAGAATGGTCAGGATGTGGACAGAGTGGTCAGAATGTGGATAGTGGTCAGGATCTGGGCAGCGTGGTCAGGATCTGGGAAGAGTGGTCATGATCTGGGTAGAGTGGTCAGGATCTGGGCAGAGTGGTCAGGATCTGTGCAGATTGGTCAGGATCTGGACAGAGTGGTCAGGATCTGGGCAGATTGGTCAGGACCTGGGCAGAATGGTCAGGATCTGGGCAGAGTGGTCAGGATCTGGGCAGATTAGTTAGGATCTGGGCAGACTGGTCAGGATCTGGGCAGATTGGTCAGGATCTGGGCAGATTGGTCAGGATATGGGCAGAGTGGTCAGGATCTTGGCAGATTGGTCAGGATCTGGTTAGTTTGGTCAGGATCTAGACAGAGTGGTCAGGATCTGTGCAGATTGGTCAGGACCTGGGCAGAGTGGTCAGGATCTGGGCAGATTAGTTTGGATCTGGGCAGACTGGTCAGGATCTGGGCAGAGTGGTCAGGATCTGGGCAGATTGGTCAGGATCTGGGCAGATTGGTCAGGATCTGGGCAGATTGGTCAGGATCTGGCAGAGTGGTCAGGACCTGGGCAGAGTGGTCATGATCTGGGCAGATTGGTCAGGATCTGGGCAGATTGGTCAAGATCTGGGTAGAGTGGTCGGGATCTGAGCAGCGTGGTCAGGAACTGGTCAGATTGGTCAGGATCTGGTTAGATTGGTCAGGATCTGGTTAGATTGGTCAGGATCTGGGCAGATTGGTCAGGATCTAGGCAGATTGGTGAGGATCTGAGCAGAGTGGTCAGGATCTGGGCAGTTTGGTCAGGATCTGGGCAGAGTGGTCAGGATCTGGGCAGATTGGTCAGGATCTGGGCAGAGTGGTCGGGATCTGGGCAGAGTTGTCAGGATCTGGGCAGTTTGGTCAGGATCTGGTTAGATTGGTCAGGATCTGGGCAGAGTGGTCAGGATCTGGGCAGTTTGGTCAGGACCTGGACAAATTGGTCTGGATCTGGGCAGAGTGGTCAGAATGTGGGCATAGTAGTCAGAATGTGAACAGTGGTCAGAACCTAGGCAGACTGGTCAGGATCTGGGCAGAGTGGTCAGAATGTGGGCAGAGTGGTCAGAATGTGGTCAGAGTGGTCACGATCTGGGCAGAGTGGTCAGAATGTGGACAGTGGTCAGGACCTGGGCAGATTGGTCAGGATCTGGGCAGATTGGTCAGGATCTGGGCAGAGTGGTCAGAATGTGGAAAGTGGTCAGGACCTGGGCAGATTGGTCAGGGTCTGGGCAGATTGGTCAGGATCTGGGTAGAGTGGTCAGGATCTGGGCTGAGTGGTCAGAATGTGGACAGAGTGGTCAGAATGTGGACAGTGGTCAGGATCTGGGAAGAGTGGTCAGGATATGGGCAGAGAGGTCAGAATGTGGGCAGAGTGGGCAGAATGTGGACAGAGTGGTCAGAATGTGGACAGTGGTCAGGATCGGGGCAGATTGGTCAGGATCTGGGCAGATTGGTCAGGATATAAGCAGAGTGGTCAGGACCTGGGCAGATTGGTTAGGATCTGGGCAGAGTGGTCAGAATGTGGACAGTGGTCAGGATCTTGGCAGATTGGTCAGGATCTGCGCAGAGTGGTCAGAATGTGGGCAGAGTGGTCAGAATGTGGTCAGAATGTGGACGGTGGCCAGGACCTGGGCTGATTTGTCAGTATCTGGGCAGATTGGTCAGGATCTCGGCAGATTGGTCAGGTTCTGGGTAGAGTGGTCAGGATCTGGGCAGATTGGTCAGGACCTGGGCAGATTGGTCAGGATCTGGGCAGAGTGGTCAGGATCTGGGCAGAGTGGTCAGGATCTGGGCAGATTGGTCAGGATCTGGACAGAGTGGTCAGGATCTGGGCAGATTGGTCAGGACCTGGGCAGAATGGTCAGGATCTGGGCAGAGTGGTCAGGATCTGGGCAGATTAGTTAGGATCTGGGCAGACTGGTCAGGATCTGGGCAGATTGGTCAGGATATGGGCAGAGTGGTCAGGATCTTGGCAGATTGGTCAGAATCTGGTTAGTTTGGTCAGGATGTAGACAGAGTGGTCAGGATCTGTGCAGATTGGTCAGGACCTCGGCAGAGTGGTCAGGATATGGGCAGAGTGGTCAGGATCTTGGCAGATTGGTCAGAATCTGGTTAGTTTGGTCAGGATGTCGACAGAGTGGTCAGGATCTGTGCAGATTGGTCAGGACCTGGGCAGAGTGGTCAGGATCTGGGCAGAGTGGTCAGGATCTGGGCAGATTAGTTAGGATCTGGGCAGACTGGTCAGGATCTGGGCAGAGTGGTCAGGATCTGGGCAGATTGGTCAGGATCTGGGCATATTGGTCAGGATCTGGGCAGAGTGGTCAGGACCTGGGCAGATTGGTCAGGATCTGGGCAGAGTGGTCGGGATCTGAGCAGAGTGGTCAGGAACTGGTCAGATTGGTCAGGATCTGGTTAGATTGGTCGGGATCTGAGCAGAGTGGTCAGGAACTGGTCAGATTGGTCAGGATCTGGTTAGATTGGTCAGGATCTGGGCAGATTGGTCAGGATCTAGGCAGATTGGTGAGGATCTGAGCAGAGTGGTCAGGATCTGGGCAGTTTGGTCAGGATCTGGGCAGAGTGGTCAGGATCTGGGCAGATTGGTCAGGATCTGGGCAGAGTGGTCGGGATCTGGGCAGAGTTGTCAGGATCTGGGCAGTTTGGTCAGGATCTGGTTAGATTGGTCAGGATCTGGGCAGAGTGGTCAGGATCTGGGCAGAGTGGTCAAGATCTGGGCAGATTTGTCACAATCTGGGCAGAGTGGTCAGGACCTGGGCAGATTGGTCTGGATCTGGGCAGAGTGGTCAGAATGTGGGCATAGTAGTCAGAATGTGAACAGTGGTCAGAACCTAGGCAGATTGGTCAGGATCTGGGCAGAGTGGTCAGAATGTGGGCAGAGTGGTCAGAATGTGGTCAGAGTGGTCACGATCTGGGCAGAGATGTCAGAATGTGGACAGTGGTCAGGACCTGGGCAGATTGGTCAGGATCTGGGCAGATTGGTCAGGATCTGGGCAGAGTGGTCAGAATGTGGACAGTGGTCAGGACCTGGGCAGATTGGTCAGGGTCTGGGCAGATTTGTCAGGATCTGGGTAGAGTCGTCAGGATCTGGGCTGAGTGGTCAGAATGTGAACAGAGTGGTCAGAATGTGGACAGTGGTTAGGATCTGGGAAGAGTGGTCAGGATATGGGCAGAGAGGTCAGAATGTGGGCAGAGTGGGCAGAATGTGGACAGAGTGGTCAGAATGTGGACAGAGTGGTCAGAATGTGGACAGTGGTCAGGATCGGGGCAGATTGGTCAGGATCTGGGCAGATTGGTCAGGATATAAACAGAGTGGTCAGGACCTGGGCAGATTGGTTAGGATCTGGGCAGAGTGGTCAGAATGTGGACAGTGGTCAGGATCTAGGCAGATTGGTCAGGATCTGGGCAGAGTGTTCAGAATGTGGGCAGAGTGGTCAGAATGTAGACAGAGTGGTCAGAATGTGGACAGTGGTCAGGATTGGGGCATATTGGTCAGGATCTGGGCAGAGTGGTCAGGACCTGGGCAGATTGGTTAGGATCTGGGCAGAGTGGTCAGAATGTGGACAGTGGTCAGGATCTCGGCAGATTGGTCAGGATCTGGGCAGAGTGGTCAGAATGTGGGCAGAGTGGTCAGAATGTGGTCAGAATGTGGACAGTGGCCAGGACCTGGGCTGATTGGTCAGGATCTGGGCAGATTGGTCAGGATCTGGGCAGATTGGTCAGGTTCTGGGTAGAGTGGTCAGGACCTTGGCAGATTGGTCAGGACCTGGGCAGATTGGTCAGGATCTAGGCAGAGTGGTCAGGACCTGGGCAGATTGGTCAGGTCCTGGGCAGATTGGTCAGGACCTGGGCAGATTGGTCAGGATCATGGCTGATTGGTCAGGATCTGGGCAGAGTGGTCAGGATCTGGACAGAGTGGTCAGGATCTGGGCAGATTGGTCAGGGTCTGGGCAGAGTGGTCATGATCTGGGCAGAGTGGTCAGAATGTGGTCAGAATGCTCAGGATGTGGACAGAGTGGTCAGAATGTGGATAGTGGTCAGGATCTGGGCAGCGTGGTCAGGATCTGGGAAGAGTGGTCATGATCTGGGTAGAGTGGTCAGGATCTGGGCAGAGTGGTCAGGATCTGAGCAGATTGGTCAGGATCTGGACAGAGTGGTCAGGATCTGGGCAGATTGGTCAGGACCTGGGCAGAATGGTCAGGATCTGGGCAGAGTGGTCAGGATCTGGGCAGATTAGTTAGGATCTGGGCAGACTGGTCAGGATCTGGGCAGATTGGTCAGGATCTGGGCAGATTGG
Organism: Scyliorhinus torazame; assembly: GCF_047496885.1. NCBI lineage: Eukaryota > Metazoa > Chordata > Chondrichthyes > Carcharhiniformes > Scyliorhinidae > Scyliorhinus > Scyliorhinus torazame. The sequence continues at coordinate 329,900,254 of NC_092707.1, read as the reverse complement.
TCAGGATATGGGCAGAGTGGTCAGGATCTTGGCAGATTGGTCAGGATCTGGTTAGTTTGGTCAGGATCTAGACAGAGTGGTCAGGATCTGTGCAGATTGGTCAGGACCTGAGCAGAGTGGTCAGGATCTGGGCAGATTAGTTTGGATCTGGGCAGACTGGTCAGGATCTGGGCAGAGTGGTCAGGATCTGGGCAGATTGGTCAGGATCTGGGCAGATTGGTCAGGATCTGGGCAGATTGGTCAGGATCTGGGCAGAGTGGTCAGGACCTGGGCAGAGTGGTCATGATCTGGGCAGATTGGTCAGGATCTGGGCAGATTGGTCAAGATCTGGGTAGAGTGGTCGGGATCTGAGCAGCGTGGTCAGGAACTGGTCAGATTGGTCAGGATCTGGTTAGATTGGTCAGGATCTGGTTAGATTGGTCAGGATCTGGGCAGATTGGTCAGGATCTAGGCAGATTGGTGAGGATCTGAGCAGAGTGGTCAGGATCTGGGCAGTTTGGTCAGGATCTGGGCAGAGTGGTCAGGATCTGGGCAGATTGGTCAGGATCTGGGCAGAGTGGTCGGGATCTGGGCAGAGTTGTCAGGATCTGGACAGTTTGGTCAGGATCTGGTTAGATTGGTCAGGATCTGGGCAGAGTGGTCAGGATCTGGGCAGAGTGGTCAAGATCTGGGCAGATTTGTCACAATCTGGGCAGAGTGGTCAGGACCTGGACAAATTGGTCTGGATCTGGGCAGAGTGGTCAGAATGTGGGCATAGTAGTCAGAATGTGAACAGTGGTCAGAACCTAGGCAGACTGGTCAGGATCTGGGCAGAGTGGTCAGAATGTGGGCAGAGTGGTCAGAATGTGGTCAGAGTGGTCACGATCTGGGCAGAGTGGTCAGAATGTGGACAGTGGTCAGGACCTGGGCAGATTGGTCAGGATCTGGGCAGATTGGTCAGGATCTGGGCAGAGTGGTCAGAATGTGGAAAGTGGTCAGGACCTGGGCAGATTGGTCAGGGTCTGGGCAGATTGGTCAGGATCTGGGTAGAGTGGTCAGGACCTGGGCTGAGTGGTCAGAATGTGGACAGAGTGGTCAGAATGTGGACAGTGGTCAGGATCTGGGAATAGTGGTCAGGATATGGGCAGAGAGGTCAGAATGTGGGCAGAGTGGGCAGAATGTGGACAGAGTGGTCAGAATGTGGACAGTGGTCAGGATCGGGGCAGATTGGTCAGGATCTGGGCAGATTGGTCAGGATATAAGCAGAGTGGTCAGGACCTGGGCAGATTGGTTAGGATCTGGGCAGAGTGGTCAGAATGTGGACAGTGGTCAGGATCTTGGCAGATTGGTCAGGATCTGCGCAGAGTGGTCAGAATGTGGGCAGAGTGGTCAGAATGTGGTCAGAATGTGGACGGTGGCCAGGACCTGGGCTGATTTGTCAGTATCTGGGCAGATTGGTCAGGATCTCGGCAGATTGGTCAGGTTCTGGGTAGAGTGGTCAGGATCTGGGCAGATTGGTCAGGACCTGGGCAGATTGGTCAGGATCTGGGCAGATTGGTCAGGACCTGGGCAGAATGGTCAGGATCTGGGCAGAGTGGTCAGGATCTGGGCAGATTAGTTAGGATCTGGGCAGACTGGTCAGGATCTGGGCAGATTGGTCAGGATATGGGCAGAGTGGTCAGGATCTTGGCAGATTGGTCAGAATCTGGTTAGTTTGGTCAGGATGTAGACAGAGTGGTCAGGATCTGTGCAGATTGGTCAGGACCTCGGCAGAGTGGTCAGGATATGGGCAGAGTGGTCAGGATCTGGGCTGAGTGGTCAGAATGTGGACAGAGTGGTCAGACTGTGGACAGTGGTCAGGATCTGGGCAGATTGGTCAGGATCTGGGCAGAATGGTCAGGATCTGGGCAGAGTGGTCAGGATCTGGGCAGATTGGTCAGGATCTGGTTAGATTGGTCAGGATCTGGGCAGAGTGGTCAGGATCTGGGCAGATTTGTCAGGATCTGGCAGAATGGTCAGAATGTGGGCAGAGTGGTCAGAATGTGGACAGTGGTCAGGACCAGGGCAGATCGGTCAGGACCTGGGCAGAGTGGTCAGAATGTGGGCAGAGTGGTCAGAATGTGAACAGTGGTCAGGACCTAGGAAGATTGGTCAGGATCTGGGCAGAGTGGTCAGAATGTGGGCAGAGTGGTCAGAATGTGGTCAGAGTGGTCACGATCTGGGCAGAGTGGTCAGAATGTGGACAGTGGTCAGGACCTGGGCAGATTGGTCAGGATCTGGGCAGATTGGTCAGAATCTGGGCAGAGTGGTCAGAATGTGGACAGGGGTCAGGACCTGGGCAGATTGGTCAGGATCTGGGCAGATTGGTCGGGATCTGGGTAGAGTGGTCAGAAACTGGGCAGAGTGGTCAGAATGTGGGCAGAGTGGGCAGAATGTGGACAGAGTGGTCAGAATGTGGACAGTGTGGTCAGAATGTGGACAGTGGTTAGGATCTGGGCAGAGTGGTCAGGATCTGGGCAGAGTGGTCAGAATGTGGGCAGAGTGGGCAGAATGTGGTCAGAGTGGTCAGAATGTAGACAGAGTGGTCAGAATGTGGACAGTGGTCAGGATTGGGGCATATTGGTCAGGATCTGGGCAGAGTGGTCAGGACCTGGGCAGATTGGTTAGGATCTGGGCAGAGTGGTCAGAATGTGGACAGTGGTCAGGATCTCGGCAGATTGGTCAGGATCTGGGCAGAGTTGTCAGAATGTGGGCAGAGTGGTCAGAATGTGGTCAGAATGTGGACAGTGGCCAGGACCTGGGCTGATTGGTCAGGATCTGGGCAGATTGGTCAGGATCTGGGCAGATTGGTCAGGTTCTGGGTAGAGTGGTCAGGACCTGGGCAGATTGGTCAGGACCTGGGCAGATTGGTCAGGATCTAGGCAGAGTGGTCAGGACCTGGGCAGATTGGTCAGGTCCTGGGCAGATTGGTCAGGACCTGGGCAGATTGGTCAGGATCATGGCTGATTGGTCAGGATCTGGGCAGAGTGGTCAGGATCTGGACAGAGTGGTCAGGATCTGGGCAGATTGGTCAGGGTCTGGGCAGAGTGGTCATGATCTGGGCAGAGTGGTCAGAATGTGGTCAGAATGGTCAGGATGTGGACAGAGTGGTCAGAATGTGGATAGTGGTCAGGATCTGGGCAGCGTGGTCAGGATCTGGGAAGAGTGGTCATGATCTGGGTAGAGTGGTCAGGATCTGGGCAGAGTGGTCAGGATCTGAGCAGATTGGTCAGGATCTGGACAGAGTGGTCAGGATCTGGGCAGATTGGTCAGGACCTGGGCAGAATGGTCAGGATCTGGGCAGAGTGGTCAGGATCTGGGCAGATTAGTTAGGATCTGGGCAGACTGGTCAGGATCTGGGCAGATTGGTCAGGATCTGGGCAGATTGGTCAGGATATGGGCAGAGTGGTCAGGATCTTGGCAGATTGGTCAGGATCTGGTTAGTTTGGTCAGGATCTAGACAGAGTGGTCAGGATCTGTGCAGATTGGTCAGGACCTGGGCAGAGTGGTCAGGATCTGGGCAGATTAGTTTGGATCTGGGCAGACTGGTCAGGATCTGGGCAGAGTGGTCAGGATCTGGGCAGATTGGTCAGGATCTGGGCAGATTGGTCAGGATCTGGGCAGATTGGTCAGGATCTGGGCAGAGTGGTCAGGACCTGGGCAGAGTGGTCATGATCTGGGCAGATTGGTCAGGATCTGGTTAGATTGGTCAGGATCTGGGCAGATTGGTCAGGATCTAGGCAGATTGGTGAGGATCTGAGCAGAGTGGTCAGGATCTGGGCAGTTTGGTCAGGATCTGGGCAGAGTGGTCAGGATCTGGGCAGATTGGTCAGGATCTGGGCAGAGTGGTCGGGATCTGGGCAGAGTTGTCAGGATCTGGGCAGTTTGGTCAGGATCTGGTTAGATTGGTCAGGATCTGGGCAGAGTGGTCAGGATCTGGGCAGAGTGGTCAAGATCTGGGCAGATTTGTCACAATCTGGGCAGAGTGGTCAGGACCTGGACAAATTGGTCTGGATCTGGGCAGAGTGGTCAGAATGTGGGCATAGTAGTCAGAATGTGAACAGTGGTCAGAACCTAGGCAGACTGGTCAGGATCTGGGCAGAGTGGTCAGAATGTGGGCAGAGTGGTCAGAATGTGGTCAGAGTGGTCACGATCTGGGCAGAGTGGTCAGAATGTGGACAGTGGTCAGGACCTGGGCAGATTGGTCAGGATCTGGGCAGATTGGTCAGGATCTGGGCAGAGTGGTCAGAATGTGGAAAGTGGTCAGGACCTGGGCAGATTGGTCAGGGTCTGGGCAGATTGGTCAGGATCTGGGTAGAGTGGTCAGGATCTGGGCTGAGTGGTCAGAATGTGGACAGAGTGGTCAGAATGTGGACAGTGGTCAGGATCTGGGAAGAGTGGTCAGGATATGGGCAGAGAGGTCAGAATGTGGGCAGAGTGGGCAGAATGTGGACAGAGTGGTCAGAATGTGGACAGTGGTCAGGATCGGGGCAGATTGGTCAGGATCTGGGCAGATTGGTCAGGATATAAGCAGAGTGGTCAGGACCTGGGCAGATTGGTTAGGATCTGGGCAGAGTGGTCAGAATGTGGACAGTGGTCAGGATCTTGGCAGATTGGTCAGGATCTGCGCAGAGTGGTCAGAATGTGGGCAGAGTGGTCAGAATGTGGTCAGAATGTGGACGGTGGCCAGGACCTGGGCTGATTTGTCAGTATCTGGGCAGATTGGTCAGGATCTCGGCAGATTGGTCAGGTTCTGGGTAGAGTGGTCAGGATCTGGGCAGATTGGTCAGGACCTGGGCAGATTGGTCAGGATCTGGGCAGAGTGGTCAGGATCTGGGCAGAGTGGTCAGGATCTGGGCAGATTGGTCAGGATCTGGACAGAGTGGTCAGGATCTGGGCAGATTGGTCAGGACCTGGGCAGAATGGTCAGGATCTGGGCAGAGTGGTCAGGATCTGGGCAGATTTGTTAGGATCTGGGCAGACTGGTCAGGACCTGGGCAGATTGGTCAGGATATGGGCAGAGTGGTCAGGATCTTGGCAGATTGGTCAGAATCTGGTTAGTTTGGTCAGGATGTAGACAGAGTGGTCAGGATCTGTGCAGATTGGTCAGGACCTCGGCAGAGTGGTCAGGATATGGGCAGAGTGGTCAGGATCTTGGCAGATTGGTCAGAATCTGGTTAGTTTGGTCAGGATGTCGACAGAGTGGTCAGGATCTGTGCAGATTGGTCAGGACCTGGGCAGAGTGGTCAGGATCTGGGCAGAGTGGTCAGGATCTGGGCAGATTAGTTAGGATCTGGGCAGACTGGTCAGGATCTGGGCAGAGTGGTCAGGATCTGGGCAGATTGGTCAGGATCTGGGCAGATTGGTCAGGATCTGGGCATATTGGTCAGGATCTGGGCAGAGTGGTCAGGACCTGGGCAGATTGGTCAGGATCTGGGCAGAGTGGTCGGGATCTGAGCAGAGTGGTCAGGAACTGGTCAGATTGGTCAGGATCTGGTTAGATTGGTCGGGATCTGAGCAGAGTGGTCAGGAACTGGTCAGATTGGTCAGGATCTGGTTAGATTGGTCAGGATCTGGGCAGATTGGTCAGGATCTAGGCAGATTGGTGAGGATCTGAGCAGAGTGGTCAGGATCTGGGCAGTTTGGTCAGGATCTGGGCAGAGTGGTCAGGATCTGGGCAGATTGGTCAGGATCTGGGCAGAGTGGTCGGGATCTGGGCAGAGTTGTCAGGATCTGGGCAGTTTGGTCAGGATCTGGTTAGATTGGTCAGGATCTGGGCAGAGTGGTCAGTATCTGGGCAGAGTGGTCAAGATCTGGGCAGATTTGTCACAATCTGGGCAGAGTGGTCAGGACCTGGGCAGATTGGTCTGGATCTGGGCAGAGTGGTCAGAATGTGGGCATAGTAGTCAGAATGTGAACAGTGGTCAGAACATAGGCAGATTGGTCAGGATCTGGGCAGAGTGGTCAGAATGTGGGCAGAGTGGTCAAGATCTGGGCAGATTTGTCACAATCTGGGCAGATTGGTCAGGTTCTGGGCAGATTGGTCAGGATCTGGGCAGAGTGGTCAGAATGTGGACAGTGGTCAGGACCTGGGCAGATTGGTCAGGGTCTGGGCAGATTTGTCAGGATCTGGGTAGAGTGGTCAGGATCTGGGCTGAGTGGTCAGAATGTGGACAGAGTGGTCAGAATGTGGACAGTGGTTAGGATCTGGGAAGAGTGGTCAGGATATGGGCAGAGTGGTCAGAATGTGGGCAGAGTGGGCAGAATGTGGACAGAGTGGTCAGAATGTGGACAGAGTGGTCAGAATGTGGACAGTGGTCAGGATCGGGGCAGATTGGTCAGGATCTGGGCAGATTGGTCAGGATATAAACAGAGTGGTCAGGACCTGGGCAGATTGGTTAGGATCTGGGCAGAGTGGTCAGAATGTGGACAGTGGTCAGGATCTTGGCAGATTGGTCAGGATCTGGGCAGAGTGTTCAGAATGTGGGCAGAGTGGTCAGAATGCAGACAGAGTGGTCAGAATGTGGACAGTGGTCAGGATTGGGGCATATTGGTCAGGATCTGGGCAGAGTGGTCAGGACCTGGGCAGATTGGTTAGGATCTGGGCAGAGTGGTCAGAATGTGGACAGTGGTCAGGATCTCGGCAGATTGGTCAGGATCTGGGCAGAGTGGTCAGAATGTGGGCAGAGTGGTCAGAATGTGGTCAGAATGTGGACAGTGGCCAGGACCTGGGCTGATTGGTCAGGATCTGGGCAGATTGGTCAGGATCTGGGCAGATTGGTCAGGTTCTGGGTAGAGTGGTCAGGACCTGGGCAGATTGGTCAGGACCTGGGCAGATTGGTCAGGATCTAGGCAGAGTGGTCAGGACCTGGGCAGATTGGTCAGGTCCTGGGCAGATTGGTCAGGACCTGGGCAGATTGGTCAGGATCATGGCTGATTGGTCAGGATCTGGGCAGAGTGGTCAGGATCTGGACAGAGTGGTCAGGATCTGGGCAGATTGGTCAGGGTCTGGGCAGAGTGGTCATGATCTGGGCAGAGTGGTCAGAATGTGGTCAGAATGGTCAGGATGTGGACAGAGTGGTCAGAATGTGGATAGTGGTCAGGATCTGGGCAGCGTGGTCAGGATCTGGGAAGAGTGGTCATGATCTGGGTAGAGTGGTCAGGATCTGGGCAGAGTGGTCAGGATCTGAGCAGATTGGTCAGGATCTGGACAGAGTGGTCAGGATCTGGGCAGATTGGTCAGGACCTGGGCAGAATGGTCAGGATCTGGGCAGAGTGGTCAGGATCTGGGCAGATTAGTTAGGATCTGGGCAGACTGGTCAGGATCTGGGCAGATTGGTCAGGATCTGGGCAGATTGGTCAGGATATGGGCAGAGTGGTCAGGATCTTGGCAGATTGGTCAGGATCTGGTTAGTTTGGTCAGGATCTAGACAGAGTGGTCAGGATCTGTGCAGATTGGTCAGGACCTGGGCAGAGTGGTCAGGATCTGGGCAGATTAGTTTGGATCTGGGCAGACTGGTCAGGATCTGGGCAGAGTGGTCAGGATCTGGGCAGATTGGTCAGGATCTGGGCAGATTGGTCAGGATCTGGGCAGATTGGTCAGGATCTGGGCAGAGTGGTCAGGACCTGGGCAGAGTGGTCATGATCTGGGCAGATTGGTCAGGATCTGGGCAGATTGGTCAAGATCTGGGTAGAGTGGTCGGGATCTGAGCAGCGTGGTCAGGAACTGGTCAGATTGGTCAGAATCTGGTTAGATTGGTCAGGATCTGGTTAGATTGGTCAGGATCTGGGCAGATTGGTCAGGATCTAGGCAGATTGGTGAGGATCTGAGCAGAGTGGTCAGGATCTGGGCAGTTTGGTCAGGATCTGGGCAGAGTGGTCAGGATCTGGGCAGATTGGTCAGGATCTGGGCAGAGTGGTCGGGATCTGGGCAGAGTTGTCAGGATCTGGGCAGTTTGGTCAGGATCTGGTTAGATTGGTCAGGATCTGGGCAGAGTGGTCAGGATCTGGGCAGTTTGGTCAGGACCTGGACAAATTGGTCTGGATCTGGGCAGAGTGGTCAGAATGTGGGCATAGTAGTCAGAATGTGAACAGTGGTCAGAACCTAGGCAGACTGGTCAGGATCTGGGCAGAGTGGTCAGAATGTGGGCAGAGTGGTCAGAATGTGGTCAGAGTGGTCACGATCTGGGCAGATTGGTCAGGATCTGGGCAGAGTGGTCAGAATGTGGAAAGTGGTCAGGACCTGGGCAGATTGGTCAGGGTCTGGGCAGATTGGTCAGGATCTGGGTAGAGTGGTCAGGATCTGGGCTGAGTGGTCAGAATGTGGACAGAGTGGTCAGAATGTGGACAGTGGTCAGGATCTGGGAAGAGTGGTCAGGATATGGGCAGAGAGGTCAGAATGTGGGCAGAGTGGGCAGAATGTGGACAGAGTGGTCAGAATGTGGACAGTGGTCAGGATCGGGGCAGATTGGTCAGGATCTGGGCAGATTGGTCAGGATATAAGCAGAGTGGTCAGGACCTGGGCAGATTGGTTAGGATCTGGGCAGAGTGGTCAGAATGTGGACAGTGGTCAGGATCTTGGCAGATTGGTCAGGATCTGCGCAGAGTGGTCAGAATGTGGGCAGAGTGGTCAGAATGTGGTCAGAATGTGGACGGTGGCCAGGACCTGGGCTGATTTGTCAGTATCTGGGCAGATTGGTCAGGATCTCGGCAGATTGGTCAGGTTCTGGGTAGAGTGGTCAGGATCTGGGCAGATTGGTCAGGACCTGGGCAGATTGGTCAGGATCTGGGCAGAGTGGTCAGGATCTGGGCAGAGTGGTCAGGATCTGGGCAGATTGGTCAGGATCTGGACAGAGTGGTCAGGATCTGGGCAGATTGGTCAGGACCTGGGCAGAATGGTCAGGATCTGGGCAGAGTGGTCAGGATCTGGGCAGATTAGTTAGGATCTGGGCAGGCTGGTCAGGATCTGGACAGATTGGTCAGGATATGGGCAGAGTGGTCAGGATCTTGGCAGATTGGTCAGAATCTGGTTAGTTTGGTCAGGATGTAGACAGAGTGGTCAGGATCTGTGCAGATTGGTCAGGACCTCGGCAGAGTGGTCAGGATATGGGCAGAGTGGTCAGGATCTTGGCAGATTGGTCAGAATCTGGTTAGTTTGGTCAGGATGTCGACAGAGTGGTCAGGATCTGTGCAGATTGGTCAGGACCTGGGCAGAGTGGTCAGGATCTGGGCAGAGTGGTCAGGATCTGGGCAGATTAGTTAGGATCTGGGCAGACTGGTCAGGATCTGGGCAGAGTGGTCAGGATCTGGGCAGATTGGTCAGGATCTGGGCAGATTGGTCAGGATCTGGGCATATTGGTCAGGATCTGGGCAGAGTGGTCAGGACCTGGGCAGATTGGTCAGGATCTGGGCAGAGTGGTCGGGATCTGAGCAGAGTGGTCAGGAACTGGTCAGATTGGTCAGGATCTGGTTAGATTGGTCGGGATCTGAGCAGAGTGGTCAGGAACTGGTCAGATTGGTCAGGATCTGGTTAGATTGGTCAGGATCTGGGCAGATTGGTCAGGATCTAGGCAGATTGGTGAGGATCTGAGCAGAGTGGTCAGGATCTGGGCAGTTTGGTCAGGATCTGGGCAGAGTGGTCAGGATCTGGGCAGATTGGTCAGGATCTGGGCAGAGTGGTCGGGATCTGGGCAGAGTTGTCAGGATCTGGGCAGTTTGGTCAGGATCTGGTTAGATTGGTCAGGATCTGGGCAGAGTGGTCAGGATCTGGGCAGAGTGGTCAAGATCTGGGCAGATTTGTCACAATCTGGGCAGAGTGGTCAGCACCTGGGCAGATTGGTCTGGATCTGGGCAGAGTGGTCAGAATGTGGGCATAGTAGTCAGAATGTGAACAGTGGTCAGAACCTAGGCAGATTGGTCAGGATCTGGGCAGAGTGGTCAGAATGTGGGCAGAGTGGTCAGAATGTGGTCAGAGTGGTCACGATCTGGGCAGAGATGTCAGAATGTGGACAGTGGTCAGGACCTGGGCAGATTGGTCAGGATCTGGGCAGATTGGTCAGGATCTGGGCAGAGTGGTCAGAATGTGAACAGTGGTCAGGACCTGGGCAGATTGGTCAGGGTCTGGGCAGATTTGTCAGGATCTGGGTAGAGTGGTCAGGATCTGGGCTGAGTGGTCAGAATGTGGACAGAGTGGTCAGAATGTGGACAGTGGTTAGGATCTGGGAAGAGTGGTCAGGATATGGGCAGAGAGGTCAGGATGTGGGCAGAGTGGGCAGAATGTGGACAGAGTGGTCAGAATGTGGACAGAGTGGTCAGAATGTGGACAGTGGTCAGGATCGGGGCAGATTGGTCAGGATCTGGGCAGATTGGTCAGGATATAAACAGAGTGGTCAGGACCTGGGCAGATTGGTTAGGATCTGGGCAGAGTGGTCAGAATGTGGACAGTGGTCAGGATCTTGGCAGATTGGTCAGGATCTGGGCAGAGTGTTCAGAATGTGGGCAGAGTGGTCAGAATGTAGACAGAGTGGTCAGAATGTGGACAGTGGTCAGGATTGGGGCATATTAGTCAGGATCTGGGCAGAGTGGTCAGGACCTGGGCAGATTGGTTAGGATCTGGGCAGAGTGGTCAGAATGTGGACAGTGGTCAGGATCTCGGCAGATTGGTCAGGATCTGGGCAGAGTGGTCAGAATGTGGGCAGAGTGGTCAGAATGTGGTCAGAATGTGGACAGTGGCCAGGACCTGGGCTGATTGGTCAGGATCTGGGCAGATTGGTCAGGATCTGGGCAGATTGGTCAGGTTCTGGGTAGAGTGGTCAGGACCTGGGCAGATTGGTCAGGACCTGGGCAGATTGGTCAGGATCTAGGCAGAGTGGTCAGGACCTGGGCAGATTGGTCAGGTCCTGGGCAGATTGGTCAGGACCTGGGCAGATTGGTCAGGATCATGGCTGATTGGTCAGGATCTGGGCAGAGTGGTCAGGATCTGGACAGAGTGGTCAGGATCTGGGCAGATTGGTCAGGGTCTGGGCAGAGTGGTCATGATCTGGGCAGAGTGGTCAGAATGTGGTCAGAATGGTCAGGATGTGGACAGAGTGGTCAGAATGTGGATAGTGGTCAGGATCTGGGCAGCGTGGTCAGGATCTGGGAAGAGTGGTCATGATCTGGGTAGAGTGGTCAGGATCTGGGCAGAGTGGTCAGGATCTGAGCAGATTGGTCAGGATCTGGACAGAGTGGTCAGGATCTGGGCAGATTGGTCAGGACCTGGGCAGAATGGTCAGGATCTGGGCAGAGTGGTCAGGATCTGGGCAGATTAGTTAGGATCTGGGCAGACTGGTCAGGATCTGGGCAGATTGGTCAGGATCTGGGCAGATTGGTCAGGATATGGGCAGAGTGGTCAGGATCTTGGCAGATTGGTCAGGATCTGGTTAGTTTGGTCAGGATCTAGACAGAGTGGTCAGGATCTGTGCAGATTGGTCAGGACCTGGGCAGAGTGGTCAGGATCTGGGCAGATTAGTTTGGATCTGGGCAGACTGGTCAGGATCTGGGCAGAGTGGTCAGGATCTGGGCAGATTGGTCAGGATCTGGGCAGATTGGTCAGGATCTGGGCAGATTGGTCAGGATCTGGGCAGAGTGGTCAGGACCTGGGCAGAGTGGTCATGATCTGGGCAGATTGGTCAGGATCTGGGCAGATTGGTCAAGATCTGGGTAGAGTGGTCGGGATCTGAGCAGCGTGGTCAGGAACTGGTCAGATTGGTCAGGATCTGGTTAGATTGGTCAGGATCTGGTTAGATTGGTCAGGATCTGGGCAGATTGGTCAGGATCTAGGCAGATTGGTGAGGATCTGAGCAGAGTGGTCAGGATCTGGGCAGTTTGGTCAGGATCTGGGCAGAGTGGTCAGGATCTGGGCAGATTGGTCAGGATCTGGGCAGAGTGGTCGGGATCTGGGCAGAGTTGTCAGGATCTGGGCAGTTTGGTCAGGATCTGGTTAGATTGGTCAGGATCTGGGCAGAGTGGTCAGGATCTGGGCAGAGTGGTCAAGATCTGGGCAGATTTGTCACAATCTGGGCAGAGTGGTCAGGACCTGGACAAATTGGTCTGGATCTGGGCAGAGTGGTCAGAATGTGGGCATAGTAGTCAGAATGTGAACAGTGGTCAGAACCTAGGCAGACTGGTCAGGATCTGGGCAGAGTGGTCAGAATGTGGGCAGAGTGGTCAGAATGTGGTCAGAGTGGTCACGATCTGGGCAGAGTGGTCAGAATGTGGACAGTGGTCAGGACCTGGGCAGATTGGTCAGGATCTGGGCAGATTGGTCAGGATCTGGGCAGAGTGGTCAGAATGTGGAAAGTGGTCAGGACCTGGGCAGATTGGTCAGGGTCTGGGCAGATTGGTCAGGATCTGGGTAGAGTGGTCAGGATCTGGGCTGAGTGGTCAGAATGTGGACAGAGTGGTCAGAATGTGGACAGTGGTCAGGATCTGGGAAGAGTGGTCAGGATATGGGCAGAGAGGTCAGAATGTGGGCAGAGTGGGCAGAATGTGGACAGAGTGGTCAGAATGTGGACAGTGGTCAGGATCGGGGCAGATTGGTCAGGATCTGGGCAGATTGGTCAGGATATAAGCAGAGTGGTCAGGACCTGGGCAGATTGGTTAGGATCTGGGCAGAGTGGTCAGAATGTGGACAGTGGTCAGGATCTTGGCAGATTGGTCAGGATCTGCGCAGAGTGGTCAGAATGTGGGCAGAGTGGTCAGAATGTGGTCAGAATGTGGACGGTGGCCAGGACCTGGGCTGATTTGTCAGTATCTGGGCAGATTGGTCAGGATCTCGGCAGATTGGTCAGGTTCTGGGTAGAGTGGTCAGGATCTGGGCAGATTGGTCAGGACCTGGGCAGATTGGTCAGGATCTGGGCAGAGTGGTCAGGATCTGGGCAGAGTGGTCAGGATCTGGGCAGATTGGTCAGGATCTGGACAGAGTGGTCAGGATCTGGGCAGATTGGTCAGGACCTGGGCAGAATGGTCAGGATCTGGGCAGAGTGGTCAGGATCTGGGCAGATTAGTTAGGATCTGGGCAGACTGGTCAGGATCTGGGCAGATTGGTCAGGATATGGGCAGAGTGGTCAGGATCTTGGCAGATTGGTCAGAATCTGGTTAGTTTGGTCAGGATGTAGACAGAGTGGTCAGGATCTGTGCAGATTGGTCAGGACCTCGGCAGAGTGGTCAGGATATGGGCAGAGTGGTCAGGATCTTGGCAGATTGGTCAGAATCTGGTTAGTTTGGTCAGGATGTCGACAGAGTGGTCAGGATCTGTGCAGATTGGTCAGGACCTGGGCAGAGTGGTCAGGATCTGGGCAGAGTGGTCAGGATCTGGGCAGATTAGTTAGGATCTGGGCAGACTGGTCAGGATCTGGGCAGAGTGGTCAGGATCTGGGCAGATTGGTCAGGATCTGGGCAGATTGGTCAGGATCTGGGCATATTGGTCAGGATCTGGGCAGAGTGGTCAGGACCTGGGCAGATTGGTCAGGATCTGGGCAGAGTGGTCGGGATCTGAGCAGAGTGGTCAGGAACTGGTCAGATTGGTCAGGATCTGGTTAGATTGGTCGGGATCTGAGCAGAGTGGTCAGGAACTGGTCAGATTGGTCAAGATCTGGGCAGATTGGTCACAATCTGGACAGAGTGGTCAGGACCTGGGCAGATTGGTCAGGATCTGGCAGAATGGTCAGAATGTGGGCGGAGTGGTCAGAATGTGGACAGTGGTCAGGACCTGGGAAGATCGGTCAGGATCTGGGCAGAGTGGTCAGAATGTGGGCATAGTGGTCAGAATGTGAACAGTGGTCAGGACCTAGGCAGATTGGTCAGGATCTGGGCAGAGTGGTCAGAACGTGGTCAGAGTGGTCACGATCTGGGCAGAGTGGCCAGGATCTGGGCAGATTGGTCAGGACCTGGGCAGATTGGTCAGGATCTGGGCAGATTGGTCAGGTCCTGGGCAGATTGGTCAGGACCTAGGCAGATTGGTCAGGATCATGTCTGATTGGTCAGGATCTGGTCAGAGTGGTCAGGATCTGGACAGAGTGGTCAGGATCTGGGCAGATTGGTCAGGGTCTGGGCAGAGTGGCCATGATCTGGGCAGAGTGGTCAGAATGTGGTCAGAGTGGTCAGAATGTGGACAGAGTGGTCAGAATGTGGTCAGAGTGGTCAGAATGTGGACAGAGTGGTCAGAATGTGGATAGTGGTCAGGATCTGGGCAGCGTGGTCAGGATCTGGGAAGAGTGGTCATGATCTGGGCATAGTGGTCAGGACCTGGGCTGAGTGGTCAGGATCTGGGCAGATTGGTCAGGATCTGGACAGAGTGGTCAGGATCTGGGCAGATTGGTCAGGACCTGGGCAGAATGGTCAGGATCTGGGCAGAGTGGTCAGGATCTGGGCAGATTAGTTAGGATCTGGGCAGACTGGTCAGGATCTGGGCAGATTGGTCAGGATCTGGGCAGATTGGTCAGGATCTGGGCAGATTGGTCAGGATCTGGGCAGAGTGGTCAGGATCTGGGCAGATTGGTCAGGATCTGGGCAGATTGGTCAGGATCTGGGCAGAGTGGTCAGGATCTGGGCAGATTGGTCAGGATCTGGGCAGATTGGTCAGGATCTGGGCAGAGTGGTCAGGATCTTGGCAGATTGGTCAGGATCTGGTTAGTTTGGTCAGGATCTAGACAGAGTGGTCAGGATCTGGTCAGATTGGTCAGGACCTGGGCAGAGTGGTCAGGATCTGGGCAGAGTGGTCAGGATCTGGGCATATTAGTTAGGATCTGGGCAGACTGGTCAGGATCTGGGCAGAGTGGTCAGGATCTGGGCAGATTGGTCAGGATCTGGGCAGATTGGTCAGGATATGGTCAGATTGGTCAGGATCTGGGCAGAGTGGTCAGGACCTGGGCAGAGTGGTCATGATCTGGGCAGATTGGTCAGGATATGGGCAGATTGGTCAGGATCTGGGCAGATTGGTCAGGATCTGAGCAGAGTGGTCGGGATCTGAGCAGAGTGGTCAGGAACTGGTCAGATTGGTCAGAATCTGGTTAGATTGGTCAGGATCTGGGCAGATTGGTCAGGATCTAGGCAGATTGGTCAGGATCTGAGCAGAGTGGTCAGGATCTGGGCAGATTGGTCAGGATCTGGGCAGAGTGGTCAGGATCTGGGCAGAGTGGTCAAGATCTGGGCAGATTTGACACAATCTGGGCAGAGTGGTCAGGACCTGGGCAGATTGGTCTGGATCTGGGCAGAGTGGTCAGAATGTGGGCATAGTAGTCAGAATGTGAACAGTGGTCAGAACCTAGGCAGATTGGTCAGGTTCTGGGCAGAGTGGTCAGCATGTGGGCAGAGTGGTCAGAATGTGGTCAGAGTGGTCACGATCTGGGCAGAGTGGTCAGAATGTGGACAGTGGTCACGACCTGTGCAGATTGGTCAGGATATGGGCAGATTGGTCAGGATCTGGGCAGAGTGGTCAGGATCTGGGCAGATTGGTCAGGATCTGGACAGAGTGGTCAGGATCTGGGCAGATTGGTCAGGACCTGGGCAGAATGGTCAGGATCTGGGCAGAGTGGTCAGGATCTGGGCAGATTAGTTAGGATCTGGGCAGACTGGTCAGGATCTGGGCAGATTGGTCAGGATCTGGGCAGATTGGTCAGGATCTGGGCAGATTGGTCAGGATCTGGGCAGAGTGGTCAGGATCTGGGCAGATTGGTCAGGATCTGGGCAGATTGGTCAGGATCTGTGCAGAGTGGTCAGGATCTGGGCAGATTGGTCAGGATCTGGGCAGAGTGGTCAGGGTCTTGGCAGATTGGTCAGGATCTGGTTAGTTTGGTCAGGATCTAGACAGAGTGGTCAGGATCTGGGCAGATTGGTCAGGACCTGGGCAGAGTGGTCAGGATCTGGGCAGAGTGGTCAGGATCTGGGCATATTAGTTAGGATCTGGGCAGACTGGTCAGGATCTGGGCAGAGTGGTCAGGATCTGGGCAGATTGGTCAGGATCTGGGCAGATTGGTCAGGATCTGGGCAGATTGGTCAGGATCTGGGCAGAGTGGTCAGGACCTGGGCAGAGTGGTCATGATCTGGGCAGATTGGTCAGGATATGGGCAGATTGGTCAGGATCTGGGCAGATTGGTCAGGATCTGGGCAGAGTGGTCGGGATCTGAGCAGAGTGGTCAGGAACTGGTCAGATTGGTCAGGATCTTGTTAGATTGGTCAGGATCTGGGCAGATTGGTCAGGATCTAGGCAGATTGGTCAGGATCTGAGCAGAGTGGTCAGGATCTGGGCAGATTGGTCAGGATCTGGTTAGATTGGTCAGGATCTGGGCAGAGTGGTCAGGATCTGGGCAGAGTGGTCAAGATCTGGGCAGATTTGTCACAATCTGGGCAGAGTGGTCAGGACCTGGGCAGATTGGTCTGGATCTGGGCAGAGTGGTCAGAATGTGGGCATAGTAGTCAGAATGTGAACAGTGGTCAGAACCTAGGCAGATTGGTCAGGTTCTGGGCAGAGTGGTCAGCATGTGGGCAGAGTGGTCAGAATGTGGTCAGAGTGGTCACGATCTGGCCAGAGTGGTCAGAATGTGGACAGTGGTCAGGACCTGTGCAGATTGGTCAGGATCTGGGCAGATTGGTCAGGGTCTGGGCTGAGTGGTCAGAATGTGGACAGTGGTCAGGACCTGGGCAGATTGGCCAGGGTCTGGGCAGATTGGTCAGGATCTGGGTAGAGTGGTCAGGATCTGGGCTGAGTGGTCAGAATGTGGGCAGAGTGGTCAGAATGTGGACAGTGGTCAGGATCTGGGAAGAGAGGTCAGGATATGGGCAGAGAGGTCAGAATGTGGGCAGAGTGGGCAGAATGTGGACAGAGTGGTCAGAATGTGGACAGAGTGGTCAGAATGTGGACAGTGGTCAGGATCGGGGCAGATTGGTCAGGATCTGGGCAGAGTGGTCAGAATCTAGGCAGAGTGGCCAGGACCTAGGCAGATTGGTCAGGATCTGGGCAGATTAGTCAGGATCTGGGCAGATTGGTCAGGATCTGGACAGAGTGGTCAGGATCTGGGCAGATTGGTCAGGACCTGGGCAGAGTGGTCAGGATCTGGGCAGAGTAGTCAGCATCTGGGCAGATTAGTTAGGATCTGGGCAGATTGGTCAGGATCTGGGCAGATTGGTCAGGATCTGGGCAGATTGGTCAGGATCTGGGCAGATTGGTCAGGATCTGGGCAGAGTGGTCAGGGCCTGTGCAGAGTGGTCAGGATCAGGGCAGATTGGTCAGGATCCAGGCAGATTGGTCAGGATCTGGGCAGATTGGTCAAGACCTGGGCAGAGTGGTTAGGATCTGGGCAGACTGGTCAGGATATGGGCAGATTGGTCAGGATCTGGGCAGATTGGTCAGGATCTGGGCAGATTGGTCATGATCTGGGCAGATTGGTCAGGATCTGGGCAGAGTGGTCAGGACATGGGCAGAGTGGTCAGGATCAGGGCAGATTGGTCAGGATCTCGGCAGATTAGTCAGGATCTGAGCAGAGTGGTCAGGATCTGGGCAGATTAGTCAGGATCTAGTTAGATTGGTCAGGATCTGGGCAGAGTGGTCAGGATCTGGGCAGAGTGGTCAAGATCTGGGCAGATTGGTCACAATCTGGACAGAGTGGTCAGGACCTGGGCAGATTGGTCAGGATCTGGCAGAATGGTCAGAATGTGGGCGGAGTGGTCAGAATGTGGACAGTGGTCAGGACCTGGGAAGATCGGTCAGGATCTGGGCAGAGTGGTCAGAATGTGGGCATAGTGGTCAGAATGTGAACAGTGGTCAGGACCTAGGCAGATTGGTCAGGATCTGGGCAGAGTGGTCAGAACGTGGTCAGAGTGGTCACGATCTGGGCAGAGTGGCCAGGATCTGGGCAGATTGGTCAGGACCTGGGCAGATTGGTCAGGATCTGGGCAGATTGGTCAGGTCCTGGGCAGATTGGTCAGGACCTAGGCAGATTGGTCAGGATCATGTCTGATTGGTCAGGATCTGGTCAGAGTGGTCAGGATCTGGACAGAGTGGTCAGGATCTGGGCAGATTGGTCAGGGTCTGGGCAGAGTGGCCATGATCTGGGCAGAGTGGTCAGAATGTGGTCAGAGTGGTCAGAATGTGGACAGAGTGGTCAGAATGTGCTCAGAGTGGTCAGAATGTGGACAGAGTGGTCAGAATGTGGATAGTGGTCAGGATCTGGGCAGCGTGGTCAGGATCTGGGAAGAGTGGTCATGATCTGGGCAGAGTGGTCAGGACCTGGGCAGAGTGGTCAGGATCTGGGCAGATTGGTCAGGATCTGGACAGAGTGGTCAGGATCTGGGCAGATTGGTCAGGACCTGGGCAGAATGGTCAGGATCTGGGCAGAGTGGTCAGGATCTGGGCAGATTAGTTAGGATCTGGGCAGACTGGTCAGGATCTGGGCAGATTGGTCAGGATCTGGGCAGATTGGTCAGGATCTGGGCAGATTGGTCAGGATCTGGGCAGAGTGGTCAGGATCTGGGCAGATTGGTCTGGATCTGGGCAGATTGGTCAGGATCTGGGCAGAGTGGTCAGGATCTGGGCAGATTGGTCAGGATCTGGGCAGATTGGTCAGGATCTGGGCAGAGTGGTCAGGATCTTGGCAGATTGGTCAGGATCTGGTTAGTTTGGTCAGGATCTAGACAGAGTGGTCAGGATCTGGTCAGATTGGTCAGGACCTGGGCAGAGTGGTCAGGATCTGGGCAGAGTGGTCAGGATCTGGGCATATTAGTTAGGATCTGGGCAGACTGGTCAGGATCTGGGCAGAGTGGTCAGGATCTGGGCAGATTGGTCAGGATCTGGGCAGATTGGTCAGGATATGGTCAGATTGGTCAGGATCTGGGCAGAGTGGTCAGGACCTGGGCAGAGTGGTCATGATCTGGGCAGATTGGTCAGGATATGGGCAGATTGGTCAGGATCTGGGCAGATTGGTCAGGATCTGAGCAGAGTGGTCGGGATCTGAGCAGAGTGGTCAGGAACTGGTCAGATTGGTCAGAATCTGGTTAGATTGGTCAGGATCTGGGCAGATTGGTCAGGATCTAGGCAGATTGGTCAGGATCTGAGCAGAGTGGTCAGGATCTGGGCAGATTGGTCAGGATCTGGGCAGAGTGGTCAGGATCTGGGCAGAGTGGTCAAGATCTGGGCAGATTTGACACAATCTGGGCAGAGTGGTCAGGACCTGGGCAGATTGGTCTGGATCTGGGCAGAGTGGTCAGAATGTGGGCATAGTAGTCAGAATGTGAACAGTGGTCAGAACCTAGGCAGATTGGTCAGGTTCTGGGCAGAGTGGTCAGCATGTGGGCAGAGTGGTCAGAGTGGTCACGATCTGGGCAGAGTGGTCAGAATGTGGACAGTGGTCAGGACCTGTGCAGATTGGTCAGGATATGGGCAGATTGGTCAGGATCTGGGCTGAGTGGTCAGAATGTGGACAGTGGTCAGGACCTGGGCAGATTGGTCAGGGTCTGGGCAGATTGGTCAGGATCTGGGTAGAGTGGTCAGGATCTGGGCTGAGTGGTCAGAATGTGGACAGAGTGGTCAGAATGTGGACAGTGGTCAGGATCTGGGAAGAGTGGTCAGGATATGGGCAGAGAGGTCAGAATGTGGGCAGAGTGGGCAGAATGTGGACAGAGTGGTCAGAATGTGGACAGAGTGGTCAGAATGTGGACAGTGGTCAGGATCGGGGCAGATTGATCAGGATCTGGGCAGAGTGGTCAGAATCTAGGCAGAGTGGTCAGGACCTAGGCAGATTGGTCAGGATCTGGGCAGATTAGTCAGGATCTGGGCAGATTGGTCAGGATCTGGACAGAGTGGTCAGGATCTGGGCAGATTGGTCAGGACCTGGGCAGAGTGGTCAGGATCTGGGCAGAGTAGTCAGCATCTGGGCAGATTGGTTAGCATCTGGGCAGACTGGGCAGGATCTGGGCAGATTGGTCAGGATATGGGCAGATTGGTCAGGATCTGGGCAGATTGGTCAGGATCTGGGCAGATTGGTCAGGATCTGGGCAGAGTGGTCAGGACCTGGGCAGAGTGGTCAGGATCAGGGCAGATTGGTCAGGATCTAGGCAGATTGGTCAGGATCTGGGCTGATTGGTCAAGATCTGGGCAGAGTGGTTAGGATCTGGGCAGACTGGTCAGGATCTGGGCAGATTGGTCAGGATCTGGGCAGATTGGTCAGGATATGGGCAGATTGGTCAGGATCTGGGCAGATTGGTCATGATCTGGGCAGAGTGGTCAGGACCTGGGCAGAGTGGTCAGGATCAGGGCAGATTGGTCAGGATCTAGGCAGATTGGTCAGGATCTGAGCAGAGTGGTCAGGATCTGGGCAGATTGGTCAGGATCTAGTTAGATTGGTCAGGATCTGGGCAGAGTGGACAGGATCTGGGCAGAGTGGTCAGGACCTGGGCAGATTGGTCAGGATCTGGCAGAATGGTCAGAATGTGGGCAGAGTGGTCAGAATGTGGACAGTGGTCAGGACCTGGGAAGATCGGTCAGGATCTGGGCAGAGTGGTCAGAATGTGGGCATAGTGGTCAGAATGTGAACAGTGGTCAGGACCTAGGCAGATTGATCAGGATCTGGGCAGAGTGGTCAGAATCTAGGCAGAGTGGTCAGGACCTAGGCAGATTGGTCAGGATCTGGGCAGATTAGTCAGGATCTGGGCAGATTGGTCAGGATCTGGACAGAGTGGTCAGGATCTGGGCAGATTGGTCAGGACCTGGGCAGAGTGGTCAGGATCTGGGCAGAGTAGTCAGCATCTGGGCAGATTGGTTAGCATCTGGGCAGACTGGGCAGGATCTGGGCAGATTGGTCAGGATATGGGCAGATTGGTCAGGATCTGGGCAGATTGGTCAGGATCTGGGCAGATTGGTCAGGATCTGGGCAGAGTGGTCAGGACCTGGGCAGAGTGGTCAGGATCAGGGCAGATTGGTCAGGATCTAGGCAGATTGGTCAGGATCTGGGCTGATTGGTCAAGATCTGGGCAGAGTGGTTAGGATCTGGGCAGACTGGTCAGGATCTGGGCAGATTGGTCAGGATCTGGGCAGATTGGTCAGGATATGGGCAGATTGGTCAGGATCTGGGCAGATTGGTCATGATCTGGGCAGAGTGGTCAGGACCTGGGCAGAGTGGTCAGGATCAGGGCAGATTGGTCAGGATCTAGGCAGATTGGTCAGGATCTGAGCAGAGTGGTCAGGATCTGGGCAGATTGGTCAGGATCTAGTTAGATTGGTCAGGATCTGGGCAGAGTGGACAGGATCTGGGCAGAGTGGTCAGGACCTGGGCAGATTGGTCAGGATCTGGCAGAATGGTCAGAATGTGGGCAGAGTGGTCAGAATGTGGACAGTGGTCAGGACCTGGGAAGATCGGTCAGGATCTGGGCAGAGTGGTCAGAATGTGGGCATAGTGGTCAGAATGTGAACAGTGGTCAGGACCTAGGCAGATTGGTCAGGATCTGGGCAGAGTGGTCAGAATGTGGTCAGAGTGGTCACGATCTGGGCAGAGTGGTCAGAATGTGGACAGTGGTCAGGACCTGGGCAGATTGGTCAGGATCTGGTCAGATTGGTCAGGATCTGGGCAGAGTGGTCAGAATGTGGACAGTGGTCAGGACCTGGTCAGATTGGTCAGGATGTGGGCAGAGTGGTCAGGATCTGGGTAGAGTGGTCAGGATCTGGGCAGATTGGTCAGGATCTGGGCAGATTGGTCAGGATCTGGGCAGATTGGTCAGGATCTGGGCAGATTGGTCAGGATCTGGGCAGAGTGGTCAGGACCTGGGCTGAGTGGTCAGGATCAGGGCAGATTGGTCAGGATCTAGGCAGATTGGTCAGGATCTGAGCAGAGTGGTCAGGATCTGGGCAGATTGGTCAGGATCTAGTTAGATTGGTCAGGATCTGGGCAGAGTGGTCAGGATCTGGGCAGAGTGGTCAGAATGTGGGCAGAGTGGGCAGAATGTGGTCAGAGTGGTCAGAATGTGGACAGAGTGGTCAGAATGTGGACAGAGGTCAGGATCGGGGCAGATTGGTCAGGATCTGGGCAGATTGGTCAGGATCTAAGCAGTGTGGTCAGGACATGGGCTGATTGGTTAAGAGCTGGGCAGAATGGTCAGAATGTGGACAGTGGTCAGGATCTCGGCAGATTGGTCAAGATCTGGGCAGAGTGGTCAGAATGTGGGCAGAGTGGTCAGAATGTGGTCAGAATGTGGACAGTGGTCAGGACATGGGCTGATTGGTCAGGATCTGGGCAGATTGGTCATGATCTGGGCAGATTGGTCAGGATCTGGGCAGATTGGTCAGGATCTGGGCAGATTGGTCAGGACCTGGGCAGAGTGGTCAGGATCTGGGCAGATTGGTCAGGATCTGGGCAGATTGGTCCGGATCTGGGCAGAATGGTCAGGGTCTGGGCTGATTGGACAGGATCTTGGCAGAGTGGTCAGGATCTGGGCAGATTGGTCAGGATCTGGGCAGAGTGGTCAGGACCTGGGCAGATTGGTCCGGATCTGGGCAGAATGGTCAGGATCTGGGCAGAATGGTCAGAGTCTGGGCTGATTGGTCAGGATCTGGGCAGAGTGGTCATGTTCTGGGCAGATTGGTCAGTACCTGGGCAGAGTGGTTAGGATCTGGGCAGATTGGTAGGATCTGGGCAGATTGGTCAGGATCTGGGCAGATTGTCAGTACCTGGGCAGAGTGGTTAGGATCTGGGACAGATTGGTCAGGATCTGGGCAGATTGGTCAGGACCTGGGCAGAGTGGTCAGGATCTGGGCAGATTGGTCGGGATCTGGGCAGAGTGGTCAGAATGTGGGCAGAGTGGTGAGAATGTGGACAGTGGTCAGGACATGGGCTGATTGGTCAGGATCTGGGCAGATTGGTCAGGATCTGGGCAGATTGGTCAGGACCTGGGCAGATTGTTTAGGATCTGGGACAGATTGGTCAGGATCTGGGCAGATTGGTCAGGACCTGGGAAGAGTGGTTAGGATCTGGGACAGATTGGTCAGGATCTGGGCAGAGTGGTCAGGATCTGGGCTGATTGGTCAGGATCTGGGCAGAGTGGTCAGGATCTGGGCTGATTGGTCAGGATCTGGGCAGAGTGGTCAGGATCTGGGCAGTGTGGTCAGGATCTGGGAAGAGTGGTCAGGATCTGGGCAAAGTAGTCAGGGTCTGGGCAGATTGGTCAGGATCTGGGCTGATTGGTCAGGGTCTGGGAAGAGTGGTCAGGATCTGGGTAAAGTAGTCAGGGTCTGGGCAGATTGGTCAGGATCTGGGCTGATTGGTCAGTGTCTGGGCAGAGTAGTCAGGATCTGGGCAGAGTGGTCAGGATCTGGGCAGATTGGTCAGGACCTGGGCAGAGTGGTCAGGACCTGGGCAGATTGGTCAGGATCTCGGCAGATTGGTCAGGATCTGGGCAGATTGGTCAGGATCTGGGCAGATTGGTCAGGATCTGGGCAGATTGGTCAGGATCTGGGCAGATTGGTCAGGATCTGGGCAGATTGGTCAGGATCTGGGCAGAGTGGTCAGGACCTGGGCAGATTGGTCCGGATATGGGCAGAATGGTCAGGGTCTGGGCTGATTGGTCAGGATCTGGGCAGTGCTGTCAGGATCTGTGCAGAATGGTCAGGATCTGGGCTGATTGGTCAGGATCTGGGCAGAGTGGTCAGGATCTGGGCAGAGTGGTCAGGATCTGGGAAGAGTGGTCAGGATCTGGGCAAAGTAGTCAGGGTCTGGGCAGATTGGTCAGGATCTGGGCAGAGTAGTCAGGATCTGGGCAGATTGGTCAGGATCTGGGCAGATTGGTCAGGACCTGAGCAGATTGGTCAGGACCTGGGCAGTTTGGTCAGGATCTGGGCAGAGTGGTGACAGTGTGAGGCACAAGGACAATCCTATTCAAACATTTGTATTGCTACTGACCTCAATAAGGCACCTGGTACCAAATAGGGAATAGATCAGTTGGAAACAGGACTGTCCAGTATCAAATGTTAGTAGAACTTTTAACATGAGCAATAAGACTTCATTAATATTAGAAAGATAAAGAAAGGCTGTTGACATGTTTTTTAAATCAATCTTACTTTGGATGAGTTGCATTGCAATCAATCCAGAAGAGAAGGGAACAGAGATTACCAGACTGATTCACGATCAATGACCACTAAAGCGAGGTTGTAATCCAACTGAAGGCTTTAATAAGCTAGATGTTTCCCCCAGCAGCTCAGATACAGAATGAAGGCTGCTGGTGCGGCACAGGCTCTTATACCCCGCCCAGCAGGGCGGAGCTACCATTCACCTTAACCAATAGAAAGCATACAGTTTCCGCCAATGGTGCTCCAGCCTATCAGGTACCGTTCTACCTCTACTACCACATTCACCCCCTGTTAAAAAATTAACTATTTACAATTCTTTTTTTTTTAAATATGTTTATTCAAAGTTTTTCCAACTAAAATTTTCAACCAGTTAAACCCCCCCCCCCCCAACCCGTAACAGAAAAGAAAAAGACAAAAGAGCAAAACAAAACATAAACATATCAAGCAAACATAGTACAGAACTTATACAATGGGTTTCTCCCGCACATATTAACCCTCCCATATGTTTGTACAAATACTACCTGGGAAAAAAAACCCTCCCCCACCCACCCAAATATCCTCCCCCCCGAAAGAAATACCCCCATCCCCTCCCCTCCCCCCTCCCCCTCCCTGGGTTGCTGCTGCTGCTGACCGCGCTCCTTCTAGCGCTCCGCGAGATAGTCAAGGAACGGTTGCCACCGTCTGAAGAACCCCTGCGCAGACCCTCTCAAGGCAAACTTTATCCTCTCTAGTTTAATGAACCCTGCCATGTCATTTATCCAAGCTTCCACACTGGGGGGCTTCACGTCCTTCTATAATAGCAAGACCCTCCGCCGGGCTACCAGGGACGCAAAGGCCAGAATGCCGGCCTCTTTCGCCTCCTGCACTCCCGGCTCGTCCGCCACCCCAAATAATGCTAGCCCCCAACTTGGTTTGACCTGGACTTTCACCACCTTGGACATAGTCCTCGCGAAACCCCTCCAGAACCCTTCCAGAATCCACCCCAACATGCGCTTCATAAATCCAGCATCATCCCAGTTCGGGGCGTAGATGTTCACCAATACCTCCCACACCCCCTGTAGCCTACCGCTCACCATCACGTATCGATCTCCATTATCCACTACAATATTCATGGCCTCAAACGACACCCGCTTCCCCACCAGTATTTGCTACACCTCTGTTCTTTGCATCCAGCCCCGAATGGAATACCTGTCCTACCCATCCCTTTCGTAACCTGACCTGATCTGCCACCTTCAAATGTGTCTCCTGAAGCATGACCAGGTCTGCCTTCAGTCCCTTTAAGTGCGCGAACACTCGGGCCCTCTAAACCGGCCCATTCAGGCCCCTCACATTCCAAGTTATCAGCCGGATTGGGGGGCTCCCACCAGCCGGATTGGGAGGCTTCCCACCCCCCCTCCCCCTGCCGACTAGCCATCTCCTTCTCTGGGCCAGTCCCGTACCCGCGCCTCCCACACCCTCCAGTCCCCTAGGCTGGGGACCCCCGTCCCGACCGCCTCTTCTGTTTCCAGTTCCCCATCAGCCAATGCAGCAGCAACCCTATATCCACCACCCCCCCCCCTCCCCCCGCTAGATCCATATCTAGCTCTTTTGCTCCCCCCATAACACTCCCGTAAGTCAGCTGACTCCTGCTGCCCCCGGCCTCCTCTGCCATCCCATTGACCCCCCCCCCCCCCGTGTGGGAATCCCCCCTCACCCTCCTACCCAGCAGTCAGTGAACGCTCCTCCCCCCCCCACCCTCCGTCTTTCCCTAACGCGGGAAAAAGCCCGCGCTTTCCTAAGCCGGCCCCGCCCCCTCTGGCGCAGCTCCTTTTGCGGCCTTATCCCAATTCCCCCATCCCCGGGCCTCCCCTTCCTCCAGCACCGACGCCCACATTCTCTCACAGTCTCCCCATCAGATCTCTTCCCCCATCCCCATCCATCATCCAACCCGTGGAACATTCCCGACCATAGTTAAAACCCTGTATACAACCGACATCCCCCCCACAACCACAGACCCTCAGTTTGAGTCCAACTTTTCAGTTTCAAAGTAATGGTGTTGATCCTGAATCGTGACCCACAATCGCGCTGGCTGCAGCATTCCGAACCTCACCCCCTTCCGATGGAGCACCGCCTTGGCCCGATTAAAAGCTGCTCTCTTCTTTGCCACCTCCGCACTCCAGTCCTGGTAGATTCGGATCTCCGTATTCTCCCACCTGCTGCTCCGCTCCTTCTTGGCCCATCTCAAAACACACTCTCTATCCACAAGACGGTGAAACCTCACCACCACCACCCGTGGCGGCTCGTTGGCCTTGGATCTCCTCGCCAGGACCTGGTGAGCCCCATCCAGCTCCAGGGCGGAAAGGCCCCCGCTCCCATCAGCGAATTGAGCATCGTGCTCACATATGCTCCAGCATCGGCCCCCTCCACTCCTTCAGGGAGACCCAGAATCCGAAGATTCTTCCTCCTCGACCTGTTCTCCAGGTCTTCGAATCTTTCCGCCCACCTCCTGTGCAACGCCTCGTGCGCCTCCACCTTCACCGCCAGGCCCAAGATCGCATCCTCATTCTCCGCGGTTTTCTCCCGCACCTCCTGGATCGCCGCCCCTTGGGCCTTCTGGGTCTCCACTAACCCCTAGATTGCCGTCAGCATTGGCACCAGCACCTCTTTCTTCAGCTCCTCAAAGCAGCGCCTGAGAAACTCCTGCTGCTCCTGCACCCATGCCGCTTGATCTACACCCGCCGCCATCTTGTTTTTTCTCCCTCGCACTTTTCGCTGTTCCAAAAACGCTTTTTTGACCGCTCCACTCCTGGTCCAATCCATATACTATGGAGGGTGGACCTTGCTCACCTTCCCACATTAGAGGTTGTCGAAAAAATTGCCGTTGGGTCTCCTCAAGAGAGCCCAAAAGTCCGTTTTAGCGGGAGCCGCCGAATGTGCGGCTTAGCTCCGCATAGCAACCGGAAGTCAACTATTTACAATTCTGATAGCTATTTACAATCGATGATTTAAATTTACAGTTTACAATTTACAATTTAAAATGAAGCAATCAGTCGATCGGGAGGCCTGGTCGTCCTCTGTGATTGTCGGAGCTTCGGTGGTGACTCCGGTGGAGGCTCGGGCGTCTGTGACTCCGGGAGCGCGGCTTCGATCTCCATGGCAGCTTCGGCACCCCTAGACGGCGCTGGTGGCGAAAACGGTTGACCTGGGAAGGGAGCGCCTGCGGGGTGCGTCGGTGGGTGGGGGGGTATAGATGGGGCCGACGGAAGGACCGATCCTCCTGTAAGGTACCATGGTGGAGGAGAGGGTGGGACTGGTGGCTGGGGTGTGCATGGGGCTCCGGCGGGTGCCAGGTCTCGTAGGGAGACCGTATCTTGTCGGCCGTCGGGGTACGCCACGTAGGCGTACTGGGGGTTAGCATGGAGCAGATGGACCCTCTTGACCAACGGGTCCGACTTGTGTGCCCGCACATGTTTTCGGAGCAGGATGGGTCCGGGTGCTGCCAGCCAGGTCGGGAGCGAGGTCCCAGAGGAGGACTTCCTGGGGAAGACAAGGAGTCGTTCGTGAGGTGTCTGGTTGGTTGTGGTACAAAGCAATGACCGGATGGAGTGGAGGGCATCCGGGAGGACTTCTGCCAGCGGGAGACTGGGAGGTTCCTGGACCGTAGGGCCAGTAGGACGGTCTTCCAGACCGTTCCGTTCTTCCTCTCTACCTGTCTGTTCCCCGGGGGTTGTAACTGGTCGTCCTGCTCGAGGCGATGCCCACGCTGAGCAGGAATTGACGCAGTTCGTCGCTCATAAACGAGGACCCCCTATCACTATGTATGTAAGCGGGGAACCCGAACAGTGCAAAGATGCTATGGAGGGTCTTGATGACGGTGGTTGCGGTCATGTCGGGGCAGAGGATGGCGAATGGGAACCGGGAGTACTCATCACTCACGTTCAGGAAGTACGTGCTGCGGTCGGTGGAGGGGAGGGGGCCTTTGAAGTCCATGCCGAGGCGTTAAAAGGAACGGGAAGCCTTTATCAGGTGCGCTTTCTCTGGCCGGTAGAAGTGCAGTTAGCACTCTGCGCAGATTTGGGTGTCCCTGGTGGCTGTCCTGACCGGCTCGATGGAGTAGGGCAGGTTGCGGGTCTTGACAAAATGGGAAAAGCGAGTGACCCCCGAGTGGCAGAGGTCCTCATGGAAGGCTCGGAGGCAGTCCACTTGTGCGGTGGCAAATGTGCCGCGGGACAGGGCGTCAGGAGGCTCATTTAGCTTCCCGGGACGATACAAGATCTCATAGTTGTAGGTGGAGAGTTCAATCCTCCACCGCAAGATCTTGTCCTTTTTTATCTTGCCCCGCTGTGCATTATCAAACATGAAAGCAACCGACTGTTGGTCAGTGAGGAGAGTGAATCTCCTGCCAGCCAGGTAATGCCTCCAATGTCGCACAGCTTCTACTATGGCCTGGGCCTCCTTTTCGACTGAGGAGTGGCGGATTTCGGAAGCATGGAGGGCACGTGAGAAGGCCACTGGTCTGCCCGCTTGGTTGAGGGTGGCCGCCAGAGCTACGTCAGACGCATCGCTCTCGACCTGGAAGGGGAGGGACTCGTCGATGGCGTGCATCGTGGCCTTTGCAATGTCTGCTTTGATGCGGCTGAAGGCCTGGCGGGCCTCTATCGATAGGGGAAAAGCTGTGGATTGGATCAGGTGACGTGCCTTGTCTACATAGTTGGGGACCCACTGGGCGTAGTAACTGAAAAACCCTACGCTGCGCTTCTCGCCTTGGAGCAGTGGGGGAGGGGGAACTCCAGAAGGGGGCGCATGCGTTCAGGGTCGGGGCCGATAACTCCATTTCGCACTACGTAGCCAAGGATGGCTAGGCGGTCGGTGCGAAATCCTTGTTGTATGTAAGGTTAAGGATTTTTGCGGTCTGGAGGAATTTTCGGAGGTTGGTGTCGTGGTCCTGCTGGTCGTGGCCACAGATGGTGACATTATCGAGATACGGGAATGTTGCCCGTAAACCGTACCGGTCAACCATTCGGTCCATCTCGCGCTGGAAGACCGAGACCCCGCTGGTGACACCGAAGGGAACCCTTAAGAAGTGGTAGAGCCGCCCACCTTCCTCGAAGGCAGTGTATTTGCGGTCACTAGTGCGGATGGGGAGCTGGTGGTAGGCGGACTTGAGATCCACCGTGGAGAAGAACTTATAATGCGCGATCCTGTTTACCAGGTCGGATATGCGGGGGAGAGGGTACACGTCCAGCTGTGTAAACCTGTTGATGGTCTGACTGTAGTCGATGACCATCCTATGCTTCTCCCTGGTCTTTACCACCACTACTTGAGCTCTCCAGGGGCTGTTACTGGCTTCAATGACCCCTTCCCTCAGTAGCCTTTGGACCTCTGACCTAATAAAGATCCGGTCCTGGGCACTGTAGCATCTGCTCCTGGTGGCGACAGGTTTGCAATCCGGGGTGAAGTTCGCAAATAGGGAAGGCGGGTCGACCTTAAGGGCCACAAGGCCGCAGACAGTAAGGGGGGTATAGGGCCGCCGAATTTGAAGGTTAGACTTTGGAGGTTACACTGGAAGTCTAAACCCAGTAGTGTGACCGCGCAGAGGTGGGGAAGGACGTCGAGACGGAAATTTTTGAACTCCCTTCCCTGGACTGAGGTTTGCTACACAAAACCCCTTTATCTCCACTGAGTGTAAACCAGAGGCCAGGGAGATTTTTTGATTAACGGGGTGGATGAGGAGAGAACAGCGCCTTACCGTGTCAGGGTGTATGAAGCTCTTCGTGCTCCCAGAGTCGATTAGGCAGGACGTCTCGTGCCCGTTGATGAATACAGTTGTTGTAGCAATTGAGAGTGGTCGAGGCCGGGACTGATCCAGAGTCACCGAGGCTAATCGCAACAGTTGAGAGTTCTCTTCGGGCAGTGCGTGGTCAGCCGAGCTGGGGTCCTGGGGCTTCATCCAAGATGGTGGCTCCCATTAGTCGCACATGGCTGGGGGTGCACAAAATGGCGGCGCTATCCCTCTAACGTGGCGTCCGCAGGACAAGATGGCGGCGCCCAGGGTCCGCACGTGGCCCTGGAGTAGGAAGTTGGCAGCGACCGCTGGCCGCACGGGGACCGTGGAGAGGTTTGTGGTGGCGGTCCGCATTCGCCACCAGAGACCGCGGCAACCACACGGGCCTGACATACCCCCACGAAATGGCCCTTTTTGCCGCATCGCTTGCAGGTGGATGCGCGGGCGGGGGTGTTTGGCCTGCCCGCAAAAGTAGCAACGGGGCCCCCCGGGATGCCAGGCCTCCTTGCAGTGCAGGCTTTGGGGGGGATGGGGGATGTCTCGGGGTCGGCTGTGGAGGGCTTCAACGCTGCCCAGGGGGCTGCCGCGCGGTCGGGAACATAAGCGTGGGCGTTCCTGGAGGCCACACCCAGGGAGCCTGCAAGGGCCTGTGCCTCCTTGAGACCCAGAGTGTCTTTTTTGAGCATTCGCTGGCGGATTTGTGAGGATAGCATACCTGCCACGAAAGCGTCCCGGACCAAGAGTTCAGTGTGTTCGCTCGCCGAAACTTGCGGGCAGCTGCAGTTTCTCCCCAACACCAGGAGTACACGGTAGAAATCTTCCAGCGATTCCCCAGGGGTTTGTCGCCTTGCTGTTAGAAGGTGCCGGGCGTAGACCTGGTTTACCGGGCGAATCTAATGTCCTTTTAGCAGCTCTATTGCTGCGTCGAAGTCTTCCGCTTCCTCGATGAGGGTGTAAATCTCCGGGCTCGCCCTTGAGTACAGGACTTGCATTTTCTGCTCTCCCGTGGGTGTGTTTTCAGCCGTCCCGAGATACCCTTTAAAGCACGCCAGCCAGTGCTTGAAGATTGCCGCTGAGTTCGCCGCATGGGGGCTGAGTTGCAGACACTCCGGCTTGATTCGGAGCTCCATCCTTTTTTAAAAAAAAACTAGCTTATTAAATTGATGCACGATCAATGACCACTAAAGCGAGGTTGTAGTCCAACTGAAGGCTTTAATAAGCTAGATGTTTCCACCAGCAGCTCAGGTACAGAATGAAGGATGCTTGGGCAGCACGGGTTCTTATACCCCGCCTAGCAGGGCGGAGCTACCATTCATCTTAACCAATAGAAAGCATACAGTTTCCGCCAATGGTGCTCCAGCCTATCAGGTACCGTAATACCTCTACTACCAAACAGACAGTGTCTGAAAATAAAAAGGCAAGCTTCAATTCTAGTTTATATCCTTCTTTGCAGAAAACATGAATCCTATCGATCCAAAATTGACCGTTGGAGGAAAAAGTAAAATACTGTGGATGCTGCAGATCTGAAATAAAAACAGAAAGTGCTGCAAAGTCACAGCCGGCCTGGCAGCAACTGTGCTGCCTGAAACAGAGTTAACGTTTCGAATCCAAGATGATTCTTCATCAGAACTCAGCGATTCAGGTGAAGAGTCACATTGCACTTGAAACTTTGACTCTTGGGGGTGCTTGTGTGTGGTTTATTGTTGTCTGCATATCTTCTGTCATTGCCAAAACAGAACAACATTGAAATTGCCAAAATGCTTTGTATAATTACCTATTCATTCACTCCTGGATGATAAAGTTTCACAGTTACAGACCTATAAACAGCTTTATGGTTGCTG
Organism: Scyliorhinus torazame; assembly: GCF_047496885.1. Lineage (NCBI taxonomy): Eukaryota > Metazoa > Chordata > Chondrichthyes > Carcharhiniformes > Scyliorhinidae > Scyliorhinus > Scyliorhinus torazame. The sequence continues at coordinate 329,868,543 of NC_092707.1, read as the reverse complement.
AACCCATTAGTATCATCTTCATCTCAGCTAAATTCAGAGGTCTGTGTGGACAGAACTGGGAGAATACTCTAAACAGTGGGTAGAATGTTGTGGCTTCCTCAAATCACCGACACCAAGGATTCCCAACAAAGATAGTTCATTACTAAGCTCAACAGCTACAGACAGTATTTGTGCTCTGCCCAAGATCCTGGGGATGACTCCAGCGCTCCCGCCACAGGCCCTCCTATATAGCCGTATAATCGCATTCTCATCTGATCACTCAGTGTACAGAGCGGGTTTGCTAAACAGAATGACAATGGGAATTTGGCAAGTCAGTGGTGAGAAATACTACAGATGGTGTGTACCTATCAACCTGAAATTGTCTTGCTTGCAAAGTGCATGTCAGTGGCAGTTAACAGTTAACAGCAAATCAGCTGTCAGGAGTGAGCTGTGCGCACAGAGCTGGGAGGATCTGATAGATGGGGTGGCCTGCTGAATAGACTGACAATGGGCAGTAGGTGACAGTTGGAATTAGGTGCAGAGTGAGGTAGAGATGCTCAGTAATTTAAAACAAGGGGCAACAGTAAATAAATAAGCAATCATACCCAAGGGAACAGGAAGTGTCATCATAATGAAGACATAAAGAGGAGCAGCAGAACCCAGTCAGAGTTTATTCGTACAGCTAAGTGTAAGCACTGAGTGAGAAAGGAGTCCTGTATAGAGTGTATGATCGCTGTTTGTCTTTTTCTTTTGCTACTTCTTTTTGTAGTTTATTTGGGGTAGTTGAAATCTCCCGGGATTACTATTCTATGCCCCGCACTCACCTCAAAGATCTACCTTTCTATTTCTTCCTTCAATTTCCTCCCACTGTTTGGTGGCCTATTTAGGTGATGGATTCCTTCTTATCTTTTAACTCAATCCATCTGGGTTTTGTATTTATCTTACAGCAGATTACATCCTTTTATTCTACTGCCATTATGTTATATTTAACCCATAAAACTACTAAACCTCCCCTGCTTCCTTCCATTTCTAAATGTGTTATATCCTGCAATGATTAGTTGCTGTGGTAACTTGAGACTACAAAGAATGTAGTCAGGTGGACTGTTTAAAAAAGGGATCGTCTTTGTATAAATAAATATACAAAATGACATTCTGTAGCACTCCCCTCCCCCCCTCCCCTTAAATATCAATCCTCCATCAGGCCAGAAATACAATAAAAGTAATGCCTCTACTATACAAAAGTCTGTGAATTACACCGCTGGTGAATCTTGTAATGGTTGTTCTGGAATCATAGGTGAAGAGGTAGATTGAAAACCTGAACATGAATGTTCCTCTTCCACTCCCCCAGCAGAGTCACCTGGCAAACCTGGAAACACAGGAATCACTTCCAGATTGCTGAGGTGCTCCTCCCCGGCCTTCCCTGTAATGAAGATGTCAACCAAGTAGACTACAGCCTGAGGAATGCCTTGCAACAGGTTGTGCATTGTCCTTCGAAAGATCGCCAGACTGGAGGATAGGCCAAAGACTGAACGATTGTACTTGAACAAACCTTCATGCGGTTGATGGTCACTTACTGCTTCAAACCTTCCTCTCCTTGATATGCCTGGTTCATGTCCAGTTGTGAAAATGTTTTGCCTCCCGCAAGAGTTGCAAACAAATTTTCCACCCTGGATAATGGATAAGCATCTAACTTGGAAACCTGGTTAATGGTGAGCTTGTAGTCACCACATTTGCACACTGTACCATAATTTTTAAGGATAGGAACGATTGAAGCTGCCCAACGAGAAAGCTGAATAGGCTCAATGATGCCAAGCCTTTGCAGCTCTTCCAACTCTTTCTCCACTTTCCTTCTCATTACATAGGGCTCTGTCCTGGGCATGAAAAGGCGAGGAATAGCCTGAAGATCTGCATACAACTTCACAGTGGTACCACGCAATATACCCAGTTCATCCTTGAACCATCAGGACCTGGGTTTTATCCTCTTCCAGTTTTGTTAGTTGATCAATTACAGTCTTCCATTTCATACCACTGTGTTGTTATTGTTTACAAGTTCATCCTCTCTTGTTAAGTATCTGTTTTGATACCTTCTTTAGAAAAAACTGAGACAAAGCAGTTATTCCGTTCTCCTGCAATCTATGTCATTACCTATGAATGTATCTCATTTGTTCTTTAGCTGCCCTCTCCCTTCTTTAATTTCGAGCTCCAACAGAGATTCAACAAGATTTTCCACTAGTTTTAGAAGCATCCACTAGGACATACGCCAGATAAAATTAATTATTATTGTAAGTTTCTGGTGATTTTACCTGTTTCATGGGCCTTTGAGAAGCCTCTTAAAATTAAACTGTTTCTCTCAGGAGTGAGGATGGTAATTGACACATTTTAAAAGTTTTTTATTTTTTTCTTGATTTACTAAGAAACTAACTGCTATGTAATCAATGAATGCATCTGTAAACAAACACAATTTTGAACACAATTTTCACCCAGTTCATCAATTGCACCCAAAGGAGAAATTCTTGGCCACGGAGCATAAAGATGAAATAATCAAAACAAATGTGCATGGGGCCCTAATCAGGTTTCCGATAGAGTACTTATTGTGCACAGTTCTGTTTTCAGTGTGATGAAAAAGACATAAACAAATTGGAGAGAGTGCAAAGACAGATTGACAAAGATGCCAGCAGAACTGAAAGATTACACTTCTTGGGAGAGATTGAAGAGATTGGGTTGTTTGATTTAGGTACGAGAAGAAATAGTCATAGTTGATTAGAAGTGCTTAAAATTATGGCGGGAATTTCATGCCTCATTTCATGATTTTACAGTCCCACCAAAAAAAATGGACTTACGAACGGGCTTCTCGCGTTTTACAGACCCGGCCCCACGATTCATTCTGATAGGGAGAATGCAGACAAACAATTTAAAATTAAAGCTATAAATCTAAAGGGGGTGCAGGAGCAGAGGAACCTTGATTTATATATACGTAAATCATTGAAGATGCAAGACAGGTTGGGAGAGAACAATTAATAAAGCATACTGCATCCTGGGCTTTATCAATAGGGAACAGAGTACAAAAGCAAGGAGGTTATGGTAAACTTGTATAAAACAGTGATACGGCCACTGTTTGTATCCAGTTCTCAGCACCACCTTCTGGGAAGGATGTGAAGGCACTTGAGAGGGTGCAGAAATGATTCACCAGAATGGTCCCAGTGACAAACGCTTCAGTTACGTGGAAATATTGAAAAAGTTAGGACTGATTGCTTTGGAGAAAGGAGATTTAAAATCAGAAGGGGTCTCGACAGGATAGATAGGGAGAAGTTGTTCCCATTAGTGGAAGGATCAAGAACCAGAGGGCACAGATTTATGGCAACTGGCAAAAAAATGCAATGGCCACATGGGGAAGGGCCTTTTCACCCAGCCGGTGGTTAGGATCTGAATTACAATGTCTGACAGTGTGAGGGACCATCCAGCTGAAATGAGGCGACTCAGTGAGAAGCGGACTGGGAGTTCATTGGGAAAATGAAAACTGACAGCGTCAACCTTTTATCAGTCAATGGAGGCTTTCAAAAGGGAATTAGAACATGATCGGAAAAGGAAAAAAAAATCAGGGACTATAGGGGTGTGGCACTAGGTGAATTGTTCCTTCAGACGGTCAGCACAGACATGATGGGCCAGATGGCCTCATTCTACATTCGGTGAAATGCTGAATGGCTGTGATGAGGCAGGTGGAATAGAAGGAGCTTTCTGTGGAGTACAAACGCCAGTGCACACTGCCCTGTTTCTGGCTTGCATATTCGAGATCAGGGTTTTTCAAACTGCAGGTCATGAGCTGCGGGTGGGTCACAGGTGGGTGTCGGGAGCATTGGGGAGCAATTGGTTGCAGAGTTCCAGATTACAGGAGAAGTGGCCAATGGCCATGACCTGCTTTTACATTGAATGATGCAGTCTTCTGATGCGAAGTGGCAGCAGAGAGCAGGCCATGTACCCGACACGTACGCTGATGTCACACGCCCAGGGTCCATGTTTTTCACGTGACATCACAGAGCAGAGATTCCTCCATTTTCTAGCTGCGAGCCAGCAAGGCAACAGGACTGTGAAGTACTGAAGGTGGATCATTTTGTTATAAGGAAGAGACTGTCAGAGACACAAACAGGCCAGGATCTCACAACTGAACCTGCTGGAGAGAGCTGCACAGGAGTGTCCACGGCAGGACATAGCAGTGCTAACTAGTGTCAGCTCTGTACAGATCTCCAGTGTCTCTGGTGAACAGCCAACAAAGAAAAAGCTGATATTGGGAACAACGCTGTATAAAGATGATTTCTTGAGGTACGGCTTTGATAATTGTGCCAATGTAAATCAAGATGCACAGCCCATGTGGATAATATGCAGGGAAATACTGGCAACTGAGAGATGAAAACCCTCAGAACCTCAAAGGCATTTGAATATTAAGCATGGCAAGTTCAAGGATAAACCTCTTAATTTTCTTCAAAGGATGCAGTGAGAACTTAAATCATCAGCTGAAGTCCTTAGCAGAAATAGGGAGGCAATGGCGTAGTGGTGGTATTGTTGCTGGACTAGTAATCCAGAGACCCAAGGTCATGCTCTGGGGACCTGGGTTCAAATCCCACCATGGCAGATGGTGAAATTTGAATTCAATAAAGATCTGGAATTAAAAATCTAATGCTGACCATGAAAACATTGTCCATTGTAGTTAAAAAAAAACATCTGATTCACTAATGTGCTTTAGGGAAGGAAATCTGTCATCTTTACCTAGTCTGGCCTACATGTGACTCCAGAACCATAGCAATAAATGCTGGCCCATCCAGTGACACCACATCCCATGAACTAATACAAAAAATGTAACATTGAATGGCGATGTGAGGACCAAGCAGGTTCACCTGTCGCATTAAAGGTAAGTGAAAATAGTGGGTCTGAAGATCAGCTGGCGTGGGTCGCAAAGATCGGCCGGTTGGTAAAAATGGATCCCGGGAAAAAAAGTTTGAAAAACATTGTTCTATACAATTTGGATTGGTGCAAGCACTTTTTGGTCTTCTCAAGTTGATATTCGGTCGAGTAAGCCGAGTAAGGCTTCCAATGTCAAACATTGAGATAAAAGGTTGACGCTGTCAGTTTTCATTTTCCCAATGAACTTCCAGTCCGCTTCTCACTGAGTCGCTTCATTTCAGCTGGATGGCCTTGTGGCCCTGGCCCCTGCCGTGGGTTTAATATCTTACCGCTATACAGCAAGTGTCAGATAGTAAATGAGTATATATAGACATATATTTCTATGTGGTAAGTTGATTTTTTAAATGTAAACTTCATCACTGTAACATAGCTTTCCATTGACACAACAAATGACAACACATACAAAATCATGTTACGGACGATTCATCAAATATAAATAAACCCACCAGGGGCGTTTCTGACTAGTTTGAGCTGAAGTCAGCTACAGTGAAAGTGATGCTACTGTCATGTTGAAAGGGGCGCTATTGGGGCAAGTTTAATCTGCATTGCTGGCGGTATTGGCTCTCTTGAGTGTTGATTTTTACACTTTCCGAGGGAGTAGTTGTGTAAAATTCTCTGAGAATCTGAAAGAACAATCAGTCAGTGCTCGATCGTTGTCTCCCCTTGACCGAGGCGCCGAGGTTAGCTGGAATTTTAATCAGAAATACAGCGATGGTGTATTTGAGCAGCGGTCAGCGCCTGTTCTAGGCAGGCTTAATATTGGCAGGGCGGCGAGTTAGGGCAATAAATAACCTTAGGAGCTCTGTGCCTTTGTTAATTTCCAGGACAGCCAGTTTAAAATGGTCAAGACCGGCTCATGGATCATTGGGCTGGCCACAGTGGAGTTTCCAGACTGGATCTCTTGAGATTCCTTCTTACCCAAGTTACAAGCCACGGCACGTGACTTACTGATAATGTGGCAAGCGCATTCCAAGAAGAAAATACTTTTCTGACAAAGTGAAACTCTCAGAACTGCTTTTCGTTTGACAATTGCATCAGAAACAGACTACCCTGAGATCAAAGGCTGGCGGCAGCCAGCAATGTTAAACATCTGCCTCAATCCTTTCCTCCAGCAGCTCACAATGGGAGATCCGGGCTTTTGACAGCGAGTTCGTTTCCTTTGGCAGTCATTTACTGTTGTGTGTCTGTATGTTTGTGTACATACATGTGATTTGTGTATGTCATGTCTGACCTAAATTCTTCAAAGTTAATCGTATATAGTCCAACGGACGACAGCTGCACCGACCGAGAGTCGCAGGTCAGTGGACATGTTTCAATCTCTCTTCATGGTCATTTGGACATTTGCGCCCACCTCTGCGCACCGTTGCAGCCAGTTTGCAAATCTCCCCTTTCAACTTTCAGGATCATGGAGGCGACAATAAGAAACATCGGAGAAGAGAAAAAAACAGAATTGCCGCGCAGAGAAGTCGGAAGAAACAGACACAGAAGGCAGACAAACTGCACGAGGTAAAAAGTCCAGAGAGGGATTTGAATTTTAACTCCTTTCCAACATTATTTCGGCCAATAATGATTTGCAACCAAAATAAAATGTAATGTCGAATACGGCATGCTCAGACATAGTATAACATATATTGTGCTACCAAGGAATTCATTTCTCTTTTTTGCTCCTCCTGTGAGGTAAATAGCCTAGAATTAAAATGAAATTCACTATTCTGCGGGATTTCTGGCCGTTCGTTCATTACTCCAGAATGTCCCATCCGAATTGAAATGCTGAAGCCCTGCTCCAAATTAAATGTCTGTAGCAGTTCACATTAACTTATATTCCAGTGACAAAACTGGGAATCGCTGAAACATTTCCTTCTGCCATGTGGGAATTTTCTTATGTCCCTCGGCTGAGGTGGCGTGAGGTCAGGTGGAATGTCTGTTCTTGAATCTCAGTATGTGTCTTTTGAATTGGATTCAATTTCAATTTGAATGATTTTTCGAGCAAACAAGGGGGTGAATTGGGGGCTTGCCCTGTGCACGCTGCCTATTGACTGTAACTCTGAGAAAGGAACCAAAACACTTTGAAAAGTCTTACATTTGATTTGCAGCATAGGCTGTATATTTGCAAATGAAGTAATGGGGAATTAAATGCAAATCGAGCTATGAGGCTGAGTAACAAAGCCTGGGATTGCTACATCTGTGTGATTTAGTTGACATTAACCTACCCAACTCGAGAGAGATGTGGCCCTTTTAAGGTAAAATGTTATAACTCTCGCATTCCTACACAGCATAGTTACTAGGAGCACAAGTCAGTTAAAATGCCATGAATTCTTTACACCTTCTGTGACCCTTGTGTTCAGGTCTTGACTTTTCTGATTCCTTTATCCGGCTGAAAGTATCTATCCTAAATTATAAACCCTGCTAAAGTTAAGCACGCTGCTTGACAATATATTGTTAACAAGTTAATTGGTGTTGTGATGACATGTGGTGTACAACCATTTCGAATTGGCCTGTCTCCTTTTGAGATATTGAAAAATACAATTTCTTAGAATTGTGTGCTCACCAAAGTGATTGATACTTTCAGTGGCGAGGGGATCTTTTATCCTTTTTGCATATTATACCCATATTAATCATTTCTAGATAAGGTTAGATGCAATGTGTAGTTCCACATTATCTGCCCTTTGTGACATCCTTTATTACTCCTGCTGACCATCCGTGAGCATGAATCACAGGAAGTTTTTAAAATTCATTTACGGGATGCGGGTGTCACTGGTTAGGCCAGCATTTATTGTCCATCACTCGTTGCCCTTCAGAAGATGGTGGTGAGTTGCTTTCTTGAACCGCTGTAATCCCTGAGGTGTAAGTACACCCACAGTGCTATTAGGGAGGGAGTTTCATCATTTTGCCCCAGTGACAGTGAAGGAATGGCGATATATTTCCAAGTCAGGGCGGTGAGTGATTTAGAGAGGAACCTCCAGGTGGTGGGGTTCCCAGGTATCTGCTGCTCTTGTCTTTCTAGGTGGTAGTTGTCATGGGTTAGGAAGGTGCTGTCTAAGGTCAGTTACTACAGTGCACCTCGTAGATGGTACACACGGCTGCCGCTGTTCGTCAGTAGAGGGTTTGAATGTCTGTGGAAGGGGGAGCAATCAAGCGGGCTGCTTTGTCCTGGATGGTGTTGAGTTTCTTGAGTGTTGTTGGAGCTGCACTCATCCAGGCAAGTGGAGAGTATTCCATTACACTCCCGACTTGTGCCTTGTAGATGGTGGACAAGCTTTGGGGGGGTCAGGAGGTGAGTTACTCGCCGTAGGATTCCTAGCCTTTGACCTGCCCTAGTAGCCACAGTACTAATACAACTAGTCCAGTTCTGTTTCTGCTCAGTCCCCCAGGGTGTTGATTGTGGGGGATTCAGCAATGGTAATGCCATTTAATGTCAAGGGGCGGTGGTTAGATCATCTCTTGTAGGAGATGGTCATTGCCTGACACTTGTATGGCGTGAATGTAACTTGCAACTTGTCAGCCCAAGCGTGGATATTGTCCAGGTCTTGCTGCATTAGGACATGGACTGCTCCATGATCTGAGGATTCACGAATGGTGCTGAACATTTAACAGTCATCTGTGAACATCTCCATATCTGACCTTATGATGGAAGGGAGGTCATTGATGAAGCAGCTGAAGATATTTGGGCCTAGGACACTACTCTGAGGAACTCTTGCAGTGATGTCCCGGAGCTGAGATGACTTCCAATCACCACAACCATCTTCCTTTGTGCCCGGTGTGACTCCAACCAGCGGAGAGTTTTCCCCAGATTCCCATTGATTCCAGTTTAGCTAGGGCTTCTTGATGCCATACTCGGTCAAATGCTGCCTTGATGTCAAGGGCAGTCACGCTTACCTCACCTCTGGCATTCAGCTCTTTTTTCCATATTTGAACCAAGGCTGTAATTGAGGTCAGGAGCTGAGTGACCCTGGCGAAACCCAAACTGAGCATCCGTCAGCAGGTTATTGCTGAGTAAGTGCCACTTGATAGCATTGCTAATGACTCCTTCCATCAGTTTATTGATTACGGAGATAATTGATTGGGTTGGATTTGTCCTGTTTCTTGTGTACAGGACACACCTGGACAATTCTCCATATTGTCGGATAGATGCCAGTGTTGTAGCTGTACTCGAACAGCTTGGCTAGGGGTGCGGCAAGTTCTGGAGCACAGTACTATTGCCGGAATATTGTCAGGGTCCATAGCCTTTGCAGTATCCAGTGCCTTCAGCCATTTCTTCATATCCCGTGGAATGAATCGTATTGGCTGAAGACTGACATCTGTGATGCTGGGGACCTCCAGAGAAGACCGAGATAGATATTTTAAAAATATATATTTTAAGGGACATGGCGTCGTGGGCTCATCCAGCATTTATTGCCCATCCCTATTGCCCTTCAAGGGGCAGTTAAGAGTCAACCACATTGCTGTGTGTCTGGAGTCACATGTAGGCCAGACAAGGTAAGGACTTTATTTCCCTAAAGGACATTAGTGAACAAGATGGATTTTTATGACAATCAACAGTAGCGTCATGGTCATCATTAGACTATTTTTTAAATTCCAAATTTTTATTGAATTCAAATTTCACCATCTGCAGTGGCATGATTTGAACCTGGGTCCCAAAGCAATACCGTGGGTCTCTGGTTTACCAGTCCAGTGACAACACCATTATGCCACTGCATCCACTTGGCATTTCTGGCTGAAGATTGTTGCGAAAGATTCAACTTTGTCTTCTGCACGTATGTGCTGGTTTCCTCCATCATTGAGGATGAGGATATTTGTGGAGCTTCCTCCTCCAGTGAGTTGTTTAATTGTCCACCATCATTCATGGCTGGATGTGGCAGGACTGCAGAGCATAAATCTGGGGCGGGATTCTCCGACCACCCGCTGGGTCGGAGAATCGCCGGGGGGTGGGGGGGGGGCGGTGAGAATCCCGCCCCCGCCGGCTGCTGAATTCTCCGGCACAGGGGATTTGGCGGGGCTGGCTGGTTCACGCCACTGCTTCGCGCCGGAGTTGCTTCCCCGCCGATTCCCGCAGAATCCTGCCCCAGATGTGTTCATTGTGGAATCGCTTAGCTGTATTACTTGCTGCTTATGCTGTTTGGCACACATGTAGTCCTGTGTTGTAGATGTCCAGGTCGACACCTCATTTTTCGGTATGCCTGATGTTGCTCCTGGCATGCTCTCCTGCACTCTTCATTGAACCTCCTGTGTTGATCTGCTGACATGGTGGCAGTGGTAGAGTGGGGGATAAGCCAGGCCATGAGCAAATTGTAGTTGAATACAATACTGCTGCTGTTGATGGCCCACAGCGCCTCCTGGATGTCCAGTCTTGAGTTGCTAGATCTGTTTGAAGTCTATCCCATTTAGCACGGTGGTAGTGCCACACAACACGATGGAGAATATCTCCAATGTGAAGACGGGACTTTGTCTCCACAAGAACTGTGCGGTGTCACTTATACCGATACTGTCATGTCAGATGCATCTGCAGCAGGCAGGTTGGTGAGGATGGCGTCAAGTATGTTTTTCCCTCGTTGGTTCCCTCACCACCTGCTTCAGTCACAGTCTAGCAGCTATGTCCTTTTGGACTCGGCCAGCTTGGTCTGTGGTGGTACTACCGAGCCACTCTTGGTGATGGTCACTGAACTCCCCCACCCAGAGCATATTCTGCGCTCTTGCCACCCTCAATGCTTCCTCCAAGTGGTGATTAATATGGAGGAGTACTGATTCATCAGCTGATGGTGGCCAGTATGTGGTAATCAGCAGGATGTTTCCTTGCCCATGTTTAACCTGAAGCCATGAGACTTCATGGGGTTCAGAGTCGATGTTGAGGACTCCCAGGCCAACTCCTTCCCGACTGTATCCCACTGTGCTACCACCTCTGCTGGGTCTGACCTGCCGGTGAGACAGAACATACCCAGAAATGGTGATAGTGGTGTCTGGGACATTTTCTGTATGAGCCTGTGAGTATGATTATAATAGCCTGTTGCTTGACCAGTCTGTGAGATAGCTCTCCCAAATTTGGCACAAGCCCCCATATGTTAGTAAGGAGGACTTTGCAGGCCAACAGGGTTGGGTTTGCGTTGTCGTTTCCTGTGCCTGGTTCGATGCCGGGTGGTCCGTCTGGTTACATTCTTTTTTTGTGTTTTAGTAGCAATTGAATACAACTGAGTGGCTTGCTGTGTCATTTCAGAGGGCATTTAAGAGTCAAAGGTTAAGATCTGGAGTCACATGTGGACCAGGCCAGGTCAGTTAGGTAAGGATGGCAGATTTCCTTTCCAAAGGACAGTAGTGAACCAGATGGATTTTTGCGACAATTGTTTCATGGTCATCAAATTCCAGATATTTTTATTGAGTCTAAATTTCACCACCTACAGTTGTGGGATTTGATCCCGGCTCCCCAGATCATTATCTTGGGTCTCTGGAATATTAGTCCAGAAACAATACCACTACACCGCTGCCTTGTTAACAAACAAGGGATTGGGAAAGCAAATGGTATGTTTACCCTTTGTGGAAGCGGCACAGTAGCACAGTGGTTAGCGCTGTTACCTCACAGCACCAGGGACCAGGGTTCAATTACAGCCTCAGGTGACTGTCTGTGTGGAGTTTTCACTTTCTCCCCATGTATGCGTGGGTTTCCTCCCACAGTTCAGGTGGATTGGCCATGCTAAATTTGCCCCTTAGTGTCCAAAAGGTTAGGTGGGGTTACTAGGTTACAGGGAATGGGAGGGGTTATGGACCTAGGTAGGGTACTCTTTCCAAGGTTCGGGCAACCTGCCTTCCAATCAATTCCCCATGACCAGTTGCTATTCCCCACCTGCTATTCTGGTTCCCACAAGTCAAGAACTAAATCCCCCCCCCCCCCCCATTAAACAATTGAAGCTTCCTCCTTCCACCTGCTCAACAACTGGAGTCTCCCCCACAATAGTTCTCGTACCATCACCCCAAATTTTGGGGTCATACCAAGTCTGAGGCATTAAAATGGGGTCACACTGAGAAAAGGGTTAGGAAGCAGTGCCTTGGATGGAATGCAACAAAGGTTTATCACTGACTGCATAATAAAGGCCATTCGGCTGGATTCTCCATTTGGGAGACTATGGACGGGTTTCTCTGTCCCGCCGCACCAGATTTCTGGTGCAACATACCGTCTGGATTCTCCGTTTCGGCGGCTGTTCAATGGGGTTTCGCATCGTGGGGCACCCCACGCTATCAGGAAATCCCCGGGCTGCCGGCAAAACGGAGAATCCTGAGGGCGGAGAATTCAGCCCCATGTTCTCCCGCCGGAGCTGCATTGCACCAGTTTTATGATCCCTGGATTGTAGCCTCCCCTGCCCCCCCAGAAAAGGGATCCATGTCTAGAAGCTAGAGAGCTGTCCAGACAGGGAAAGTGGGAAGAATTATAGCTGGATATTCTTACCTAGTAGCTCCACATGTCCATTCCTGAAAGGAGAGCAGCTGTGTCTTCATCTGGTTCCCACAGATCCACTAGCTGCAAGTCATTCATAGCTTTCGAGTAATGGTCTGTGACTGACAGCTTGTACAAACCATCTGCAACTTTGATCCATTGATAACCCTTCACGCTTCAATGCCTAAGTGGTGAAATCCCAATGTTCGTGAACACTGATCTCATCAAAGAGATGTACACCTGGTGCAGCTGCTATGGGAAGAATTAAACCACGTGGCAATGCTAACTGGCAGTCAATGAATCAAATGAATTAACCAGGAATGCTGAATGTCAATCAGAGTAGGACATTCTCACATAGCAGTCCCATCAAATTTACAACACAGATTCGATCAACTATGCTTCACCTGAGCTTCCTCCCACCCCTCTCCACATTAGCCTATCAACTTGTAATTCTTCCTCGTGCACATGTCCAGCTTTCCCTTAAAAGCATCTTTCCTATTCAACTCAGCAGCTCATGTGGCGGCGAGTTCCACATTCTCACCACCCTTTGAGTATAAAAGTTTCTCCTGAATTCCTGATTGGATTTATATTGACGCTCTTATATCCTCACATTCTCCCCGTGTCTGCGTGGGTTTCCTCCGGGTGCTCTGGTTTCCTCCCACAGTCCAAAGACATGCAGGTTAGGTGGATTGGCCATGCTAAATTGCCAATAGTGTCCAAAAAAGGTTAGGAGGGGTTATTGGGTTACGGGGATAGGGTGGAAGTGAGGGCTTAAGTGGGTCAGTGCAGACTCGATGGGCCGAATGGTCTCTTTCTGCACTGTATGTTCTATGTAATTGAAAACATCTACCCTATCAAAACCTTTCATAATTTTAAAGACTGCTATCAGGTTACCCCTCAGCCATCTCTTTTCTGGACAAAAGAGCACCCCCGCCCCACCCACCCTCCGTAACACCCTTTATCTCTCTTTCCTGATTTTCTGAACTCTCATGCCTTGTCAATTTAAGGGAGATTGGATTTACTTCTTTGCAAGTTGGAGGTGCCAGTTAGACCACACTTCTAAGGCAGTCCTGGTGTTCAAAGATACTCCTGTTGCTAAATTCCCATCCATCAGTAAAAATCTGCTTACTGTTTTGCTACTTACTCCTACCTCATTGTCACTTACTGACTGAATTAAACTGCATTTTATTTGATCCGATGGAAATTTCTCTCCACAGGTGCTGCTTGACCTGCTGAGTATCTCCAGCAAGTTTTGTTTTTATTTCTGCTGTTCATTTTAATTCAATTTAATATTTGATTATTTAAGAAATTAGACCTCATTTCAGTTTATTAATTATTTTTGTCTTGAGGATTCATGATGCTTTGAATTTTGACACCTTAAAAGATGTAACATGACCTAAGGAAAGTCAGGGTGGAATACCCTCAGAGAGCTTTATCGATTTTGTAGGCATGAACATGGGAATTCTGAAGCTCCATAAAGAAATATCATTTTTCCTAATTCATTTATGGATGGTTTCTACTTTAATGCCAGGACTATTACAGGTAAAACCGATGTTAAGGGCGAGGATTGACATGTGGAATTGTGATATTGTAGCCATCAAGGAGACATGGTTGAGGCAGGATTGCCAGCTCCACATCCCGGGATATAGAATCTTCAGGCAAATCTCCTCAGAGGAGGGGTAAAACAGGAGGAGGCATTGCATTATTAGTTAAGGTGCCGGTTATTGCTGTAAGGAGAGATGATATCTTGGAGGGGACATCAAATTAAACTTTGTGGGTAGAGCTTAGGAACAAAAAAAGGACAGCCAGGTGTTTATTATAGACCCCCAGATAGTCAGCTGGAAAGAGGAGCAAATATGCGCGCAATTCATAAAAGGTGTGTAACAATAATAAAAGGGTAATTATATTACGTGCTTTCAACTTTCCCAACATTAATTGGGATAGTCATTGTGTTAAGGGCTTAGATGAAGTGGAGTTCTTAAAATGTATACAGGAGAACATTTTAGCTAAATATGTAGAGGGTTCGACAGGGGATGGTGCAGTGCTGCTTTACCCAATTCTGGGGAATGAAGCCGGACAGGTGGTTGATGTGATGTGAGGGAGCAGTTTGGTGATAGTGACCACAACATGGTGCAATTTAAGTTTGTTATGGACAAAGAAATGGACAAGTTGCAAAAGAAGGTTTGGGATTGGGGGAGAGCAAATTTTAGTAAAATAAGGCAGGATCTGGCCAAGGTAAACTGGAAAGAGTTACTTGTGAGAAAATCTACAGAAGAGCATCGGGGGACGGCTTTCAAAAAGGAAATGGGAATGGTACAGGCCCAACATGTTCCCTCTAGGGTAATAGGAAGGTGTAACAAGCCGAGAGAACCATGGATGACCAGAGACATTCAGGATACGATAAAAAGGAAAAGAGAGGATTTTTAGCAAGTACAAGGGGAGAAAATCAACAGAGGCATTAGTGGAGTACAGAAAGTGCAGGATGGAGTTTAAAAAAGCCATTAGGAGAGCAAAGGGGGGATATGAGAAAGCTCTGGCAGGTAAAAGTAGGAAAAATCCCAAGATATTCTATAAGTATATCAATGAGAAGAGGATAATCAGGGAAAGCGTAGGGCCCATTAGAGACCAACAGGGAAATATGTGGGTGGAGCCAGAAAATATTGGTAGTGTGTTGAACGAATATTTCACACCTGTCTTTACCCAAGAGAATGAGAAGGTAGATATGGAACTTGGGGAGAGAGACTGTGAGGTTCTTGAGTAAATTGTCATAAGGAGTGACAAGGTATTGGAGGTGTTGGCAGGCTTAAATGTTGATAAATTCCCAGGTCCGGAAGAATTATGTCCCAGGATACTATGGGAAGCAAGGGAGGAGATTGCAGGGGCTCCGACCCAAATTTTTAATTCCTCTCTGGCCTCAAGGTCTGGAGAACAACTAATGTGGTCCCACTATTTAAGAAAGGTTGTAGAGATAAGTCAGGGAACTACAGACCAGTGAGTTTCACATCAGGGGTAGGGAAACTATGAGAGAAAATTCTGAAGGAGAGAATCTATCTCCATTTGGAGAGGCAAGGTTTGATTAGGAATAGTCAGCATGGCTTTGTCAGAGGGAGGTCATGCCTAATAAATTTGTTTGAATTTTTTGAGTATGTGACCAGGTGTGTAGATGAGAGTAGTGTAGTTGATGTAGTTTACATGGATTTCAGAGAAGCCTTTGACAAGGTCCCTCATGGGAGACTTAAAAAGAAGATAAATGCACATGGGCTACAAGGTAACTTGATAAGGTGGATTCAAAATTGGCTCAGCTGTAGGAGAAAGAGAGTGATGACAGATGGCTGTTTTAATGACTGGAAGCCAGTGTCCAGTGACATACCACAGGGATCTGTACTGGGTCCCTTATTGTTTGTTATTTATATAAATGACATAGATGACTAGGTGGGGGTAGGATCAGTAAGTATGTAGATGACACATTGATTGGCTGGGTGGTTAACAGTGAGGTTGTGTCTT
Organism: Scyliorhinus torazame; assembly: GCF_047496885.1. Lineage (NCBI taxonomy): Eukaryota > Metazoa > Chordata > Chondrichthyes > Carcharhiniformes > Scyliorhinidae > Scyliorhinus > Scyliorhinus torazame. The sequence continues at coordinate 329,852,684 of NC_092707.1, read as the reverse complement.
GAGTTGCAAGAAGATATAGACGAGATGGTCAAACGTGCAGAAAAGTGGCTGATGGAATTTAAGTCTGAAAAGTGTGAAGTGATAAACTTTGGAAGGAGTTATTGACAGGGAAGTATTCAATGAATCGCATGACACTGGGAAGTTCCGAGGAACAAAGGGACCGTAGTGTGTTTGTCCATAGATCTCTGAAGGCAGAAGGGCAGGTTAATAGGATGGTGAAAAAGGCACATGGGACACTTGCCTTTATCAATTGAGGCATAGATTACAAAAGCAACTCCATGATGGAGTTGTATAGAAACTTTGGTGAGGCCACAGCTGGAATACTGTGTACAATTCTGGTCGCCACACTATAGGAAGAATGTGATTCCACTGGAGCGGGTGCAGAGGCGATTCACCAGGGTGTTGCCTGGGATGGAACATTTAAGTTATGGAGAGAGGTTGGATAGACTTTGGTTGTTTTCACTGGAGCAGAGAAGATTGCGGGGTGACCTGATCGAGGTGTATAAGATTATGAAGGGTGTGGACAGGGTGAATAGGGAGCTGCTCTTCCCCATAGTTGAAGAGTCAGTTACGAGGGGACACAATTTCAAGATCAGGGGCAGGAGGTTTAGGGGGGATTTGAGGAAAAACATTTTTACCCAGAGGGTGGTGACGGTCTGGAATGCACTGCCTGGGAAGGAGGGGGAGGCAGATTGCCTCACATCTTTTAAAATGTACCTGGATGAGCATTTGGCACACCATAATATTCAAGGCTATGGGCTGGCATATGGGATTAGGTAGGCAGATCGGGTGTTCTTCATGCATCGGTGCAGACTCGATGGGCTGAAGAGCCTCTTCTATGCTATATTATTCTATGATTCTGGTTCTGTGATTTTATGATTCTGTGAAGTGGACTGCTTTGTTCTGAATGATCTCAAGCATCATTGGCACTGCATTCATCCAGCAGTCATGTCAAATAATCCAACACACTGCCCATGTTCCTTGTAGATGGTGGACAAGCTTTGGGAAACGAGAAGGTGGGTTATTCGCACAGAAGACCCAGCCTCTGATCTGCTCTGGTAGCAACAGTACTTCTGTGGCTAATCCAGCTAAGTTTCTGGTCAATGGTAGGAGCTGATAGCCCTCAAACTAGACCCCTTACAAGATTCCTCCTCCATCCTAACCCACTCTACCTCTGCTTCCTACCACCGCCGCACTTTGTCCACATTCGCCGCCCAATAATAATGAAGCAAGTTCGGCAACGCCAACCCCCTGCTGCCTCTGCCTCTGTAACAGGATCCTCCCCACCCTTGTCACCTTCCCAGCCCATATAAAGTCCGAGATGATCGTGTCCACTTTCCGAAAAAAGGCCTTTGGTATAAAGATCGGGAGAGCCTGAAAGATAAACAAGAACCTCGGCAGAATATTCATTTTCACCATTTGGACCCTCCCCGACAACATTAAGTGCAATGTATCCCACCTCATAAGATCCTCCCTTCTTATGTATCTCTATACCATAGATGGGATTCATTCTATCATTCATTATGTAGATTAACAAGAACTAAAGACTAAAGATCTTTGAGATCCATGAACTTCAGCTCCATTGCGCTCAGTTTTCTAGCAGCACCATTGCTATTTTCTCTCTCCGTAGTACACGTGCATGCCTCTGGGGCTTGCCATGCCAGGCACCATTTTTGCGGGAGCAATAGCCCGTATGAAGAAAATGTCTGCCAGAGATATGTTGAGTAAGCAGATTGTGACATCAGTTTTTGATGCCAACACTGCTATTTCGAAACTCAATCCTCCAGGTAAGCCTGATTTAATCTTGCACAGTTGAACTCACATTCAGAAGCAGGAAGCTCGCCCCCACCAACATTCAGCATGAATGTGTCTTTTATAGTGTTTATAGTGCTTGAAAGGATTATCAACTACTTTCAGGTTAGTTGCTGATTGATTTCTATTGTCTATTTCTCAGTTTGTAGAGGTGCTGTATGATTTAAGAGTTACTAAAGTCTACAGGAAATGGTGCAGCATATGTTAAGGAACTTTGTCCTAACATGAAGGATTCTGCACAAACCACATTCTCCCAGACTTTGGTACAATAGTTTGCATCCCTCTTGGACTTTAGCATGACAGGGAGAATGAGCAGAAGCAACACACAGAAAGACTGCAGGGAGAGGGAAGAGGAGAAGAGTTAGCAGGTCTCGTAGCAAGAGGCCATATTCACCCAGAGTGTTTACGGAGTAATGTTTCTACTAGTGATGAGCAACATGCTAGCCATCTGCTCTTCAATAAGGATGCCATCACCTCAGCAGCCACAAGTGCAACCTCAGAGCAGGGAGAGGATGGAATTGCCAGCGGCTGCAAAAGGGTGTTTACCTGGGCTCTGTATTCCAAGAGGGATGAATACATTTCACTTTATTGCCAGAAAGAAATAGATAGTGGCGCAGTGGTTAGCACTGCTGCCTCACAGCACCAAGGTCCCAGGTTCGATCCCAGCTCTGGGTCACTGTCCGTGTGGAGTTTGCACATTCTCCCAGTGTTTATGTGGGTTTCGCCCCACAACCCAAAGATGTGCAGGGTAGGTGGATTGGCCACGCTAAATTGCCCCTTAAGTGGAAAAAATCAATTGGGTACTCTGAATGTTTTTTAAAACAATTCTTTTGCTCCTGCTGCCAATGGTTCTGTTATCAGTGTCTTCATGGAATCATAGAATTTACATTGCAGGAGGGAGCCATTTAGCCCATCGAGTCTGCACCGGCCCTTGGAAAGAGCACCCTACTTAAGCCCAGGCCTCCAGCCTATCCCCGTGACTCCACCTAACCTTTTGGACACTAAGGGGCAATTTGGCATGGCCAGTCCACCTAACCTGCACATCTTTGGACTGTGGAAGGAAACCAGAGCACCCGGAGGAAACCCACGCAGCCATGAGGAGAAAGTACAAACTCCACACAGACAGTCACCCGAGACCAGAATTCAACCCAGGTCCCTGGCACTGTGAGGCAGCAGTGCTAACCACTGTACCACTGTGCCACTCCAGTTCAGACAGCATGGAGTAAAATATTTCTCTGACATTAACAGGGGCGCTGAATGAAATTAGTGAACAGATCAAACTTTATTTGTACCAAAGGTAAGTCAGAAGCACAAAATGTTGTTGTTAGTAAAAAAAAATGATGAAAACTTAAGACTGTAAAATAGATGATGTACAAAGTAGACTAGTACAGGTCCAATGCTCTTCTGCTTTTGAGATCCTTGTTGGTATATAATTGATAGGTTTTGACATGTACAGGAAATTTTCTGCTCTCAGCAGGAAATCACACCCTTTGTCAGTGCTGCCTGTGTTTTTCCAAAATGCTCTGCTAATGAGTGAGGTTCTACACCATCGGAGAAGATGAGGTAATCTAATTACGAAAGTTCTTTATTACTGGCTTCCCTCAATTTGAAAGTGAAGCTTTTCAGGGAAATTATGTTAATCTTGCAACAGAAACACAGATTAACAATTTACAGTCCTCCAATTGGTGGTGTAGAAAGCAACTATTCAACAGTGCTAAATACTGCAGTTACTGGAAATCTGCAATAAGAACAGAGAATGTTTGCAAATACTTAGCATGTCTGACAGCGCACCCGCGGAAAGTGAAACAGAGTTCATGGGCAGAATCTAATGCCCACCCCGCGGTAAGTTAGGATGAGGGGGGCACATTTAATGGGGCAGGAGAATAGCAGGTGGGGGTCCTGCCACCTTCCTGCCTCTATCCGCTAAGTCTGATCAAGACGGCTCGTGGACTGCCTTCCTGCTCCTCGACCAATCGAGGCCCTTAAGTGGGCAATTAATGGCCACTTAAGGGCCTCATCCCGCTGCCAGTGGTAGTCAGCGGAGAGGCAGGACCTTGGCCATGCAAGAAGCCAAAGGGGAATCACTCCTTCTAAGGCACCCAGTGCCTATTCAAAGGATCAAGGATCAGGAAGGTGGGGCTGGGAGGAGGGGGTTTGGCCACTGATAGACACCCCCTTGCTACCGATTCCCCCTTCCTACCCAGGTGAGACGCCACCACCTGCATTAAAAACCGGCCAATATTTCAGGCCAGAGAAGCTTCTGATGAAAGGTCACAGACATAAAATGTTTCTGTTTCTTTCTCCAGTCATATTGAATATTTTCAACCATTTGACAATTATGATATTTTAACCAGTAATCCCTGGTGGATTATGATAGCATTAATAATAGGCTGTACGGGGTACATTTATTCTGTTTCCAAACTCTCTATGCTCTGGTTAAAAAAAACTTGAATGTATATCAAAGGACTAAAGCAGTGAGAATATAGAACAGTGAGTTTAACACTTGCACTGGGTCCATCTCACAGAATCCTCTGAAGTTGACCTCAACCGCTGTTCATGGTGAACATACAAACATACGAAATGGGAACAGCAGTAAGCCATTTGGTCTTTCAAGTCTGCTCTACTACTCAGTAATATCATGACTGATATTCTACATCAGCTATACTATCTCCATATCTCCATATCCATATGCTGCTCGGACGGCACGGTGGCCCAGTGGTTAGCACTCCTGCCTCATAGCGGCAGGAACCCGGGTTTAATTCCAGCCTCGGGTGACTGCGGAGTTTGCCTGTTCCCCCATGTCTCTGTGGGTTTACTCAGGGTGCTCCTCCCACAGTCCAAAGATTTGCAGGTGAGGTGGGAAAGGGCGGGGGAATGGGCCTGGGAGGGGGGGGTTGCTCTTACAGATGGTTGGTACAGACTTGATGGGCCAAATGGCCTCCCTCCGCACTGCGAGAATTCTATGAATCCCTTGATTCGCTTAGCATCCAAAAACCTATTGATCTCTGTTTTGAATAAACTCTGCAGCAAAGAAAAGCAGCTCCCTGTGGTAGAAATTTCCAAACATTCACAACCCTTTGAGTGAAGACATTTCACCTCATCTCAGTCCAAAATGGCCGATCCCTTATTCTGAGAAAATTGGACAGAGTTCTCCGTTGGCTGATGCCGAAATTGGGAAACGTGACAGGGCGGAGAACGGGTTCCAACTCCAAAATCACAGCGGGCGCCGATTTGACACCAAACCGCAATTCTTTGTCACCGCAACAGCGGCATCAATTGGTCTGGAATGCACGTACAGTAAACACCCTCTGCATATCATTAGCGGGCCACACCCGGTATTCTCCGGGGCCTCCGTGGTTCTCCGCCTCCGATGGGCCGAGTTCCTGACGGCGTGGTGCACTTGCGCTTTTAAAAATTGTGAAACCGACATCGTGGCTACTGAAGGAGGGAGAGGGGGCACGGAAAGTGTCCAACATCGCCATAGTTTGCTGTTGTGAAGTTGTGGAGCAGGAAGGGGGGGCTTCTGCGAGGACAGGGGGGAGTAGTGGGGGTGGGGGGGGGGCAGGAGGTGGGCTGTGGGGTTGGGGTGGGCAAGCATGGAACACCATTGCTGCAGCCGGAAAGGCAGGCATGCAGTTGCACACACCGCTAACAGCCCACTGTGAACTTAGGGCCACGGGTCGTATGAGTGACCCCCCAGGGCTCGCCCCTAGGTGTCACCTGACCCCAGCCGACCCATCAGCTGTATGGGCGTGCTCCAGCACAACCAGTGCTATCTTGTTTGCTGGGATGAGTGTGTGTGGGGATTGTAATATGTATGAGCGACTTCAGCTTGTCACCCTCCTGTGTCAATCATGGACCTGGCGTACTCTGCACCATTTTTCATTGGAAACTCTTGTGTTCCACCTGGCACCAGTGCTAGCCCCTCCACTGTCACTGAATCGGTCCAGGTTCGGCGCCAGTATTGTTGTCATGAAAGTCCACGAATTCTGCGCCGGCATCAACATTTAGGGCTGGATTCTCCGAATTTGAGTCTTACGATGAAAAAGTCCCGCCGCGACTTCTGGTGGCGGTTATGAAGGAGTAAATTGCACATTTGGTGGCTCCCGCTCTGGTCGGACTTTTGGACCTTTCCCCCGTTTTTCTACCGGACTTGAGTTGTAAAACGGATGTTAGTGGCAATTGTTTACTGAATTCCCACTTCGGTGCATGGAGAGAAGGACTAGAAGTGTTCATAAGGGCAGAAACAAAAAGATAGAAGAGACTCGGGCTGCAGCATGGCGGAGGTTCGGACCTCTGGCTTGTCAACCCAGGCGTCTATGGAGCAGCTGTGCAAGTCATTCAGGAAGGCTTTGCTACGCAGAAACGGGACTGCTTGGACCCGATAAAAGAGTCGATTGAGCGGTTGGAGCATAGATTGGACGCCCAGGATCGGGCGATCCAGAAGGTGGAGAAGGCGCTGGCTGAGCAGGAGGAACATCAAACTGCAGTGGAGCTGGAGGTGGGGATGCTGAGGGACCAGCAGAAGAAGCTCCTGGAGAAGGTGGAGGACCTAGAAAATAGGCCCCGCCAGCAGAACCTAAGAATTGTCGGGCTCCCGGAGGGGTCCGAAGGAACGGACGCTGGGGCATACATCGCAGGCATGTTTGTGAAGCTGCTGAGGGATGGGTCATTCTCCCGGCCCTTGGAGGTGGATAGGGCTCACAGAGCACTCGCGAGGAAGCCGCGAATGGGAGACCCCTGAGGGCTATGGCGGTGAGATTCCACAGGTTCTCGATAAGGAGCGCATTCTACAGTGGGCCAAGCAGACACGGAACTGTAAATGGGACAATAGCATCCTGCGGGTTTACCAGGACCTGAGTGTAGAGGTGGCCAGAAGGAGAGCAGGCTTCAACCAGATCAGGTCGATCCTTTTTAAGAAAAAGGTGAAGTTTGGACTGTTATTCCCAGCCCGTCTCTGGGTCACGCATGAGGATCAGCGCTTCGACTTCGAGTCGCCTGAGGATGCATTGGACTTTGCGAAAAAGAAAGGGCTGGTGATGGATTGAGAACTTTTGAACTTGGCTGCAACATTCATGTTTTTGTTTTTTCTTTTTGTTTCTCTGTTTTTTGTAAAAACGTTTCTCATTTTGCGTTTCATAAAATATGTTTGTGATGCCATTTGCATTGATTTGGAACCAGCGGTAGAGCTGAGTAAGTTAAGGTTTTCATTTGCACTGTTGGGGGATGCAGGTGTGCTTGTTTTGATCTTGGTGTTTTTCTGTTGGGCAATTGTGTGGGGATTGTTTGATATTGGAATTTGTTTGTATGAGCGGGGGGGGGGGGGGGGACAATAGGTGGAAGACTATCTGGCGCCGGGGTTGGGGGCCACCAAGCTAGCTGGACGAGCTAGCTCTCGGAAGCGCAGTGGGGGGTGTGCATATGTTTGGTTTAGTAAAGGGGTTGGGTTACAGGGTGTTGTTACTAGGGGGGGAGGGGAGGTGAATGTTCTGCTGATGAGGGAGGGACTTGGGCTGAGGGACAGAGAGGAGGTTGGGGGCGGGGGCTGCCTGGGGATGGACCGGTGGAGGCGCGTAGCACGGGCTGGAGGCGGGCATAAAAAAGGGGATGGCTGATTGGTGGAGGGGGGGGGGGCAATGTGCCCCCAACTAGGCTGATCGCCTGGAATGTTCGAGGGTTAAATGGGCCGGTTCAAACGGGAACGTGTGTTCGCGCATCTTAGGGGATTGAAGGTGGACGTGGTAATGTTGCAGGAGACGCACCTTAGAATAACGGATCAGGTTAGACTGAGGAAAGGCTGGGTCAGTCAGGTTTTTCACGCGGGACTAGATTCAAAGACTAGAGGGGTCGCGATCCTGATCAATAAGTGGATGGTGTTGAGGCGGGTAGAATAGTCTCGGACGTGGGAGGTCAGTACATTATGGTCAGTGGGAAGATAGAGGGGGTGCAGGTGGTATTAGTAAATGTGTATGCACCAAATTGGGACGATGTGGAGTTTATAAAGAGGATGCTGGGGAAGATACCGGACCTGAACTCGCACAGGTTGGTCATGGGAGGGGACTTCAACACAGTTATGGACCCTGGCTTGGACCGGTCAAGCTCGAAAACGGGCAGGGTGCCAGCAATGGCAAAGGAACTAAGAGGGTTCATGGCGATGATGGGGGGGGTGGATCCATGGAGATTTGGGCAGCCAAGGGTGAAGGAGATCCCCTTCTACTCACACGTGTATAAAGTGTATTCCCGGATTGATTTCTTTATTTTGAGCAGGGCCTTGCTGGCTGGGGTGGTGGACATGGGGTACTCGCCGATCACAATCTCAGACCATGCTCCACACTGGGTTGACCTGCAGGTTAGTAAAGACAGTAACCAGCGCCTGCACTGGAGGTTGGATGTGGGATTTTTTGGCGGATGAAGGGTGTGCGAGCGGCTGAGGAAATGTATTCAGAGCTACCTGCAGGTCAATGACACGGGGAAATTTCAGCAGCGGTGGTGTGGGAAGCACTGAAGGCGGTGGTCATGGGAGAGCTGATCTCGATCTGGGCCCATAGGGAGAAGGTGGACAGGGCAGAGACGGACCGACTGGTAAAGGAGATACTACAGATTGAAAGGAGGTATGCGGAGATCCCAGAGGCAGGGCTTTTAAGGGAACGACGGAGGTTACAGGCGGAGATTAGCTTGCTGACCACAGGGAGGGCGGTGGGGCAGCTGAGAAAGGCGAGGTGGGCGATCTATGAACATGGAGAGAAGGCCAGCAGAATGCTTGCACTGCAGCTTAGGAAGAGGGAGGCAGCTAGGGAGATAGGGAAAGTAAAGGACGGAGATGGGAACCTGGCTGGTGATTTAGGGATTAGGGATTTCTGCAGCTGGCTGTACAGGTCGGAACCCCCTACGGGGCCGGAGGGGATGAAGCACCTCTTGGAGGGGGCTGAATTTCCCAAAGGTGGACGGGGAGCGGGTAGAAGGGCTGGGGGCCCCAATCGGGCTGGAAGAGATAGTGGAGGGCTTGAAGGCCATGCAGGCGGGTAAGGCCCCGGATCCGGATGGGTACCCAGTGAAGTTTTATAAAACGTTCTCGGGGGACATTGGGGCCGGTGTTGTTGAGGATGTTCAATGAGGCAAGAGAAAGAGGGGTGTTGCCCCCGACGATGTCACAGAAAACGATTTCGCTGATTCTTATGCGGGACAAGAACCCGGAGCTGTGTGGGTCCTACAGGCCGATCTCCCTATTGAATGTAGATGCAAAGTTGCTGGCCAAAATCTTGTCCTCCAGGATCGAGGATTGTATTCCGGACGTTATTGCGGAGGGCCAGACGGGGTTTGTTAAGGACAGGCAGTTGATGGCCAATGTAAGAACGCTGTTAAATGTGATCATGATGCCCCCGGAAGGTAGGGAGGAGGAGGTAGTGATCGCAATGGATGCAGAAAAGGCTTTTGATCGGTAGAATGGGACTATCTGTGGGAGATACTGGGACGATTCGGATTTGGGCAGGGCTTTATTGACTGGGACAGGTTACTGTATCAAGCTCCTGTGGCAAGTGTACGGACGAATAGGACAACATCGGACTATTTTAGACTGCACTGGAGGACGAGACAGGGATGCCCCCTCTCCCCACTGCAGGTAAAAGGATCCTGTCCATTAATGATGCCAGCGGCACCACTGGAAAAGTCGGGAAAGTCTTCAGTGCTAAATTCCGAACCTGGAGATATCTAAATGAGTTTGATCCTGAGAGCCAATACTTCACCGTCAATTCCTCAAGCTGTGCTGGCAAATCGCCCCTCCAATTGCTTCCTATTCTCTCTAACCCCTTCCCTCCCCATACCCCAAACATGGCGTCCAACCTCGCCAGCTCATATACAGGTGATTGGAACAAATAGGGGCCGACTTTGGCAAAGACCCAAGCTTAAAATGCTGTCTGAACTGTTTCCATATCTTTAAAGTGGATAGCAAGGACTTCTTTACTTTTTATATTGGAATCCTTTTGTAACTTACCATTTTCTTTCCTAAGTGATTACGGCAGCTTTGTGTTAATGTCTTGTTGTTCATATGCAAGGATTCCAAGTACCTGCAGAATATCCACTTCCCCACATTACCCTCTTGCCATGTCCTTGCCCACTTATTTAACCTGTCTATATCCCTTTGCAGCCTCTTTGTACCCTCCTCACAGCTCACACTTCCATCTGAAGTAAACTTGTATGCATTGTACTTAGTACTCTCATCTAAGTCCTGGATTGTAAATCAGTGATGCTTAAGCCCTGATCCTTGTTCTAACCCGACCAGTTACATGCTGCCAACCAGAAATATCCTATTTATTCCTATTCTCTGTTTTCTGCCTCTCCATGCTAATATATTACCTCAATCCAATGAGCCAAAATATTGTGCAATAACCTCTTGTGTGGCGCCTTATTGAATGCTATTTTGAAAATCGAATACCTCCACTGTTCCTCATTATCTATCCTGCAGTTCCAATCTCAAAAAACCCTTAGCAGGTTTGTCAGACGTAATTACACATTGATAAGTCTGTTTTGATTCTGCTCAATCAGGTTATGCTTTTCTGAATGCTCTGTTACCATGTCCTGGCTAATATAATCTAGTCTATTCCTTGCTACCAATGCCAGGCTAGCTGCTCCCTTTCCCTCTTTTTTTAAATAATGGGTTTATATTTGCTATCTTCCAATGCACGGGGCCTAGGTAATACTGGAAGATCAAATTCAGTGCATCCATTATTTTTGTAGTTGCATCTTTTGAAACTCTAGGGCATAGGCCATCAGGTCCCAGAGCTTTATCAGCTTTTAATCCACTCATTTTCCAGTACTCTTTTTATGATTAAGACTAATTTCTAAGTTCTTCATTCACGTTAGATCCTTGGTCTTAAATTATTTCAGAATGTGTTTATGTTTTCTGCTATTAAGAAAGAAGCCAGGTATTTGTCAAATGTATTCGTAGTTTGAGCGGCACAGTGGTGCAGTGGTTAGCACTGCTGCCTCAGACCCTGTGTCTGTGTGGGTCCCACCCCCACAACCCAAAAAGGTGTGCAAGTTAAATGGATTGGCCATGTTAAATTTCTCTTAATTGGAAAAAAAGAATTGGGTTTTCTAAATGTTTTTAAAAATGGATTCACCATTTACTTATTCTCCATTTTGAATTCTTCTACTTCTGCCTCTCAAGGGCATACACTTGCTTTCAGTATACTCTTCCTGTTTCCGTACCTACAGAAACTTTTACTGGCTGTTTTTATGTCTCTTGATAGTTAATACTCAAACTGGCCGGAATTCTCCGGTCGTTGCGATTCACTTTTCCCGCTGGGAGTGTACCCCCGCCAGTGGGTTTTGCGGGTGGTCACAATGGGAAATCCCAGTGACCAGTGGCAGGAAGATAGAAGCCCACTGCCAGCAAATGGCATGCGGCCGAGAAACACGCGGCGGGGGCACCGGAGAATCCTGCCCATTCTCTTTTCTATTCCTTTATCAATGTCTTTCGAGAACAAACCCAGATTGGACTATAGCCATCAGCATAATGGGCGGAGGGGGGACTGAATGGGGGCAAGCGATTATGTCCATTTTTAGCTTTCCAGCTCTGGGAGCTACGGGTGCAATTCTCCCATCTGGAGTCTTAAGTGCCGACGCTGGAGTGAAAACCGGAATGTTTCACTCCGGCGTCGGAGCCCGCTCCCAGACCCTTATTCTCCCGCCTCCAGGGGGCTAGGAGCGGCGTTGCGTCATTTACGCGCACCGGGCCTTGGCACCGCGTAAAAGCGGCGCCATGTAAATGATGTCACCTGCGCATGCGCGGTTGCCGTCCTCCCCCAAAGCCGCCCTGCAAGAAGATGTCGGATGGATTTTGCGGGGCGGCAGAGGAAAGGATGTCCTCCTTCAGAGAGGCCGGCCCGCCGATCGGTGGGTACCGATCGCGGGCCAGACCCCATTCGAGGCCCTCCTCGGTGCAGGAACCCCCCCTCCCCCCCCCGCCCCCACAGGCCGCCCCGCCAGCGTTCCCGGGCTGTTCCCACCGGCAGCGACCAGGTGTGGACGGTGCCGGTGGGATCCCGTCGTATTGGGCAGGCCCGCTCGGCCCATCCGGGCCGGAGAATCACCACTTGCCCGTTGCAAACGGCGTGCGGCGATTCTACCAGCGGCCAGCCGTGATTCTCGCCGCGCCGGTTTGGGGGGGGTGGGAGAATCGCGTGCGGGCGTCGGGGCGGCGTGGCGGGACACGCGCAGCACCCCTGCCGATTCTCCCACCTGGCGTGGGGGGGGGGGGGGGGGGGGCAGAATTCCGCCCTACTGTTTGTTGGTGCATCAAACAGGAATCACAGCTAAAGAAAGTGCTGGAGCATCCAGATGAAATAATCCCCATTGAGATTCACAATTTAAAATTTGAAGCAACTAAGGGCTTTTAAAGACAGTACTCCAATGTCAGGGGAAAATGCAAGTCCCAAACCTGCATTTACTGTGAGTGGGACCAGCTCAGCAATTTTATATCAGACGGTCCCCGAATTGGCCAACAGCGGGCCCACCATCCAATTAAGGCCATAGGGTGGGCTCCTGATGCTGCCAGTCTAATCAGTGGATCAGCAGCTCTGATCCTGTGGTGCCAGCAGGGGAGTTGGTTGTTGCTGAATATGCAGGAGGCCTGTTGCCTACAGCAGGTAATGAAAAGATGCAAAAAATCCAGGGGACCCAGTGTTAAAGGAGAAACACCTCCCGGGAAACCACAGGGGCTTTGGGCCTTTCCTGCCCGAGGCCCCCCCATTTTGATCCATAGAACTTTCCCTCCTGTGCTACCATTGGGAATCTGCATCGATTTAGCTAACGGCCGTCCTTGTCTGATGGCAACGTAAAATAGCCGATAATTGGACCTTTAATTATAGAAATCAACTGTCCACTTCCTTGGAGTTGGCAGTCTCTCCACATCCAGTTCTGCCATGCATCCAACATGGCTTCCCATGATTCTACTGCCCCCCCCCCTCCCCCTCCCACTTCCTAGTCTGATTCCTGGGGCGAAATTCTCCGTTATCGGCGGAAAGTCCGCCGATCGGTGCAAAAAACGGCGCAAATCCGACTTGCGTCACGTCGGAAAAATGGGTCGATAGTCTCCGGCCCGAAATGGGCTAGCAGCGACGTAACGGGATCCGCGCTTGCGCAGTGGTTCGCGCCGTGCAGCGTCATATGCGCCGCACGGCGTGACGGCTCATAAGGCCGCGCTGCTCCCCCCCCACCCGACCCGGAACACCCGACCGCAACACCCGACTGGATGGCTGGCCGTCGCTCAGCCCCGAGGTTCGAGTCACGCGATGTGGAGGGCGCTCCTGGACGCGGTGGAGCAGAGGAGGGACGCCCTGTGTATCCCGGGCACGGCCGCAGAGTTGCCCCACGCCACAGCCGGCGTCTGTGGAGGGAAGTGGCAGAGGCCGTCACCGCTGTGGCCCTGACACCACGGACAGGCACCCAGTGCCACAAGAAGGTGAACGACCTCGTCAGAGCAGGCAGGGTGAGCCTACCTCATATCCCCCATATCCCCCCCTCCCCCATATCCCCCCTCCCCATATCCCCCATATCCCCCCCCTCCCCCCATATCCCCCCTCCCCCATATCCCCCATATCCCCCCTCCCCCATATCCCCCATATCCCCCGTCCCCCATATCCCCCCTCCCCCATATCCCCCTCCCCCATATCCCCCCTCCCCCATATCCCCCCTCCCCCATATCCCCCCCTCCCCCATATCCCCCCTCCCCCATATCCCCCATATCCCCCCTCCCCATATCCCTCCCCCATATCCCCATCTCCCCATATCCCCCCTCCCCATATCCCCCTCCCCCATATCCCCCTCCCCCATATCCCCCCTCCCCCATATCCCCCTCCCCCATATCCACCCTCCCCCCATATCCCCCATATCCCCCCTCCCCATATCCCTCCCCCATATCCCCATCTCCCCATATCCCCCCTCCCCCATATCCCCCCTATCCCCCCTCCCCCATATCCCCCCTCCCCCATATCCCCCATATCCCCCATACCCCCCTCCCCCATATCCCCCCTCCCCATATCCCCCATATCCCCCCTCCCCCATATCCCCCATATCCCCCCTCCCCATATCCCCCCTCCCCCATATCCCCCCTCCCCCATATCCCCCCTCCCCCATATCCCCCATATCCCCCTCCCCCATATCCCCCTCCCCATATCCCTCCCTCCCCCATATCCCCCATATCCCCCCCATATCCCCCATATCCGCCCTCCCCCATATCCCCCCTCCCCCATATCCCCCCTCCCCCATATCCCCCCTCCCCATATCCCCCCTCCCCCGTATGCCCCCTCCCCCATATCCCCCCTCCCCCATATCCCCCCCATATCCCCCATATCCCCCCTCCCTCATATCCCCATATCCCCCCTCCCCCATATCCCCCCTCCCCCATATCCCCCATATCCCCCCCTCCCCATATCCCCCCTCCCCATATCCCCCCTTCCCCATATCCCCCCTCCCCCATATCCCCCTTCCCCCATATCCCCCCCATATCCCCCCTCCCCCATATCCCCCATACCCCCCTCCCCCACATCCCCCTCCCCATATCCCCCATATCCCCCATATCCCCCCTCCCCCATATCCCCCCTCCCCCATATCCCCCCTCCCCCATATCCCCCATATCCCCCCCTCCCCATATCCCCCCTCCCCATATCCCCCCTTCCCCATATCCCCCCTCCCCCATATCCCCCCTTCCCCCATATCCCCCCCATATCCCCCCTCCCCCATATCCCCCATACCCCCCTCCCCCATATCCCCCTCCCCATATCCCCCATATCCCCCATATCCCCCCTCCCCCATATCCCCCTCCCCATATCCCCCCTCCCCCATATCCCCCTCCCCATATCCCCCTCCCCATATCCCCCCTCCTCCATATCCCCCATATCCCCCCCTCCCCCATGACCCCCCTCCCCCATATCCCCCCTCCCCATATCCCCCCATATCCCCCCTCCCCCATATCCCCCCTCCCCCATATCCCCCATATCCCCCCTCCCCCATATCCCCCCTCCCCCATATCCCCCCCTCCCCCATATCCCCCCCTCCCCCATATCCCCCATATCCCCCCTCCCCCCTCCCCCATATCCCCCCTCCCCCATATCCCCAAGTGAATCCAGCCCTAACCTTAACCTCTGCAATGCACGCGCAACCGATGGCGTGCATTCATATACCTGCCTAACACTGTTGCCTTTTACCCCTGCCCCCCCCCCCACAGGAGAAGCACGCACACAACAATAGGGAGCATGTGAGGACTGGAGGAGGGCCCGCTGATGAGAGGCCACTGACCGTACACGAGGAAAGGGCCCTGGAACTGGCTGGCGGACCTGAGGACCGGGAGGTTGCTGATGCAGAGGTCGGGGGCGTACTAGCGAGTGAGCCACCGACAGCCCGTCCCCATATCCCCCCTCCCCTATATCCCCCTCCCCCTCCCCCGTATCACCTGATCACTGCCTGATGTCTAACCATGCATGCTTCATTGTGTATCGCAGGACCAAACGTCCAGGCACCCATCCCCGCAGATGCAGACCGCCCACGGGAGACGGAGAGACCCGCACCCTCCAGCATGCGACGCCCGCAGGATGCCCCTCGGAGACCACAGGAGACGGAGAGACCCGCACCCTCCAGCATGCGACGCCCGCAGGATGCCCCTCGGAGACCACGGGAGACGGAGAGACCCGGACCCTCCAGCATGCGACGCCCGCAGGATGCCCCTCGCACACCACGGGAGACGGAGAGACCTGGAGCAACAGGGAGACGACACCCCCGTCACGTGCGGGAGCGACCACCCAGCGATGAGGGGGGCAGCCACAGGCCCCCGTCACATCCGACCCAGGGACACCACTACCCCAGGACACCACTACCCAGGACACCACTACCCAGGACACCACTGCCCAGGACACCACTACCCAGGACACCCCTACCCGGGACAGCACTACCCAGGACACCCCTACCCGGGAAAGCACTACCCAGGAAGACGAAATACCGGACAGTGACTCAGAGTGGATGGGTGGAGACGAACCCCCACCCCAAAGTGCCATGGACTCAGAGTGGGATGAAGAGCACGACACAACGCCACTGCTGTCACCAACACCCTCCACCATCGCAGAAACACTCACCACGGTTGGGCACTTTAGTGATGAGGCGTCTGGTACACTCACTGGTGCGCACCAACACAGCCGTCCCGGTACAGCAGGGGGAGGTAGGAGCAGCAGAGGGACTGGGCGGTCGGAGGGCAGCCCAGCCCAAGCGAACATCTGCCGCCCAGATGGATCCTGGGTTCCTGCAGTTACCACACCCCACACATAGATCCGATGCAACCACCGACCCGGAGACGAGCGAAGAGGGTGACGGGCGGCTTGCGGCGGCTGCGGTCGCAGGTGGAGGAGTCCACCCGCATCCAGGAGCTGGGAGTGGTGCCGGTCATGCGTGCCACCCAGGCTGACACCGCACGGGTGGCGTCCGCGGTGGAGGCAATGGGTGCGACGGTGTCAGACATGGGGAACGGTTTGCGAGGCCTGGGGCCTTCCGTGCAGGCGGCGTCTGTGGCCCAGGAAATGGCTGCCCTCTCACAGGAGGCCATGAGCCTGTGCCAGCGCCAGATGGCTGAGGCGCTCAACGCCATAGTCCAGTCTCTGCAGGCCATGGCCCCAGTCTCAGCAGGCCATGGCCCAGTCTCAGCAGGCCATCGCTGAGGGCATCAGCGCCAGTGGCCATGTGCGAGCCGGCGTCGCACTGTCACAGACAGGGTTTGCCAACCCCCTGGGCTCCATGGCTGCAAACCTGCAGACCCCTGTCGATACCAGCACGAGCCTCCAGGACTGGCAGCGCCAGATGTCGGGGGGGCGTCGGATGGCCAGTCCGTTCGCATCCCCCACCCATGTAGAGGCCTGGGGGCCATCGGGCACCCCGAGGAAGGAGGAGGTGGTGTGGTCCGTCCCGGCTCCCTCTGTAGGGAGGTCCCGGTACACCGCGACACCTCGGACTCCCCCCCCTTCCGTCCCAGGTGCATCGGGTGGGCAACGGGCAGGACAGGCTGGCAGCTCGCCATCCCAGTCGCCCGGGCCGCAGCCTGGCCCATCTAGGCCAGGACGCCCCAGGAAACGGCCGCCAAAGGGATCCAGTGTCAGAGGGCAGGAATCACAGGAGTCCACCTCCAGTTCTGCTGTACCGTCTGGGGAACCACGTAGACGTAGTCAAAGGGCCCGTAAGGCCAAACAATTAGACACTGAGTAAGTTGGCACGGGTGCAGGGCACAGATGAGTTTTAGGGGCTAGGGGCACGTGCATGAACTCCTTTGGTTATTAAAGTCAATGTTACATCTACAGAAGCTGCCTTTGTGCTCTGTCCAAAGTGTGCGGGGGTGTCATGTACGTTGAGCGCAAGTGTGTGTGTGAGGGGTGGTCTTACCTCAGCCCCAGGTGAGTCTGCCCCCTTCCCCCTGGGCCGCCATCAACATCCCCCGGGCAGAGGACGGGGACCGTGCGCTGCAGTGTCACAGCCGCATGCAGGGATGGTCCGGGTGGATGGTGGTACTGTGGCCATGGGTCAGACATAGTCCAACGATGTAGAGCCAGGAGCTCATCGCAGGGCGGGTTGTCATCATCCTCCATGGCCTGCGATAGACACGCGTCCACCCGCAACTGTGTGAGCCCGGCCCGTTGTGCCGCAGGTGAATCGGCAATGGGGGTGGGAGGGTGGGGGGTGGTGTGCATGCGGGTGGGGTCGGTGGGGTTGGGGAGGGGGGTGAGGGTGCTGGGTGGGTGGATGGTGGGGGGTGTGGGTGGTCGGCTGTTGCCATGGTGTGCGGTCTGTGGCCATACTACCCGATTCCCACGCCCATCTAGTCAGTGAAGCGGGCGTCTATCAGTCTGTCCCGTGCCCGCTGGGCCAGCCGGTAACGGTGGACAGCCACCCGCCTGTGTCTACCCCGTCTGCCCTGACCATTGCCCCCATCCTCCTCATCTGGGGAGGACTGGGCCTCTTCCTTCTGCTCCTCCACTCCGCCCTCCTCTGCCTGCGGCACATCGCTCCTCTGCTGGGCTATGTTGTGCAGGACGCAGCACACCACAATGATGCGGCCGACCCTATCTGACCGATACTGGAGGGCGCCCCCAGAGAGGTCCAGGCACCTGAAACGCATCTTCAGCACGCCAAAGCACCTCTCGATCACTCCCCTTGTCGCTACATGGGCATCATTGTAGCGGTTCTCCGCCTCATTGCGTGGCCTCCGTATAGGCGTCATCAGCCACGATCGCAATGGGTAGCCCCTGTCGCCCAGCAACCAGCCCCTCAGCCGGGGATGGCGTCCCTCGTACATGCCGGGGATGGATGACCGCGACAACACGAATGAGTCGTGTACACTGCCTGGGTGACGGGCGCAGACGTGCAGGATCATCATGCGGTGGTCGCAGACCACCTGTACGTTCATCGACTAGGTCCCCTTCCTATTAGTGAACACGGCCCTGTTATCTGCAGGTGGCCGCACGGCGACGTGCATCCCATCGATCGCGCCCTGGACCATGGGGAACCCGGCAACGGCAGAGAAGCCCACGGCCCGGGCATCTTGGCTGGCCCGGTCCACGGGGAAGCGGATGTAGCGGTGCGCCATGGCATATAGGGCATCTGTCACTGCCCGGATGCACCGATGCACCGATGTCTGCGATATGCCGGACAGGTCCCCACTCGGTGCCTGGAATGACCCCGTTGCATAAAAGTTCAGGGCCACCGCAACCTTGACGGACACGGGGAGAGGGTGTCCCCCCGCCAGTGCCACGCAGTGACAGGTGTGCCAGCAGGTGGCAGATGTGTGCCACGGTTTCCCGGCGTCTCCTCCTGCATTCCCGGTCCGTGAGGTCCTGGTATGACTGCCGGGGCCAGTACACACGGGGCGCCCTCGGGTGCCTCCGTTGCCATGGGGCCGCGACGTCCTCCTCCCCCTCCTCGTCCTGTCGGTCAGGTGTCCCTCCAGCCTGGGCGGCTGCCGCCTGCCCCTCTGCGGCAGCCTGCGCCGCCTCTCTGGCACGCTCCTCCTCCTCCTCATCCAGGGCAACATAGACATGAGCGGCTGCCACCACGGCGGCCAACATCGCTGGATGATCTGAAAACATGACGGCCTGGTGGGGGGGAGGGGAACGACGACATGTCATCATTGCCCATATCCCCTCCTCCCCCCAGCCAGGTGGCATGGACCGCATGGGTCCAACTGTTGGAGGCGGCACGTGGCCAGGTGGACCAACTCACTTGCCCTCCCATCCCCCTCCTCGGCACGGGGGCCCCCCCCTCCAACCTCCACCCCAGCACGGGCCCCCCCCCCCAACCCCCAACCTCCACCCCGGCACGGCACGGACCCCCCCAACGTCCACCCCAGCACGGACCCCCCCCAAACTCCACCCCAGCACGGACCCCCCCCCAACCTCCACCCCAGCACGGACCCCCCCCCCCAACCCCCAACCTCCACCCCGGCACGGCACGGACCCCCCCAACGTCCACCCCAGCACGGACCCCCCCCAAACTCCACCCCAGCACGGACCCCCCCCAAACTCCACCCCAGCACAGAACCCCCCCCAACCCCCCAACCTCCACCCCGGCACGGCACAGACCCCCCCCAACCTCCACCCCAGCACGGACCCCCCCCCCCAACCTCCACCCCAGCACGGACCCCCCCCCCCCCAACCCCCAACCTCCACCCCGGCACGGCACGGACCCCCCCCCCACAACCTCCACCCCAGCACGGACCCCCCCCCAACCTCCACCCCGGCACGGACCCCCCCCAACCTCCACCCCAGCACGGACCCCCCCCAACCTCCACCCCAGCACGGACCCCCCCCCAACCTCCACCCCAGCACGGACTCCCCCCCCCAACCTCCACCCCGGCACGGCACGGACCCCCCCCCAACCTCCACCCCAGCACGGACCCCCCCCCCCCAACCTCCACCCCAGCACGGACCCCCCCCCCCAACCCCCAACCTCCACCCCGGCACGGCACGGACCCCCCCAACCTCCAGCACAGCACGGACCCCCCCCCCCAACCTCCACCCCAGCACGGACCCCCCCCCCAACCCCCAACCTCCACCCTGGCATGGCACGGACCCCCCCCAACCTCCACCCCAGCACGGACCCCCCCCCCAACCTCCACCCCGGCACGGCACAGACCCCCCCCAACCTCCACCCCAGCACGGACCCCCCCCCCAACCCCCAACCTCCACCCCGGCCCGGCACGGACCCCCCCCAACCTCCACCCCAGCACGGACCCACCCCCAACCTCCACCCCGGCACGGCACGGACCCCCCCCCCCAACCTCCACCCCAGCACGGACCCCCCCCAACCTCCACCCCAGCACGGACCCCCCCCCAACCCCCAACCTCCACCCCGGCACGGACCCCCTCCCGGCACTCCCCCGGAGCCCAGCCTACTCTAACCACCCCCCCCGCCGCACACACACACACACAACCCGAGACACACCTCTCCTCAGGCAATCAGACTGTGGCCACGCCATTGCCTGCCCAGAGCCAACCCCCCAGGCCGTCACTCACCTCCACGCTGGTCGGCGTGAGCCTGGAGCACCGGGTCACGCCGATGAAAAGGAGGTTTGATTCACGTCGACGTGAACGGTCATCACGTCGACGGGACTTCGGCCCATCCGGAAGGGAGAATATCGGCAGGCCGAAAATCGGCTGCCTTGCGCAGACCCATGACATTCTCCGCGGCAGCGGCGCCATTAACGCCCCGCCGACTTTTCTCCCTTCGGAGACTTCGGCGGGGGCGGGGGCGGGATTCACGGCGGCCAACGGCCATTCTCCGACCCTCTGGGGGGGGCGGAGAATGACGCCCCTGGTGATTGATTATATCCTGGCCTAAAACTGAAGCAGACAAAACCCTTAAATAGTAAGAGATGTATGCACAGAAAATAACATCCAGTATAAAGCTACAGAAACACTTAATTTTTGGATCCCTCTGAACACACAGTGTATTCAACTTTGAAATGTTGCCCTGCTGTTCGCCCAGAATATGCATAGCAGCCTTTTATCTGTTTTATGCAGAAGACTACAGTACTTTCCCAACAAACATCATTCGAAATTGTGCATGCATATTCTAACACGCTTTCATTATATTTCAATATTGACACTAAGCTCTTGTCTGTTCATGTTCCTTTGTCTTTAAAGAGAAGTTGACAAGATTAATCTGCAAGGGATTTTCCTCGGTGTTGAGACTTGAGCAAATTCCAGGCTGATACTCCAGTACTGACGACTGAGAGAGTGCTGCACTGTCAGAGGTGCCATCTTTCAGATGAATCAGTAAACCAAGG